>NC_134171.1:73542020-74161864 GCF_964188355.1 Buteo buteo | reverse complement strand
CTACACAGACAAAGTTTAAGGATTAAGGTTGTTCTTGCTATACCTGTTCTATCTATTCAGAGTCTGACCCTTACTTCAGAGTCCTTGACTTGTTACAAAGTTGGTGATTTTAGCTATTATATTGTGCTGTATGTATTAGCATACAAGTACTCCATAACTTCATAGCTTCACCTGTCAGTGACTCTCAGTTATCTCTAACAACACAGTCCATTAAAAATACTAAGTTTATCACTTACATTCATTTGCTTTCAAAGTGTATCATGTAGAAAGGAAAACATACTGGATTAATTATCAAAGAGCCCACTGTGCCATGCAGTCACCATTACCTGTTAGCAGCTGCTTGTCAATAGTGCTTCCATTTATCTGAACTTTAACCAGAGTTAATTTTGCTCTTTTTCAGATTTGTGTTAACTTCTGTTACCTACAAGTAGAGTGTAAATGTTCTCCAGGAGCATGCAGGGGATCACCTGCTGGGAAATCGGTAATGTGTGATTTTGAAAGTGGCTAGATCTCTTAGTGCTACTCAATGTCGTCCTGTCATCATCCAGAGGAGAAAGCAGGCTGGCTGGGAGCTTGGTTTCAGCTCTGTGAAATAACTCTTGGCGAGGAGGCACAGAGAAGCGAATGCTGTACCTTTTAGACCTCCATTCACCACGACAGTAGCTTGACTTGCTTCTCTTCCTCGTTTTCTCTGTCCTCTGCTGGAACCAGTCATCTGAGGAATCACTTGGGGACATGAGTTTCTTCTACCATCCTGGCCGTCAGAAGGGGTTGGCCATTTGATAAGGAGAGCCACGTGTTAGGATCACAGGATGTGATCCACTAAAGCAGAAATCTTAGGATGTTCAGTCCTATGTAGATTTCAGAGAAGGATCGAGGTGTGGGAAGGGACAGCTATAGCTTTGTCTAGCTCAGTCTTGGAAAACTCCAGGGACAGGAAGCCCACAGCTGTTGGGGGCAATGTGGTCTCCATAGCTTTTTTTTCGGGGGGGCTGTATCACTCTCCTAGTAAAGGTTTTCCTAATACCCAGCCTAAACATTGCAAGACGAAACCTGTGGCCGCTGTCCCTCATTTTACCATCTGCCGCTACTAGTATTTGTTTTTATCATGTGCAGTTTCTATGAGTTAAATGTTTGGGGCCAATCCGTGCTCTCTACAGACTTTTTTTCATGTTTGTCAGTGGTTAGACCAGCTTCTGATCAAGCCTATATACAAATTTTATTATATCCATTTTGGTAATCTGGACTCAGCAAATTTGAGTAACAACATTAAAGGTAATTTATTGAACCATGTCCGGTTATAACGCTGGCTTTGGTTTGCAGCAAAGGAGAAGCCCAGTGCTGGATTCTAAAATGAGTATTTCAAACCATACATTTTGCAGATCAGTAGAGGATGACTGATCTTTTTTATGCCTCTAAAATTTTCATTTTTCACTTGTAATATACAATTCTATGGTGAAGGTTTTAAATTAAAAAAAAAAAAGTTAAATTCATTGCTAACCAGGTAATTCCACACAAGTAGTATAATTATATGCTTTTAAAGCTGTGCATTATTGTGCCTAAATGCTAGGATGAAGATTGCTTAAAATGCTCTTTATAAATAAATAGGGCTATTTTCTGGCTTTAGCTGAGGGACAGGCAAAGCCACACTTAAACACCAAAAGATTCTAATGTAGCAAAACAGTTAAGTGTGACCTTAATTCTAATGATGAGCTTAATTCATAGCAATATCTAAAGGATACTTAAATTCAGTCCATTTATCCAGAGTACTGCTTTTATTTTCATTTTTTTTTCAGTACTTGATGTCTATTTAAAAGTGCCATTCTAGTGTTAACTTTGAATTGCTGACCTTTTAACTCATAGATCTCACTATTTAGCTTTCAATTAGTATCTGCAGTAATAATATCAGTAATATAATGGTAACTTAAAAGTTGATCAATATTGGGCAGTTCTATTATGTACAGCTGCTTTTTGAATTAGGATAAAGCATCCTTAACCAGATCATTTACAATTTTGGTACTACTCCGCAGAACTGAAGATGGTGACATCTTTGTAGCTGACAATAAAAAGAGCAGGAATAAGAGTCATCAGAGAACTAAACAGCTAGCTTAAAAGAACTGGGATTGATAAGATTTTAAGAATGATATTGACATTGTTCTTACATTAGTATGAATGTTGAGAGAAGATAATTTAATACAGTAGAATTGCATCCATACAACTGAACACTACATCTTATCTCCAGACTTTCTGGAACTCTGGATCCTCATTCAGACAAACCTGACTGTCGCTTTCATCCTTCAAAGGTACATTAATTGAATACCATATAAATAACTTGAAGTTCTTACGGGAAGAAATAATAAACTTGTTTCTTTAACATGGATAGGAAAACTTTTACTTCACTTTTTGTGGAATTGCAGTAAAAAATTTGTAAAGATATTGTAAAAAATATTTCATCTAAATAAACTGCTACTACTATCCCCATATATGACCAAGCAAGCTGTTGGCTACTGTTTTGCATGCTCTTGAGCTGTTGCAAACCATCCCAGTGGTGATTTATATTTTAAGTCTGCTAAAGGCATGTAGTTTCAGAAACTTATTGAAATCCTTTAGGTTAAAGGGTGCTATATAAATCTAGTATGCTTTAAAATATTTTTCCCTGTCAATGAATGCACATATTTTCAGACATCAAGCAGAGATTGCACTGGGAATTTTGCAATACTGATGGGATATTGTCACTAGCATCCCAGTAGTTATTGAATAATACACATACTAAGGAAGACAACTGAGACCAGAGGTGACCTCAAAGTGAAATTCCAATCAGTTCATTGCGGCTCTTTCTGGCAACAGGAGAGATCCCATTATTTTGATCTGTACTGTCATTTGCAATACAAGCATACCCTTTAGTGAACCCTTCTAAAACTGTTTATACTTACAGATTAAAATTCACAGTCTACTTTCCTTCGCAGCCCATTTAGGGAGTATCATCTGCTGCATGTGCAAGTCTTTATGCTTTTTATTGAACTATATGCGTTTCCATTTCTTTTTTTCTTTGGCTAAACTAATCATGCGCTGATAGGAGCTCCTATTGCAGTAGAAGAAACAGCCATGCTCTTTGTAAAGTTCAGCCATAGAAGGATGAAGAGGAAAGGAATGATAAAAAAGGTTTTGCTAAATATTTTCTAATCATTTCTATGCTTTATGAAAATTTTGCACTTCTTGAAAACCAAAGAAATGTCAATATATTCATCCCTGTCTTTATGTTTGTGAAGAAAATGGTAAACTTCACTCAACAAATCTATTTTCTTTCTCTTCTTTCCCCCATGAAAATAAAATACATTATCTGTTCACCTTAAACAAGATGTGTCTATTCTCTTAGAAAGATGCCTAAGGAAATCTTCAGTTCCTAATCTAATTTTTCCTTTTTTTCTATGGCAGATAGGCACCTTCAAAAGTTATGAGAAAGTGCTTTAAAGTCATATTTTAAAAGAGACATATTCAGCTATTGTGGGGATGTATGCAGGTAGCTGCAAGATTCTGCTTCCTGGAAACCCTTCATCATTGCTGCCAGACCTTGCAATACTATATTTTTAGCAGAAATAATTAGTTGACCTGATCTGAAGATCTCAGTTTACCACAGGTTCTCGGACTGTAACTACAACAGCTATCCTTCTGTTAACTCATCACTGAGTGGAGGTGCTTTTTCTATTGTACCCTAATGCTGAAACCGTCTCCAAATGCAAGAGCTGGATTCACATCATTCCTCTGTCTGATACTTCTTAATCCTGTCTATCCAATCTGTCCAGAGAATCCTAATTATGCTGAACTACAGCACAGAGGGAAGCATCCTGCCTTTATTTTTGCTGAAGTTATTCCATTTTACTGAAACAATTTCAGACTTGTCAAGCAAAGATTACCAGCGTTGGTTTGGCTGTGTAACTGGTAGGAGTTGTCTTGATACCTACTCCTTGTTTGAATGATACCTTATCTCTTCACACAATGTCTACTTCATGTAAAAATACAAGAAGTTATTGAACTTAGGTCTCTCTCAAGTGAAAACTTTACCATGAGGCAGGAATTACATCTGAAGGCGGCACTGTCTAATTCGTGCAGATTACACAGGTGGCATTCAGGTATTCTGGAATTCAGGATTACACCAGCAGGTTATGCTCTCCTTGGAGTGTTAATTCACTTACATTATCTTTCTAGGTATCATTGATTCATGATTTCCCTGTTAGGCTGTGATTTTTTATGAAGATAAAAAGAAAAAAAAAATCCTGATGTAATCTGATACTAAGCCTTAAGAGGAATGGCATGGGACTTTTTTTATCATACTCCCTTAAAGTTCTTGGGAAACAGCCTAGCCATTTTTTGGTGGTGGTGGTGGTGGTGCTTTTTTCATCACCGGAGCTGCCGTTATTATAGCTCACAGTACTAGATCTGTAGAGAGTCCCTTGTGGGAATGAATTGGGAGTAAAAATCTTTAGTCCTACACTGACAGTGCATATTTTTAGGCAGGAATAGATAAAACCAACTGGTTTATATATAAACCTCTAAATTTATTTCACACAAAATAAGCTTTTACAGCTTTAACCACACATCTTCTCTTTAATTTGATTTAAGGTTTTATACTTCATTTGATAGTCACTGAAATGTATTGCATTGTCTCAAAGTGGTGCTAAATTCTGAGCTGCCATCACCAACAGGGCAGTCTTAATTTATCCATCAGTAGTATGAGAAGAGAGAAAAACATTTTGAAAAATGGATGAAGAATACTTTGCAGAGTTAAGGCTTCATGAAGACAAAGGCAATTAGTTTTTTACTCTCACTGCTCAGTCAACAATTTGCAACCTGGAGGAGTGAGAAGTCAGTCATTGAATAGTGTGTCAACACATGATTCTCATCTTTTATTGTAGCATTATCCTGCTGTTTTTACATTCTCAGAAGTGGACCTGCTACTGAAACTTATCATTATATGAAAATTAGGATGATTTAATAACAGTAGTTTGATTCCAAGGTTTTCAATGTAATTGGTTATTTTTTCTGTAAATCTTCATGCAATAACAAATTAGCAGTGCTCAGTTTTTACCGGTAGCATGGGTGGTTTTTTTAGTGCCTTTATTTTTTCTGAAAATAATGTGTTCTCAACACTTACATCTTAGCTTTTGGAATTAGAGGGCTCTCTAAACACAGATAACACAGAGGCAGATCCCTTCCCACATATTGATGGGATAAATTATGGATTATTCAGAAACTTTTTTTGGTTTGTTTTTTAACTTTTATACAGAGTAGTAACGAAATTAAAGACAATTGATTTTCTGGGTCTCTCTTTGAAGTCTATGGGAGTGTTTATACCGCCTCCAGTGGGCCAGCTTCCTGTCCCCTGAAATTTACCTTGGAATGAGAGGCCACTTTTAAGAGCTAAGCTGAAAGCCTCCCTACTGAGGCTAATTGTGGCACCTTTATGATGTCCCCAGAAGCACTGTCAGAGAAAAAAGTATTTTGATCATTGAAGGAATTGGGCCTTCAGGAAGCACTGACAGCAGTGACACTGTAGTCACTGGCATAGAAGATGAATGCAGTGAATTCAGGCGAGTGCTTAAACTTTAAAGCAAATGGGTGTAAGAATCTCACCAACTATGCTATTTTTGTAGACTGCAGACCCAACAGAGTATTTTTCATTTTTTTAAAGCAGGTGGGCTCTCTGCACGGACAGCACTGACAGTCGGAAACTGCCAGATTTTAATCCCAGTTTACACTCAAATTCTGTCTCTGTGATCATCACAGGCTACTCACATTGCTTACTGTACTTACATTCTTATTTCCTAAAAGGGGCATATCAGAAGGTTATTTAATGAAGAGAATTTTACATCTGAATGAATTGCCTCTGGAGCAACATATTGAGGGAAGACATATTGAGAGATTATCATGTCACACAGCAACAGTGCACATTTAAAACTCATTAGCAGTCCAGGCAGTGGCTGGTGGAACTCTGGCTCCCCACATTTCCCAAGACAGTGTTGAACGCCCCTCCCTCCCCTCCCCTTCCCTGTGAACTCTGGTTCCTCTCTAATACTGGGACCATCCAGTCAGGCCGTGCAGCAGTAGGGAGGGAGGGCAGAGGCAGCATGCTTAGAGAACGCAAGTGACTTTGGCCAGTACCCGCTTTTCTCCCTGACAATGTTGCCTCTGCTGTGAGGGATTAGCTTCCTCAGACAGGTCTGTCAGGACTGCAAGGTTCTCGGGCCTGAAAAGCTACCAAAATGGAGTGTTCGGCCTTGCCTGGACTCAGACTATTTTTCTGTAATAGAAGTTATAAACTGAACTTCAGCGAACAGTGAATAAATGGTGCAGCTGATGCTATAGTCTTTGAGTAGAAGAGGCCTTATATTTTCTCTCAGGAACGTCAGCTAACACATAACCTGAGGTCTGCACCATTGACATCTTGCGCCTTTATTCCTATTTTGCCCAGTCTTTTCATCTGCTGACTGCTGTTCCCGTTCGTGTTGGCCTACGAAAGCGTTTTCATTACTGAATAGGGGAGGCATGGGAATTCAGATGCCTTCTTCAGAGCATAACAAGATTATAAGGAGTCATGAGACTGTTACCTCTGTTCATTGTTTGCATTAATTTAGACTTAGTAACGATGAAAATCCCTTTTCCCTGTTCAGTTACTGGATTCTTAAAGCTGTCAGCTTGTCCTGGTTGGAAACAGAATTTCAGTAAAACCCTCCTCGAAAGACTGCAAGAAATGTTCCTAAGCCAACTTATTGTCATTAAACATTTAGTAAGAAGATTCAGTTTAAAACACCGTGAGTTGGCCACCACTTCATTTAATTAACATTGGTTCTGAAAGCACAATATAAATTTTAGTGCTTTTTTTAATCACTCTTTCTTTATATTCCAGTTGCACTGATTCTAAAGCTTATAGACTATAATCATCATACGCAAAGTAAAAGGATTTTTCCCATGCCTTCCATTCCTTAAATTGTTTTTAGATTTCCCAAGGGGCACATATTGTGTAAGATTATGATGATAAAGATTTTAAGGCAATTATGTTTCTTTAGTTGGAAGCTGAAGTTAATGTTTTTGAAGGTTGCATTCCCAAGAGCCCTGGTAAAAACAGAAGCCATGATGCCCCTCCTTTACATCTAAGTCGACCAACTGTCAAAAACAAGGCAGAAAGGCTAGCCTATCTTTGTGAACCACAAGTCAATTTTTCACTTAATATATCTGCTTTTGGTTGACTAGAAGATGTCTATAACAGAACATTAACAAACACTGTAATTTGCTGGGGTCAGCCAGGTCTGTAGCTTTGTGACTCCGAGCCCTCTTAAATTATGCTATCAGCTTTCAAAACCTTATTAGGTTTAACCCATTTCGGCGCCACTGGCTTCTCGGAATCACCAATACACCTCTAATCAGAAAACCGCAGAGAAGCCAATCTGCTGCTATCAGAAACCTCAGTACAATTTTGTGTATTAATATTTCAGAAAGCATGTAGGAACACATGCTCCCTGCTGAGCATTACAACCAGGCAAGCTACAGTAACAACGGAGATTGATCGCCAGTAAACCTGGCCAGAGAAACTTACTGCTGTCTCTTGTCTGGCTGTGGGTTTGGTAACCAAAGAAGGGAAAATGAAATGGGTTATCTGGCTTGCGATTAATAAATCCCATAACTGTCAAGTGAGACGACACACAGAAGTTACATCTCTTACAGGAATAGAAAATACCTAAAACAGCGTGTAAGGGCTAAAATTTTTGCACCATTCCTCTACGGCTGATGTTACAGACCTTTTGTTTTTTTTCTTTCTTTTCCCATCTCTGCTAAAAAGACACTCACGCAGCATTTCTGAAGTGCTTCTCGCACATAAGCAGCTGTGCCTCCTCAGTGTGGCTCAGGCTGTTACCGGACTGAATATGCAAGCCACTGGAAAGAAAAAAAAAAAAAAAGAGAATGGTTTTCCGGTGGTGAGAAACTAGACATCTTGCTCTCCTTCTGCTTGAAAGTTCGTATTTCAAACACAAGGGAAACCTGTTTGCCAGGGGGTCTTTTTTTTACCGTAGCCTCAGACGAGCACAGCTTTTGCTCCGGCCGGATCAGGGCCGAGGCCGGACCCCGCCGGGGACGAGGGGCACGGCGCAGGCCCCGAGGAGAGGCGAGGGGAGGGCAGGAGCCCACCCTTTAACTTTGCGAAGGGCGGCAGGGACAAACCGGAGGTAGCAACGGCGCTTTCCTTTCCCCTCCGCCGGTTCAAAGGGCTTCGCGTCGTTCTGCTTTCCTCAGCCGGGCCGTGGCGAGGCGTGACGGGGACCTGCCCGCCCGACCGCGCTGCCCCTTCCCCACCGCCCCGTTGCCGCGGCCGTCAGCGGAGCCGCCAGCGGCCGGTGCCGCGTTGGCGCCCAGGTAGCCTCGGCGGCGGGCGGCGCCGGTGAGGGGCGAAGCCCGTTCCCCCTTCGGCGCTTCCCCGGGCCTGAGAGCACGTCGGAGGAGACGGAAGGGTCGCCGTGGGCGGGCGTGCAGGTAGAACCTCATCCCGACGTTGAGGTGCTGCTTTCTTTGTGCCACCGGCTGTGCGGGGAAAAAGTGTGGGGTTTTTTCATTATTATTGTTATTTTTGGGGTTTTTTTTCCCTCACGTTTTACGTCGTCAGAGGCAACTTCTGTTGGGGCGGGTGCCGCGGCGGTGCGGGCGGAGCCGCTTCTCCCTCCCCTCCGCCTCAGCGGCCTCCCGCCGCCCCCAGGGCGGGATCGGTTTTGCCGCCGGGCCGGGCGGGAAGAGCGGGCCGGTCCTGCTTCCTTGCCCTCCTTTTAAGGGTTCTGCTCCGTTAATTTAAAGTCAAATGAGTGCTACTGGGAGTGCTGACAATCGTGGGAGGACTTAAGTCTTACCTATGTTAAATAAAAACCCAAACCCAAACGTAAAGTACTTATAAAAATCAGTGTTTCACTGACTCTTGTGATACTCGGTGAGGTGTTTTTCTTGTGGAGCAGGCAATTGAAAGAAAGCATCAGCTTTTATTTGGCTCAGCTTTAACTTGCTTGAAAATAATTTCTCTGAAAGCTTCCAGAATAAGAAGTAAATTTACAAACTACAAAAATATTCTTTCACTGGACAACCACCCCCCATATACACATGTAATTTGGAGGGCCTGTATAGTGCTTTAGTGTTTAGCAGTCTCTTGTCTCGCCCACTTTTTTTACTCTAGACTGTAGAAGTTAACAATAATTTGGGTTGCTGTTATGAAATCAGCTTAAGGCGCGCTTCAGGACTGTCTCTTCTCTTCAGGCTTTAATTTTTTTAATTTTTTTTTTTTTTTTTAACTTCCTTCAGGCTAGTGCACAGAATGTGCTTTTGTGCTTTGGGACTTTTGTAAATAAACTGTGAGAAGAAAATAACTGAGTTTTAGACAGAAGCATGCCCGTTGGACTTCATACGTTATGGAGACATACAGACCAAAATAAACTAGTAAAGCTACTATTTATATTATAATCTAAAAACTTAGTAATTTATACCAAGAGTTGTCCTAACTCTAGGGAATCCGAATTTGAGATGTTAATAGTCACTAAAGCTTATGAAGCCAACAAGGTGCTATTTTTTTTTTTTTTTTCCTTCCTCTCCCCTCCTACCATGTTGATGTTAATGCTATTTTAAAGAGATTGTCCTGGGTAGATCAGAAATACATGCAGTTTTGTAAGAGCAAAGCTTGATGGTGCTTGGGACTTTATAATCTTAAACTATCTGCTGGAGCAGGCGATGCTCTACCATATAAAAACCTAGATTTATTATTATTTTTTTTTAGTACTCTTCTAGATCTGTAAGTTTTTCAGACACACTTTTCTCACCAGTAGCAATTTCCTCCATGCTTTCATATCCTGTTTTACCACTGTCTTTGCACCAAGATAGTGTGGTGTGCTCACTCTTTGACATGTCTTTTCTACTTTGTATGGCATATTAATACTGTTAGCAAGAGAGACAGATTTACCCTGACCTAGTAAGATAGCTGAGAAGTTCAACTGTTCCTGCAGGATGTGAGAAATTTCTAGTTCTCAGTCCTATCTTTTAGGAGAGTTCCCTAACATGTTTTAAGCTATTACATAAAAGGTAGTATTTGCGCTTCTCTGCTTTTAAAAACAAGTGACTAAAACAGTGAGTGATCTCAACAGACAAAAAAACCCCTTCAAAACTACACTAAGTTGATCCATTTTGATCAATTGATAATTTTCTGGGGATTTTTACACCCCTTTTTACCTTCTGATCAGTATTTTCATCAGGAAAGATAGTTTACCACTTCTTAGTGGTAAGCAGTGTGTTTGACCTTACCCAGTCATTTGATGGCTCATGCGTGTTCTGTATGCTCACAAAGCACTACCAACAACTCTGAGTTTGTGTCAACCAATTCTCTGCATGTCCTAGAATGACATCCAAAATCAGATTATTTGAAAACGTATTCTTTCTGTCTATTTTCCTTTGTAGTTTTCAGAGTGATTGACAGTTTTGATGACCCTGGAAAATCACTAGTGCCTAAGCGGGTCATTAAGAAAGACATGGAAGAAAAATAGGGACATTGGACAGCAGGAACCAATGTGGAGGCAGCCTAAGGAGACCACAAACATCACAGGCCAGAATATAGAGAGAATAAGTTATGTCATATGCCCTTCTCCCCTGTGTGCACATAGGTGAAATGATTGCTATTGACTCAGCAAAACTAGGTGTGTCCCTTTCTGCTCAAAGACCGGAGGATGCAAGGAGTAAATCATTGCACATGTAGCATACTTATACCAGCTTTTGTTCTGTGCTGTCCCTGATTCAATTTTCATATTATAACTGTTCTTCATCTGAAAAAAGGAAATTATAAGAATTAAAACTTTTTGCAAAGAATTTTGAAGATGAGTGCTCAAGATTTAATATTATATATTTATTGATCCATTCAGCACTTAGTTTGATAGTGGCTGAAGGAGGAAGCTTTTAGGCACCAGTTTATTATGTCAAAATGCAAAAGTAATGCAAAACTTATCATAAGAAGTGATAGCACCAGGAAGAAAAGAGCAGCTGTGTCTGTCAGTAGCTAACTTGACATTCTTACTGTTTTGTCAATTACAAGAAAAAAAACTTGTATATAAACACAGAAATGGAGCTTACCCAAATAGATCTCCTTATTTCATGGTAACAACCTGTCTCTAGTGGTGCATTTCATATTTGGGACACAAAATACTTGATAAAACATTTTTTAGAAACATTTGCTAAACAAAGAAGCCAGGTAATTCTGGGAGTACAATGAGAAAGCTGAACAAAGGGAACCTACTTTAATATTTAGGAATTTGGAGTTTTTTCTCATTGTTAATAGCACATTTAAAATGTAAATTTGTATCTACTAGTGCCCTCCTTCTGATGAGTTGGAAAAGTAAGATTCTGTAAAGGAAAACAGAAAGTTAATCTTTAATTCCACAATTATTCCACAGCATTATGAAGATAGCCATCTTAATGCCAATCTGACAAGAGAAAGAGATAAAGCTGTCTTATGGTATTGTGATTTGTTTGTTCTCTAGAATGATGCTGGGGTAGGGGTAGTGGACTGTAGCTTCTCACTGAACAAAGCTGAACCACCTTCTAATCTCTTATGCATAGATTCTTATGACAAGATTATGGAAATCCCCAGCTCATCCAGTTGCCCAAGGCTGGATCATAGAAATTTTCAAGCACATGAGGAACATTACTAGCTATGATTATAATCATGGAACTCATTTCTTGTGTGAGTAATCCTAATACAAGCAAGTAAACCATTTTTTAATTTTTATTTTTATTTTTTTTTTTACTTTCCTAAGCACCCTGATCCCATTTTCTGCAGTGGGACTGTTGGTATGAATATGGATTAAAAGATCAGAGAAATGATGAAATGTATGAAATCTCTCCTACCTTTTTTCTGGACAAGGCTCTATATGTCAAATTAATATCTTTGGAGAAATCCATGTTTATTTCTAATCTGATCAGTGTAACTAAAATAATCTTTCTTATGGCGTAGACTATTGGGGGACCCTTCAGGAAAGGTCTTCCACCCCTCCCTTTTGTGCAACTTAAAAGGCTTTGAAGTAGCAAATATTTATATAGTTAAGGAGAAAAAGATTTACATAGAAGAAAGATCAGTACACGTGCGCACACTTGGTTACAGAAATGTTGAGGAAATATGTTTTCTGGATTGGGGGAGGGAGTGAGGGGAGTACATATGTTACTGGTGCTTGTTTTACAGTAATTTCATATTTTCGTACTCAAAAATTATCCTGATTTGATAGCAAGCTAGAAATTAAACCACTTCTTAAAATAGTCTTGAGGCAGAAATCTTCATGCCATGTAATAAAATATCTTTTTCTCAATTAAGGAAAACATTTGCATTGCTTTTTTCCTAACCAAAGAAGCTGGGCTAGGAGAAACACAGTTTCACTGTTCTTCCCTGAAGATTTGGGCAAAATCTTGTTTTCCTGAATTAAAAACCTTGGCAAGCTGAGGTAAATGCCTTCTTCCAGATCTTGTTGGATCCTGAGAGGTCAGCATATCTAGATGGTGTGATCTGTGTGGGGGCTTCATGTTTTTGCTTTGTCCATGGTCTCCTCCAGGAATCCTGGTTCACTTTTAACAGGGTTCTCTTGATGTGCTGCATGGCTTCATCTTCCCAGAATCAGAGGCAGTAATCTTGTCTCTTCCATCAAAGTTTCTAAGCCATGGTTTTTAATGCATGTTTCAATTAATTCATTTTTTTTTTTCTTGCCCTCCACTTCCTGCAGTTTTATTTTGACTCCATTTGCTTCCCCAAATATCCTGGGAACTATACTGTTAGAGAATGACAGAGATTTCTTTCCCTGGTGGTTAGATAGCCCCCGCTGTCTCACGACTTTGCTTCCAGCAATGCAAAACTGATGAAAATCAATGAAGGTCTTGCACAGTTTTACATAACATTGTCTTTCTGTCACCTTTATGGAAACCACATCTTACCTTTACAATTTCATAATAATATATAGCAAGTTCAGAATGAGTCTGTATTTGAGTGGAAGAATGCAGAGAAGCTGGTGTCAGTGAACTAATGTTTTGCTGTGGCTTTGTGTAATGCAGTTATTACTTAAAACATAAAAGCTCATGTGGTGGTTGCATACTTCCTTCTGAGTTATTAGCATCTCGTGCACTTTTTACAAGCCGAGTTGTAGTTCATGGAAGAAAATTGCTATACTGAAAAGCACTCCACGTGTGTGGGCAGTACAGGTGCACACACACAATGCTAATGAAATACGTGCCTTCTCACTGTGCATCACTTACCTAATCTTTCTGCCAAGTGTCAGCATAAATAAGCACTTCTTGCAAAATTGCTTTAATTTCATCAATATGACTGCAAGCTTTTGGGCCTCTAACTGACTTTTCTGCACCTCGTTCACACGTCTCCTCTAATCATGAGGCTGTAAAGTTAACCCTTATTTATGGAAGTGTCTTGCCAGCTGTTGTTCACAAATTGTTCCTTATAACCTGTGTAGTGAAGTAAACATCCTGATAGAAGTGCATTTGTTAAGAAGCTTCAGAAACCCTTGGTGGTTGTTAACTATACTTTGAAATTATTCTTGTTTGGATGTCAAAATTATGTTGGTGTCTGGCTATTGGGATGGAAGTTGGGAGATTAAAGGATTATTTAGCTGTAAACCTGCCCTTGTAGATTTATTAGAATTAAAAGAGCTGAAAAATAGTCAGGTAACAGCCTAGAGTTTTTGATTCTTACAAACTTTAATAGCTAATAACCTGATAGCGCATTGCTGGAGTCATTGTTTGTGTCAACGGCTGCATCAACAGTCTCTGTATATTTGGGAGGATGGAAACATTTATGCATACATTTAAATTAGTATTTATGCCCCCAATTTAATGTTTGTTACAAAAATAATGCATATGGAAACAGACCATCAGTTGCTTTTCATGAAGGCTAAAAAGATTTGTGGGTTGTACCAGTTCTTTCATTAAACCCATTTCTGAAGAAGGGATGTTTGTTTCCTTTCTTTGAAAGAAAGCAATTGATCTGATGTAATGCATTCAGGAATGCACCTGGGCATGATATGATTTGTTATTGTTTATATGAACAGGCTTAGTTACTCTTCAAAAATTGTCTTTTACATGGCCTGCAAGTCAGGAGTATTCCATACAGATATCTAATTTGTGTTAATTTCTGTAAGAGCATGATATTTTTGTATGACTGATAAGTAAAAGCAATTTCAGGTAACAGAGAAGTGTTCTTGTTTTCAGAATTTTCAACAAGCTGTCAAGAAAATTATTTTGGGTGTTAGAGGATTAGAATTGAGAAAAGTTTCTAAGCCTTCTTTTTATACTGTGTACCTCGGTGCCTAAAGCACTTGCCTGGCTGTTTTTTGATTATGCAGCTTACTTCTAAATGATAGTAATTTTAAGTTTTTTAAAAACTGGGTCAGTACATACAGGCAGATTGGGCCTTTTGAAAGTCATTATATTTAAATATGTAGGTACGTATTTACAGTCTGTTCTATTGTTACAACCTAACCATAGGAGGTTGCTAAAAGTTAAACAGACCATTCTCCTATTGTCTTTTTTTGTTTGTTTTGAAAGTCCCCCACCCTCTTTCTCATGTAACTGGAAAGCCTTCTGACAGCATAGAGATTAAGATTCTTGCTTTGTAATTTTACTGTGTGAAATAGTTCCTTTATGATGTAATACAGTATTTAGGATATTGTAACAATTAATTTGCACTAGCAGTGTGTATGACACAACAGTACTGTGTCTGGTAGGATGCTTTTGTGTCATTGATTACATGACCAAAATTTTTTCTGATTGTCAAATATTTTCAATTGGATATGCTGCTTAAGAGATCTTGAACCCTCACCCTCCTGCAAAACTAACAAAATAACATTTTTATAGATGTCTTTGTTAGCGTAGATTCTCCTAGTTGCTTAAATAACACAGGCAGCTGTTAATTATTATTTTTAAACTGATTTTTCCTGTTTAAATATTCTTACTCCAGAACAAGAGTTCTGTGTCTTGTTGAGGCTTCTTGAACATTGTTGACTTCCATTCACATCAGAGGAAATTGAGTTGCATGCAGTACTCCAATGAAATTGTTCGGTATTATTCACTATTACCTTAAAAGATAATATAACGAAATTTAGTATCCAGCCAAAGTCTGAATAACTGCTAATGGTATCCTGTCAGAGTGAATCAGAAACTCAATATTGGACAGAGCAGTAAGTGTTACTCATTTTTAACATTGCCAGCAGAAATAACGGAACAAATGGGAAGGTACAGCACTGAGTTATCTGTGTAATTGGCACCACCTAAAGCTGACCTTTAGGTTTCCAAAGCATAATGTATATCTTGGGTACACAGCAAGAAGAGAAATAATGAAATTGACAGGCTGGAGTCATCATTGAAAAAAATATATAATCCATTTTACATTGACACATAATTCTTTGAGATTCTGGAAGCCATCCAAAATCCATTTTAGTATTTTCAGACAAATGGCTGACACTTTAATGATCAGCTATTAAAGGTCAACAATTTAAAACAGAGTGGTCTACTTGTTCCAAATGAAATTTAATGTTTGAAAAGGAGTTAAGTGTTCAGCTATATGTGCAGCATCTGAAAACATAAATTGACCTTCTAGAAGGAACATGTCTGCATATGTATCCATTTACATGTACATCTCATTATGTTAACAGTGTCATAAAAGTTGATCAGTTTGATTAAATGCATTTACCATTCTCTAGCAATGTACGCAGTGGCTTGTGCATTATCTTATTGAAGTTTTTCTTTATGAAAAGCAGGCTGGTTATAAAACGTTCTGTCTGCTGTGACATATTGAAAGACACATGGTGTGTATACCCAAATCACATATCAGATCCTGCTTTTCTAATTAATAAACATTGTGGCAAAATTTTGCTCTAGGCATATTTTGACTTTTATTGCATATGTTTTTAGAAGTATGTTCCAAATGCTGGTCTGTTGTCTTGTATCGTTCTTTATTTCATAACTTAGTAATCACAACATATTTTTGTAGGTGTATTGCCTACTGAAAACCAGCATCTTGGTCAATACAGTTTATTTAAATGCAAAGAAAGCATTAGCTGTGTTTAATATCATTCTCAGCATTACACATAACTAAACCAATGCTTTATTATGCTACAATGGTGATACACAAAATAATACCTACAGCAGGATGAGGTGTAGTTCACAGAATTTCACAGTGCTTTTAACAAGAATAAAGCTAAAGCTTAAGAGAATTAATTGCAACATTTGATGTAGAGCGCTTTGGATTATCTTTCTTGATCATTTGATTGAAAAAACATTTCCTACACATGCTTTCTCAATACAAGATTAGAATAATTACAGCTGAGTAAATGCCTCAGAAAAACTCTTGTGTTTACACTGAATAAAACAATATGCTAAATTGCCCTTGCCTGTGCTTATAGTTTCTCCTTGCTTGCCCCAGCTGTTTTAATGAATAGCTAAATATGAAAAATGTGTACAGAAAAAGCTGCTTTCTCTAAGACTTTTTGGTAATTGTTTTTGAAGTTATCAGTCTCAAAAGAAAGTAATTGCTCAAGAACTATCATTATGAAAAGTTGCTTGGACCTGTCATCCTATAGATGACATAGTATGTGTCCAGTCCTAATTAAAGATGTAATTAAAGATTGTTGGACACTACTTTAGATGATTTGATAAATATTATTCAAGTGTGCTAGCTAAAAATGCCACCATGCTTTTGGACAATACAAAGTGGGGAAAAGGTGAACAGTTCCTTAACCTGCTTTCTCCGAGACGGTGAGATGGTGCCAGATTCTCACTTGGAGCCTAGAGAAAGGTTGCGGCGTGGGCCTGCGGTTGGTATCCCCCTCTAGTGCTCACTCAGCTTAAAGTGATGGTGCTTTGAGCAGGGGGCTGAACCAGGGGACATCCAGAAGTCCTTTCCAACCTAGATTATTCTCTGATTTTGTCATGACCAGCTCCCACCCCCGTAAAGCAAAATCGTACGAATGAATTTGCATCATTCTTCCGAATCTGCCTTTTTTCCTCAGTTGCTGTCCCATTAAGTCAACTTGGAAATTAATACTCTGGCTCACCTGTTGTGCTGCTGGGACTCACAGAGGCATTGAGCTGGGTGAGGCTTTGTGGAAACCACTTGCTTGAACCGCAGTGATTATCAGCCTTTTGTTTTCAGTTGTGGAACAGCGCATTAGTTGTCTTAGTATTTGATGTATTTAATTTTCATCCTATTGCTGCACGCTGAGAGGAGTAATCATATCCTTCTAACTGATGGCATTTAATTTAACTGCTCAAGTCAGGATCTCGAGTGCACCCTGGAGCTGATGGTGTGTCAGGACCCTCACTCCTGCCTGTGCTGGAAATGGGGTGCCGTAGACCTGCCAGTCTGAAGCTCCCACAAATGCATAGCGATTTTGTATAGCACGGTACCTTCTGGTGGTAACTGAGCTCTCTGGAAATGAGATAAACTTTGCAAATGTATCCTTCCCAAAAGATTCGAATAGCTTGGTCAAAATGCAAATAGAATGCTTCAGCAGACAAACCCACTTGTTTAGGCCTAGTTCTGCATGACCCCCTATTTCACAGGGAGTTATTCTCAAAGACCTTGTCCAGATTAGGATGGTACTGCTCTTGAATGGTACTGTACTGATGCAATGAGCCTGTTTTAATTCATTAATTGCTTAGCTGGTGTGAGGCAGTAAGCAGTTGTGTGTGGACGTGTGAGGGGAAAGGACCTGCAGCGCAAGGCGGGAGGTACAGCTCTCCTTGAAAGCACCTCCCTGTGACTGCCAGAAGGATGACTGACTGCATCTTCAAAGTTCTTTAAACAAGGGGGGTCTGCAGTAGGGTAGAGTGCTAACAAAAGCTTAACTAGCCCTGCTCAAAACAATAAAAGTTATGCAACTTTCTGTGCCTTGAAGATGCAAAGAAATGGACAGGAGAATCTTACTTCTTTTTGTGATATAGAATGGAAAAGTCCCCAGATAAAAAATTTGAAAAAAGTGAGAACACCAGGGTTTGATTGAGAGGTGTTACTATCTTCATTCTTCTTAGAATGTTATTCATGAAATAAATAAAATCCCTATAGGTAAATATACAAAGGTGATGATAGCTGTAAAAAAAAAATCTTCCTTTAGCATTTTTACAGTAGATCTTGATGTTAAATGTGATTTGGGGGGGTGGCGGGGGGGGAGATGGTGATGTGCAGTCTGTTTAACCTCTTGATACTAAAAGGACTAAGGAAAAAAAAGTTATTCACTATATTTCCCATAATCTCATATCTTCAGTTATTTACACCTATTCACAGTGAATGCAAAAGAGTGTTGGATTGTAATTATCTCCTTGTGAGAAACAGTGCTAGCACTTTATCATTTACACTTTGCCTGGGTGTAAATTACACAGTAAGTCCCAGAACATCCTCTCAGGAGTAGATTACGTGAAGAAAATTTGAGAATGAGGTCATCAAAGTAGTAAACTCTTAATTCATAATTTGAGTGTCAGTGTCCTGCTTTTGTTGAAAACAGTGTTTGTGGTTTTTTCCACTGTCAGTGGGGAAGAAATTGAAAATGAGGGGCTTATTTGAACTGCCTGAAGGGGATTGTAAAGAACAGGTGAAAGAAGTTATTCACTGTTTTCTTGGTTTGCATCAGGTACGTGTAGTTGGCTCTGCAGTTATGTCCCAGTTGTGCTTTACAATTAATATTGCTTCACTCTCTGCATATAGAGCTACCTGAGTGCTCCATTGTCAACACTATTGGAAGCTGTAGTGAGATCCTATATGTCATAGGATGTAATGTGTTAGTCTCACTGAATACATCAAGCAGATCAAGGGCTGAAGAGCAAGATGGTGCTTAATTACTTAATTATCACCTTTTTTTTTTTGTTCACCCAGACCCTGTTATAGTTCCACATTGCTAAAGGACTGCTTAGGGACAGACTACTAAGAAAAGTGCAGGTGCTGTCTTATGTCAGTGCTGTAATTTCTGTTTTGTTTTCTCACCTTATGTTGAGAGAAATAATCATCTTTATTACTGGAAGTACTTGTGGTCTTTGTTTTCATATCACATCTTGGATTTTGATTTGAACAGCTCTGTTTTTTAAAAAAGGGGCTTGGACTGCCAGCAGGTGTTCATAAAGGTACAGGAATAATTTTGCAATGTGTTCAGTGGTGTGGCTTGGTCCTGGGTAAACTTTGTTGCTATTGCAGGCTGTCTGAATACACAGAAAAAGACTTCAGTATCACAGCGTTAAGCAATGTGCCCACGAACAGTGTGAATTATTCTGCTTCTGGGAACAACACTGAGGATGAATCTATTTTAGATGTAACTTCTGAGTAACTAGTTGCAATTGAACAGGTTAGTAGTTAGAATGAAAGTGATTGTGAAAGCCAAGATAGCATATCTAGAGAAAGAAAATCTTTAGAACAGTAGAAATCTGGCTTAAAAAAAAAATCTATGAAGTTAGTATCTATTAGTTGGTATATGAAGAATTCCCCAAGGAAAACATTTCACTGGGAGTAAAAGAACACAGGGTAGACAGATGGCAGCTTTGAAAAGGTGACATCCTAAAGGCACAGTAATGATCTGCTCGGTGTTGAAGATGACAGCAAGATACCAAACGTGTATTTACCAGGGCCTTTCAGTGACCTGAAAATTGAAACAGAATTGAACAAGAACGTGGAAGAGGATATTGTTAGGAATGGATATAAAATAATAACATGAGAATGTCTGGACAAGTTCAGGAATATTAGGGATTCTAGAAATACTCTGAAATCACATTTGAAAACAGGGAAAGCTAAAGGAAAGTATGTCTCCAGTGCCTAACCAAGTGAATAAGGAAATAATGGGTGAGATAAATGAAGCTGCAATGTTTAATGCCTTTGGTTTCTAATTTTTAAATTATTGGTGATCATGTGGTCACCAGCATGATCACAAAACAATTTCTATTAACTATTAGGGCAGTGAAAATAATACATCTAGAATATTTAAATAAACTACACATCTAAATTGGGATAATATGATGAAGTTTATAGTAGGTTAGCTGTGGAGTTGTCTGAAAAACTCTGAATTCTTAGTATATGAAATTGATCATAGGGTCCATAGGACTCTACATGAATGGATGTCGTCTGGCACACTTACAGAAGCAGAGGAAGGAAGGTCTAAAATTCTGAACAAGTCAGACTAGCGTCAATAACAAGGCAAACTTTGAAATAGCTTATTAAGCACTTTAAAAGCCTCCAAAGGTGCGAAGAATGAGCCCTAGCTGTTCTGCCAAAAACATTATGTCAAAAGCATTCTAATTTCTGCCTTGACAGTATATTAGTTCTAATGGACCTATTAGGAAGAAAAAGTTGTGAATTACTGTGATTAGACTATAACATTCTTACAAGCAAGAAGGGGAAGTAGTATCTGTATTAAAGTTAAATGCACAATGGTGTATTCCTAGAGTAGCTCCTACAATATTAATAGGCAAACATAAGTGAAGCATATAAACTATTTTTTTTTTTTTTTTTTACTTCTGTTACTGGTTTGATGACAGAATGGGGGAAAGTTCTAGAAAAACTGAGCCCTAGTACTTCCGTGATTCTTGTTAGTGTCAGAGAACTTGGGGACTCCAACACTTGTACAATTTAGGACAGGTAAGACAGAAGCTTTATTGACTATTGTCATAGGGAGAGAACACTTGGGCAGCTCTCCCCCTCTGCTCCCCTGTTACCTGCCAAGGTGACTGCAGACACCCCACCTATCTGCTCTTTCAGGAGAAAAAGAAGGTGATAAAACCCAGTCATTTTGATACTAACACAGCCAGGTAGGTATCCATCCCTGGGAGGGATGGACCCCTGGAGTAGCTTGCTAATTGCCACAATTCAAAGAAGGAATCAAACAGAAGATAACGTGACAACATGGAGAGAGGGCTCTGGTGGAGCCTATGGGAGCGGCACACCCAGTATTATCAGAAGTGGGGAGTTGCAAACAATCAGACTGTTAGCTTTTAGTCAAAAGGAAAGTTCTTTTAGTAAAGATAACTTCCTAGCTAGGCCTCTCAATCTTAAATATTAATATTTTTACCACCGCATTAGTTAAAGCAAAATTTGAGACCTTCTGTGAGTGAAAATAATGTTTACCCTTGGAGATCTTGCCAACACAGAATACCGTTTCCCTCCATAACTGGGGAATTCTCTTTTAATATAAGAATACATATGTTTTCTGTAGTGTTTTTGGCAAAATGACATAAAACTCTTCCTTTGCGTTTCTTTATCTATAAGGAGGTAGGACAGTAGAGAAGTCTACTTCATTAAATTTAATTTGGTTTTCTCAGATGTGTAGCACTCCAAAATGCAAAGAACAATAGGTTTATATGCCACTAAAAAGTGAGAAACTTGTTCAGACTTTTTTTTTTCCCCTCCTTCCATTCTATTTTGAACTTGTTTATATCTGATTCATATTTAAATTTCAGTAGGTAGAAAATCTGAGTCCTCAACTGGAGGCCTGAGATTTGTAGTGAATTCATTTTGCTTTCACTGCACAATTACTTTAGAATACATAGGATAGCTTAGGTCACACCTCAGTAGCCCAGCAGGTATTTGAAATGATCTTCATATTATAAGCCCTTGTAGCCTTAGCGTGCTGTTGATGCAAGGAGTATTCTCTCTCCTAAATTACTGGTCTGGAGCTTTAAAATGCAGAGGTTTTCAGAAGTTACCACTTAATACTAGTAAGTCTAGTATCTCAGTGTGAGACATTGCATTGAGCGATAGAGAACATGTTTTTTCATGAAGTGTAAAAATGAAAGCCTATTTTCCTTGATCCCTGTACTGCAGTAATTCTAGCTCTTCCTTTATTCCCTTTGAAGTTTATAATTCTGTAATGCTTCCAGTTGCCCAACTATCCCTTTTCAGCCAGTAGTCTCAGCTTGTCCTTGTGCCCCTTAATTAAGAGTACATCTTTTGCCTGGTTAAAAAGTATATGCATTCACGTTGGCCACGCAGAAGACACAGCTAATTATTGATGTCACACTTGTCTTTTCATGTTGGAAACCTTTAATATGGGTATTTCCCCTGTATCAGTTTTTCAGACTCCTACTGATTTTTCACGGAGCTTGTAGAAACTTTGTCTTTTGGTTATCTCTATCCTTCTCTCAAACTGGGTTAAAATTGGGCAATAAATCATAGCTTACTAAGGAAAATAAGCACAGGATGCAATTCCAAAAGTTTTGGGAAACTGGCTTTAAAACCATGGCAAACATCAATCCTGCAGCTCAATTTAAAAAGTGGTGGCAGAAAATCCAGAGAAGTACCATTGTTTCAGTTTACCAGTTGGAAGTTGATAGGGGAAAAAATACTGCAAGTCTACAGCTAGAAGTCTAAGTCAAAGCTGGGACCTGAAACCATGTGAAAATGTGTGTTCGATAAATAGAATGTACACAAAAGCGTAGCAGAGAAATACTTGATTTTCCTGGGAGTAGATTGATTGTGCTTCAGAAGCAGACGATTCAGTTATTTGAAAGAAAATCTGATGTCATTTGCGTGAGCTTAAACCAAAAATGATTGATTAGTTGTTTAAACCATCAAGGCTAAAGCAGTATATTCAAAACCCATAAAAGAGTGTCTTATCTGCCTCCCTTTTCTATGGGCCTTTCCCAGTCATAACCAAGTGAAGCAACAGAAGAGGTAAGAGGTTCAAGCATAAAAACACGCATATCCCATTATATCATAGGAGAGAATCCCTTAAAATACTTTAAAGATTAAAAGTTTTGATAAAAGCAGAAAGGAAGGAAATTAGAGAGAAAAAGAAACTTCTGGTATTTTAAAGAGAGCTTGAGAGGGTACTTAAAAAGCTATGTGGAGCTGGGGAAGTCTTACCAGTGCAGTTAAGATGGAGAGGTAGTATAGAAGAGATGTGCAGGAGGAAGATGCCTGTGCAGTGAGTAGGTAAAACATGGGGAAATGTTCTTCCCTTCCACAAAAATAGCATTTCTTTATCCATGTCTATTTTATCTAATATGTGCAATACAAATGACTAGCTAAAATACTGTTTATTGACCTGTCATTCTGTAGCTCATTGGCCTAAATATCTTGTGCACATACCACAAACAGAAAACTATTTAGTTAATATTTCTTTGACAAAACCACAAAGTATTAACGAAATTTTAATTTGTTTTGGCATGTTGTGCATTTAAAAAATTATTTTTCCTGGGGTGTTATGGATTAAATTTACATTGCCACTGGAAACTAGTGATAAATGGCATGCTATTTTTATAATATTTTATTTACTTAGGTCTTCTATATCTTGGTTAACTTTTATTATTTTTCCATGGGAATAGTTTCTATTTTTTACCACTTCCACCTCCAGGTTTTCTTTTCTTCTTCTGCCAAAATAATTACCGCTTTAACTCCCAAGTTTTCCTGAACTGTAGGGGTTTATAACTTTATACAAGAGCAGCTTGTTTAATGCCCAAGCAGTCTTAAAAACACCATTGTCAGGAAATCTGAAGAATATTTTTGGGTGATTGTATTGTTGTCATCTGTTTACAGCAGTAATTTACATTTGAATGCTCTATTGATCTGTTTCAGTGGGATCTGGAGTAGCCTGTTAGGTTTAACAACGTATCTAAAATAATAGCTTCACACCATATTATGTGCCAGAAATTGTATCTGATGAAGAAATCTGTATCATGAGATACAGCAGACCTGTGAGATACTTAAGAGCCTCCTAGGTATTTCCATTTTGGATTATCTTGGTCCTGAGTATCTAATTCATGATTTTGTACAATAGACAAGAACAGAGCCAATGCTACTGGATGTGCTTCGCATGTCTGCTAAATGCATTTCACAGCAGTACCTTGATTTATGTACTATTTCCCCTTTTCTAATTCAGCGGTAATTAAAGTCTTTTGACTGCTTTAAAGATACAATCTCAATGGTACTGAGATACTTCAAAAGAAGAAAAGAAAAACCCACACTTATTTATTGCCCACATAAACTGCATACCTTATCAGATGTGAACTTTTGTGTTCTGTATTCTCCAGCTTCTACCACAGCTAAAGGCAGTGCAGACCCAAATATTACTTTAAAGGCAGTTTCCCTCACCTTTTTAATGCTACTTGTGTCCCAGGAGAAGATGGCAACTGTATGAAAAGGAATAACATAGAGGGGAATATTCTTCTGTTTCTGATTTGAATGTTCCTCATGTGTGCATTACACATAAAATACGAAAGCGTATACCATGAAGTATGTATGTTACATTGCACTGCCACAATGGATCACCTGGCTATTTTGTCATTAAGTCCAGTTCAGTAAAGATGACGCTTATTCATTGGCTTTTTTATTTCTTAGCTAACATTGAAGCTGGAGAGATTGATCTTCCTCCTGCCTCTCCACTCTGAGTATCTTACTGGTATGAGGATTGGGACTTGACTTGAAGAATGCCTGCTAGGCATTGGCTGTGCTTAGAAAAGGAAATATTACTGGTGGCAAGTGAAAAAGGGTTCTTCTAATATAGGCAAAATAGCTCTGTGTCCTTTCCAATATACTGTATAATTCATTTTTATGCCACCTCTGCCAAGTCTGAGAAAGAAATGTTTTCTTACAATAGAGCTTTAGTGAACCAGTCATAAGAGATGTTACTGGACAAACACTTTTAGGTTATCTCTGAAAATTTCATGAACTCCCCAACACCTAACTTAAAATCATGAATGAAACAAGGGATTCACATCTCTTAAAGATTTATAGATTTATAATCTGGAAATTTAAATCTTAACTACAGCTATTCCAAATCTGATCTATGAGTAGTGTAGGTTAGGAAGAACAGCTTTAGGAATAAAAAAAGATTTATGTTTAAAAAGAAAAAAAGTAGTCAGAAGGGTGTTTCTTCTTATCTGTTCTTTTATCTTAATTTTTGGTTACATAAGCTCAGAGCTTTAAAATAATTCTTTACACTACTCATTCAGGATCAGGAATCAAGGACTCCCTGGTGTTGCAGTGTGGCATTTCTGGTCACTGGAACTTGTCTCACTTCCCTAACTAGCCCTTACAGCCAAATGGAGAACCACACTATCAGTATTTTCTATTGTTCTTTGTATATACACAGTGTGTAAAGGTTCTGCTTTCTGTGAAAGTCAGTTCTGAACTTGGTTTCATGAATCACTGAGTTCAGGAACAGGCTGTGATGAAGTTAGCCATTTGCTTTAACTCAGTCTTGATTAACATAAAGTAACTAAAAGTCTCTTTTTTATTTTTTTCCCTTCACAAGATTGCGGAATAAACACAGTTGAAAAACTTTATACAGGTACAGATAGAGCACAATGAAAAACAAGACTGTATTTACTAAATATTTAGATTAGCTCTGTTCTTTCTTCTCACTTTCTATGCATACTGCTGACAAGTTGACAGATGTTTTACAGATGTTTTACAGATGTTTTGTAGGCTGATAATCTGATTTTTTTGCAATCTTGTGATGTCACATCTCCCTCTTGGAAAGGAGTTGCAGTTGGGGGATCCATACTCTTTAATGTATACCTGGCATATCTTCCATTTAAGGGGATTTACTTCTGTTCTCTTTTAAGAATGCCTTAGTCGTTAATATTGTAAGAAGTCAGTTTCAGCTGTTCTTTGTGCTTTAGCAGTAGAAACATTAATATCCATTGGGCATTGGTAGATGCAGTTGTTACCTTTCCGAGTAGGTTAACAACTAGGCGAGCCAAAAATGTATTGTGAAGGCAGTATGACACCAAATGTTATTTTTAATTGGCCTGGATAATGTTCACTGTGAGAGTAAAACCTTTCGGTGTATTTCTGACATTTGTATTATGTATAAGATGGACATTACCAGCCCTATAAATGGGATTAAGACAAGCACTCCATTACTGGCTGTCTTTTGAGACATGATATGATGGTTGGTAACCAGTCATTTTGGGCTGATACCAGGGATGAGGTTCTGACTGATTTCCTGAGTGATATGACGCTATGTTTACTGAAATAATTTCATTTTAAAACCACTTTCAAATATCAGTTCCTTAAGTGATAAAAAGAATGTTATTGCTAACACGCTTGGGCTTAGAAGTTGAAACTCTTGCTGTTCTTTAATCATGTAAAATGCTAATGTGTTGAAGGTCCATACTTACAAGTATTTTCCATATAAATACAATGTGTGATATAATTGCCAATATGATTTTTATGTAAATGGTCAAGTATGATACTGAGAAGTATAGGGCATTCAGGCAATAATAGTTTTTAAAATTGGGAAACATTTCACTAACATAAATTCTTAATTCATAGAATGTTGGACATATTAATTCATTGACCAGCAAAGCTTAGCCCTCTATGCACTGATCAGGAGGAAGAAAAAAAACAACCAACCCTCTTTAAAAATAAGTGAAAAGACAT
Source organism: Buteo buteo (assembly GCF_964188355.1). Lineage (NCBI taxonomy): Eukaryota > Metazoa > Chordata > Aves > Accipitriformes > Accipitridae > Buteo > Buteo buteo. Next base: position 74,135,445 of record NC_134171.1, on the reverse strand, counting down.
AATGATGCTTTTTTTTTTATTGTTTATGCATTAAAGAGTTTGAGGCGGAAAACCACAAAACACCCCATGGATAGAAAATGGTAAACTTTCTTCAGTTTCTTGATACTCAGAACTGCTACCTTACTGCATATTATATTTATCCATGCTATAGAAAATAGGATCAGCAGGCCAAAATTTTATTTTTTGCCCCTCTATACTTTGTCCGAGTTTTCTGTAACTTGGTTAAGATAAACAAAAAGTAAATATTTGTAAACCAGCAGTAAGTTCTATCTCAGAAAAGGGTGGCTTTCTAGGATGCAGCCCCTGTTGACAACTTCCCTTAGGCGGAGACAGATTTCTGGGAGAAAACAGTAACTAAAACCAAAGTTAATACTACAGTTAGAAAAAAGTTAAGTCTTAGTTAAAACATAAACAACTATTTGTAACTGTACAATTAATTAAGAATTAAATACTATCAGTATAAGCATATATAAACAAATTGTTCAGTGTAGTAGAATAAATCATGAATAATAGTTCAAGGCCTCCTTTCCACCTGGATTTTCCTTGGAACACACCTTTTCTTGCATTCTGTTTATGTACACGTCCACTAGTTTTATCATTCAGGTAACAGCAACATTTGCTTCTGTGTGCAAGTAGGGGGCTAATGTGTGGCCTTATGTCTTTCTGCACGGAGGGATGGAACTTCCTTTGTATTTGGCAGTGAATGTCAGTACTTTAAAAAAAGTGACATCAACTTCTGTAATAAATACTGTAATTGAGTTAACTTTGTGTTGAAAAATCTGTGTGAAATATAGATACTTTATGAATTCGATACCTAATTCTGTTGTAGATGAGATTTCTGAAATTCAGGTTTGCAGCAGTGGAACAGTTGACCATCTATTCTGACAAAAAGTGAATTTCCACACTGTACTGCGATATTCATCTCTCTGAGTAGAGACTAATAGAAGTTTGAATATTAATGGTAGGATGAAGACTTAAACTTTTCCAGAGAAAAATAAAGGTATTTTAATTCTTAAAAGTCTTTAATTGGAACTCTGAAATAATTAATTTATGCAGTACATGTCTAGCTAAATACTAAGAAAACAAATATTATTCAAGTCATCAGTATAATTTGCTGTATTTCTTGTATTTGTTATATAGTCAGTGACTTAAAAACCTGCTTTGATTTCTTTCTGAAGGCTTTGAAGTTTCATTACTTAGTTGGTTAAGGTAACTGTAAATGTTTAAAACTGCATGCTAGTAAATAAGTAAGTGGGAGTACAGGTTTTTTCATTATGAACATGTTGAACTGAAGGTCCATCCTAACTCTTGCCTGCTTTCAAAATTACAGTTGATACATATTATGCTTTTACAGTGACTAACTAGTGTAAAATATCCAATAGAAGTCATGAGGAAAAAATGTTAAGTGGAAATTTCTTCAGTCAAAAGTGCTATAGAAAACTGAAGATTTCTGTGCATAGATAGGGCAATGGAATTCTCTAAAGGAGCAATAAACATATGTATTGAGTTAATTAATGAGCCTTCAAATGAATAAATTGTTCTTCCTACATGTAAAGATATACCAGTATAAACAGAAATAAGGTGGAAAATATGGAAATTGAGGTGGGAGGGGAGGGGAAGGTGTGTTTGTTGTTCCTCAACAGTTAAATATAGAAAAGACCTTTCAAAATGCAAACTTAGGCAACACTATTTATTAATAATTTAAAGGCAAGGATACAATATTTTTTTTTCTACGTTTGCAGTGTGTTTTAGAAAGAAGTCTTGAAACAGATTTAAATTACAGAAGCAGGGACTTGAGACACTCAGCCTTAACTCAGCCCTTTAGTGACACCAGGAGGAAAAAGTAAATCTTTTATCTTCTAAAATCACTTTTCTCCAAGCTGGCATCTTGGTCACTAAAAGGCTTTTATCATGTCTTCATGATTAATGCATAGAATCAGTAACAGGAGCAAGCTGGTGCCTCTCATGTCTGTTCCTACATGTTTGGAAATCTTTTACATTAACCTTAACTGTTTTTTCATATTCATGTACTGCTTTGTTTTGCCAAACTTTTCATAATGTTTTAATATCTTACCTTTTGAATTATTGGTAATTGTAATTACATTTTAAGTCTAGAAATATGTTTATATTGTGTACAACACAAATAACTCTCTGATACATATTGTGTGTATACTAGATACCCACATGTGTAATTTTTGCAGGAAAATTGAATATGTTTTATGTGTGGAGCATGATCTTGCTTTACTTTCAGCAGGAAAAATAGAATACTATTGAATTTAAAGTATTGTAATTAAGTATGGCCACAAACAAATATGAAAGTCTTGAGCAGGGAAAGAACAGTGCTTTTGTTTTATACAGCAGGTTTTGACAAGTCCAATAGACTAAACTCATGTATGTACTTGAATCTTACTTCGTGCTGCAGTCATGCTTCCAAACATGACTACCTCCACTGTTAAGAAGTCAAATGTATGAACTTTGTATGTTGATATTCAAGTGGCTTGGGGATTTTGAAGGATATGATGCTGCTCAGATGATGTTAGTGTGTAATTTTCCCAGGAAACAGGAGTAGCCTAATGGTATTCCTCTGGCTGTCTTTATCTGATTGCCAGTATTGTTCAAGGAGCACCAAAAATGTCTTCCCCTTATAGACTAAAAATATATTTCTACTAAATGTATTCTTTTTATAGTGATAGTTGTTTTGGGGCATGCTATCTAATGATCTGGAGTGTGCTTGCTTATTATTTTAAAAATAGTTTTTGCACTGTAGATTGTATTTCTGTAAAGCTCTGCTTTGGGGTGCCCCAATTTCAATATGAGATCTCTGTAAATGTTAAGACTGTAACACTGCTTAGCTGCTAAAGTGATATGTATAGAACACTTCTACAAAAGAAATGGCAGATTTCATTGGGTAGCTGTAACTGACAAACAAGATATGACACAGATATTGCTGCTTTCCCTCATGCGCTTTATGAGGTGATGCAAAGGTATTTCCAAGTTCTGTGGAGGAAGTCTAAAGGATTGGTACAATAATAGCTTTGTTTGAGCAGAGTGGTCAGTGAAGAACCAGCTCTATTTTTTTGTTTCAGCAATGAACTACTGATAGCCTAACTGAAAAGAATTGAATAATTGCCTGAACTTCTCATAATCATTTAGTATCTTTTTTATTAGCAAATAATCACTGGCAGTTTTGCTTTTCCAGCACTGTCTAATGCTTCATTGAATACCTCATAAGCAGCTTCAAGTATGAAACTCCTGGTTTGCAAACTCAAGATACGCATATATTAACAAAAAAAGCTAACGTATACTACTACTTTGACCCCAATATAGTACATGTATTTTAGAACTGTATGAAAACTCTAGTAATAGGATAAATCGCTAAACTTACATTTTCAGGATTGAAGTATTCCTTGTGGACTCAGAAATTGTTTTAATTTCTCCTAATTTCAAACAATAGCGGCTCTCTTGCTCTTTTGAGAGCAGCCTCCCTATATAACTGAGCCGAATAATTCTTTTGAACTTTAAACCTACAGCTGTGACTTAACAGATTCCAAGCCAGCCTCACCTTCTGCTTTCCCACACTCACTAATAGCTTTCTTAAAAATAAATAACTAGTGCAAGGAGAATTTAAACCAGTCTGCCTGCCCTGATCTCCAAACTAGTCAAGTGCTGGGAGGAGGGTCAACTTGACCTTCTGCATCAGATGAGAAAGCACAATGAACAAAGGTAAATGTCGCATGCATTTTGATGAAATGACAGCCCCAAACAGTCTTGCTTTGTCCCTGAGAAGCTTCATGTAAACATTGAACAAGAAAGGCAACAGAGTGGAATGATGAAAAACCTGCTTGCGAGAGCCCTCTGGGCAGATTAGCAATTGTCCGACATCACCTTCTGAGACCTCCTGGAGAGGAGAGACCAGAGTCACTACACTGATTTTTGGCCATCCTTGCCAGTGTCTGCAGATGAGTCAACAAAACTTAATGGTTCATGTTAACAAAGGTTGCTGACAAATCTACAATAATCAGCATGGAAACTTGACCTCTGTATTTTGCCAAGAGGAGATCATAGACCAATTAAGCCAATGTAGTCTTTGTACCTTACCTAGGCTGAAAGCCAGATTGAAAAGGGTCATGGAAGTCAAAGATGCCAGATGGCATGACAGCTGTTTAACATAAACTTCTCAGTCACCTTCTTCACTACAGGCAGTTTAGACAGGGGATGACAATTGATAAAATTACCAATACTAAGCTGACATCTCAAATGCAGGTGTGTAGCTGATTATTAGAAAAATGTTGGCATTTAGTTTTTCAGGTACTGATGATAAAAGTAGAGTTGATAATACTTCTGGTTATTTGATTTTGTATCTGGAGAATAGTTTCATCCTGCCTTATTTTACCATGCCTATCAGGATATGGTTAAAATGTCCAGAATCCTTGAAATTGATCCATATATTTCTTGGCACTACAAATGCCTTTTTAATTTTTTTTTTTAAGTTTTCTGTTAACACTCTAATCTTGAGTCAGAAATCTGCAACTTCCTTTAAGACCTGGATAATTTTATTAATCTGAAGGATATCTGCTGGATACTGCTTTAATTTTTGAAGTTCAGTTGTATAAAACAAATCCATCTCTTTTTCTGCCAAGGTGGAAAACAAGCTGATGGATTATATCAATGATATATATGTTACTATTTTGCCAAATTAATTAATCCATAAAATTATGGATAAATTATGATTAAAATTATGTTTGAGAAATTTTTAAAAATGTTTATCCATCACTAATTTTCGAACACAGGGGTGCTTGCATTTGAATAAAGAAATAATCTAATTTATTCTTCTGTTACTGTGGAAGGTGAACTTCTTACAAATAGATTCTGATGTAAGAGTATTTCTTCTGATGGCCACTGTGATAAATAATGAAGAATTAGGTGAGACTGAGATGTCTAGGTTCAGTTCAGCCTGCTGCAGTCGAAGGTGTTCTGGTCTGGAAATGTCTGTGTATAGTTGGTAAATAAAGCTATATTGCTGCACATGCTCCAAAAATTTACAGCTCTAGCTGATAGATGCTTAAGGTCATGTAAGAAATAGGCACTTAAACTGTAATTTCTAAAGTTTAAACCTCTTTAAATCTGCTGAAAGAGCAAATCCATTAGGCCTTGTGATCCTCAAGCCAAAACGAACACTGACAAATAGCATTGAGTTTGACCTGAAATGTAGCAAGGGAGGAGGTTTTCCCAGGTCTTATAAAACAGCCTATTGATTAGAAAACTTGCCCAAGAAGCAGAAAGCTGGGCTATAGAATTTCCCAAATGTGAGGGAGAAGGGACCCACCACATCTCTTAGCTATGAAGGTGTGCTTACTAGACAGCCTGTGGGGCTACAGATTGGACCATCCTCCATGCTTCTTCTCCTAACATGCCGCTGAGAAGAAAGAAATGCAAACTGGGGTTTGAGGAGTAAGAATGAACTAGAGGAAGCCTGGTTCTGTAAGTGTCAGGTCACTGAAGGCAGTCACAGCTTCAGGGATTACTTGTGAGTTTTACAGTGAAATGAATACATAAAATGCACAAGCAGCATTAGTAGTGTGGACCTGAAGGCAGGAGGTGGCTCTAATCCAATCTGAAGCCAGACTGATGGCCTACTAAGGTGTTTAACTTGCTGAATAATAAAGGCCTATGAAATTCTTTGAATTAAGTTTGGTTTCCTTACAGTTACTTTACTGTAGTGAGAGGATATCTTTTGGAAAACCTCAGATGTAATCTAAAGTTTTCCAGTGAGCAGCATGCATAGAAATGGAGACGCTGTCAGATGGTCTGCATACACTTCCCTATTCATGTGAGGCTGGACATAGGTGATACTTAGATCAGTTTTCAGTAAAGAAAGCTCTACCCACTCAACCACATTTTTTAACAGGTATTCTGCTTGTTTCTAGGCATGAATTTACAGAAGTCATCATAATCAAAAAACCAAAGAGATTCCCAGATGGGAAAAGGAAGGAGAAACAGCCTTGAAAGACATTTACTTTCCTGTCTGGAATGGTATTGAAAGACAGGAAAAAGTGACTTGCACTCACTAGTAAGTGGAATTTTTTTTTTTCCCTTTAGACTTCCTTCTAGACTTTACTTTAAACTGTAACAATTTGAAGAACTACAGGTATGTTCTTCCTTTTCTCTGGTTATCAGTGGCATCCTTGCAATAATAAAAGTGAAAAGAGTGATTCACCCTGATGATGCAGAAAGCTTTAATACGCTCCTTCTCCTTTACTTCCCCGTGGAGCTAATAGATGTCAGAAAGGGGCAAGAGATGAGAGCTTTTGCACATGTGCATTTATGTTTCCAGCATTGCCTGTGTGTTCAAAAGAAAAAATCACTGTGGGACTTTTTTTTTTTTTTGTATGTGATGATCTTTTGTTGCATCAATTGAGAAAGGAAGTAATCACTTGGGAATAGCTACTTTATACAAGTTCAAAAGACTCCCAAAAGAGAAGAAAGTCATACTTTACTCTATACGATACAGCAAATGCCAGAAAAGGTGGGTCATTCTCACTACAAGCCATAGGACATATGAGGCCAAATTTAACCCTAGTGTAAATTCCACTAGAATTATCAGAGGATGAAACTAGACAATCATCAATGGACAAAAAAATAAAATATTGAGAACTCTTTTGAATATGTGGCAGTTTCATGTTAGTATGCAAAAAGGCTATTAAAAGCTATTGACTCCAAAGCTCATTACTTACTAACTTTTTTCCGCAACCAAGTGCTGATTAGCTGATTAAGTATGTTTCATATCTATTCTATAAAAGTAATGGCTTCCTTACAGTCTGGAGGATTTTGCTAGTCCCAACCTAGGCGACCAGGTCTGTTTGTGGAAAGGCGTAATGCAGCATGGATCTGGAACATGACAGAGATCTCTAGACCTTACTCTGCTGGGAAGAATAGATAACCCTACAAACCGGATATTATTGCATGCATCTACTGTGTAATGAACCTTTGTTTCTCCCTAGTTTGCTCACTTCTGGCTTTGTATAAGGCCTACATAAAGGCTGCCCAAAAATTAAGAAAATTAGATAAAAGGTAAATGATTTGCATACACAGATCAGAATAGAAATCCAGGGACAGGTAAGGGAGGAGAGCAGAGATACGTATCTATGGAGATGCTATGTCCCCAGTATTACATAAAAGTGAGGCCCTGTGGCTTTTGTTACAGACCCTGTTGTTATGACAGGATTTTCAGAGTGTGTAGTAGTTACTTAATTCATATTTTGATTGGAAGCACCAGGGTTTTTATTACTGATTTCAAAGTAAACAGAGGTTGCATAACACAAAGTGCAAGGTAGCATACCAATGCAGTACTGAAGAAAGCATATTTTTAAATACAGAAAGTGTTTAAAACAGAACAGGTGCGTGTATATTTGTGATTGTGTTCAGTCAAAGAATTCTTCTATGAAGCCTTTGATTAAAGGTGATTCAAACCACAAGTAAAATTGCTCAGTGATTACTTCCAGCATCTTCTCACTAGTCTGGTATGTGATCTCAGATAATGCTACAATTCACGAAGTCTTACTCCAGGAGGTCCCTGCCACCTCTCTTTTGGCAGAAAAAAGATAAGAATGTGTTTAGCAGTAAGACTCAGGAGTCTGCCTTCAGACCTGTCAGATACCTTTGTGTTTATATGTCTGTAGCTTCTGATAGCACCTTTCCCCTTCTGCTTCAGCTTTGGCACCCAAATGGACTCATAAGTGCTACCAGCCTCACACCAGTCAAAGGATTCTAGGGAAGGATTATTTGTATTGCATTTTCTCCCTGCTTTTTCTAGAGGAAAAGTGCATTTTCTAGTTCTTTTCATCAGTCTTTTAGGAGTTTTGGCTTTTTCCTGCAAAAAGAGAGCACTCTATTTAGAATGCCTTTCATTAACAGAACAATGGCTGGTTTATAAAACAAGTAGGTTCAAAATGCTGGAACTTCTTACTAAGTGTATTTTCCTAGCTGACAGTTTTGTGGCATTCAGCTGCACTGTACAAGCTTTTGAAGAATTTTGCCTGTATTCACGTATCTAGTTTTGAATCTTTTCTCTCAAGTAATTAGTTTTAAATTACTCTATCACTTTAAATGTCTAGTTTGTTAAGTTCACCTGCTGTAGTTGCTTTAATGTGCAGTATTAGTAGTCACATATATGACGCTGCTGAGTGAGCATTAATTGTAGCGGATCGCATTCTTTTTTATTAGAGTTTTTAGAAGGCTTTCCAAATTTGTGCTTGACTATTGAAATAAATATTTACACTAGTTACCATTTATTTGTGTTTATTTTCGTCTTTTGAAGAAATGAATGTGTTCAGGAAAAAAAAAGGGTAAGCAAGGAAAGTTTGCTCAAGCAAAAGGTTTTTAAGTATTGAATGTAAATAATAGATACAAGATTCTGTTGCCTATTTTTATTTGTTTTGTTCTCTTGTAATATTTGCTCTGATGGCTTAATTAATTTCATGATGGAAAGAAATAACGTATATTGTACCCATCTCTCATTTTGTACTAATTACCAGCTTGCAAGAAATTTGACAAGTTAGTTTGATAAAATCTTCAGCAATTATTTTGATTTTTGCTATTGTTGCGCTACAGTTTTTGTCAGCTACAGAAATGTTAACATATTCCCCAGGACTTCCAGAAAACCACTAGCCCTATACTTCTGTATGTATATTCTAGCAAAGGGTCTCCAACAGTAATTTTGAGTGTTTGCAATTTTCAACCCAGCTGGTTGCAGGGCATCCACAGCGAGAGGAATGAAGCCAGTACTACAATTTACAATAAGAACATTCCAAACTCCTTGAGGATTCCTTAATCCCTGGCTTTTACTCTGAAGTATGCAGTACTGTTTTCATTAAGCAAATGCACTATAAATTCATCCCAGAAAGTGGTATAATGAGGGTTGGTTTTATTTGGTTGTTTTGGCAGCTTGTTCTTTACGTACTGTCTTCATTCTTCAAATGAGAGCATCGCTGTATTTCTTCTACGATTTTTGGGAAGTCACTTTCTGGTTTTGGACAAACTTACTATAATTGATGTCTTGCCACTTGTGGCTCTGTGGTTATCTGTAATACAAACTGGTGTCAACTGTGCCCTAGTGATCAGACGGTAAACTGGCAGATTGCTAATCCTTTCTCATTTGTGCTGCATTTCCTCCTACCTTGGTGATTATAAGGTTTATTTCCTTGGCTCAATAGCCATCATTTAAAAAACGAAATTATTTCTCAGTATCACAATGCTCATTGGACTAATTGTGTGGGGTTTTCTTCCTCTTTTTACATGTGGGAAAAATAAACAACAATTAAGTAATTTACTTTAAGACCATAAACGGCATTTGTTGCTTCTTATGAAATACAATAATGGAAAGTTTCTATTACATGTATCTGTAAAATTAATTCAGATTGTTATTCTGTGCATGCACGTACCATATAGGCCAGTTACCATGTGCTCAGAGACATTCATTTTATAGTAAGTTGCTCGTATGATTGCAGTTAGTCACTGGAGATCATTCTGTGCTTCTCTGGGGCTGAGGTTGTTTACAATGAGCAATGGGAAAGTGCTAATCCTCCCTTAGAGCTCTCCATCTGCAGAAGCAGATGACTGTTCATTTCAGAAATTTGTCCTGATATAGGGCAAAGAGCACATCTGCTTAATCACCCAAATGGCCCATTTTTATAAATGCATGCTTTCTTTTATAACTACCATGCACCCATACAGACACAAACTCCACTGTAGTTTTGGTGATTGATTTCATTATTTTAATGGGTGATAATCCACATTATGGAATAACATGGATCTTTTAGGGTAAAGCTTTTACAAACCACTTTATTAGAATATGCTACTTAAAATAATAAGAGAAAACAACAGAATGGTTACTACTTAACGTGTATATATATATTTCTTCTGAATACCTGAACTGATAGACACCTAGAAACTGTTTATTATAAAACATATGCAAAGAAAGTATTATATACATAGCAGATATTATCCCTGACCCAAACAAGAGAATACCATAGGTAGGATCCTTTGTTTGAAAGACTGCTGCCAGAAGCACTGTCCCGGTACCCTACGTGCTTTCAGACTTTATGCTCAAAAGCAACCCTTTTTACCTGCAGGAACAATGGAAGAATTTTATGCATCTAGAATTAGACTATGCAGTTTTCTTGTTAAGCCAGTACAGTTTTTAGCAGCGGATCACCACTGGGGGAATGTACTAAAATAGAGGTGGTATGGATTTCTGAAAGAATTCTGGAAGATTTTCCATATATAGGACAAATATTACAGTGCTGTGCAGTTTTCATATTTTAGGATTTACAACATTATTTCTCTATTGACAAGACAGGCCTCAGCCCTAAGCAGTAATAGAGCCTCTTAACTATAGTAGTGAGAGAGGCTACACAGAAAAAAGTTTTCTATACTGTGAAACTTTTCAGCTTTTGAAGTTTTCCTCCCATCTTTCTTAAGGACTGAGAAAAAAGGCTTAACAAGTGTGCATGTGAGTGTGCATAGAAGTTGATTTTCATAGGCAGAGAAGAGGAATACAGAAGAGAAATAAGATGAGACAAGCATTAAAAAAAAAAAAACCCTCAGACACCCCAATGTGTGATAGTCAAGTACCTGTACTGACATCCCAAGTCAAGCTCTTAAATTATTAACACAGTTTGCCTTCTTTCTTGGTGGATGTCTCAAAGCCGGCTGACTTTGACTGAAATGTTTCATTTTTGAAAACCTGGCATTTTTCCAACAGCCACAGTTTCATTAAAGCTTTTCCATTAGGAAAAGAAATGGTTCAGTGACGAGCTTCCAAGTGTGGACTCCACAGTATCTGTCCTACAGCACTGATGAGGAATGAATAGCAGCTACGTAGGGCTCCTGGAATGTAGCATACCCACCAGCGCTCTGATTGTATTACATGTGGCACACAATAATGTAGAAATACCATAATGTGATTAATATTTTATACCTTTCCTGGTATAAAATATTAATTAGGTTATTCATTCACCTTTAATGAGCTAAATTAGAATCACATTTGAAACATTGTTTAAAACATTATCCATGTTTACTTGTCTTATAACATAAACACCTGTTAAAGGTTCCATATATCAAGCTGTAGACCACATTTTTCTTCAGATTCCCCTCCTCCCTGCAACCCTTCTGCCAAGTTAGTGATATTTGTGTGTTATGTTTTGCTTAGTTATATGAAAAAATCGTAAGTAGCAGGAAGAGCTATATAGAAGTGTAGTTGAGACTGGAAAACACGCAAGAACAAATTGTCATTCCTGTTCCTCCTACTTCAGTCTGGAGTAGATGCACAAAACTTCCTCTTTACCTACTCCTTACAGTCACAGCATGAGACCATCTGACATGGCCACTCCAAATGACAAGGAGGCCTGGCTTCACTCGTTAGATGCAGCCACAATTTAGACTCAGGTGGTAATACAGAATAAAAGCACTCATTTTCCATCCAGCATAATCAAAGGAATGTGGAAAGTACAGGATGAAATTGTCAGAACAAAAGGAAGTAAAGTGAGGAAGACCATAATGGGCAATGGAAGAGTAATCAAAAAGAATGAGGGGATGCTAGGTAATTGGCCAGGTAAATGGCATCAGAATGCAAAAGGGCATGAAAAAGAAACAGAAAAGAGTAATCAAGAAGATGAGGGAAGCGTATGTTAAGACATAAAACATCAAGTACAAGTGTTTAAACATTACCTGTGCGTTCTGTCAGATATATCTGAAGGGGAATGTTTTATGCAGTCATATTTTCAACTTTATGACTTAGTAATTACATAGCCTGACTGCCTCAGAAAAGTGAATTAAAATACAGTATTTAAACTACTATGAGCCGCTATCTCATCTGCCAGGTGTTAGGCATTTCATAGTAGCTTGAGGACTCTATTTATATGTATTATATGGCTTTAAATATTGTACAGATGTGAATACAATCACATCATTTTAAATGTGCACATTCAATGAGGCATCTGCGTTTTTCACAAACATCATAATTGCATAAAAGAGGGAATTGTGAATGAATCCTTGGATCTGTGATTTTAACATAAATATGTGGTAAATATTGTTAGCTCTCTATTAAAGGGGACACAGGCTAAATACAATGAGTGTTGAGAAGAGGTGTAATTTCCAAGTGTTTTGTGTTAAATATCTAATCAGCATGGAGGATTCCATCTAAATCTCAGCAATATAAAATGAATGGCTTTCGTTTTATCTTCCTACTATATTTTTCAAAGAAAAGTGCAATACATTCTACTAAAAAAAAAAATCAGCCCTTGCCCCCAAGTTCCTAACCCTTGTTCCCCAAGAAATGGCTTTCAATGTCATATTTTTATTAAAAAAGATTGAGTTGAATGCTCTTCTAGCTTAGATAGTTTTTCAGGGTACAGTTCCACAATGTAATGTGTTTGGTGAAGAGAAATGGGCACCTTTATAAACCATTGCAAATAATTAAAATGCAGATAGCTGTGTCTTTCAGGAGTGATTCACATTGCATTGCTATCACCTGGCAGCCTCTGGTAGGCACGGGTGGGATGAAGTAGCTACTTGCTGCCTCCCACCTGAAAGAAGACCCTGACTGCATCTGCAGCTCCTTCTCAAATGCTGTTTTATGGTGGTATGGAGTAGAGCCAGTTGATCATGCAATTGGGCTGTTGTTTCACCTGGAAGGTGTCTCTCTCCCAGATGAAAATGGTGTATTTCTGTGTGATCCCTTCTCTAGAGTCTTTTCTGTGTGGCTTATTTACTCCTGGTTTGTACTGGAATGGAATAGGCAGAAGTACATGGTTAAGTAGTTTCAGGTGGGCAATTTCTCTGTGCTGTGACTTGGCCATGTCAAGGGAAGGTCAAATGTTTATTCAAACCATTTTAAGTAGTTTTAAGCCTAAACCTACAACCCTTTTGTTCTGAAAGGGATTAGACGTGTTCATATTGTCAGATACAGCAGAGAAGCACATTGAGGTGGTTTGCCTTTTTCAGCAGTTAGTTGTCATCCTCCGTGTGAGCGTCTATGTCAATGCAACTGCGAGTGTAATTGCTATGTAATTACTGTGCTTATTAAATATGAAAACAACATGACTGAGTTTATACTCAAGAGCTTGACTTCACAGTGCCACAGACACGCCCCTTTTTGTGCTGTGTCGCACTGTTAAAACAGAAGATGATTCCTGCAGAACTGATCTTTGGCCAATATACCTGTCTTTGTTCTAGGGAGGGAGGCTTGAGCTAAGCTATATGGGAAGTATAGTTTTATTTGGTTTAAAAAGTCCCATTGACTAGGAATGTTTTCCCATGATGTAATGCTATGTAATGGTACATTTATATGAGCAAAGCCATCTTCATTGAGATTGGGCTTTTCAGGTGTAGTTTATGATACAAGCAATGTTTATCAAAATACATAGTTTTAAGAATGTAAAAACATTAATAACTTATTTATCTCATAAATAGATATTCCATAATTTACATTCAGGACTGAATGTCATCAGAGCATGTTTTTGAAAACCTGATTTCAAGCTAAAAAATTGCTATAATTTGATAACTAAACAAACACACAATTTTTCTGAAATGCAAGCAGCAGAACATGAGACATTTTTTATGACTTACAGCACTGTAGCTCCAAGGCTAGACCTATGGATCAAGTTCCTGAGGAATTTGTACGTAAAACCTATACCACTACCAGTTCAAGATTATTATATTCATGCATCTATTTGGTTATTTTGAGCAGAGAATAAAAGTCCAAAACACCTACGGCATTTTTATTGTAAGTTAATTTTTTTTAACAAATTCAGCACATCCTTCTGAGGAGACAGTTATTATTACTACTGTAGAATCATTTAGAATGCATTTGCATGGCTTAATTGACCTTGAATAATGCAAACTCTTCCACTCCGCCTGATATGAGATGGAAGGAAAAGGCAGTGAAACTTGCATAATCTTCCTCTTAAATTCACACTGCCAAAATGAAAGGAAAACTGACTTACAATTTGTCTCTAAATCACTTTCCTCTTTCCCCAACGACATAAAGATACAAAAAGAACCTGAAAAGAATTTGGTTAGCCCTCAGGAAGGCACAGTTGTGCCTAGTTTCAAGACATTTAATAACAGCTGACATTTTCTATGGCTTGTGGAGCTCTCCTTTGTAAAGATTATAGTTTCAGCAATGGTAGTCAGGTTATTTTAAGTTTATAGTAAATTTAAAATTATTTCTTTCTGTTAGAGATTGCTACTCACCATGCTATTTCTCAGTGTATCATACTGAATTTTATTGAGATACCTAAGCAGCTTTACTTGTTGATTTGCTCATCCATCCACAATGTGCAAACCAGTCCTTTCCACACCTGTACGAGATGCTTGTGTTTCCCTCTACCCTGTGATGACAACTCTGGTCTTCAGCTAAAATTCTTCTTAAGTACTTTCTTTGTAACCTTCATTTCTTCATGCTGTTGGTTGTCACTTGGTGTCTTTATGTAGTTGCCTTAGACATTTTAAAGAGATATCAATATTGTGTCCAGTATTTCCCTTTGGTGCTGGTGGAAAATTGCTTCTGGTTGGTAACTTCTCAACTGTCTTTCCTCAAATGCCCCCACCATATTTTGGGGTTCTTTTTGAAGGCACGTATTTTCCTATTTAAAGTCTGATAGATGGGTTCTACAATTATATCTCAGAAAAAACCACACAGCTTTACTCTGATTTTTTTTTGTTGAGTTTAGTGAGCTCTGTGGATTGCTTTTCTAATTATGAAGTTGTGATTGCTTTGGAGCTACATTGCTTATGGTGATTCTAACGACATAGGTATAGTTGAACAGCAGTAACCCAAATGTAGGAGTTACTAGAATGCACGTTACTAATCCTTCTGTTGCACAACTACAGTATCTGTGGAGTGAATTGGGCTTTCTTCTTTCTTCTGTATTACAAGCTTACCTCTTTAGTTCAACATAGTGTTTCCTGCTTGAAGTCTGAATATGTGTTTCTAGACTTCTCATATTAATC
Organism: Buteo buteo; assembly: GCF_964188355.1. Taxonomy (NCBI): domain Eukaryota; kingdom Metazoa; phylum Chordata; class Aves; order Accipitriformes; family Accipitridae; genus Buteo; species Buteo buteo. Next base: position 74,120,433 of record NC_134171.1, on the reverse strand, counting down.
ATCCCCTGATTACTTCTGGTTTTGTTTCCTCAAGTTAGCAATATTTTTTTCATTGCTGTCTTCTGTGGTCTTGTAGGTGAATAATATAATTTATTGTATTTCCCTTCATACAAAGCCAGCTCCATTTTTATAGCAGCAAAAGCCACTGGAGATTCTGCGGAAAAAGTATGGCTCCGTTGCATGAAAAGTGTGGGGAAAAGTCTTAAATACCTGACTGGAGTTGTTTGCAAAGTTATAAAGCTTCTTCAAATACTGGAGTTCTTTTCAAAGGAGCTTCCTTTTCCACTTCTGTAGCCTTATTAGAAACTCAGGACTGTATCAGGGCTTCAGAGTGTACTTCGTGGTCTACTTCACAGTCCTTGTACGACAGTTCTCCGTACCAGAGGCTGTTTGGGACTGCGGAACAGTGGAAATCTAGTGGCCTTCCCATTTCTGGAAGAAAACCACAGAATCCCAGCACATATATTAATTTTGCTCTAGAACATCTATTTATTTTTTCTTTTATTTTATTCTATTTTTAATTATCGTGAGTCTTCCATCATCCTTTTGTTAACATTTCAGTAAATGTTAAAGAACAAAGATTAAAGAGCAGCCATTGCAAGTGTGACTTTAATTAAACTATTGAGCCAGGATATTTCATTCTGAATATTACTGAACTTGCGTTATCTCACATTTCATTGATTAACTGCATTTAAGTGTAAATTTTGATGCCACGTAGCCTATATTATTTTTAATCAAGATAATCTTGTCTTAAAATGTGGCAATTTATTTCTGAATCAATGTTAGTGAGAATATAGTATTTACTCTAGATTATTTTATCATACTACTTGGACCAAGGAAAAGTGGTTCCTTGGTATTTGGACCAAGTATCAAAGGATATTTTGAACTACCCACAATGTTTTTTCCTTCCATAGATAACGTAAGGCCTTTTGGCAACATTTCTGGATTTTTAAGCAAATACCATGAGTCTATATAAGGTATATCTGTGAAGTACAAGTAAGCGTTGTACAGAACAGGAGATTGAAATTATTGCAAATTCAAGTATCTGATGACTTCCTTATCGCATAAAAGAAAAGTAATTTTAATACATTTAAATAGGTGGTTTGTATCAGAAATGGTGACTATTTCAGTTCAATATATGCAAAGCAATACATTTGACTTCCTAGTTTAAAACAGCAGGTCTTGTTTGAAAATTGATCCAGCCTAAGAAGTATTTGAACTCCCAAAGGCATAAACCAACTTCTTTTTAATAGAATGACATTTTTAGCATTTATTTAAAGTTATTTGGAATTTTGCTTATGCTTTGCTTTATTAAAAAGGTACAACTCTAAAACATTTAATTTTTAACAAGATAATTTCTTCTGTCTTCTTTATCATAATACTCCATTCTATATATTATGGTATTCTATGCCACAATATAAATCAGTTGCCTAGTTTGGTGACTCCATCAAAAGAGTCCATTCTTGCTACATTTAATGAAAAAAAAAAACCCACTCTACAAATTTTATATTGTGGCTGCCTGGGAAAAGGAATCGGGATCAGTAAGGGCAGCTATTTGCTTCAGTTCTTTTAAAAACAAGTAGAATGTGGGCGTCTCACTGCCACTTGTGCATTTGAAAATATCAAAAATATTGAACATGTGAATGGCGAGCAGTGAATGGTATGACTGGGTCAGTACATTTGTTTTGTGCCCTTGTTCCCCCCTGTTCAAGTTGATAACAGCTGATATCAAAGCTCCAGCAGCCTTGAAGCATATCACTCCATTTATGGCCAGTCTAGCAAAATGAATCTTTTCAAACATGAGTTTAAGGTTAATCTATTTCAAGTACGCTCAGTCGTGGGTTAGCACAGCCTCTGCATCTTCTACAGCTGAGTAAAAAGTAATCTCACTTAGGTTATTCCCACTTGGAACTCAACTGGGTGTTCATGCAAGTGAAGCAACTATCAATGTTTTACACTGTTTGGTGTATTCTTGTAAATTATTTGATAAATATTGAGAATATCTTTGCTACATGGCTTGTCTTCTTAAATTTTGGACAGGGAGTGCTCATACCATCAGACTAGCTCAGTGAGATCCATGTTATGGGTTGATGGAAACCATTCAGACTAGGCTGGGGGGATGGCTATTAACCACCCTTGTTTCTTTTAAAGTACACGGTAGAGTGAAAGTTAGCCAGTCAGAAAGCCTGCATACCTTGCAATATGCTTTTGTGAGACAAAACAACTAATGACCTTTGGTTTAGTTGGAGTAAACAGAGTGATCAAAACCAGTGTATCATAAAAAGTAAACAAAGTTAATGAAATAATTGTTATATTAACAATTACTACATACATTATAAACTCAGCTGACAAACCATGTCAGCAATTGATAATGTATGATTAAGAATTGAATGTCAGTGAACTGCAATAGCGCAGATACGATTTCAGTTTAAGAAGCAAATAGCCTGTAAAAGTCTCAAACCAAAAGTGACTGTATCTGTCCTAAGCTTGCTCTGTATATCGAAGTCAGTGTGAAAGAACGTTTACCGAGTCAGAGTCTCTAAGCAGGGTTTAGTCATCTGTCCTGGTTTCAGCCGGGATGGAGTTAACTGTCTTCCTAGTAGCTGGTACGGTGCTATGTTTTGAGTTCAGTATGAGAAGAATGTTGATAACACACTGATGTTTTCAGTTGTTGCTCAGTAGTGTTTAGACTATAGTCAAGGATTTTTCAGCTTCTCATGCCCAGCCAGGGCACGTGACCCAAACTGGCCAACGGTGTATTCCATACCATGTGACGTCCCATCTAGTTTAGGAACTGGGAAGGGGGGGGCAGGGATTCGCCGCTCGGGGACTGGCTGGGTGTCAGTCGGCAGGTGGTGAGCAATTGCCCTGCGCATCATTTGTACATTTCAATCCTTTTATTACTACTGCTGTCATTTTATTAGTGTTATCATTATCATTATTAGTTTCTTCTTTTCTGTTCTATTAAACCGTTCTTATCTCAACCCAGGAGTTTTACTTCTTTTCCTGATTTTCTCCCCCATCCCACTGGATGGGGGGGGAGTGAGTGAGCGGCTGCGTCGTGCTTAGTTGCTGGATGGGGTTAAACCACGACATCATCCATGCATCAAGAACAACTTGGACCTTATGATGGACTAGTAGTAGCTCCTTGCCTGATGGTCAAGGTATCATAGGACACTATCCAACTTTCTGAATGGCAGTGGCATTAGATTATTAAATAATTCTTTTTAAGAACAAGAGCAAACATTTGCTTCTATTATGCTTTCAAGTGTAGCATTTTGTATGCCTAGTCCACTACTGTGTCTGAATCCTTAGCCTTGCCCATTAGGCTGCAGCCCCAAGGTCAGATGTATGAGGTGGGCCTTCCCTAAGATATTGACAACCTTGCTGGATTTAAGTTGACTTTACTTTTTACAGGTGACATCCCACCAAAGAGTAGATATTGCTTTTGTTTAAACTAGGCTAGTGGCTTATTATCCTTATCATCATTTTTACAGCAAATTGAGAAAAATAAGCACTTCTAAGATATAGTTCATCTCATCCTGAGGTAGATGTCTGAAACAGGACACATACATCACACAAAGTGCCAGGTTATCCTCAACAATTTTAGAGAGCGCTCAGGGTGATTAGCTTAAAAAAGGATGTCTTTAGTGCAACAGTCTAAAACCAGGTGAGATAAATCTTAATATCCATGGGCAGCTATACTCTCCCTTAATGGCTTTAAATAAACAGACTCTCTTGGCAAATGTGTAATCACTTCCAAAATATTTATCACCCTACTAAGAGCTTTGACTAGAGAGGGTTATATTTTTTTCTGTTTTGAATGTTTAGCTTCTAGTTTTACAATACTAACTGCACTGGGATGACATCTGTAAGTATCATGTTGTTTTACAGAAGGTTCAAGTCTTCCAGTAAACCAATTTTCAAAATACATTCTATCTGCTTTTAAAGTAAGTCATCTCTTAATAATGATCTTGTTGCATCAGCCATAATTCTGTGATGATATCTAAAAAACATAGGGTTTTTTCTTCCATGCAGGAGCTGTTCTTTCATATATATGAAATGATTAATAAAATTCTCCCTTAAATCTAGGGGTTTTGGCAGCTTACTATTAGGAATTCAGGTTCTTGCTAACTCACAATGAAAGGAATAAAAATAAGTTAAGAGTTTTTCCTGCTGAGAAATATCTCTAGTGTCAGCGATGAAAGGATTGTTCTCGGGGAACTACAGAACAATTGTCTTGCAGCATTTGTTTAAGTTAAGTCTGTTTTATTGGCCTTTCGCACCTCAGAAGGACCTCTCAGATTACAGTGGGTTGAATTCTTGTCATACTGTGATAAATTCATGTAGTCTCATTTTCACAAGCACTGAACAGACACTGTTTATGTTGGAATCCATGACAGCTGTGTGAAATGGTGCTTCTACAAATGCAGGCCAAAAAGTCATAGTGCAGCCTTACACCTAGACAAGGTTGTGGGATTTGAATTTTTCTCTTAAAAGTCTGTAGGCTAAACCACCTCAGGTAAATGGGAATGTTTGAGGATGTTGTGACATGCCTCTCTAAGCACAAGTTTACACGTGCTCACGCTCACACACATGCACACACACGCACAAGGCACATAGTCTTTGTGGAGCAGAAGCCCATCTGCGCGTTCACAGTGATAATATGCACACTCATACTGTGATGGTACATATGGCCCCCACATCTCAGGGAACACTTTGTCAGTACCTAAGTAGCTTTCCTATCGGGTTCATATAGAAAAGTATATCAACGATGGGAAAAAATTATAAATGTTTGCATAATGTACAAATATGTTTATATATGTGTAAATGTACTATAAATATATAGTAAAGACTTGGCAGACAGTAATTTCAATCTGGCTGTAGAGTAGCTGCTGCTGAAATTAGTAGCCAGCAGGGTCACTTCCATTTTGTATCATCTTGAAATGTCTTCAAATGATCCAGTGCTTGTTAGCTTTTGTTTTTAATATTATTACTATTTTTCAATGACCGTTTACACTAGATTTTTGCTTCTGTATGTATATACGGCTATCTGATTGCAGCATTGGATTGCTGGGAACTACACAATATAACACATTTTTTTAACACCACTGTAAACATTCAGAATTATATGTGCCCTAGTTCCTTCTTCCCCTATCCCTTTCACTGCTTCCCAGGACCTTATGAGGAATAGGAAGGGGAAAAAAAAAATTATTGAAGGACTTTCTTGGATATTTGATGGTTTTCCTGTTTTTTACACACAGTACTTACAAAGTCATTTTAATTTCTCCATAAATTACAAACTGACATAGAATGTTTGATGAAATCTTTGCAAACAATATGACAGTAATGTATATAGTACTCTATGTGGTTTGAGAAAAGCAGTACATCTGGGAGGAAAAGCATTTGTTTTCATTGAGAAAAATATGCTGTGACTTGGTATAGAGATTTTCTAAAAAAAAATAGACTTCTTTGTACTTACAAGAAGAAAAGTGTTATTTTGTTTTTGTTTTCTGTTAATCTTACATGCTGTACTTAGTCTGTCTAAATCTCCTTTTAGAGCTTTCGCCATGGCCAGTGAAACATGACACATGAACCATGAATATCAGACTCCCGTGTACTGAATTATTTTGTGGTACTGGCGGTTCTTTTGTAAGTTCAGCTAATACAGCTTCACAGGTCAGCTGTGGGTTATAATTGAGTTAGATCATGTCCTTGTGGCTTTAAAACAGCAGATCATCATGTGAAATGTTAACAGCTGTAACACTTGTAACATGCTAAAAACAGTGATGAGTAGCCATAGTTTCAACTATTTTGAGTGGCATCTTATCTTTGAAGGTGCTACGAGTTGTTCAGTTCAATGTAGATATGGAAGTGTATATAAATATATGTATTTGTAGAAATAATTTTTTATAGGTAAATAGGTGTCTTTACACATGCAGTTACCTCAGATGGTGTGAGTTTAATCAATATAAGGGAAAGCTTTACTTATTTTGAATAAAGATGGAAGAATCTATTGCCGGTTTAGAAAAGAAAAGTCATATATTGGCAAACAAAGGATTATATTTAATTTAGGCCATGTGTGGAAAATAGGACGTTTTAATGAATGCAACATGAAATCAGGGAAGGGCTTCCTGCATTCTGCAGAAGCAGCTCTGTTTCTCTTTCGTGATGCTCTTCTAAGGACCAAACAAGAGGTTTCTGGCAGAAATAAGCCGTGGGCCTTGTTGGAAGTCCTTCCCTCCAGTGAGGTTCAGTTCGTATGACCAGTTTTATGTATTTTTATGGATTAGTTTCACTAGTTCTCACAGATGAGTTTCACTGGTTGTTTCTAGGGAAGCGTTGCAACACTGCCTCCAGATTTCCCTCCCAGTGTCGTAGTGTACCTGTAGTGCAGATTGCTTAGCAATGAGAGCTTTACCTTGAAAAGCAGAAATTGCAGTGTTAGTGCCCCAGGGTGGGACTTCATTATGCTGCCAGAAAAGGGGAGTTGGATGGTTACTGTGATGTAGAGCATGTCTGCATCCACAGCAGTACCTGCCTCGCAGGCAGCGGGCGTGGGAAGTGTCATTTGCCAGCCTGTTTCCAAACCAGGATTGCAGCCGCTGGTTTTGTGCAGCTTTTCCGAGGCAGGAGCTGCTGAGGTTGACAAAACGGCTGGGCGATCGTGTCCCAGAAGGTGACGGTGCTGACAGCTCTGCTCCGGGGACCAGAGGACCTCCAGGCCACCAGCGTGGCCTCCAGTGCCCACTCTGGCGTGTCAGTCAGCCTGCTGCAGCGGGGACGTCGTGTCTGCCAGGACGGTTCGTCAGTGTAATATTGGGTCTTCCGCTTCAGACGAAGCTCCGCATACCTAGTTGTGATGGAAACAGAAGTTAAATCACTGCAACAAAGGAAAAGGGCAGTTGTTGCTCCTACCTCAAGGCACAGTGTGGTCTGGGTTTGTACGCTGGAGCCCGAGCTGCGTCACTCTAGGCAGGAGGTCTTGCTGGGCTTTGGATGCTGAGCTGTGGGGCTGACATGAAAAATTATCTGCTGTGAAGTTAGAGGCCTGCCCTGGAGGCAGAATTGTCTGGTAGCAGAGATGAAAGTTGCCGCTGCTCTTTACTTGCCCTGGGGGTAGAGGCACGCAGTGTAACTTCCAATTTGACAGTAGCTCCTGGAGGCCACGCTGCGTGGCTGCCGTGCCAAACAGTCTTGCAATGGAAACTGATTCCACAGTAGGGGTTTTCCAGGAGTTCAGTAGGAAATATTCAGCGAAGGAATACATTCTTGGTTCTGTTGAACTGTGTAGATGTAAGCAGACATGCCTCTACACACATGCTTCCAATTTTCAAAAATTCCAGAGAGAAAAAGAAACGGTTTTCCCCAGTCCCATCTCCAAAGTTTTTGTTGTCTATGTATTTATCAGGGCACTACACATGCTGGTAGGCTCAGCCTGTCTTGCATAATGTGAACTTTGTTTTGTTACGTATGTATCTTTACTGAAAAAAATGACAAGTTTGAATGAGGGATATTTATTTCTCACTGTATAAAAAAGGACCTCACTCTGGTCCTTTGGTCCTCTTTTGGTTTTGTGACCTCTGAGGTCATGCTGGATATTGGAGAGATCTGTATGTAGACTTCTGGGGCTGAGGAGAATTAGTTTATCTTTATTACATGGTCTGCGTTTCACAGGAAAAAGCTTGTGAGGGCATGACTGCTGCTTTTAAGGTAGAAGAGAGAATAAGTTTTCCTCACGTCTCAATGCATCTGTACCGTAAGGGTGCAGAAATCCTTGTGTACCAGTTTGCTTTTATTGGCGTACAATTTTCGTGGGCAGAAGTGCTCAGATTACCTGATTAACTGCTAGTTTGCTTTTGTGAACTGAAGAAAAGTAAACCATTAAGAAATGAAGTGTAGACATGAGTTATTTAATTTTTTATTTTTTTAGTTTTAATATAAATTGATTGAGTCAACTGGAGATACAGACTAGATTTAAAAAAAGGGATCTGTTTATTGTATTGCTTTGGCTCTTCCATTTGCATTATTTCAATGAAGTTTTAATGAAATTGCAAAGAAGTAACGCTAATCTGGATCAGAATGTTTTGTTTGAGTGTGTATTTTTATCTTGGAATCTATGCCTAATACTTTTTATCATGGCAGCGCAGGACTGAGCCCTGTAGTTCGAAATTAGTCAATAACGTCAAGATCAAGAGTTACAACATCTTTTGTATCATCTCCTTGCTGAAGTCTTAGAACAAAAGTCATAACAAAAGAAAGCAGTTAAAAGTAGGGTGAATTGTGCTTTATACTATACTCCATGCATATGTACTGTAGGGTTGATTTCAATTTATTAGGGAAGATATTTGCAGATGCAAATAGTTTTCAGTATTTTTCACTGGCTGCTAACAAAGAAGCAAATCTCTTTTGTAACGAAGGGGATTATTAATGTTTGAAAGTGTTTTAATTATCTTAGAAAAACTTTCTCGGACTTGACTTTGAAGAATGGCTAAGAAAGGTATCATTTAAATGATGGTTCATTTATTGCCAGCCAAACAATAAATTGAAGTAGCAGGTTAGTCAAGAGAGACAGTAAAGACAGATATCTATAAGAAATATAATGTCATTTTAGTGACAATGTAAAGAAGAAGCGGAAGACATATGTAATTCATACATTTAATCATAAGATATTGTATTGTATGCTTTGTACGTCAGTAGTCTTGAGGCAGTTCGTACTCTTCCAGTAAGATGACTTTCTGTAGTGCTCTAGGGCACTGGGTCCCAATTGCCATAGGACTGAGCCAGAGTTTAGCTGAAATACTCAATATTAGAGCCGTGTAGAGGATGTTACTTCAATGGGAAATACTGGTGATGGTGGGGTTTTTTTTGCATGTAATAATTTAAACTGCAAGTAGTGCTATTGCGGAGACAAGAAGGAAAACATGAGGTGGGCATTTCAGTAGAGGCTGTCCTACTGGAAAGAACTGAGTTCTCATGAAAAACATAGTTCTTACATCTTTCAAAGGCCTTATGTAACTTCGTAAAACTGTGGTAAATGATTCTTTAGATTTTGTTAATGGTTTTAGCAAGAGCTTGAAATAGCTTTTGAAAAAGAAGAAAAGATCACCCCCAAAATTGTCTGCTTTGTGTGCAAGCAAGCATGTTTGGTTTTTTTCTGCTCTCTACTCCCACCTGCTGAAAATGTTTCAGTCTCCAATCTAATCAGCTCTTTACTCCTCTTCAGACCAGCTGTAGGAAATCAAATGGAATAATAGTGGGAATCAAGTTCAGGAAGTTTCAAATCTGGTCAGAATCTCTGGCTACATTTTACGTCAATGCCTACAGTAGTAAGTTTCTAAAATACAGGAAATTATACTCTTGAAAATTAAGTGTTCAAGTGATGTATCTCCATTAAAAAAAACAAACAACAGTGGTTTTCTTTCTTTTTTAACTAGTGATATGCTGCTGCTCTGCATCTGTGGGTATGTTACAGCATTCTCTCCATGCATGTTAAAATGATAAATGATTGTTGCCTTGTCAGTAAGGGAGCATGAGATTTGGTTACTATGTAGGAAAATATTGTATTTGCTTCTTAATGTTGGATTTAATAATTTTCTCCTTGCCCATGAAACTAATTTGCTTGGTTTTAACTGAAACTTGAAATTCTCATGTAAATTCAGAACTCAGTATCATGAATTACTGAGAAAGAAAAAAGTTGACTATGAGACTTGTGATAAAGTTACAGTGCCTGTGACTGTAAGCTGAATTTCTAGAAGAATATTTCTAGATAAATGTTTACTATATTACTAAATATATACTACATAGATTTCATAATTTAGATTATTAGTTTATATGAAAAGGCTTTAAGAGCTTTTTCTGTAAGTGATTTTGCCACGAAAGTGAATATAAATACCAAAAGTCTGTTTCAAGATTTAACTGAAACTGCTGTTGAAACTGTTATTTAGATTTTTTGTATCATAGGACTAAAAGGTGGATGAAACATGTTTAATCTCCTGTATATGTATGTCATACACCACAAATGTCATCAGGTGTTTTTCAGCATATATGTCTAAAAGGATATGTCAGATATGGGCATATATCTACAGTTTGATTTATCTGATAGAAGTAGCTTTTTTCATTAGCCTTAGCTAGTAGGAGTTGATCCGGTGTTCCATATGAGGTATTACCTTAGTGTTACATGTTGTCAAGATAACCTTTTTGCTGCTGTATTACTATAGAGTACTGCCTATCCAGTAGTACTGGCTTTTTTTCAGCTTTTCAGGAGAAAATACATGTGGTATATAAGGACATACATTTGAATTCCATGAAAAAGAAGTCTGGATTTGTTTTTTTGTGTATTTGTAAAGCTCATGAAAAAGTCTAGCAACATGGTGCAATAGAACTGTGACAATTTATGATCAATAATGTTGTAGGATCCAAATCATTAGGAAACCCATCGTGATATTTAAGTGTTCAATTGGCTAATCCAAATCAGATGAGTGGGCTAGAGTGACAGAGTCTTTGTAATCTGCTCAAGGTAGTAATCATATTTCCTCATGATACCTTAGGGAGCCAAGAACCATCCCACTATGATATTTTCCTGGCTCCATTGTTTGTGATAATATCATTAGTATGGCAGGGGAGAAGTGAAGGGCTGCTACACTCACCTTGTTTTTGCTGTGAATACCTGTGCTGATGACCCCTCTGCTGTTCAGCTGTGTTGGGTTGAAGCTGATTTTTAGGACTGAAGCTGCTCCTTTTGTCTATAGAAGCATGGAATACTGGCCTATAGCACAGGCATCCTTCTCCACTGAAATGCTTCCGGTATGTTTTTAAATCAAGGAGACTTTCTGTGTTCAGAGTGGTGTGTAAGTCCAATGAGTGATTTTACCGCTAAATTGTTCTGATGCTGATCTAGTGAATCATCGTGAATCTCTACCCATTTCTGTATGTTTTAAAGCAGTGAAAATATAATCTGCAACTGTGTGTGTTACATCCCTACTGCTGACAGCAATATTAGTAAGGGTCAGGGCTTGTGGGTTTTTTTAACCTTTGTGGTGTCCTGTTTTGCCCCAGAAAGATGTAAACCATCAGAAATTTATTCATTAAGCAAAATTACATTGCCCTGTAAATGTCCATGTTGATGGCTTGCTGTAAAATGTTACAAGACCCATAAAAATCCTTGAAATATATTTCTTGGTTTGGAGAAGTGGAGTTACAAAGCTTCTGAAATAGATATTAGTAAAATCCATTCAAGCACTGAAAAATCATAAGGCAAAGTAGAAGTCGGGACTTTGGAACTGACTGCAGACTTCATCAGCCGTTTGTAAAGTTCAGTTCGTCATTGAGAAAAAAGATGTAGTACACATAGTACAACATATGTATTGTTTCCTAACGCTTAATACATATTCTGCAAAGCATTAGTGGCATATTCCTGCAGGATATTGACAGTGCTTCAGAAATCACAGATATTAGAAACAAACTGATTTGTCATCCTGTCAATGTATCCTTCCTCAATTGCCTCTCAGCACAGGCTTTTTCCTTTAACATATTCTCCAGCTCATTGCCAATTTTAACTAGCTCAAAAAAGGAATTTCCATCATTTTTCTCCAAATAACATTTCTGATTAAGTATCACTGTAACTTTTCTTGATACTTCTTCTAAATTCATCGTCTCTTAAATTCATCTGATGTTGCAGAATTTTACACTTCTAGTACCATCCTAGTATTATAATCTTACAGTCTCTTAGGTGCATTTGCATATGTCCACAACTTTTGCTGATTTTTATAGTCCTTTTCATCATGTGTTCAGTATTTACTCTTTTTAAATCACAAGTAGTGCTTCCCACACTTAACAATTGTGAAGGTTTTGCTACAGTTTTTATTTAGGTTCTATCCAGATTGTATGCTTTCTTTTAGTCACCATTATTTATTGCCCATTATTGCTTTCTCTGCATCCCTAAGATAAAATAGTAACCTGTAACTAACCCCTATTCATGCAAAATCCTTTTGGATCCCATTGTTTGAAGACGAGAAGCATGATCTGACAGAGCACAGCAAAGAGAATTAAACAACGTAGGTTTCTCCATGAAAAACATGTAGCAATTATAAAAAATAATTGAAACGAAGAAGCAGGTAAGTCCCATTCCATAAAAGTTTGGTTACTAAAGTTGTTTACTACATACTTGTAACTGTTTTGAAAATTCCTGCAGACATACTTTTTAACCAAAAGTGTACTTTCTACTGTGCAGTTTTATTTAATGTTGTGTTAAAGTAAAATGAGGCAGAGATTTGATGTGGCTGATGCAACTGAGATACAAATGGTGTTGTGCTAAAACTGTCAGAAACTGTTGTTTGGTTTAGTCCTTTCAAGTAGTAAAGCAGAGAAAGATCTTAGCCTCTTGGTCCCAATTCTTAGTTACATGTGACTCATCCATATGATTCATTTTCTTTACTTGTACAGATTTCAGTCCCATATTTGGAACATATTACTTCTTAAGTGAATAAATTACAAGCACATGTTGTGCAATATGCTTTGTATTTTAATTAAAAATGATAAACCATGTATCTGCATTCCTATTTGCTACATTAGATTGCAAATGAAGAGCTGTGTTAAGGTGTTCTGTGAGACAGAACTAAATGATACCATAGAAAATCCTGCATATACTATTTCAAATTTGATTTTTAATTTGGAGAGGGTATTATTATTAATTTCTGTGAGAGGAAGAAAGGAGATTTATTTTTCATGCCCTAAATCTTTCCTCTTCATCCTCTTATCATCAGTGTTTGCATCCACAAGGAAGAGACTTTCCATCACCTGGTGATCAGAGTGTATTGCTTTTAAACAAATTATCCTAGCTGGGTTCACAGAGATTTTAGCACTCAGTGTATTGAGCTAGCACCAACTTGTCATTGCTGGCCTAACCCACAGCTGAATCCACAGAGAAGAAAACAAAGACATTAATGTGATTTAACTGTTTTTAAAATACAACTTCATGTAACTACAGTGTGAATAGCTGGAACATTGTAATACATAGTTATTAATGCCTGTGGAAAAATTAGGAAAGCTTACAATTGAAAAAAATGTTGCTTTTTTTTTTTTTTTTTAAATTTGAGAAAATATCCAAGGAAATACATGAGTTGCTTACCCATCCATCTTGTATTTTGCTTTAAATAATTTGTTGCTTATTATACCATCCTCCTGTTCTAATTACCTTTGGTAAAGGGTTGCCTATTTATCTAAGATCCAATCCACCATTTTAAATGAAGAATAACAACAAGAACCAATAAAGAAGAAAGAAACAGATCTTGTGTGTGTGTGCGTGTGTTTGCTTTGTGAAAATGTTCCTGGTGATTCTAAGCAACTGAATGAAAGGAAAACAAATGCAAAGCTGTTTTATAAAATGACTAACCTGCCACAGTAAACAAACAAACAAACACACACCATTTACCAGAATGATCTCAGTGGTTTGATGGTAGTGGCAGGCTAAGCCTCGAGTACAGTGTCCCCTTTCCCATTTAGTAATACTACCACGTGCCTGGTTGCTCTTGCAAGTAGCTTATCCTGGTGAATCCAAAGAAAGGGATTGCATGGTGCTTCTGCACATACTAATGAAGTTTGGAAAATGTTTTGGCTAAATACTGAATGAATAAGGACTTTAGGTATGTCTGCCTTTCATTATAGTTCCTCTTAGAAAATATGGTGAAGCAGCGATCATTTTACATCTCTGTAGAGTGGTGGGACAGATGTATGTATTGCTGGTCAGTAGGCACCATCACCATCTCACAACGTTCTTCTTTTGTTTAAAAATAATGTTAATAGTCCACAAAGATATTTTCAAATGAACTTGATTTCTGTCTTCCAGTTGTGTCAGTACTTTAAAAACACTCTGGAAACTCTTAAACATATGAATTTTTCAAAATCTGTTGCTATTTCATTGATTGAAAAAAAGTAGAAGCACTCTAGCAAGTTCCAATATCGACTTCAGAATTAGAAAAAAGATTCTAGAAACTCATGTTATTGTGCGGTTTTAAAAATAATGCTGTTGGATGAGCACTAAAAGTTAACAAACAGTGAGTGTTCCTCCATCAATTTAAAAGGCTAACCTCCTGTAGTCAGCCATTCAAAGAATATTATATAATCAAGATGGTAGCCCCTTATTGTGGTGTTTAGCTAATGGACTGCAGCTTTTATGACTAATCATTAGTTTAGGGATTTAGCTATATAGAGAATGGGCACAAAATCCTTCTTTAATCTTCTTTCTTTCACTAAAATTGTGACCGCTGTAGGATATTAAGATAACATAGTGATCTTTATAATGGTTTTGTGAAAGTCAATTTTAGTAATACGAGTTATGCAAATCTACTTTTTAGTCTTCAGGATAGTAAATTAGATATTTACAACTGATGAAGAAAAAGCTGTTCACTGCATACTAACCTTTGTACTATAACAGTAGCTTGGCTTTATGCATACTGTATATACAAAATAAAATCTTTCATATTAAAAAAGTTCTCATGCAATAGGTAACGTGCTTCTTATATCTCTATAAATGTAAAAAATTGCTTTGAGTTTTCAGAATTTGTGGCTACTCATCTCTGGTGATTATTGTGTTTTCTGTAGCTGGTTTTTAACCAATTTAATATTTACATGTGGGCCCTTCATCTGTTAAATGGCAGGACAATCCAGATAATAGTCTTAATTATGACAAATGTAAATTTTTTAGCATGCTGTGAGAGAAAAATATGGTTGTAATTTGGGTAACGTTGGCTCTGATCCTGGAAAAGATTGGCTTTTTCCTAGTGTAGATAGAAAGTTACTGGAGTAGACATGTTAATCTTTATGCATATGTGTAAGCTAAATGAGAACTAAGTGAACTTCACAGGTTTTCATTTAATTCTAAACTTGTCTTGATTTTTTTTTTTTTTAGTTTTTTTTTATCATACTGTTTTTGCCTGCTCTTCACTAATATTCATGCAGTTCGGTTTCAGTCATTCAAATGCCTGAAGGCAGAAGTAAGTCTTACATATCTTACGTGACTATAACTACGTTATAGTTTATTTTCTACAAACTTGACAATGTAATCACAACTACTGTGACTGAAGCAAAAAAAAATTAACATTTCTTAATTTCAATTAGAAACCACAGAGTAAATAAATTTCACAAAGGAGTTAATAATTTTAAAGATGGGAGAAAATTGTCACTATTAATACAAACATGAAGCAGAAAAAATAGGAGTATCATCAAATCGTGAGTTACAGCTTATTTGCTCATTTTATTCAGCACATTTCAGTCATTACAGAAGTCATACTACAGTGACAGCAATAGTAACAGAAGTATTAAATATTTAGGCATACATGTCTGAGAAGCAAGCTGGTAAGCATTGTGTAGACTATGCGAATTGAGAAAATGAGGAACAAAAATCTCCAAGTCACCTGCACAAAGGCCTGGGTCAGTCTGCAGTAGAACAGAGTAAAGGCTCATGGGCTCAGCTATCAGTAACTTCTTTCTTCTGAAGCTTGCTGTTACATAGCACATACAAAATTCCTCTGTTAGTATAGGAAATATTTATGGTACCGTCATTATAATTTAGTTGTCAAATATTCAAATTCCTGGTTCTGTTACTGTGATTTACTGTCACTTTGCTCCCCCAGTAGTCTTGTTGGCTTCAAGGGGCCACTCACGTAATGAGCTGTATTTCATGAGAGCAGGGTCACAAGAATCTGTGTTTGTAGTTGACCATTTTTGTTGTTTGTAAGTATCAACTCTGTAATAAGGTATTTGATGAACTTAAGTTTATACAGCGTTTAATAAACATTGTGCTGTTCTTCTCTGAATAGATTATCTCCATCCTGAATAAGTGGAAATACTTAGACAGCACAAAAGCAAGCAATTCAAACTTTGTGTTTAAGTTGCTTAATTTATGTGCAGATGCAAGAGTAATACTCAAAATGTTTTGAAAGTGTACCACTCGCTCACTAAGGCTTCTAGCATGCCTGGATGCCTTTGTTAATATCCAAGGCATGGTGAACAAAGAACAGAGCTCGATAATGCTGCTTTGGATAATGGTATAGTTCAGTCAAGATGAGACTTTTCTATTGGATTGGCAGAGACTGCAAATCTTTTCACTCAACAGTTCCCAGGTATGGGATGTGCATGCTGTTATATTGGCGGACAGTAGCGGCAATGCCCGGAAAGCAGTTGAAGAAAGATGGTTGACTGACCAGAAGTGTGGCTGAGCTTTTATTGTTAATTTTACATGGTGTCAGCATGAAATATAAAGGTATTCTTAAAGGTTTTTTTAAAAACTGAAGTTCACCAACCTAAAAGGGTTAAGCTTTCAAAGAAATAGATCACACTTCTGCATAGTAAATGCAAAAGTCAGATAGTCTACAGCTCCAGTGTGCCAAACTTAGCACTGTGCAGGAGAATGGACTGCAAGAACTTTATGCATTCACATTTGAAAAAAGAAGTACGAGTAAGAGGGAAAATTGTTGCCTTGTTCAGAGTCCTAATATTGTAACAATCTCAAGGAATTTTTGAGCATAATGCATTTGGTATTGAGAAAGAAGTACCAAAGAAGTTAGATTGGTTTGTAATAGAGCTGAGAATATTCACACATTTTGTTGAGTATGTATTTTACACATTGTATAATTTAGAATAGAATTATAGGGTGAACTGCGAGTTGTGGAAAAAGAATTATAATGATTCAAACATGCTGTAACTCTTTCTGTGGGTGGAAAGTAATAGAAGTATAAAACGGAACAACAACAAAAATGGAATCTCTTACATAGAAAACTGTTAAAAGAAACCTTCAAGTTATATTCTTGTACACAAATGAAAAAGTTGCAGAATGCATATTTGGCAGAAGAAAAAAAAGAATCTCAGATAAATTGAGTAATTTGAAGTGTAAAACAGTTATATGTCATTTTAAGGCTATTAACAGTAAGAAATGGTATATCAGAACCTTAGAAAGAACATAAATATCACTATAGGGGGACTCTCTTTGTAAATGTTTCCAAGAGCAAGGATTTCATGACAAAGAAAATAAAACAAAAGAACAGTGTTTAGTGTTATGTATACATAGTTGCTGAAACTAGGTGTATAAAGTATAAGACCAGGCTTGGCCTGTGAATATGTATTCTGATCTTACGTGTATTGCAAACAGTTCTTTCACCAGTGTATTCAGGCACTGCATAGAATAGCTTGTGTTTGATTAAAGTGTGTTTTTTAGATAGATGTTTAGTTTTCATTAGAAGATATCGAGAGGTAGCAAATGAATGACTTTTCTTGGTAGTTTTTTTGTAATGGTTAGTTTGAAGTTGTCTGGCTTCGGCTTCCAGCTACTGAGTTGTGTTAAGCCTTTTTGTGTTAGCGACCTGTAGAAGCCCATATTTTCTCCCTTTGGAAGTGCTCGTACACTGCTGTCAAGTCACCTCTCAAATTTTCTTTGATGAACCAAGCAGACTGACATCTCTGAATATTTTTACTAGCAGCAGTGAAATAATTTTTTTACCTCCCTCTGAATGGTTTGAGATAGTTCTTTATAATGCCTGTCCTCAACTTCCTTTACCATGCTGCCATTTTTGAGCTCATCACCCATAATTTTTTAATTTATTAATGATTGATACATTGCATAACATAATCCCTAAATTTAACTTTCAAGGAACGATACTTATATTTATATTTGACTAATGACTTTTGCTTGAAAGCTGCTTTGGGCATATATCTGCTAATCTGTTCTAAATTCAAATTAGTGTAAGCTTCGGCAATGCTGTATAGTGCTAATACTATAGTTTAAGGGTTTTTTTGCCAAGCAATATATGCTAGTAGATCAGACTTCTTACAAAGGTATTTATTAGTTTATATCCTTATCTGTGGAAGCCAGAATGGACTATTCTGTATAAACCATGTTAAATGTAGTTTACTTTTCTTTTGACACTTACCATCTTTTTTTCCCATGGTTGATGCTGCAGCAATTGCCCCATATTTTCCTTAATGATGCTGCCTGCCATTTAAAACCATAACCTGAAAACTGTGGACCTCTGGAATATCGCTGTTATGTATGAGTTATGCAAAACTAGCATCTCCGAACTGGGAAGCTCCTCAGGTGACTGCTTTATGACTCCTGAGCACTAAATAGTGAGGCTTGCTGGTCTAAAACAAGTTCTTGATCCATAGTCATAGTATCTCTCATTCTTCTTTAAAAATAAAAACGGGAAGCTGTTTCATGATTGTCATTAATGATGTTTAGTTACGAGTCACCAGAGGCTTCCAGAATACTTTTCAGCATTTGAAATCTTCAGTAGTGTGAAGGTGAGGTTTTGTTTGTTGTTTTTTTTTTTTTTTTCCTTCTGCATTACAGGCTGGACTTTAAAATATAGATTCTTTATTCTCCAGTTTTCTTCAATGTTCTGTAACACAGTTCTAGTCTGTATTTTTCTGGGGGGTGTGTGTGTGTGCGCGTGTGTGTGTGTTCAAGGTCTGTGGTTCTTTGTCATCCATGATTAAAAAAAAAAGAAAA
Source organism: Buteo buteo (assembly GCF_964188355.1). Classification (NCBI taxonomy): domain Eukaryota; kingdom Metazoa; phylum Chordata; class Aves; order Accipitriformes; family Accipitridae; genus Buteo; species Buteo buteo. The sequence continues at coordinate 74,101,931 of NC_134171.1, read as the reverse complement.
AATTGTATTTTTAATGTACATTTTCTATACCATGTTCATCCCAGACATATTTTAAAGAATATTTTAACATTTTGGTCTTTGTCATCCAAGAATTTCAAGTAATACCAGCTTTGTCCCATTTCTTTTTAGCAATACATACTCACAAGGCTCAAGAAGTGAGCCCCTGTGAACCTCATGAGGTTCAACAAGGCCAAGTGCAAGGTCCTGCACCTGGGTTGGGGCAAGCCCTGGTATCAGCACAGGCTGGGGGATGTAGGCATTGAGAGCAGCCCTCTGGACAAGGACTTGGGGGGTACCGGTGGATGAAAAGCTGGACATGAGCCGGCAATGTGCGATCACAGCCCAGAAAGCCAACCGTACCCTGGGCTGCATCACAAGAAGCGTGGCCAGCAGGTCGAAGGAGGTGATTCTTTCCCTCTGCTCTGCTCTGGTGAGACCCCACCTGGAGTGCTGCGTTCAGCTCTGGAGCCCTCAGCGCAGGAGAGACATGGACCTGTTGGAGCAGGTCCAGAGGAGGGCCACAAAGATGATGAGAGGGCTGGAGCGCCTCTCCTGTGAAGACAGGCTGAGAGAGTTGGGGTTGTTCAGCCTGGAGAAGAGAAGGCTCTGGGGAGACCTTAGAGCAGCCTTTTAGTTCTTAAAGGGGGCTTATAAGAAAGGTGGGGAAAGACTTTTTAGTAGGGCCCATAGAAATAGGACGAGGGGTAATGGTTTTAAACTAAAAGAGGATAGATTTAGATTGGATGCAAGGAAGAAAATTTTTTTGTTGAGCGTGGTGAAACACTGTCACAGGTTGCCCAGAGAGGCTGTAGATGCTTCATCGCTGCAAACATTCAAGGTCAGGTTGGACGGGGCTTTGAGCAACCTGATTTAGCTGAAAATGTCCCTGCTCGTTGCAGGGGGACTGGACTAGATGACTTCTAAAGGACCCTTTCAACACAAATCATTCTATGACTGTATGATTTTCTTATTTGGGCCAGATTGTAACAATGGCTATGAAAAAAAAAATTATTTTTCCTTCCTGTCCTTTCCAGGTTTGCTCATAATTCCCAAATGTGCTATATTTGCTTGGTTAGCACACTCCTTTTCAGCTGTTGTGAATTGTCAGGCTGTTTTAACTAGTATTTAGTTTAGTAGAATAGCTTCTCTGTCTGTGGATGCTGTTGTAGTCCCTTCTCTGCAGATCACAGGGCTAGCATCTTGAGCTCCACAACAGGTAGGTGTCAGCATATCCAGTTAGGTTTTTTCATTCTTCATTCTTGTTTGAATGGAAGGATTTTCAAAATCATTCTTATCATTAGCATGCTCTGAAGAGTCACACCATTACCAGTTGTTGTATTTCCACATTGTCCTACCATCACCTGCACATTTTTGTCAGTATCCTGAATATACCAGAAAATTTAATGGTTATAATGCATCTTGGGCACACATCATGAGCTTTAAGAACAAAACAACCACTGTATTGTTCAGACTGTAGGCTCATCTCTCCTGATACCTTACCTCTTCAACAGCATCCAATAAACAAATACAGAAGGAGCAGAGCAGAGTAGAATGATCCTTTCCTCGCATGTCCAATCAATGGCATTAGCAATTTCCTGAGGAATTGCATTCCAGATCATTGTGCTTAAGAGCCACTAATGGATTTATCACATCTTTGTGAGAGACCTGAAACATCTGGCTGTTGTTGTGTGCAGTATGGTATTCTAACAGTTCACAGTTAAGATTGTATGACTTCTTCAGATGGGTAAGAAGCAAGGGGAGAAAAAAAAAGAAAAGAAGGTAGAGTTACGCTTTCTACTCCTTGTTAGTATTCATTTTCCAGTTTAATGGGAATGCTGATATGACCTTTCTTAATAAAGCTTAATAACAAACTCACTCAACAAGTCATGTTCTGGATTAGCACTTCATTCATTTCTTTGTGTTGGTTTTATTTATTTATTTATTTATTTATTTTTTTATTTAATACAGTTGTCCTGGTTTCTGCTGGGATAGAGTAAATTGTCTTCCTAGTAGCTGGTATAGTGTTATGTTTTGGATTTAGTATGAGAAGAATGTTGATAACTCAATGATGTTTTCAGTTGTTGCTAAGTAGAATTTAGACTAAGTTAAGGATTTTTCAGCTTCTGATGCCCAGCCAGCGAGAAGGCTGGAGGGGCACAAGAAGTTGGGAGGGGACACAGCCAGGGCAGCTGACCCAAACTGGCCAAAGGGATATTCCATACCATGTGACATCATGCCCAGAATATAAACTGGGGGGAGTGGGGCTGGGGGGGATTGCCGCTCGGGAACTAACTGGGTATCAGTCGGCAAGTGGTGAGCAATTGCATTGTGTATCACTTGTTTCGTATATTCCAATTCTTTTATAATCACCATCATTATTATTATTATTTTCTTCCTTTCTGTCCTATTAAACTCTCTTTATCTCAACCCATGAGTTTTACTTTTTTTTTCTTTTCCTAATTCTGTCCCCCATCCCACTGGGTGGGGGAGGAAGTGAGCGAGCGGCTGCGTGGTGTTTAGTTGCTGGCTGGGGTTAAACGTGACAGCAGTGAATGGGTAGAAGGAATTTATCCCACTGTGACTTTTGTAGCCTTTAGGATCTCTAAAATCTTAGAGCTACTGAGGGGAAATGGAGCTTCTGCACCCACAAAAATAAGTGGTTTTGTAATTACCTTTCTGGCCTAGAAAAGCAAAACAAATGTAGTGCACCCTTTCAGTCTCCTCACTCACTGTATCTTAGTGACCCCTTCAGTGTTGTAGGGAAGAATTACTGAGGAAGCAAACAAAATAGGAAATAGGTGCTTAAGGAGGTAAGAGGGCAAATGGCACTCACAGAGAAATCTCTTGTTGCAAATCTGGCCTCAAACTTAGTCCTCTCTCATGCTTGGAATTGCAAGCAATAAAAAGAGGCAATAAAGGAGCCTACCCAAAGGCATCTTCCAGCAGTTTGAGATTTTGACCAGTTGCTTCACAGTGATGAGAACAGTCCTACTTAAGATTAACAGAAATTGCCCCCAAATCACCAAAGATATAATCAGAACAGCAGTTGTGGTGGTAGTAAATCTCCCTAGGCTGCAGAACTAGTGTGAGCGGTCCTTTCGGGCCATTTAACAATCACAGGATGAGGCAAGTGGGCAGGAATTTGGAAGACAGTGAAAGTAGTTCTATGAGTGCCTTTTGATATGGCCACTCAAGGTACTGATGCTGTATACAGCTGTACAATTGCTTCACACCTGTCAGTAGTTGACCTCTGTTGGCTTGCCAAACTGAAGTTTTGGTACCCTTGTCTTCACTAACTGTCCTTAACTTCATTTTGAAAAGAGACCATACTCCCATGCTTGGAAGGAGACCGATCCTCCTAAATTAAGGTTTCTGAGTCTCTTGATGGTACCACTCTGTTTATCATTACAGTCCTGGAAAAATTAATCTATGATGGTTTCTGAGTTGTATTGCCTTACAAACTAATTCCAATTCTACTGGTAAACTTTACCCAAGATCAGGAATCTATTGAAGCCTGGAAATGAAAAATTGGGTACTCAGAGCTACTTATATCCAGCTTTCAGTTCTCTTCTGTAGCTCTTGCTAACTACAGCACTAATTTCATCCCTTGCTTTCTCAGATTCCAATCCCAAACCCAGCCTTCATTGAGGTGGAGGAATAAGAACTAAACTAAAAGTTAAAACTAAGGCACTTTTATCTCCTGATGTCAGCTGCCAGCTTTGCTCTGCCAACCTGACAGGATTTAGCAACGGTTCAGGCTGTGCAACCCCAGTCTTTCTAAACCTGAACGTTAACCTCAGTTCTAACTCTAGCTCTTATCTTTTAGTACAGACTCGGCATCTACTGCTGCTGCCTAAATTGAAAATAAGACATTCAAATCACCTAACAGTTAATAAACCAGTCTCTATAGCTCTTATTTTCCTTGTTTTTTTTCAATCTTCAGCTACAGCGACAATACCATTACATTAGTAACAGCTGTTTCAAAATAAAACAAAACAATGCTGCTAACTTCAAAACCAGAACTTGGACACACTAGATTATATAAATTATATTACACTTAAAAGCAGAAATGTATAAATCTAGGCTATTTCCCAAAAGCTTAAAACTCCTAGCTTTTGCTGTATGTGCAGGCTTGTTACAGGAGCTCACAGTTCAGCCATGTCCAACTATACCCATGGGTGCACCTCTTGCCCTGCATGTACCAAACAGTCTCTTGGGTATTAAGGAGGTCTCCGACCCGCTGTGTTTGTAGCAAATGCAAAGCACTGCATATGCGGACAGTCAGAACTTGAATACCTTGTTTTCCTCAAAGCTAGTTACAATACTTGCTCAATGATGAGGGAAGTACAACTTTCTCTGTTCAAGTAAATATCAATATGGAGAGAAAAATAAGTCAAAATAAAGCATAAAACGTATATTTACATTTTGTGACTATGGTTTTGAATAGGCAAATTTATGAGAACCACAAGGACTAGGTATAACCAATGTTACCCAATAATAAAATGATATTCTGAAGAATGCTGTGTCTTTAATCTGTTTTAAATATACAATTTATAAAGGAAAAAAAAAATCAGACAGCCAATGTAACTAGACTCTACTTTACACTTTTGGGAAAATACCTAAATTTATACATTTCTGCTTTAAGTTTTATGTAATTTCATTTTTATTAGTCATAAAGCAGGATGGGGGTTTTTTTGAGACAAAATATTGTGTCAGTCATTTTATCTGCAAACCAGGTTAAGAAGGTACCTGAAATGTTACTGAATTGAAAGTGTCATCAAAATATGTTTTGAAAATGTCACTGCCAAGTTACAATGAAAAAAAATAGTAGTTTAGCAAAGTGGAGTAGCATTACATTTTTTCATGAGAGTTACCCAGTGAAGAAATATCAGTTTAGCATAAAGAATTGTCACTTCAACTTTCTAGACTTGAAAGGAATCGAAAATCCTACTTTTGTGAGAAAAAGCAAGTGATTTTTTTCCAAAGGATTTTTCAGTTGCATTCTTTAAAAGTTATGGAGGAAAGTATTTGCAGTATCAGTATGTAAAATAATGCTAAAATGGTTATTTTTTTTACTGAAAATATATGTAAATTGAAGTATTAATGCTTTTTGGTAAGGAGGTCTGTTTTAATTGGATAGGATATCCTTCTCTTCTTAAAAATCTTGACCATAAAAAGTAATTTTTAATTTCTGGTTGGAATGGATTTTTTTCTAATTTTGTGATTAATCTCTTGCATGCTTTGTCTGTTTCCTTCAGAGTGTTAGTATAGATGAAGAGAAAATAGAACATTCCTTGGAAATAGTAAGTTGTCAGATTTTGTTTTTGTGTTACGTGTGGCATATGGTTATGTTTAAAACAAAATCTAATACTGCTGGAATGCACATTTAGAATATAGCTAGATCAGACTTAAAACATTTTCAAAACTAATTGAGTCCAAAGTGTCCAAAGATAAATGGGTCATTCTCAGATTTTATCTTTTGGAGGTTCATAACTTCCACTAGCAAACACAAAACTGCATTGGAAAGGATTGAGGTTTTTAGTAATAAGTATCTATCAAGCCAAGAGTGAGCGGTTTGATAGCAAGACCACTTACTTCAATACTGAAATAGAATTTAGGAAGCTGATTTTAGGTATTTTTTTTTCAAGAAGTCTTGGATCTAGCTCTAAACTCATTCTGTACACATCTGCCTACAAGATAAAAAACACTTCAGATAAACAAATACTAGTCCATATGAGGGAATGTTGAACTTGAAAGCAAAATTCCCTCATTATTTATTCTGTTATCATTTAGTATTGCTAACACTAAAACCGTCAAATGTACCTTTTCAAAATAGACGAAAAACCACAAAAGCTTCCTGAAATGCAGAAGGAAGCATACAAACAAGCTGGTATTAATCCAGTAATAATGACATAAAAAGGTATTGTAATTACAGAGGTGCTAAGGTAGATAGCACAAATGAAAAAATACCTAATCATAAATTAAAATGAACAACCATAACCGATGATAATCCTCACTGGTTTTCAATTCTCCACACAGAGCTTCTCCTGTCTCTTTAAATTTTATTTTTAGTGGTTTGGACCCAATTTCTCTGTTGACAGAAATCTGTCTCTTGAATGTGTTAAGTACAGTTCCTATACTTTTGCCTAATATAGGGAATGTAAGGAAAGGAAAGGAGATCATTCTCTCTTTCTGCTTGTGAAGAAACTATTGCATACCACCTTCTACCAGCTGATTGAGTCTGGGGGGAAATGTCAGAGCTGGCAAAGCACTTACTGGATACGACTTTCACTGATGAAATTTTTGCTACTATTCAGCCATAGCCTGGGAATATATATGCAAGGTTATTTGTAAAATAGGTTACTTTCAGACCTGTATGAATAGGAACATTGCGAGACCTTCAAATGTTTTGTTGTAATGTTGTAGTGCAATGACTTGGTACAGAGCAGATATACTTAGACAAAAATTGGATGTGCTTGTGATTATCAGAATAAATTTGCTGATGGTTTTTCAGTTAGGGAGGAAACTTTGCTGGACTGAATTGAGGATATAGTTGAGGAGGTTGCTCATTTTGTGCCCAGGGACTGTGACTTTACTACCTTGAAATCAGGCTTCATGGTGTTCATAACCAGCATGGACAACTTAAACTGCTCTTATCCATGGGTTTGATCAAGAAGGCAGTAATTATGCCAAACAAAACAACAGTGAATACTTCATTCTGTTCCTGGAAGTGTCTCAGTTAACTTGGAGAAACAGGTTACAGGGAGAAATGGGATACAGAGAAAAGCCTGACCCATCTGGAAATAAGGAGAGGTGTGGCAAGAAATGCTAGATAAAGCTTCTTAAAAGAAAAGTAATTTTATGCCACTGAGGTTGGGGTAAAATGACAGTGGGATATAAGCTATCTGTTCTTCACACACTGAAAGGCACTGTTTTTCTTGCTGTTGAGGGAAGAGATCCCAAAAGATAGAAAGAAGGAGGAGTTATGAGAGAACCATGAACAAAAGCACTTCAGATCCAGGTCTCATAAAATCAGGCATACGATTTAAAATACTCTTCTATATGGCAATATTAATTCAGAAAGGTTGGAGCTGACGAAGTTCTGATAAAATACAGAGATAAAAGCAGAAAACACATTTGATAGTTTGGTTTGGCTGTGTTATGTTAGGGAGCCATGACATCAGAGTCGAGAGAAGACTTGGAGACTTAATGATACAGACTTGTAGTTAGCAGTTAAAACTCCCGCACTCACACGTGTGCAGTTACTGTGTGAAGCGGTGACCACAGGTTAATTCAGGTGGGAAGGGACCTCAGGAGCTCTCTGCTCCATCCTGCTGCTCACAGCAGGATCAGCTCTGAGGTCGGACCAGGTTCCTTAGGGCTTTATCTGGTTGGTCTTGAAAAGTCCCCAGGATGAAGACTGCACAGCCTCTCCGTGACTGTCCTGTAGTAATCTTATCGCAAAACAAAACGGAAGGTATAATTGACACCACTGGTCTGTATTGGAAGGGAAAAGAAACAGATAAAGATTCTATATGGAAGCATTAGATACAGTGTTGCAAGTAGAAATTTGGACCCAAATGATGTGTTTGAAATATTGGTACACCTGCAGATTCTGAGCAACATAGAAGTGGTGAGAATGCCTGACCTTCCAAGGATTTACCATCCACTATTTGCAAATGTCTCCATCTGGTTTAATGCCAGGAGAGTGCCAAGAAAATAAAGGTTTATTCACCTTCTGTCATATCCACAAGGTACTTTTGAGTTTGATAACATTGATTCACAGCTCAGTCCAGTACATGAGTTATCATGAAACTGAGGACCTAGGACGTAACTAGCAAAATACAATATTAAGTTTTTTTCTTGTGATTTTTAACTTGTGGAGTTTCAAGTTCTGAGGCCACTATTTTCCTGGTAAGGAAAACTCCAGTTTGTGAACTCTTTAGGATTAGAAATAGTAGCATTATGACTGTATTTGACTCAGTTATGGATATGCTGAATGCAGAGGGAGATAAAATATGTAGCTTGGTATAGAAAAATCTCATCTTCAGAACCAGATCAGACTATTAGCAGGGGGGGGATCTCGTGTTCTGTGGAACAATCGCACACACTGTGAACTTGAATTTAGGTATATAAAATTAACCCCAAATGGAGCTGCAGAAATTGCAAGTTCTGCTCAGTTATGTGAGGGTGTAGCACAAGGTAAGGCTTTTGTGCTAGACTTCAGCAATTTCTATTAGAATCATAAACTTGGGTCAGCTTGGATATCACCAAAGATGAAATATTCTGAGGCCTTCCTCATCCTCTTGGCACTAAGAAAGTATCGGGAGGAATTTGCTCACAAGTATTCTTTTGTTTGGCGAGCTACTACACATTGTAGATCTCATTTGTAAAGGTGTGACTGCATCCACTATATCAGGCCAGCTAACAAGCCTCACTTTCTGCTTTGGATTTTAATTTCACAAGACTTTATTCTGGTGTATTGTTTGAATTTAATAGAAGAATAGTCCTGAAAAGTGCAAGTGTTTAAAGAATATCCTGAAGAACAAGTGTTCATTTACATGGCATAGCTGGATGATGGTGTTTTATGAACTTTCTGACAATTGCAACTCCAGTAAATAGTTTTGCTTCTTGCAGCAGTTGTAATTTTTCTTTTTCCAATAATTAGGGTGAATAAGTTCAGCTATCATCAGAGTTTTCAAATAAAGCTGTTGAAGTGAAAATCTGTAATGATTACATGAAGCACTGTAGATTCTCTTCATGGAATCTAATATGGATGAGCAAGGAGGAGGTTTGTATTCGCCTGACTGTCTAAATAACTGCTGCATCCTAGTCCTTGCACTTAAAAGTTTTGATAGCTCTGACTTAGGATAAGGGAGCCTTATAGATTCATGAGAATTTGAAACAGGTAAATTCCTGTCACAGGTCACAGCAATGAAGAGAAGGTATCTGTGCCTTATGCACTGTCATGGTGATTTCTTTTTCTCTTGGCATTTGCATGACAGGGTTCCGTATTCACAGTATGGAAGTTCAGCATCTGTAGTACATTGCAGACCCATTCGTGTTCTAGGATGATACCAGAGATAAGTGGAGAAGTCCAATGAGATGGCCAAGCACTGTGTTCTCAGAAAGGAACGTGAATATGTGAATGCAAATGGTAACCTGCAGAGCTTTAGTTAGAGACAGTCTTGCAGCAGTGAATGCTGAGGTCAGTCTAATTTGAGTTTACAAATAGGGAATGGACACCTTCAGATCTGCATAGAACCACACATCTTTCTGCATTACCAAAATGGTCCAAAATGGAAGCAAGAGACTTGAATATACCTTGGCTGGAGAGTTAGAGCACCATAATTACACACAGGGCATGTGCATGTGTACACATGTATGTATTTATATACACACAAACACACTCATGGTTATGATTAAAAGACACAGCCTGCATTTTGAATTCTACTTTCCTGCCTTCTTCCTAGGATAGGAAGGTCTAGGTCAATTAGCTCTCAGTAGTCACAAGTATGTATGGATGAAAAAGCTATTTAAATAAAAGAAGAGCTGATGCTTAAGGCAGTAGATTTTAACTAGCAGTCTCAAAATGCCACCTTTGTTAATAGATTTCATATGACCTTGAGCAAACTGTACTTATACTGGGTGAACAGTGCTTAACTTTACATACAGTCCTCCTCATGAAGTTTAACTGGACTACTTTCATGATCAGTGTGAGGAGAATTGTCATTGAACAGAGATGAGGTTAAACAATTGCTCACAGTTTTAAAAAAAAAAAAAAGTTAACATTTGTTAATATTCTCTTAATGTTAAGTATCTGCAAAGTATAGGAAAAGCACTTTTTTCTTTTTGTTTTGCCTAGTCAGATTCCAGTCCTGCTATTTGTATCAGCCAAATGTATCCCTACACAATTTGAAGACCTATTAAAATCAAGAAGTCCTGACAGGGTCAGGTAATAATTTGTGAGACCTTAGGAAATGTATTTGGGAGAGCGACTACTTAATACGTACATAAGGCTAAACACGACTGCAGTGGAGCCACAAGATCTGTATTTACACTTTTAATCCAGGAAATGCTTCAGCTTTCTCCTGTACAATATAATGAAACTCCAAAGCACAGGCTTTGTTAAAAGAACAAAACAAAACAAAACAAAGTTAGAGCAAAATGCACCTCAGCTTGTTCTTGCAACTAGATTAACTATTGTAACCTACTGGAGAATATTTTCATTCCCTGAAGAACGAGGTAGTACGCAAGGGTCTGCAGTAGTCATGCTATGAAGAAAATTACCTGTCGAAAGAATAAGAATGTGTATTTTACCTATGGAATCTGGTTTACATTCTATAGGAGATCCCTGGAATGTTGTCTCTGAAATTTTTGGCCCTGAGTTAATATAAAAATCTATTAAGATTTGCATCTCAGTTGAAGCCTCCCAATATATGTTAACACTTAACAGGAGGAAAGAGCAGGTTCTTGCAGAAATATTTTATTGCTCTTTTGATGAATGGAAATGTGTATTTTCTTGACACTCTGGAACTTTCCCAGAAAAAAAGAAAAAACATTGGGGAAAACTGTTTTTTAAAGGGATGTGCAATGATTTTTTGAGTCCAGAGCAGTAGTTAATTCTGTTATTTCCCTGAGGGGGACGATTTGATGAAGTAGTTCTCGGAGGCAGTTGTAAACCTATTTTGTTTATGACACTACTCATTCTTTCCAAGTTTCCTAAAGCGTGCCTTTTTGACCTCCACACTTGTTCTTTCCTTCATGTGGATCTTGGAGAGATTTGTAATGCACAGCGTACATTTTACTGGTAGGAAAAGTTGTCACTTTCCAGATGAGGAAACATAATAATACTTCATCATATTATGTTTGGTAAGTGCCCAGCTCCTAGGGAGATGCAGCTAGCACCATGAAGTAGAAATGAAATATTTGTGATCATGCTAAAGTGCAACTCCATGAAATATACCCAGTGCATAAGAACTAATAGTTTCTGTGTAAATGTTTGATTCTGCTTGTTTCATCAGAAAAGAATAAAGGAAAAAAATATTTTCAGAGCATCTTCAGCTGTGAGAAGAAGCACCAGAAAGAGAGGGTAGGAGTACAGACTGTTAATGAGTTACCAGAAGTAATTATTAATTTAAGAAAAATCTAATTGTTAAAATCTCAGCAAGAAAAAGTGTTACTATAATATAAATGGCAAGAAATGAAAGTCAAGAATAAGATTCAGACAATTCACCATGGTAGAGTGAGTCGTCACTGAATTAATTGTTTTGAATTTGGCAAATGTAACAATTTACTTTTGTCATATGCAATATAAAAAATCCAGTAAATTAAATACTGCAGTGTAACATTGAAAACCCTGATACTGTTGAAGCCATGGAAGATGCGAAAGGGAAAAATATATTATGAACAAAAGACTAGATACGTGTTACAAAATAATAGATATGTGTTAATGAAGACAAATTGTATAGTATAAGATTTTCAATTTGATGGTGCCCTTATAATGTTTTGCACTACCTAGTGGGATGTGCTACAGGCTTAGAACAAGTAATTAGATTTTTTAGATTTATTTCCAGGCCAATGTTTTCCCAGGGCTGTGCATTACTTTATAATGCATTGCTTTGCCCTATAACTGTTATCGTGGGAAGATGTAATTATTTTAGTCTGGTCTAGCATTGGAGTACCAGCATTCTCTCTCTGTCTTGTGTCTGTTCTGTTACTACGTAATGTAACATTACTTTACAGACTTTTGATCAAAGTGGCTTTTGGTAACTTCTGTCAGTCTTCACACTGCATGTTCCGGCAGCCTCGACTATATAATTGCTTTCATTTCTGAGACTTTTTCTGCAAAGTGTTTGAATCCATTATATTATGGACTATGGTATATTGGTGATACTGCTAGTACCTTTCATAAGTTGCATTAAAAAAAATCTTAATGTGGACAAGAATAACAGAAGCAACTTGGACAGTACCACAGTTAGCAGCAACTGTAGAGCAGTGTCTGCTGCCTCAAAAATTCTAAGTATTTGCATGTCCAAAGGTCAGTGGACGAGAGTCCCAAGGGAATCCCTACATGAGAAGAAAAAGAAATTCAGTAAAAACAGTTCATTGTGAAATAAATCGGCCTGTGAGAGTTTTTCAAACCTCATACTCGATTCATGCAATTATGGTCTTTATTGCTGTCTATAAAAAGAAATGAGTTTGCGGCTTCATGTGACATAAATAATTAAAAGTTACTTTTATAGAAGCCCCAAGCCAAAGGTAGGGTTAAGTAGTTTGTGAGCTTGAAAGAGTGCCCTGGTAATCAGTGAAAAATAGTTTCTGTGTGGAAAAATGTAATTATTATTCTTATTAACAAGACAAATATGCATATGAAATGAACTTCATTTCACCATTACTGCTGTTAACATTATTTTTTTCTTCTAAGTTAACTTCTAGCTACCTGGCTGTGTATGTCAAACTGTTTCTAATTTATCATCTTTTAGAGAACTTTTTATCTTTTGTTGACTTTTCAGCATACTCTGAGTCATTAAGTGCAATAAGAGGTCTTCTGTTACTGCTTTCTTGCCTCCCTAAAGAATAATATTTGTACGACAAGGTTAATGCTCCCTGATGTATGTCAGCCTCTGTAGTATACCTTCAGACTTCCAGTAGGTAAACCCCAGTATTACTCATTCTAACTGTACAATTCCTATCATTATCAGTTTTACAGGAACGTCACCCCAGGTGACTGTTAAAGGGAAAACTGAATTCAGGATTAACATATTGACTTTCAAGGTGCTTAACTTTGCCTCCTGAATAAATTTCTGACTTACTAACCTGTATCTACCGTGGCAGATTTCCAAATTCTTTGCTGGGAATATACTTCTATTCAGGAAGACGGTTAAAAAACCTTTGAGATTTTTTTTTTTACCTGAATTCATTAAAGCCTTTAATGTCATCATATTTAGCATTTTCGTGTCTGTGTCTTTGCCTTTGAATCTCCCAGAAAGCCAATATGAATTAATCAGAATCATACTATGTACTACTTTCCTTAATGTTTTTTTCCCTTAGCTATCACAGAGGAGCACATCAGTTCTAGCATTATATGACAGTCCTTTGGGGAATCTGCATTCAAGCACTATTTTCTTACAGTTATTCCTGTATTTCATCCACATTTTGCAAAATCTATTGTATACCTTCAAGAAACCACAGTAGGCCTGTCCTATTAGATATATACGCAAGACTCCAACCTCGCTTTCCTTCTAAGGAACAGAGAAAGAAATTTGTTGTATTGAGTTTAAAGAGAAAAGAATTCCTTACAGTGTGGAAGCATTATTACAAGATTAAGATTAAATGATTTCTGTATTTCCAGAGGCTACATTAATTTCTTGTGCTGTGCTGTATGATGTGTAGTTTTGGGAAGCAGTGATAGAATTATTTAGAATCAATCAGAAACTCACACACGGATGAGAAATGATGCATTGGAACCCCATGATTCTTTTGCAGAAAGGGCTGAAAGTTAAGTGGTTTCTTCAGCAAATTCTGGTTTTGCATATCATTTTCCAATCTCTTTTATCTTGCTTTTTCAACTAGAGACAATATTTTTTTAATCTTTATTGGCAAATTACAGTCTTGCTGTCTACTGCTATGCAGGTGACAAATTCCTTCTTGGCTATGCTTCAAGAGAGGATGAAGCAATATCATCATTCTGTTCTTAGAGAGGTTTGAGATTATTTAAAGAAATGACACTAAGTTCAAACATCTCGATGTTTCTGTTAGAATATGTGGTATTTGCTAATGTAACACTAAATAACTCAAGCACCGTCAGCTATAGATTGTACTTTACGACCTACATACAGAGAGTGTATTGTAGCGTGCATCTTATGTCAAAAGGGTCTGTCAGTCCTTTATAAACAATGGACCTGTTTAGTTTAACATTTCGTAGGATGAGTTGGATTCTCATAGTTTACATCTTCTTGCTGACAAGTTCAACAAGAAGAGGTACTGAAGTCAGTAGTGTTCACTAGCCTGGAAGTAACATGTTAAAGGTTATATTCATTATGGCACACTATGTCAAAAGGCTGGAAGTTACAAAATGTCAACTAACAGTGTGTAAGATTATGACAAAATTAATTAGGGCAAAGTACACTGGTTATGGCTCACCGCAAATGGCATTGCTGGGTAAGTTTAAACAATCATAGAAATAAAGGTGTCAAAGTGCAAACCTATCCAATAACACTTTATCATCCCCAAATTACTTCTACTCATCCTTGATCTGGACTGGGAGAGTGTCTGTTCTGTAAATCTCCTGCAAAGAAAATTCATCTAGTAAAAGAAGTTGGATAGAAGTTAAACCATTTTCTGATGCCTTTCAAAGATAGTGAAGTGCTCTGAAGTTAGACCATGTAGAGAACATCCCAAGTTATATAATAAATATTCTTTGACAAGAACCGTCATTAGCATAGTATTTAAATTAGAAATAGAGTTTTGGAAAACAAAGATTATTTTTTTTTAGTAAAATAGGCAGCGCATAACTGTGGGAAAAAATAATTATGTTTCTGTCGTTCGGAGTAGGTGGTAGTTTTTGATTGTTACGTATTTCTGATTTACTGTATAGAAGGGTTTCAGTTAAAAACTCAACCTCTTACAGTAGCAGGTAGGATTTTCAGCTCTCTCTGAGGTTTCCTCACTTTAGAACTCAGGTATGGGGAAGCAAAGGTGTTTATAAACCAAGTATGTCTAAACCTATAGTGCCATCTTTATCTCTTCCCTTCCCCACCAGAAGGTAAATTTTAACAGTCCTGAGCGAGTCTACATCTGTTGCCAAGAGCCATCTATCCACAGACTGGGACTTAAAGCGTCGTTACCATGGGTGAGCACAGCCAGCATCCCAAGGTGCTCCCACATAGTGTTTTCTACAAACAAGAAGGCATTTAAATGTTCCCAACCAAAGTTCCTGAGATATATGTCTGCCTCTATTCAGATTCTTTTCTTCAGACTTGGCTTTAATGTTGAAAACCAAAGTGCTTTATATAACACGGTGTAAGATTATTAACTCTGTAGGCTTTTTCCCCCCTCTGATTTTGTGATGATTTTAAAGCCAGCTACTGGGAAAAGTAATGTTTGAGGTTTTTGGTTTTATCAAGAAATGTCAATCTGACTTTCATGTGAAATCTGAGAGTATATTTTTAGCACCAGAAATTATGGGAAGGTAAGCTGCAGTTACCAGTGCAAAACTCATTCCTAACTCTAGTGCAACTAAATCCAGATTTGACAGCTTCTGCTGATAACACAATACTTAGAATAGTGGTTTGAGTACTTCAGTCTGATGAGGCTATTAAGCACAAAAGATTAAAGCACATGAACAAGATGTTCTAGCAGAAATGCTAAAAGTTACTTTGTATCATATGTGCCTTTATATTAACGAAACAAAAAATGAGCTAAGAATAACATTCTAAACAAAATACGATTTAGAAGAAAATGGAATGCATGAATAATGCACAGAATTCTTAAGTAGTCTACCATTGGTGTTGGAAAAAAATGTTATTTATTGGTACTTAGATTTTCAGCAAATACAACAAAAAAGTCAACAACAAATTATAATGCAATGGGGAAATTTATATACGACAACAATGTTTGAAAATATAAGTAAAAAAGATTGTAATGAGTAATTTTTTATTAACATTCTGTTAATATTTACAGCCAGCCTTATAAAGTTGTAATGAAAAAATCAACCATTAATATTTGAAGTAGTCTTGAAGTATATGTTTTTCCAAGCTCTAGCATTGCCCAGATCATTCAAGCCTATTTTTTTTAATCTCATCTCTGCTACCTTGTCAATATTTTACATTTATACTAGAATTTACTTTGAGAATTACTTTATATACACACCTAATAATTGATGCTACAGGAACAAGTGTTTCATTCTGGCATTTTGATTAGTCCAAATGTATCGGAGCCCTGATTTTAATTATTATTACTTTAGTGTTTTTGTGTCCTTAATCAGGCAAAAGGTTCATTGTCTTCAGTTTGACTGTGCCCTTTAAGCGCCAGTATGGTAAGGCAGCTATGTGAAAGAAAGGTCATAACTGGAGTGCTCCCAGAGGATCATTTCCAAAACCCTGTCTGTAATCCTCCTATCCTTCTTTCTACCATATCTGAAGGTTTTCAAAACATTTATTCTATCTTCTGTTTGTTTGCCTTTTCCTTTCTACTGTATCACTAGACAATTTTAGTGTGGCAAATTACTGTGGCAAGTATTCAAGTTTTAGTCATCGTTTCAGACAGAGCTGGCTTGTTGTAATAAATTGTAACATACATCATGTTCTGATTAAAAATATTAATTATGTTGAAATTCACAAAAAGAAGCTATTCTATCCTGTTTGCTTAGAAACCAGGAATATGTTTCGTTTGCTCTCTTTGAGGCAGTTGCAGAGAAAATAAAAGCAGCTGCATGTAGTTTATCTTACTTAGAAACAGATTATTTTGAAGTTGGAGCTGAGTGGAATTTATCTCCAATGGGATGTTACCTGTTTTTTTTATAAAGCTTTTGAAACATAAGGACATGGAACTGTGTGTAGATCTCAAGAGGCTAGCTAGACTTCATCTTGATCCCAAAGCAACATTAATAACATGCATGCAGTACGTTATAGATGGTAGTCCAACCTGCTCTTGAAGTCCTAGGTAACTTTTCCAGTTAAATCTCTTCTATTATTAGACAACTGGAATCTGTTTTTAAAGTTAGAAGTGGGAATTTTGTTTGGCTTTTTTTTCCATTCATCATCTAATTTAAATCTTCTAAGCTCCTCAGTTCTTGAACCACTCACCATGGGCACTGAAAACATAATCTATTCCTTTCCTCAGTGGCCTTTTTATATTTTTGAGTATCAATACCTTCCCTGTTGCTCTTTCCTCTTGTTATGAATTACTCCAGTTTGCGCAATCTATAAGAGAGATCTTTTTTTCTAGACTTCTGGTTATTTCCAGTGCTTTTCTTGGACTCTGTCCAATTTGTTTTTATCAGTCTTCAAGTGCAGTGTCCAAAATTGAATGCAGTACCGAGCTGAGAAAAGCAGAAAGAAATAACTTCATGTGTTCTGAAGACTCTTTGCCTGTACATTCAGAGAAAAGTTTTTGCCTTTTTCAGTACAGCATGTCTCACATGTAATCCATTATATCCCACAGGTAATTTCCTGAAAAGAAGTTGTCCCTTAGACTCTTGTTTTTCACCCTGTATCTGTGCAGTTGGTTATTCTGACCTAAATAGTCTAATTTTTCTGGCCTAAATTGTCTACCTGCACTTCTCCTTTAATCCTTGCATCTCATTTTTCAGTTGGTTTCTCTGATTTGGGGTAATGCAAAAACAAATTTTCTAAAAATCTTTAAGAACATTTCTGAGGATAAAGTAGTGTAGAAATAAATTTATTTTTTGCTAGGATATTTGCTAGGAGATTAGCTATTCCACCCTATTCATAATGGGAGATCAACCTTCCTTGACCTGCTACTGCAGATACAGTACCGATGTGCAGATAGATTACTTTTGCTTAGCTGTATATGTCTGAAAAATCTACTTTACTCTGCCCTCTGTAAATACTTTTTTTAGCACTTAGATTGTACTTCTGCCCTTCAAAAAGATGGGCATGTGGTGTGAAAACAGCTCGAAGCCACTGCAAAATCAATCTCAGTTGACCTATTTCTACAAGAATTTCACTGGAGGGGGGAAAAATTGGAGTACGTTAATAATCTCTAATTATCCTTCCTTATCATCACAGACCCAAAATCTTCCTATCTATCCCTTCCCTGTCCTTTCCCCTGAAATAGTCTTGTAGTTTTAACTTATTTCTAATGATTAATGTGATGTTTTTATTACTAGTAGTGATGATTAATATAAAACATGATGGGAAAAATATGTTGTTCATGCAAGTGTATTTGCATTTCAAGAAGTTTTCAGAAGGACAAATGACACCAAAATTATTATATGTTAAACTAGTGATTATAGGTTAAACTAGTGTTGTGAACATACAGTACAAGTAATATAGCTGAATAAAAAAAAAAATCCAGAAACTTCATTTAATGTGATGTTCATTTTGCTTCAGTGAAATGCAAATTTTACAGTTGTGTGTAGACACTATAGAATTTCCAGGCTTATATTGATTAAGGAATGACCATGCATCTAAATGTACAGTTTTTCTGGCTCTTACAAAGTCTGGATTTATACCAAGATATAGATTACTGCACATCTAACATCTGTGTTTTTCATCAGTTTCTGTTCAAATTTGAGATATCCCACACAAGAATATGTAAGTAGGCCTGGAATGGTTAAAAATGTGATCATCTGAATTTATTAATGAGGTTTGTTAAACAAATTGTTCCCAAAGTTTCAAATAAACCTTAGTTTATGAATTTCCTGTGCATATATAGTGCATGTATTCAGATCTTCTCATAACATTTTCAATATTCAAATTTAGAACTCATGTTGTGATTCAGGGCAAGTGTTTAGTGCTCCTAAATTTAGGTTCCAGCTCTTGAGGGGTAAAGACTGTTTTAACCTTGTGAATGTAGTTCTAATTTATTTTTAGTGGGCTAGAGGCAGCTAAAAGTTACTGTTATGAAAGAACTTCTAAACATAGATAACACAGCTGAGAGAACCCACTCATTTCTGATATATGGAAAAACTTGGCTAGTGAATTTTCTCTGCCTAGCCAGTTCAATGTTTATTTTTATTGTTTTGTAACAGGTGGGTGAACAGAATAAACCGACTCAGTTAATGCTTTTTCCACACCATCTAATTTGGGAAGCCATCGGAACTTCAGAATGTGAAATTAGGCATGTTAACTGGCATAGCCCATCAAGCATAAGGAAGAGCAATAGTATTGTCACTGTTACTGTAGATAATATATTCAAAGCTTCTCACTTTCTGATCCAAGAATATGTTCATTTAGATATTGAGCAATTCTATACATTTAAAATAGCTGCAGGTTTTATACTTTGCTGCCCGAGTGCAGGAGTCATGAAGGCTTCCACAGAGCTGAAGCCCTTCTTTCCTGCTGCCTTGTCCATCCAGTTACACTGAATTAGGATGTATTATAATTACTGAATTGTGATATAAATATAGAGCTGGCAAAAATTGCACTACATTAAAAAATAAGCATTTCTAAGGAGTTGTAACAAGTTGAAACTCAAGTAGCTGATTTCAATGTAAAGTTATTTCCTTTAATTAACTTGGTAATATTCGGATTTGAGACTAACTTAACTATGGTTAGAAGAAATAATTCAACGTTTAGGAACTAGATTTTTTTTTTAATCTGTGCCATTTATTTAGAGTGTCAATAATAGAAATACAACAAATAGATTTCTACAGAAATTTATTGTTGTCTAACTTAAAAGCAATAAAAGTTTACTGTCTTAAAAAAAATCTGGAAATCTATGGAAACATCTTACAAGGATAAATTCTGAAATTTAGTAATAAATGTGTGTGGAGGGGACATGTGTGAAGAGAGATTTCCTATTAGCCACTGATGCATATTTACAAAAGATGCTATTTTAAAAAGGTCTGATTGAGTTTAAAAATTTTGTTGGGTTTAAGAATTTCTCATTTTATATTAGTTGGAGGTTAGTATAAAAAAACTGGTGTTTTGTAGTTCAAAGTAAAATATATATATTTTTAGACAATATACTGGGGAAAAACTATTGTGAAGTTGTATTTGAATCACAAAATTTAAATCTGTATAATGAAAATAACTTTTTCAATGGATAGCTTTAACAATATAGTTTTGTGGAGACTTATAGTTTGTGTCTTATTTCCACTATATACTGCATATGGAGGAAAAAGGAATCGTATAGAATATTTTTCTGTTTAAGTAAATTAAATAGTGTCTCATTTGTGAGGTTTGGCTCAAGCATGAAATTGATACTTTATTTTGCTAGCTGAAACAAAATAACCTCAATAGATACTGCTTCTTTTTCATAAGCAATTTGTATCGATTAAAATATTTTTTTTAAAATTGGGATTTTGTTAAGATCATATATTTCCATACAACCACATAAACCTGAAATGAAATATATGTATAACCTAAAGTTGTAATCTGTATAAAGAAAGCACCTGCTTCAGATTTTAAATCAGAGATAACAGTAGCTCAGTGTAACAAGATTTAATTAATTAATCAACACAAACTAAGCAAGAGCAAGCTAGAATGTTAATGTTTGCGAGATCCTTCAGATCCTCACATCCCAGATCAAAAGACATTCAAAGCAGAATAATTATGTGATGTGCTTGTCTTGTTAAAATACAATATCTAACTAGCATTTGAAAGTGTGCTAGTTTTTAAATCCAATTTAGCAGCTGTTGAGAACTTTAGAACATTTACCATACCACTGGATCTTCCTGTCGGTGAGTCCTTGCGTGTTGTGTGGCTACCCTGATTAGCATCGTTTTGAAATAAATAAATGCATCAACATAAAGAAAAGGTTTCTGCAAGGTTGCTAAATGTGCTGCTGCTGCTGACACAGAACCCTAAGGAATTTGCAATGGAATATTGAAACCAGGTAGCCTGTATGTCACTGTATTCAGCTACAGTAGTAGAGAATAAAATTACTATTCATAATGCAAGCACTTTATCACTGTTCCTGCAAAAAAACTGCCATGAACTTTGAGACCTTGAAAACTAATATGCCAGAAACAATAGTGGAGAGATGGGAAGTTAGAAAAGGTAATTATTGAGCTGTTGTTAAATAAAAACCCTTTTGGGTCCCTGTATCTGGAAACATAAAAAAAGAAGAGAGTTTGCTCGCTGGAGAGCTATCAGAACAATGCATTTTAAGTCAAATCATTTTAGACTGGAGGGAATATAATTTGGGGTTTCACAGAACCTGTAGAGTTTTTCTAAACAGTATCAAGAGTTTTGTTAAAATAAATAAAAACGTAAAGCTATTTCAGATAAACACTTCCCTTTCCCCAGGGGAAGTGATGTGGTATTCACTAAAGGAGGGAGTGAGAGATGGTAGAGAGGTACGGAAAAGATGAGATCAACATCCAACTTGCCAGGCTTTTTTGACTGGCAGTAATCTGATCAACACTGTGGTCATAAAACTCACAAAAGCAAAGTTATACAACTAGAGGTACAGGAACCAATTTAGAACAGTTTTAGTTTGAAATGGACCTCCTCTTTTCTGATGCCCATTTTCCTCCTGATTATTTTGCAGCTGTTCCCCTGTTTTCGCAATTCTTAGCTCTCCTCTGTACTGTCAGGCAGTATTTTCTCATTTCTGATTTTTCTTGAGGAAGAAGACTGGTTCCGTGTAGGTGTTTAACTTTCTTTTGCCTTGGCCCAGGAAAACCTGGGAAAGTGTTTTCTATGTTTCCAGCGAGGGTTTTGTTTGGTTGGTTTTGTCTGGCCTGAGCTATCATTTCACAGCAGTTTGTGATAGGGGTCAAGAATCTATTTGATATTTTGCAGACTTCTGTGCTTAAGCAAAAGCATACAGGCCACATTTCAGATGTGTATGTATGTATGGGACACAAAGTAAGAAATATTATCGGGAAGCCAGGTTTTAAGAAGGCATACTTTGATGTTTTAAATCCATAGTGGTTTTATATTTGATGTTGTTTGCAAGCTGGGGAAGTATTTCAGTTTTCCACATTAAAGCACTATGGCTAATACAGATGTCTGAGGTAACTGTGAATATTATCTTCCCTATTATCACCTTCTGCTGGTTTGAAGTCTCTTTTGTTCTATTAGGAAGCAGTCTCTCAGTGCATTCAATTTTTCCCTTTGTGAACACTGAAAGTTGTAAGATTTTATTGGAGAAATATATAAAATCAGGTCTGTAACACTGCTTAGATAGGATTAAAGTCTACCTTGCAATCCTGTTGGCCTAAGTGGTGATAGTGTGGCTGGAAATCTCGACAAATGGAAATGTTGATGAACCTTCAGTCAAAAATTGGAAGAAGGAAAGATTTTTTGGGAAGAAAAGATGCAAATCCTACTGTGAATACTACCTTGCAACCAGGGCTTCAGAAGGCTTTTCAGATGGATCCAGCTTCTGTTGTTTCACGTTGGCAATCTAAATCGGGAAAGAGTAAGTGCAGAAATTCTGATAGGATCACCATCTTTATATTTCTTCGCATATTTATAAATAGTACTGTTTTTAAACTTTGCTCAGGAAGAAAAAGGGATCCTCATTTTACTTCAGAATACAGATCCTCATTGTATTATAATTCAAGTACAAAGCAAGCAAGCACACCACCACACTGAAATTATTTGCTGTTTATGTTAGAAGCAAGAAAAAAATAACTACTTTGATCAATTTGCTGCCTTGAAATGCCCTCTAATTTAACCATTATAGAATTATATTTGATAGTAGCTCCACCAAATGAGCCACTTTAGAAATGAGGAATGTTTGTGTCAATTAATGCTCCTGTCACTTATGCATCATTCATCTAAATAAAAATGTAGGCATTGAATTTCAGCAGATTATAGATTATGTTATCATACAAATATTTGTATCCTTTTTAGTTAGCTCATATTTGAGAAGTATGAGTCTGTGTCTGAATGTTGAGAATATCTTTATATCCTCTTCAGTAAAGCTTTAAATTAGAACTGCTGGAATATAATCAGTATTTTAATGAAGAGACTGATTCTTCGGTAAGATCGGTAGGCCTAGCAGGAGAGTGTGAAGACTTTGTTATTGATAGTTGTCTCGAATTTGTGCTGCAGCAACTGTCAAGTCAATTAAAGAATGTAGCAATATGTAGTAAAATGGAATTTAGGGATCTTTTCTCAGTTGCTCTTTCATAAATAGATGTGCTGTCAGATATTTTCATGAGTAAACTTTTCCTTTAAATAAATATATATATGCTTTTAGGTTAAGTTTGCTTTGCTTGAAAACTGTTCTGTTTCGAACAAATGCCCAATTATCACAGCTCTTGATGGACGCAGCTCAAAAGTGGATGGGACTTGTGGGTGCTGATGCTTATACAGTGGATTAATAACAGTTGTAACGAGCACAATCATGGTATATTCACCCTTCATCCCCTTCCTTCCATGCTGTGTAGTGTGCTGTCTTTTCTAATCTGCTGTGGCTTATAGTGTTAAGATGGTAACAAAGCATGTTGTCTTGGCAAATCTACTTAACCACTGAAGGATAGTAACAGTGCTTTTGCTTTGTGCAGCAGCTTTACTGCTTTTCCCCCCTCTCGCCCTTGTAAATAATGTTTTGTATTATCTGAAAAGAGGCAGAATTAAATGTGTATCCTAGCTGATTAGTCTGAAAATGTCCCAACATACCTGGCTTATCCTGACGTTTCACTTTCTTCCTAGAACATATGTATGTTGTATGTCTGAATGCACATTCAGAAGCATCAGACACCCAAGACAGGGCTGATCTCATCTAACCTGAGCCATGGAAAAGTCATGCAATTGTCCAAGCAGTTCTAGGCTTCCTGCCTTAGACACCAGGATACTCAGTTGTCCTAAAATATGATCTTAAAATTGGAGGAATGACCTCCTCAGCTGAGACTTCATGTATAACTTTCACCCAAAGAAAAATGAGAGACATTGCATCGTGCAGAGCAATTCCTCTGGTAGCTAATACATGCCTGCTTTTGGGTAGCTTGTTCCTATGGGTGAGCTTTCTGAATACACACGGGACAATGTTTGTGTGTAGCCTATTGTGAGATTACAAAAAAATCAGTTTTCTGAATTGTCTTTTTTTTGTTTCCTTTTGTTTGAGGTTCAGAGATTGACTTCATTGGCTACGGGGTAATGACAGTTGTGTTTGCTTTGCATGGTTTAGGAGAACTACCCATTAATTCTCTTGATGGCCTCTTGTGACAACTTCTTGTATTCTTACTGATCCGCTACACAAAATCTGCTGTCTGAAGGCTTGCACTGATGATGCTATTTTGTTAGCACTATGTAATTCAGCTTGCAAGGGAGAAAAAATGGCATCAAATAGACCAATGTCATTTGCTTTATTTGCACTTGAATTAGAATGTTTTTTTAAAAACTTTTTAAACAAAAAAGTAATCAACAGCTGCCTTTTTGAAAGGTAGTATTGAACTTGGGCCCTGTTTAAAAAAGAAAAAAAAAAAAGAATGCTAAGAAAAGAAAACCATGTTAACCCATAATAAAACTCCAAAAATATAGGGGAGGAAAAAGCCCTGTATGTTTCACACAGACGAGATCACACTTCTTTGTTCTCCATTCCAATTAGTCCATTTACTGCTGCGTACACTCTCTTTCTTACATAACATATTGTTCTAGGGGAGATAACTGCGGTACCCTTTTAGATAATAGATAGGCTGGTTGACTGTGATTGCTAAGTAAGGTGCATTTAATGCTAAGCAGCAGTAGACCTACAGTGGAATTTTTATGCTGTTTAGATTTGCTCTGGTTTAATAAATAGAAGAGTCAGTATTTGTTTCAAATGCATGTGTATGTGTGTGTGTGTGTGTGTATATCTTAATTCCTTTGCTTAAGTCCGTAATTCCTCTGCTTTAGACCAGGAAAGAATGAAATTGAGTAAATCCAAACTATTTGAAAAAAATTTTCTACTGTATGTCAAATCTTGTAACTTGCCCTACCTTTCACATGTTCAGTACTTTCCACTGAAATTCTCCCTTTGTATAATTGTCCATGGTAGAGAAATACATGTAATAGTTTAAGAAGGGTCAATCTCAAGAAATGTGCATTGCTTTGGTGTTGCAAACTGAGGATTTACGAAGAAAAACCCTCTAAATTTACCATATACTTTATAAAATATATCATTCTTGGTGTTTGTCACATGAAAGCTGTTGTTCAACATAATACATGTATGTGTAGTACCTTTTTATAGATAAAAATCACAGCCTACAATTCTGCATCAAATAACTTGGAAAAATGCAATCATAATTAATTTATGTACATGGTCATTGTATCTATTTTATTGCAGCTTTAAATAGACATCACATGTACTCAAATGAAAAGAGAAAGGTAGCTGTATTCAAATAGCCTGAATTCTACTGTTGTTCCTGAACCTGCTGTTTCCTAATTGTTTCTTGATGGCTCCCATTTTATCTCAACAGTTTATTTAGAGCGTCTGGATTGCTTTTTAGAGGCTCTCAGGAAATGTTGACCTTTCTCTATTGACCAGATACATGAATTTACCGCAGTATTTCCCAGGGATATTGTGTTCAGCTGTGTTTACATTTTTACAGGTTGTCTTGAGTATTGCATCCTCTAGACTGAAACTTCTAAGTGATGCAGGTGCCTGACTTAATTAAGAGAATTAACCATTGTAAGGGTGCTATGGTTACTTTATGTGTCTCTGCGCACAGGTTAAAATACATCTCTATTCAAGCCCTTTTAGAGTGCTGCTTACTGTTCAGCTATAACTCTATCTTTGTAGCTATTGTGGGTCTATAAAACAGTTGTACCTTGTGACGTTGTATGTCTGCAAACTGCATAGGAAGAAGCGATTCTGTCAAGGAGGTATCTAAAGGAAAGTTACTGGCAGAAAACCTTTGTTTCAAGAGTGGGATTAGTATAGTAATAGCTAAAGTCTTAGTGGGCTACAATTCCATTCAGATACTGTATGTTTAAATTTATGACTTTTATAATTTTGTCCAGGCTTTGTCCTAGGCAAAGGAATGTTATTCACGGTTGGACTAACCTGAATTTTGCAGGTAGGCTTATGGTACGGTATTTAAAGAAGCTATTGCCATCTTCAGAAAAGTATGTTAACTGCAGCTGTATCCATACTTGAACCATTTAGGGTGGGGAGGCTCAGCTCCTTGACAGCTGAGATCAGGCTGAGTTACAGACTTTTGTTAGGTTACAGAAGTTACTGAAACATTGCATTGCAGCTGGATGGAAATGTCCCAGGCCTAGGGCTCAGTAGGTAATTTTGATAAGGAATATCAAGAAGATAAAAATGGAATTAGCAGTGTAATAGGATGTAAGGTTAATAGACATAACTATTTGCCAGTGTATTTCATCTTTCTGTTTGAGAACAATTTCTTTTCCAGTTACCATATTTTTTCTCTTCTCTTTTTGATATTATTCCCAATACAGTTTGTGTTTAAAATGATGATTTGTCAAAACAAGAGATGTTCATGTGAAAGGTGGTGATTTTGACTAATTCCTGAGGGCTGCATGATTTCTGGAGAAGGTGTTGCAGCATTATTTGGAGGTCTCATGTAAGTTGTATCATTAGTATTATAAGAATCTAATCTTTTTACCATGATTTAGAAAACTTCTCACTGTTAGAATTTTAGCCTTTGATTTGGTATGGTGCATTCTTATTTTTTGGTTTCTCTTTTGAATGGCATGAGAAAAGATGATATTAAGACATGAGTTCTCTTGATTCTGAGTATCTGTTTCTAATTTAATTCATTGAGCCTTTTTAGCTCACCAGTACCTTTTCTGCTAAAGTACACACATTAGGAGAACATTGGGTGTTTATGAACATTTTCCTAATTTGGAGTTTTAGCTTATGCTTACGTGCAGTCATTTGTTCAGATATTTCACTAAACCATTGTTAGTGAGTAAAACATTTTGCTTGCTAGTGCTGAGTCTACATGTGTGTAGGCACGTCGACTATCTGGATTTAATCTGCATACAGGAAGCACTCTACCTATAGTAGCAGTGCTTACTTCTCCGGAATATACTTAAATTTCCTGCATATTTCACAAATGAATGCAAGCGTATTCTGTATTTAAACAATTCAATTTAATAAATAGGGACAGTATTAAATGGTCAGAGTGTATGTAGCTATGTAATACTATTTTTGTAACCTTTCACTTGCTTTTAAAAGGAAGTGTCAGGTAAGAAAGCTGTCATTTAAAAAATCTGAAAGCATAAAACCCTTTTTATATCAAATATGCTTGTGTAATAAAAAAACCAAAACACTTTTCTCTATGTAGTAGTGGAGAGAAGGAATATTAAGATTTGGGGCCACATTCAAAACAAATCCTATCCACCACTTTTTATGTTTAAAGTCCTCGAAACATCCCTGAATATTCCTTGAAGGATGCTAACCTTTTGGCTAAGGAAACCTTGCGATTATGGTCTAGAATACTTTCATCCACAAATTGGAATGCACTTTACAAAAAGCAATCAGTAATACTTCATGGAGATGTGGGTTTTAAATAACACTTCAGTTAATCATATGAAAGAAAACAGTAATGATAGGAGGTGATACGGTGTACAGAGGGGAGACAGTATTCTCCTTGAAGTTTTTTAAACCTGCTGGTTGCTTGAAAAGCACTGATTTTCTAGGAGTTACTTTAATTATCCAAAATGCTTCAACTAATAAAACTAACTACTAAAACTTTTTTTTTTTCAGAAGACACACCTGAAAATATCTTTTAATCTTTACAAATGTACTAAAAATGCAGGATAATTTTAACTGCCTCACTTGACTTACTACTTACTATTCCTAACAGTTTGTATATAAAATGATGATTTGTCAAAACAAGAGATATTTATGTGGGAGTGATCAGTGCAAATTTTTTGAAGAAAACATTTTAGAATTATTTAGAGTAAATAAGTTTTAAAATATGTAATGTAGTAAGAGCAATAACTGTATGAGAGTTAATCACCACACATTGTGTTCTCATGTCTATCCAAATGACAAAATTATAATACTAAGTTATAGTGAATCTTATTATTCAGATAAGTATTACAATAGTAACATTTTCCATGCATAGAGGAAGCAGACTTCTTCAGTTCATTATCTGATAACCAAATCCAGAAGACGACAGACAACTGAAGAAGTTCTTCATAAAAACTACTTTTTAATAACTATGTTTTCTGAAACATACTATCTCACTTTCTCTTGTTAAACATAGTTTAGTAACATTTTAATTACATCGAATTCCTACACCTGAGAAAGAAGCTCCTTGCTTGTTTTGAATATTCCTTGGGATTGAACTTGAAACCACATTTGTTTTAATACCTCAGTGTTATTCTTAACTTGCATGTGGCATACATTGCCCTTTTGGGAAATAACGTTGAAAATGTTATTGATGGAGTTTGGATCCAAAAATCAATTTATATTAAACTGATGTGAAAAGAAATGTATTGAAACAGGCATGTACAAGAAAACATGATTTTTTCATCCTAAGAGCAGTTTCAAAATTTTTTTTTAACAGTGGCAATGTGGCTTGGACAGCAGCATACCTATAAGCAATCTTCTGAATTATTCTGAAGAATTCCAGGTTTCCTTCCTTAAGTTCTTTCCATTCCAGTTTGATTTTGGTCTAGAAGTGTTGTCAGAGTGAGTGAGTACTGTTTGATCAAGATATTCCTCAGAAGAAGCCTTCCCTAGCATAAGTTCCTCGTTGCATTTACAGATTCACAAATACATATGTACTTATAGATCATCTTGGAAGGGTTGGATGAGATTACCTGATTCCCTGGGCATGCCTATTTCAGTCTTTTTATTTTTCCTTAGTAGTGTAACACAAATTTGTGGATTCAAACAGCAAAATCATTCATTTAAGTGCATGTTTTCTGTAGAGTGAGGGTAAATAGGAAGATTCAGCTTCCAGAGAAGGTTGTGGGAATGTTCATGCAACATAGTAGGCCGAATCTTTGGGAAGTGCTGAGGCTTGCTCTGAGGCAAAAAGAGTAAGAACTGGTAAAGATCCATTTAGAGAATACAGTTTAGTCACAGATTATATTCCTAAAGAATACAGAGAAGCAGTGCATGAACTTTATTCAGAACATTGAATTTAATCCAGAAACATCATTTTCTAACTGTATGTTCTGATGCTATTGTAACATGATGAAAACAAAAAAACAGTTCTGTGCTTGATTCGTTGATAATACAGGCAATGTTGCCATCTACATTGTGGTGAATTATACTTTTTCAGGTAATCCCAGGAGCATATATGTGTGTGTGTGCTGTAAGTGTACGTGGATGAGACTCTAAAAATATACGGAGATTACAGGGGATCCCTTACTATAAGTACATTTCTTTTGCAAATATTGATGTAATTGGAAAACTCAGTAACCACAACACAAGTATTCAATTCTGTATCTTACCCTGCCCACCCCACAAAAGGTTAAGCTTGCTTTTAAAGCTCAGTTATTTAGATTGCTTGCCAAAAGCAAAGTTAGAAATTTAAATCAAAGGTTAAAAAGATTATTGCTCTATTAATTATAAACAGTAATGCAGAATTAAGAATTATTTTGGAAATGTACATGTATAGACAAAGGATTTTTTTTGTTTAATAAAATTATTAATAGGGTTTTGCAAATACTACACTCAAAGCTATTAAATAATTGAATTTATATGCAATATAAATACCAGGTTGCCATGACATTATAGATACTTCAGAGAAGCTTTTGGTACTGAAACTGCTACTGTTACAAATGTGCACTCTAAATAAAGATTGCATTACTGTTTTCCAGATGACAACAATGAATTTTTAGAACCTTTTTAATTAGTCTTTTTAACACTTTCTACAGTAAAATGTCAAATACAAGTAAATTAAATATAACAAAACAAGTTAGAAATATGTGTATGCACAAACACTAATAAGGAAGAGCAAGGTTTTAAGCAGCTATGACTAGAACTTAGAAAGAATTACAGGACGGAGTCATAAATTGTCTTATTAAAAGACAATTTTTTTCTTTCCCTTCTGTGGAGTAAAAACTCGGACTGAGCAGCCATACTTCTGGGAAAAGAGTAACTGCAAAGGCTCCTTGAAGGCCTGAAACTGAAGAACCAAAGCTTTATAGCTTTAACTTCATAAACCTCTTGGTTTAGAAATCAAATCATTTGGAAACCCTTTAATGCAGGGTTGGAAATGACTAAATTACAATGGTGCAAGAAAATAGTTTTTTTAATTTTTTAACCCAAACCAAATCTTCTCTAAAAACAGTTTTAAATGATCTCATTTTAAAACTGTAAGAGAGGTAGTTTTGCTTACTCTGGAGGTCAGACCTCTGATGAGATAGTGTTGGTCTTCTCCAATGTGCTTTCATTTACAGCACTTTCCAACAAAATACTTACCAGCTCAGGGCTTCCTGAGTGCTGTGTGCCTGTGTCTTAATTTCACTGATGAACCTATAACATGCATGGTCTTGAGAACATCAGAATTGATCCAAGAATGACCCTTTGCCTTTGGTCAGCTCAGGGAATAATTTCCCACAGCAAACATAGCACAGGAATTTCTGAGACACATGGCTGTGACAGCTGTGAAGGGAACACCATTGAACAGTGTGCCACAATCCTTCTCACGGGCTGCAGTTTCTTGCAGCAGATTTTCAAAATGTGAACTTTTCTCCCCTCATCTCTCTAGCTAAGATGTGAACTACCCTGCATGTATACTTCTGTGTTATAATACAAATGATGATGCTTTAATCCAAGGGCGGTTACCAGAGATCGGGACCGTTCAGGAGCAGCACACCTTTTGCAGATGCCAGTTCTTGGCTGACTTGTGTTGGTCCCGTCTTCGTAAAGGTAGTCAGTTCGGAACTGCCTGCGGAAAAGGTTTGCAGCTCAAACATAGCACCTAATGGTGCAACATTGGTAACAACACAGGGAATCTTAGTGAAAGGCTTTGCAGGAGGGGAATGGGATTCCTTTTCAAAACAAAATTGATGGGACTCATTGATCCTCACCCACGTACTGGCAAGCTCTAGGACACATGTCTCCCTCCCCATGCCCTGGCTGGAAGTCAGGTGCCCAGATGCTCATCGTACCCAGGCAGCCTGTCCAGTCCAGATCTGTTCCCTGGACTCTGAGGAGCGTGAGGGTCTTCATGCCAAGCCCTGCCCACCATCCTGGGGTTTCCCAGGCTGGCAATGCCTGCAGGTCTGGGAGACCCTCTCTGTCCCCTGTTGGAGCCCAATGGGATGACTCCCCTTCCTGCGAGCCGTCAGGATTTCCTTGCTGCCTCTCTCCCGGATGCCTGGAGAAGCAGCATGTGAGGTGTGTGCGATGCTCGGGACTTACTGACCAGCTGATAACGGGTTTTGGTAGCTCCTGCCACTTTGACAGCTCTTCTCCAGTGTCTGCCTCTCTCGTGGCTTCCAGACCTGCCTGGCCCCATCATCCCTGTCCTAGTGCTCCTGTCAGCGCTGTCTGTAAGAAAACAACTTTTCTTGCTGCTGAACGCCGTGTACTGATGGCTTTCTAGTTAGCAGCTACATTATGCTGCTGTATTTGCAAACCTCGCCTACGTAGCTTGCTAATTCTTAGGTCAGTTATGCGGCAGCTCAGCTGCAACAGACAGGGAGTGACCTGTGATGGAAAGCACACCTGAGGACACGCTTCACGCAGGCCGGACAGGTCTAGCATTTTGCCTGGACTGGTGTCTTCCTCGTATGCTTTCTTTGCTTCTTTTATGATTGATAGCAGATGGACAATGTGGCCTGTGATTCTTTGCAGAAGGGCTTACCTATTTTGGGGAGCAATGACAGATAGGAGTGTTTGTAGTCCATGTTCAGCTGTAATTTGAGTAAGATGGGGGAGCACAAGCAGGAGACTTTTCTGGGACAGACCAGCCCAGGTAAGCACAGGTGAAGAGCAAAAATTTATTTTAGCTGTGGATTAGCTTCTTCTCTTCCTTCAGAGTCTATAATTTTTTTCTCATTCTCTGTACAATTGTATCCTGGTTTTGCTCCTGAACGCTGAAACCTTCTTTTGTCTTACTGTTAACTAAGTAGCTTGGAAGGCTCTTAGAAGGACCCTTCTTAAATAAAGCTGAATTTCTTTGTGGTTTGTAAAGATGCTAGTGGATGATCTCTCCTTTAACACTGCTTTTGGGCATTTTCATGAAAGTTTCTAGTAGCCTTGACCTTCAGCAGTTCTTCTCTAACTTCCTCAAGTTGGATGCTAGAACTAAAAGCTTCTTCCTCTGAAGCTGGTTGTTTCTTTAGTGGCAGCTTAATAGGAACTTGCGACAGAGCCTGCTGTTATGAGTACATCTCCGTGGAGAGGCTCATTTTGGACGGACAAATCACAACGGCTACAGCTGAAATCTGTGCTCTGACTGATAGTTAATCTAAAAGGAGGCTTTAGTTCTCTCTTTTTTTTTAAAGATCTATCCCTAAAAGACGTGTGCTCATTCATTGTCCTAGACACACAGGAACACAGTCAAGATGCAAGGGATATGATTTAATTAGGCTTCAGCTGTACTAACTCATCTGGGAAGTACCCAGTACTAATTCAAATAGGGCAGGTTATGATTCTTCTCTGGTGGAAGCCTGGATTGCTTCCTGATTAATGTTATTGTCCACCTGTTGAAGAAGTGGCCTGGTATCAAAAGCCTTGCATACCACCTGGGTGCTGGCACGTTTAATTACTGATGCAACTGCTCTCTGTGTCAAGGTGGAGAGAGGGAGGGAAGGGGAAAGCAAGAGCATTATGATGGCGCTGTGAGGATTGGATTTGTTGTCTTGTCTTGAGAAGTTAAAAAAAAATCAAACTAATATTCTTTCTTAAAAACAGCCACTCATCATTGCTTTATTAGAATGCTTAGCAATATTTCCCAACATCTAAAAATAAAAGCCAGTCTATGCCAACTTTGCTGTAGGGAAATTAAACCATAACTGAAACTAAACCCAAGGTACTGATCATATTTCTTTGGCAGCCTCGAGCCTGGAAGCAGAAAATAGACATCTCCTTACAAGTCTACTTTTTCCCTCAACGTAGCACAGCAAGTAACTGCTAGGTGTTTGTTTCCCAGAAAGAAATAGTTATTTTGTTCCTGTGGTTTCTGCACCCCCGCAGCTGCTTCTGGCTGAACATTTCTCTTAAATGAAGTAATTTCAACAGTGGCTAGTGTGCTTGGAGTGTGTACTGATAACTCATATAAAATACATGAAAATTACAGATTTGGGGGGGGGGTAAGAGGGAGCTGGAGCAGATAGTGGCTGTGAAAGAGATCTGCTAAATCTTACGGTAGTTTTGCTAAATGAAATAAAAATTTCAGACAGAACTGAACACTCACTAACCTTCATAGGATTTAGGCATTTTATATTGGCTTGAATTGCATGGCTGCTTTTTATATGTTTATGAAGGAAAATTTGTTCTTTCCCAAGTTAATGTAGATGATGCAGCCTTACAGGAAACATTCAAAAGGACAAGAAGTATTTCCTATTGAAACAAAGTTTCAGTTTAAGTAATAAATAAAAAGACTTGATTCATTAAGTTCGTGGAACTAACTCAGTGGAATTCCTATAATGAGAATGTTTGCTTTCTACAGAACTTCAGCTTAGGAAATATTTTGGTTCATTAGAGATAACATCAGGTCAACTATAAGAAGTTTTTCTTACTTGAAGAATGTTTTTATAGGAGACTCCGCTAATGCAGATATTTCCACTGGCAATGGGTTCTAAACAGATGATAATGGATTCATCTATCAAGGGAAATAGTATACGTATTCTGTCTCTTGCCACTAAAGTTATAAGGATTTCATGTAAATATGAAAAGAAAGGAGTATAACAAATGACTTCAGGCTTGTTTAATGTTCATTCTCTGCTTTTTCAACTCTAGGCATATGAGAGTCTTGTATATTTAGCTTCTAACATTGAAACATATTTTAGCAACTCAGTATACAATTGGTACTGCTAAAAATCCTATCAACCCTTCTGTTATACATACTATTTTTTTGAGAATGTTGTTTCATTTATTCCTCTGTTTGAGCAAAAATGCCCAAGATAATATTACCAGTTTCACACAGAATCTTGTCACATATCTGCCTATGCCCGTTGCTGGAACACTTTGCTTAGTAATTGGAGAGATAGGTACATCAGATTGAATTTTTAATCTGTTTCATGAACTGAGATTTAGCTTTCCCTTCAGTGATCTTGTCTGTGGTTTTAAAGGTAGCTCACCTCAAGAATATAAAATTATCTGTCAATTAGATAGTTTTCAGTGATCCTAAAGACTGGCGTGCTATAGAAAAATGTGACTTTTTGATGTATGTTATGCTTTGCTCTTTTTCCTGGACGGTAGTTTCAGTAGCGGTTTGATTTTGTCATGCCGCAGCTTTTTTTTTGTCTTTTCTTTTTGTAGGGTTTCTTTCGCCCGACACAGTTGTAATTCAGTCCTCTGCTAGTTTTCATTGCTTCCCTAGATTTTTTTCACTTACTGTCACTGAATTGGTATTATAGCAGAAAGGATTCCATTTTATATCTAATGGCAGAGTCTTCTTATTAAGTAGAAGAATTTGTATGTATACATGCAACATACAGAGATACACATCCAGGGAAAAATACTGTGAGAATGTTATTAATATGGCAAAGTAACTCATTTAACATGTAGGAAATAGCAGAATGAAGATTTTTCCATGCAAGCTTAATTGACCTTTCCATGTATGTTACCTTCTTTAATTAGATGATCACTCTCTAATTTTTCACTTTCAGAGGCCATGCACAGGGCACACTGTGTTACTGTATGTGCAGATATTCACAGTAACGTCATTATCATCCCACAGACATAAAGGGTGATGCTGGTTTAAAAGTCAGGAGCTACAGCTTTGTGTGGGTCATGGATCCCACCCTTTGGGGGATCAGGTGATTGCGTTAGGAACAGAGGGACTTGGTGGGGAGCCTGACATGTTGTCCGTGGGGCCTCACCGGTGGGGCTGGGTGCACACATAAGCGTGCCTGTCTGAAGGAATGGCATCTATTTCACCTGCTTCAACGTGTTTCAAGGTTGATGAAATGACACTTGCCACTAGGGAACAACAAGCAAGCAACTCCGGTGGAGAATTTCTAAGGGAGTTAATGTTGCTCTCATTTTGGAGGAGCAGACGTGAGACGCTGAGAATTTAGATTGAAAATTTTGGGTAGAAAAGTTGGTAAGTCAGAGAACAGACTAGTCTGGAGTAAGTGATTTTGCATGCTTGAAGAACTGCCCTCCTTGTCTTCCAGTGTAATTGTGAATAGTCAGTTAGACCAAATCTTTACCTCTCAGAGTAAGCACCCTGAAAAATGAATTAATGCATACTTACGATACCTTCAATTCATATTCTTACCCAGTAATAAGTGGCAACTTTGTGGGATAAAGTCCAGGTTTCTAATGTAGCAGTTGACTGCACTAATATTCTCAACAGTTAACAGCACAGAAGTTTGCGTGTAAGAGAAAATGGTGTCCGTATTTTATTCTCCTTTGTATGTATTTCTTAATATCTTGGAAAAAAGAAGCATGTTTTTCCACTGAGACCAAAAACTATTTCTTAGTAACAGAGGAATGGCGTGAATCTTGAAACCCTGTGGAATTCCAAAATCTGGAATAGACATTTGCTGTCTGTGGTAAATCTCTCTTACCATCTCTGGTCTGCTGATATTCTTGACCTCGTCCTGCCTCTGCTTTCTACTCCCTTCCTGTGGTCCTGTCAACTTTGTCTTATGATTCCAGTCTCATCCTTTCCCTAGTCCATCTTTTCCTTAAATTTACATGATTATTTTTTTTCAATATATACCCTCCTGGTTTTGCAACAAAATAGAATTGTTAAAATTCAATAGAAAAGGATAGGATTTTTCATTGTCACTTTCTGCTTTACTAATAATTTCTCAAAGCAAAATTCAGATGCTGTTTTTCAGTTCTAATCTGTATTTATCAATTTTCATACTAGAACTATTGCTTTGTGAGCTTTATAGTCTTAGCACATGGATATTGGATGAGCCCCTTTCTACTTTGCCAGAAGCTAACTTTCCAAAAACTCAACCATGAAAAAACACAAGAAAGATATGCTAGTATCATTTTGAAGAGTACCTTTCTTGATTTGTGCCTTTTAATATAGATGAGAAACTCTTGTGTAATTCTGATATTTACTAAGTGATACCTGGTAAATAAGGCCAGCTGGAAAAAATGGTTTATCATTAAGTCCATAATGAAACAAAAGATGTGTAATTTTGCTCTGGGGATTTCAAACATCTCTTCTTCATGGCACATGCTGCATTGTAAAATAGTGTGTTGTAGGTATCTCTTTTCATGCTTTCTGTTTCAGAACACCTAACATTCTCCCACTGAAAGAAAACAACAAAAAAACCCTTTTTAATTCAGTTCAGTAGAGGGCGAAGGGCAAGCAGTCTTTCTTTTTTTTTTCTCCTTCTTTTTCCAGAATGGTTTTGATATCAGACACAGTGGACTCACTGTTCTGTTGAGAAGCATGAATACAGCAATCAACTTGAGATATTTTAGAATTATACTTAGATATGTGAAAACGGTGCAATTTTCCTACACCTACTATTCTTAAGTAAACATGGAAATTGCAGATGTTTCTAGTGTGTGTGTAAGTTTACATTTGTATAATGTATGCTACTTTCTATTAATATATATGACTAATTAATCGAAAGAAAGACTTCTGTCTTTAAATGCATAATTAAAATGAGGATCAAATACACCTGAATTCTGGCTCTTTAAAATTATGCATTGCCATATTTCCCTAATAGGTATTAAGCCATAATGTGAAAATCAAGAACTCTTGTGTTAGATGCACAATTTTCCCATACAGTGTGTGTGTGTGGTAAGAAGTAGAACACTATATAATCCTGAATGAAAACATGGTAATCAAAGATTGTTTAACGATAGCGTGGAGGAAGTAAAGAGCAAAGGTATGTGCTCTGTATTTTCTTTATTTTGCTAAGACTTAGGGAACAACCTAGAATTACAAGAAATTCTTGCCTTCACTCAGACTGCCAGCCCTCAAAGCCTCTCATGAAGTGGGCCACATCATCTTTTTTTTCACTTTTTCCTACCCTTCCCCTTACCCCGAAAGAAATGAACAAAGATGATTTTCTGGAGGAGGTACATAAATTCCTTCTGCTTCCAGCTTCAGGTGTGCAGGTTCTTTCCTGCAGCTGTTTTTCTTTCCCCAAGCAGATCAGCATTTTACTACTTACAGTTGCACAGCATATCCATTGCTTCTACAAGGGAGGATTAGTAAAAGCAGTTGATGCTACTTTTTGTTTGTTCGGGGTTTTTTGGTCTTCATTATTCTTCTATCTACTTTGAACTTGTGCCAATAATATACAATAGGGTGTTAAACGCTTGTCAGGCAAGTTACTATACTAATTTGTGAAACAGTTCTAAGCAGGATTATCAAAATGGGACTCAGGACTCTTTTTTTTTTTTTTTTTCCTTTCCAAACTAAATCTTTATTATAACTACTGTTTTTTTCACATTAGACAGAAAAATCAGGAATGATGTGCTAAGAGTGTGGATTCAGTTTTGGTAAAGGTGAATCCTGGTGTCCACTTCAGAAGATTCATTGCCTTTTTAGAAGTAACCTTTCAGTCTGTTTGAAATATTTAAAATAATTTCTTTCCCTTTAGAAATGCATTTGCTGCTGAATTGTTTTATAAAGAAGTGAGTCGATTTATGTAAATGACAATTCTGCATGTTGGAGATAAAAATAAATATATAAATAAATTAACAGTTTGAGACATCTGTGACAGAATTTCTAAATGAAACAATGGCAATAGTTAAACTGAAAAATTTGAGAAAAGTAATACGTGCTCACCTTTTAATTCTTTAAGTATAAATGTAGAATGCTACTTGAAAAGGCCAGAGTAAATCTTATACCTTCAGAGTTTTAAATCACTGTTTTGCTTTTAAGCGTCAGTTTTTTGAGTTAATTAGTTTAATTTCCTGATTTCTATTTAAATAAATGCAACTGCAGAAAAGAATATTATTCCTGAGCAGTCCATGCCAATGGAAACTACCTTACCATGAGAATGCTGTATTGAAAGGTTGATACCTTAAACAAAGTCAGGCTGGTTTTAAGTAAAAAATTACATCTTCTTCCTCCTGAATTCAGTTCTGTGGGACTTGCTTCAAAGGCAGACTTGAAGGTTTCCGAAAAGGTAGAAGTGCCCAATCTGAGACATCAGTGAAAGTCTGTAGAGAGAAAGTACGTAAATTTTCAAGGCTTTACATAATGAGTAAAGCATTTAACTCTGTGTTTTCAAGAATTTTGAGGTCCTTAGAGGGTGTTTGTAGTAGGACATCCAAGGACACCCGAACTGTCTTGGAAAGAGGTTTGGAGATTCAGATCTGATAGTAACGTAGATATGTACAAGTAGTGTGCTGTGCGTACTAGTTGGCCCTGATAATGAGCAGAGATCATTAGTTCAGGCACAATGTACTAGCAAAACCCATTATATCTAGAAGCCGAGGTGATATGTCTGCACACTCGTGGGCTGTGACGTTTCACTCATCAAGATAGAGCCAACTCCTGACCAGCTCTGTGCAGTGTAATGCTGGCCTGTGTTAAAGATGTTGCACCTAAGCATCCAAGTCCTTTAAGACTTCAGCTTTTTTCCTTCTTCTTGGGAATTGCCCCATCCACTATTTTTTCATGAGTCTTTCTGCTGCTGATGTTTCATTAGCAGAAACTTTCTCGCTCTTGCTAGTTTTCATCTAGAAATGCTGTTTCAATTATGAGTGAGATAGGCAACTAGAAATCTACAGCAGATTCTGTTTCTGCACATTGGTAGGTGTGTTTTCCTGCACTCTTAAGAAATTCACATACACGCACATATCTCGTCCAGAATATGTCTGATAGTGTTGTTAGCAGATTCATTTTTCTTGTTTTCCTCCTTATTTTCTCTTAAGCCATAAAATAAGATCTCAAGAGAAGCTTTCTCCACATAGAATATCTTTTTCAGCAAATTACTGTCTGCCTGTAATCCCGCAATGTGTAATTGAAAACTAAAAATGCGATCAATAAGTTCTCAACAGGTTCAGATAAATACAGTAGGATTACTTTTCTCCTTTCCCTTCTGAATTTGATTCAAATTGTTTCGATACCTTCCCTCTGAAAGGAAAATATCTTTTGGAAGAGGTCAGTTTTCAGGCCTGATATTTTATGTGGGTAAAAGCATCTGAAGGTAGAAGATTTGCATAACCACTAAGCTATATTTCAAGATCTCTAGCTATTATCTGTCAAGTGTAGAATAAGCAGTACTAATGTCATTGTTGATTCTGGCTTACAAGCATCTATGTAATTTTTTATTAATTCAATGTAAGATTTAAATTTTTATTTTTAAATTCAAAGCAGGAATAAGATTTTTACGTCCATTCTCACCCCTGCTACCTTGTTCATCTTTTCCTTTTGCAACATACACTAATGTAATAAAGTGGGTAAGGAATATACAGAGTCTGTAACATATGCTTTTTGCTTATTTCCATTGCTTTCTGTCTCTTCCATTCCATGCAAACTCATTTTCCGTCTTATTATTTTAAGTGTATATTTTAATTAAAAAAAAATAGTTTACATAACTATAAAAGTGCAACTAATCAGTAGACTTGAGTTTTAATCAAATAGTGTTATGTTGTTTCTTAATAGCTGCTTATGAGGCTTTCTTTCAGTTAACTCTGAAGAGGAAAATTTTAAATTATTTTTAGTACACTGAATTGTGCTAACATGAATATATAAAGGCTATTGTTTGGAAGCCTTGAGTTAGCTTTTTAAGTCTATGAAAGAAAAACTTGAAGTCAGGTTTTAATAGAATTGGTTATTTTTGGTTAGTAGATCATTTTGTCTAAACCACAGTTGCAAAAGGCATAAGGTTAGTAGGGAAAATAAATATAATTACTAAATGAGCTAATACAATTGGGGGAAAAAAAATGCAGACAGGTTTTCAGGCACACAAAGTCTGTTTTCCTCACCCATGACAGTGCAAGTATTTATGGCTAGTATTTTTCTGAATCACCAAGCAGCCTGCATATAATCTCCTTTCTTGTATTAAACCAGGTTTCTTGTTTTATCTTGTTATCTTGAACCATTAATATCATATGCTGTGTTCTTTATTTTGTTTTAGCAGGATTTGCAGTTCATAAAAAAGTAACAGATCGGGGGACTTCTCTAAGTCAGAGGGTTTCATCATACTAAAATATATTGTCAGTGGTACAACTTTATGTGTACAAAGTGGTTTAGGCTGATTATTCCAATTGTCTCTTTCTGTAGCCCTGAGCACTAATGAAACATGTAAATTTACTTAAAGGAGTCTAGACACAGCATAGCAAAGATTTCCGAAGAAAACTTCCATTTATCTGGTTACATCATCTTTCCACACCATGAATAAAGAATAGCAATGAAAATTAACCACACTTTGTTTTCCATCAAGTAATGAACACTGACTGCCCCATGCACTGCTAAAAAGACTGCAAGAGAGAAAGACCATTAAATACATCTTTTGTGAGATAACCTATCTTCAAAATCATGTTGTTACTACCCACATAAACCTTGAAAAGATGAAAAACTATGAGATCAGTCTTTTAATTCTTTGGCCACCTCCAAAATTAACAGGAAAATAAAAATACCCGTTTTCAAAAATACTAAAAAAATTCCTTGCAAATAGGTAAGTACAGTTTGCATGAAAAGCTTTTTTCAGTCCATCTGGAAAAAGTGAAGCAGGGTTTATTAATAATCATTACATCTGATGTGTTATTCTGTCCTAGTATGATGACTGTGCTTTTCAGACAGTGTAGATGAGCTAAGATTTCAGACACACACGAAAAAAAGGTACGTAGAAGCTACCAAAACTACAAAGACACGTTAGAATTATTTTGGTCTTATGTTTTACTAAAGTCCAAATTTTACATGGCTAAAAAAAAGCAGGCAGGGAAGAGGAAGCTACTATTCCCTATGTTACTCCTCCAGACAACAATGTTGTACAACTCCTGTATAGGAATCTTTCTGGAAATGAATGATACCTACAATAAGGTAAATAAAACATAGAAAATGCAAGATATCACAGTCACAATTCAGGTTAGAAGCAGTAACTCTTTGGGGAGTTTTTATTCTGTAAACCAAAACAAACAAAAAGGTCAACTTCTTTTTCAACTAAAAATAGACTGTTAAAAGGGTAAGAATTTCCCATGTACACTGAGAACCAAAAGCTACAGACCTGAGGCAGAGGGACCTAGGAGATCATGTAACACGTGCAGGGCTTGGTGTTAATCAGTATCACTGGGATATTTACTGGAGGAAAACCTGCAGAATCTGTGCGGAGTGAATAAAGCCTTTGGCTGGAACAAACACTGCAAAGTCACTACAAAACTGCTTCACAGTCTAAGAGGAAAAAAGTTTTCTTCTCCCTTTCCTCCCTTTCTTTTCTTTCTCACTATATGTTATGGTTGTGAGGGCAGTTTGGTAGGGCCTGTTTCATTTCTCATCGGCAAGGTGATTTTTCTCGTATTTATGTGCTGGTGGCATCTAGGTTCGGGAACATTTGTGCACAACATATAATCACTTGAAGGTTCCTAAATTTGGCTTGCATTACTACTTTGTTTTCTGGTGAAGGTGAACAATTGCTATAGAAAGGGTACCACCAGTCAGAGTAGACTTGTATCCTTGTTTGTTTGGCTAAAAATGCCTTTATTCTTTACGTGTGTACTGAAAAGTAATCATACAGTAATAGTCCTTTCATGGTGTCACTTTCGTAAGGGAAGATGGCTGAAGTCAGGCAAGGGCAACATCTCCTTTCTGGTTTATGCCAGTTTATGAAATATGATGAGTAGTGGAGACCGTCATCTTGCGTCTTAAATGCGGATGAGAACAGGGCTGAGCTTATGATTAACTGCTATTGTTTGTCCTTTCACATTTTATTTCAAACCCGTGTGCTAGGAAATGAAAGAGGACTTGATGGGCGTAAATCAGTCATTCCCAAAGGGCAATCCCCTGGCAATCCAACCATCACCTCTGGCAACTAATCACAGGAGCCTGGCAGAAGCAAGCAGCCCTAGGGAGCCCATGGGCAGCGTAGGCTCTGTGGATGGCATAGCACCTACACAAGGAACGTGCATCCAGCCATGCCAAGCAGCTTCAGGTTAGCTTGTGGAGATCTGAAAGTTTTAATCCAGAAAAAAAGGGGCCTCTACCTGTGAAGCATGGGAAACTGCAGCGTAAGTATTTTAAAAAAATAATAGAAATAGGAATACACTTTGCAAATGTTGCTTGGGAAGGTTTATGTTCACAGTTAATGAGAATTTTCTTACTTCCTACTTCTGTTTTTTCAAGATAATGTTAGATATAGTAGAAAACGTGAAAGGACACATAAAAAGATGTCATGATGTAACTGTTTCC
The DNA here is from genome assembly GCF_964188355.1 of Buteo buteo. Taxonomy (NCBI): domain Eukaryota; kingdom Metazoa; phylum Chordata; class Aves; order Accipitriformes; family Accipitridae; genus Buteo; species Buteo buteo. Next base: position 74,059,915 of record NC_134171.1, on the reverse strand, counting down.
TGTTATGTTTAAAGATTCCAAAAAAAAGTGCGTGATTTTTACTGGGAGCAAGCAAGCATGCCTTCAGGTGTTTGGGGTTTTTTTTTCCCCTGTTTGTTTTTGGGTTTATTCCTCCACTTAAGCTCTGAGTGTTACCAAAGAATGATGGTAAATTGCAAGCTTTCCACCACCCTGTTCCTATGTACCGTTTACTGCTTCAACAGGTTTTCCTTTCCTTAAAAAAAACCCAAACACAAAACCAAACCCACAAAACAACACATTTTGTTTTCTGTCGTGGTTTAACCCCAGCCAGCAACTAAGCAGCATGCAGCTGCTCACTCCTTGCCCCCCCGCAGTGGGATGGGGGAGAGAATCAGGAAAAAAAAAAGTAAAACTTGTGAGTTGAGATAGTAACAGTTTAATAGAACAGAAAAGAAGAAACTAATAATGATAATGATGACAATAATAAAATGACAATAATAAAAGGATTGGGATATACAAAACAAGTGATGCACAATGCAATTGCTCACCACCCGCCGACCGACGCCCGGTTAGTTCCTGAGCAGCAATTCCTCCCAGCCCCACTCCCCCCAGTTTATATACTGGACATGACGTCCCATGGTATGGAATACCCCTTTGGCCAGTTTGGGTCAGCTGCCCTGGCTGTGTCCCCTCCCAACTCCTTGTGCCCCTCCAGCCTTCTCGCTGGCTGGGCATCAGAAGCTGAAAAATCCTTGACTTAGTACACTACTAACACTACTTAGGAACAACTGAAAACATTGGTGTGTTATCAACACTCTTCTCATACTAAACCCAAAACATAACACTATACCAGCTACTAGGAAGACAATTAACTCTATCCCAGCTGAAACCAGGACATTTCCCAAGAAAGATCTTTGCCTCACTTACCCTTCTCCAAAAATTTGTATTGACTAGACCTGATGAGAACTGAACTGCATTTTTTACTTTTGCAGAATGTCATGAAAATGCTTACTACTACTTAGAACTATGCTTACTTAGCATTGGTTCTATTAATAATGGTGTGAAAAAACCAGTGCTATAATAAGTAAAGCTGTAACTGCTGGCCTAATAATTATATGCTACCATCTAGTTTATGGATTTTATGGAAACTGCAGTTAGAACGTTATGAAGAGTTATACAGATCTTTAATTGCACAATCTTTTAAATTATGCAGCCCGTGAACACGTTTTTTTCCCAGTGCCTCATACTACAGCAGTTAATTTTATATCCCCATAGTTCTAGAAACCAAAGAGTTTCTTTTAACAAGTCTATGTTTCTGTATCAGCCAAGTTCTGGGGTTTTCTTTTTTTTTCTTTTTCTTGAACGTTTCTTTCATAACGAAGTTCTGAAAATGGCTACATGCAAAATTACCCTCAGTTTTAATTTTCAAAGAAATTGAAGCTTCCTGCTAGCAAGAATTTACATATATTTTGACTGTGAAGAGGGGGAATGAAAGAGTGAGGGGTTAGTCAGTAGGTACCAGCATATGATATTGAAGGTGTATCTCCATGGCTCGCTCACTAAACAGCAGGCAGCTCCTGTTTAGGAGAATTAGAATTTAACCCAGGATTAGAACTCCAGGGTTAGATTCTTGCACAATACAACTCCCGAGGCGAGCTCCTGAGTTCACATATGTATCTCACAGGCTTGAGCTAAGTGCTTCTCTTCTTTTACATTCAGTGACCAAAACCCAACAGGATAGTAAGCCCAAGAAGGCACAGATACCACGTTCTGATGTTGTGGGTTTTTTATTGTGCTGGGTTTTCCGGTGCGTTTGGAGAATGAGCAAAACATTAACATATCCACGGACTTTTATAATTGCAAAAGAAAGTGGTGTTAAGTGTAAGCCAGTTGTGGTATAGAGGAATTGTGCCAGCATCATTTGGAAGGTTTCTGCCATGAGATATCACAATCTGATTTATAATAACCCCCATGAAAAAAATCAAAAAGGCTTTTTTTTTTTCTGCCACTGATACTTAGATGACAAGAGTTTGTAGCTCAGAGATTACCAAATGTGGACTTCGGTTTAAAAAAACCCCCACAGGATTTTCAATTCTGGTACCTGTTTTCAGGTATGAAATGTAGTTCCTAATGTATTTAAGAAGAAATATTTATATTTGCTTGCCTTTCTGAAAATGTTATCTGTGCTTGATTTGGTATGGATTTCACGGTTAGTCAATTCTGTAGCACCAATTCCCAGAGAGGACTAGGGGTCAGTAATGCGAAATCTGCATTACGTTAAAAGTATATCCTACAGTGCTAACTGGGTAAATTTTTATTGTATGTTTTTATTGTATGTTGACAGATTTTTTTTGAATACAGTACAAATATTTTTCACATCAAAAAAGAGGCTGAGAAACATTGTATTTCCAGTGTGTGTCAGTGAGAAGTAAAAGGGGAAGGGCACAAGGACTGGAGATAGCTTATATATATTTTTCGAAACTTCCCAGGAAAATGTGATTAGATTACATGAATTGTCTCAAAAATCTGTTCCTCTTTCTCTCCCGCCTTATCAATTATGCATACAAGTGCCTGCAGTATGTATGCTTTCTGTACTGAGAAAGTGACCCAGAGGATATCTACATTTTCCTTAGGAAAAAAAAAAAAGGCTAAAAATGAGCAAATACAGTTTACTTCAAGATGTTTTATACTTCACTGAGATTGGGTGATGATGTACTCAGTTGCAGGTGATGTGGAAGAGAAGTCACTGAAAATAAACTCAAGCCTGAAGGACTGCAATGACAAGCAGGAGAAAAAAAAAAAAAAAAGAAAAGATTACAGAATAATGATGCTTAAATTGACTGTCCTCTGCTTTAGCAGCTATGGCCAGCTTTTCTCCAACACACATTTTCAATCACAGTCCACAGAGGAAAAAGGAAAAATCTTTTAGTTATGTTCTGAATTCATTGAACTGTAATCTCAGAAAACTATATTCACATCTCAGTCTGTGTTTCTGTGGGGTAAAAAAATATTCTGTGGAATATCACTTCTGTATTGTTTCTTCATTGTTGAAAGATGGACCAGGATTTTTAAAAAGCTGAGGTTAGAAAAATGCCTTTGAGTGAAAAACAACAACAGATGTCTGATTATTCCATGGGAACCTTATTGTCATTCATTCTAAATCTCTTCTTGATGTAATTTAACATAAATAATTCAGAATAAGTAAAATAGAGTATGAAAAATGTCATTTGACAGTAATAAATTTATAAAGTAGTTGAAAGTGGTATCAGGATTTTACTAGCTGAATTAAATGTTTATTGCAAGTATACGGATGTTTCATCTGAAGAGAAAAACACATTGATATTTTTATCATTTATATGTATCAGCATAAACACACAATTCACTTTCCCAGTCATAAACAGAAGTATATAACAATTGTATTCTAAGGTGCTGAGTCAACACCATGTTGTACATGAAAGAACAAGTCTAACTGCCTTCAAGAAATCCTATTAAATTTAAGTGACTTTTTGTAGGCGATGATGCAACATGCATTAGAACATCAGAGCAAAATTTGCATCAGAAGCCAAGCAAATTGACAGTATTTTTACTAATGAATATTGAGGGATACTGAAAGTGCTAGAAATGAGAGTAGACTGTAAGACAAAAGGAAGCAAAAGTAATAATATTCTAGAGAAATAGCTTATTTTACATTATTAGCTGAAAGAAAATTAAATTATTCACAGATATTTAAGGGTTAGACGTCAATTAAAGTTTCATTTATTCATGTCTTTAAAAATTATAATAAATGGTTAATGACTAACAATTTTCATAAGTACATTAGTAACTAATGATGTAACTGGTATGTAGAAAAGATTTTATGTGAATCTAGCAAGAAAATTTAGCATCTATGATTTCCTATTTTTTTCAGAATTCTTTCAAGGGAAGTGCTACATACTTGCATACAGTGTAATATTTTATCAGTCACATTTTAAAATACTGAAAAAGTTTGTTCACTGGACTAGAAATATCAGGCTTGGTTTACAAGACACAGATTCGTATTAAGAGATAGGCGAGAGTTCAATTATACTTTCTGACTTTATTGATAATATCTACCGTTATTTATGTTGGTTGTTAAAATGCTTACATTGATTTATATATTTCACTTATTTAAAAAAACTGATCTATGCTTTTTTTTTGCTTGGTGAGATACTGAAATACCTTTTGAAGAATTGAAGACCACTTTCATTTTTCTGCTTTTATCTTCCCCTTACAAAAGATAGTAATTTAAGTCCCAGTATTAGGAATTCTGCCATTAATTTTAGGGACTCTTTCTATAGCTATTGTTGTTTCTCTTAAATCTGCTAGACTGTTTGCTAAAAAATAGTACAATGTGCTTCCTGAATAAGTCCGTTATGTCTCGATCCACTTGGATCTAAGGAAAATCTGGGTGAATGGTTGGGTGTGGACTTCATATGCCTTGATTTAGGTACCCAGGTCTTTTCATGAGCCTTACCGCTTTTGTACCTCTTATTTGGGAAAGAGGCATAACAGTGTTTCCATACGTCTCAGGATGAAAAATTAAACGAGTGTTCTTACGCTTTCTTACAAACAACTTTTTACGTGTTACTTTGACTATTTCTACATGTTACCTTGACCGTTCACAACAGTGGAAAGCAAGGATAGGGTAAACTCAGTATTTTTACCAGCAAGGCTTTTCAAATACAGATCCTTCTATATCATTGTGTCTGCTGAGCTCAGCTGCTGAGATCAAACTGATTGTAATAACCTTCTTTTATAAGGTATCCTGTGTGACAGTCTGTATCCTATATGCTGTGCTGTCCCATTGCTCTGAGAAGCCTAAACAGAGGTGATACATTAGGTATTCACCAAACAAGGTTTGCGAGAGGATAGAACGCTCTGGTTCCTTTCTATAGCATCACCTTTAAAGAGGCAGAGTTTCTACACACTGCATCTTGCTCTCTGGGGTGACTCAAAAGAAAGGAGTTGAGACACTCCTGTTGATCACGGACTACACTAGAGTACTTTTATTTTTTGTGCATATTTTAAGCAGGTTGAAGAAGTAAATAGGATTTAAAAGTTCACAAAACATTTACAATGATGTCAAACATCTGTCAAGCTATTTTTGAGATATTTATGTTTCTGAATATGCCATATTAAGTTTCCTTTAATGATATTTGAGTTAAATAGATGTGTAGCTTAACATATATTAATTTTGATTTTTTTTTTTTTTTTAATAGCTCAGGTCTAACAATATTGTATAGCTTAAAACTTTCAAAGGGGGGAAGCAATTCCCTTTCATTTGGAAAAGATGTTAACTGCACTGAAATATAGGATATAGGATATAAAATCTTGAAAGAAAGCAAAAAAATTTCCATGTAATGCCTTAGAAAAATTCTTAATGCAGGGTTCCATTTTCCTAGTTATTCCTTCACAAAAAAGGAATAAACTGTGTTACAACTCTTCAATGCACTTTGCAGCTTCAATAGATTGAGTTGAATATGTCTCTTTTTACCTGGATTATCACTGCATGGGTATTGAAATCATGTTCCTTGTGAACTGAAATTTTATCTTTGTTAACAATGGGGACTGGCAGAGCTTTTTTGAAGTTAGCCCTGTTATTATGAAGCCTCTTACTATCTTAGCATTAGACTACTAGAGCCAATTATGACATGACACTGTTTTGTCAATTAATGCTTAAAACAAATACTTGAAAGTAACTGTAACTTATGGTAGCTATTTGTTAGTATTTTATCTTTCCTTTTAGTGATACCCTAAAAATGAATCCTTAAGGTCATAAGAAAATGCTTGTTTAGTATTGCTTGTATTAGATATTCCTTGTATTAGAGAAGTCCCTAGCCCTGAATGATTCCACCATAAAGTGGCATAGCTTTCATTAATTTCAAAAGTCTAGTTCCAACTTTTGTGAGCTTCTGTGCCACCAGACTGTAGCTTCCTAGGAATATTAAGTAAGAGTGGCTGAAAATGTGCAAGAGTCACAGGGGTATGCACATAGCTCTTAATTACAAAGAAGCAGTTCATAAACATTCCTGAAAAGGAGTTGAAAAGAACATGATAAAAACTAAAAAGAACATGATAAAAACTAGTAAGTGGTAAGTCCAAAAGCTGAAGGCTAATGAAGGCTAATAAAATTGAGTTTTCTTACTCATTCAGACAACTTTGCCATATGCACTGTTGGTATACTAGGCAAATGAACATTTGTGAGTTAGCATCTTTTACTATAAAATCAGTGACTAAAGAAATGGAACAGTTATTATTAAATGTGATTTCTGTTTAGATTTGCATTAGACCAATGTTTTGCATTCTCCAAAAACTTCCAGTCTATTTGAGGTTGATTTTTCTATTTCTTGATATCTTATACTTTATTCATGTGATGCTAGGTCAGGCTTGTACCATAAAAGATAAGGAAGGAGCAAATTTGGTCAAAGCCAAATACCTGAGGTATTCAGGCATGTACGAGATTTTGTACATTGAAAATATGATTTTTGCAGCAAGTGGGAGAACACCAGGTGGAAATAGGATCTGCCAGACTATTACTGGAGACAAAGCATATTCCTTATTCAGTATTTGACCTGTAAATTTTCGCAGCTCAAATTGCAATGATAAGCATGAAATGAAAATTAGAAGAAGTGACAGCTGACAACCTTTAAGCAAGTTTGCTCATTTGCAAGCACTTGGTGAACACAGGTTCAGCATGAAGTTTGTGTCCCAGAAAAGTGGCATGACATCCTATAAAATACGGTTAATTTTATTGCTTAACTATATCTAAGATTGTCTGATGGAATCAAAGCTTAAAGATCAAACTTGCTTAATCTCCATGTAGCAGCTAGTAGAGCTAAAATTGCAAACCCATGATTTATTACATCTCTTCATCAGTAAGGTTACATACGGATTTTTCAGGAGTGATTGAAAACCTTCACCTTGGATTGTGTGAAAATATGAAGTGGAACATTGATTAAATAGGTATGGTTTAAGTAAGTTACTTGATATCCTCATTTCTTCTCTCTCCAGTCTTCTTTCAAATGAAATTCAGCACTTTTACCTTCTGACTATTGAAACTCTTCATAAAAAGTAGCACTTCTTTGGTAGCAATCAGAGGCCTGAACGGCATGGCATTGCTTCCCTGGTTTGGTAGGTTCTCAGATTAAAAGATAGTTGATTTTTTTTTTTTTTCCTGGGTTGTCTCCAATTAGAATATGTCTGAAAAGTAGTTTAGAATAAAATCTTCAAACAAAGGTCCAAGCTGCAGTCAGCAGAAATATTTTGAAGGGTAGCAGTGTGACTTGAAGGACAGGCACAAACTGAGGAGATTTCAAAGGACTGGCAAAGGTCACAGTAGGGAGAAGGGGCTTACAGGTAAAAAAGACAGAACAGAAGGATGAACTGAGGAGGTGAAGAGGACAATAGCTCTGCAGAATATAATACATAGTGAAAATTGAATCCATAAAAGATGGAAAGCAACACTGGAATAATAAAGATATGCTACCTGTGCACTACAAAGTCTGATGAAAAAGTAAAGGGGAGATTCTCTCAAAAAAGGCTATTTGAAAGACTAAGTGAGGGTATAGAGAAAATTTTTGTAGATCATGATCACAAAGGTTAGAAAACATGGGAGGAAAAATAAAAGGGAAGTCTGTGAAGTAATATAATTGACAAGGTTGACAGCTTCCTTACCAAACTGAAGAAGATAATGAGCATGTGGAGTTACATATTTTAAAATATGTTGAACAAATGTAATACTTGAGAATGCAAAACTTATTAGTGAGATTATTTGCAATGCCACTGACCATGGATAATTTTAGAAGGGAAACTAAGCTTTTCTCACAAATATTGCAGGAAAAATAAAGCAAAAGACCTTTGCTTTTTAAGAGCATAACTCTTACAAAAAGTTAGGTGGCTGATTTTTTAAATTTGTCAGTGTTGTTTAAGTAGATCAAAATGCTAAATGATACACAGATATTGAAAAATAGTGATTCCAAGTACTTGCATAGGATGTCCTCATACAAGTGGGGAAGTAGACACATAGAGTACACTAAAGCAAAAAATGTGATGAATATAAATTACATTTTAAAATACTTCTTTTTAACACTGAAGTAAACATTACTGTTAAGCATGACCATTAAGCAGTCAAATTTTCTTCTCTGTGACTTTGTCCGGTGATGTTCTTGAGAAATATTAAAACTTGTTGTGATGTTATTTCTTGAAGACAGTAGACATCAGTGCATGTCATGTCATAGAGAAAGATACAGGCTGTTTCCTCTTTCGGTATGAATCCCAATCCACTGAGGCCAGTTAAAACTCTATTTTTGATGGATCTGATGAGAGTTTGAAGATGGAATCAGGCTCTTTTTAGTGGTGCCCCATGACAGGACAAGGAGCAATGGGCACAATCTGAAAAACAGGAGGCTCTGTGTGATCCCTGCTCGGACACTGAGGGTGCCACTGGGATTTGATTATATATAAAGGTGGTATACTGTGTATAATTTTCTTACTAGCATTAGCTTATCAAAATGCATCAGCAAAGGCTTGTGTTCTTAGGAGGGTTAACTTTGCAAACTCTTGATCAGGGAACATGTGATTTTCTGTTCAATGAATGAAGATAGAATTCAGTATCCAAAATGTGTTTATACCAGGGGCATATGATTAATCAATCTTACACCAGGTTTGGTATTAAATGAAATTGATATCCAATACTTATGATGACACCATTCCATTTTTTCATTTTCAGAACTTTGAGTTGACCTATGCTGGTTTTTACCTCATCATCTTTGAAATCACGATGGTATCTAAATATACAGCTGAGGCTAAATATTTGTGTAAGGGTTTTCAAACAAAGGTGATCTCTCAAACTAGCACATATGTGATGATAAAGTACTATTCACTCTTGACCCTTTTGCTTGATATTTGTCTTCTTTACAAGGTGCCTAAACTTTTAACTGCTCTTAAAAATTACTTGCTGACTTCATCTTCATATAGGTAATACCAGAATACAACATGAAATTATCTTTGAGCCTTCTTAGTCATCAATTTTCACTCCCCTTTCCTACTTTATTTCTATCCACATCCCTAGAGGACCTAATTTTGATGGAAAATGTTCTTCATCTCTAGACTCTGAATGCCGTGCTTCTCAATCATATTGCTGTTGATGGTTTAGCCTTCTTAATGGTTATAAATATTTAACAGTGGGTGCCATTAGTCTAATTAGTGGTATATGCTCTAGTCATTTCACATGTGGACTCTCACAAAATTTTCCTGTTTAATAATTGACACTTAAAATCTGTTAAAAAAAACATAAAAATCTGTTCTACAAATAGCTTCTTGCTATTGTACTAACTCTCAGCTGGGCCATCTACCACTGCAACGTCAAGATTTGAAATATAGGTCTTCAGATGTAGAATCCAGCTTTTTTCAGTAGCCAGCTGGAAGTATAGATATTAAAGCAAGAAACAGGTCTACAAACTATGTCTGAAAGTCGTGCAGTTAGTAGACTATTATTTGCCAGCTACTAACACTGCTGCATATCAGCAGAGGCCTACTCAGGCTAACACAGGCCTATGGCTGAGCATGGGCCGACAAATACACTTCCTTACCACTCACTCACATACACTGTAAACTGTTAATCACTTGTTTTGCTGATAGCTGCAGCTACAGTGAAACTTTTGCATGATATATAGGATTTTTAGGGATATTATTAGCTTGTGTCAGCTGTTGATGTGAAAACTTTGATACAAAACTAGGACAATGTTACCTGAAAGTAGGATGATGTAATTGTCTTGCCACATAGACATATCCTGATAAGGTTTCCTATGTGTTTACACATTTTCTATGTGTTTCACTGTGTTTCCACACAGCACGTGTGGAAGCTAGCAGGAATTATTCAGTAATTAGTGAAATTAGCGTGTAGGCAGCATGGCACTAACACTATGCAAGATAGTCATCTCCCCTTCCCCGCCAAGACCCATCCATCAGGATCTTGTCTGAAGATCCTGATGCTTTTTTTAAACTATCGAGTGCTTTATTCTTCCATGTGGATAGAATAAGCTTGTTGTAGGTCTGCCTTTTGTGCTGTATGTCATACCTGCATGACACTGAAAAATACCAGTCAGAAACTAGTCAGCTGTTTGTTCCTCCACGTTTGACTTTCAAAATCATTGCTGACCTTTTATAACTGAATTCAAGTCATTCTTTGTGTGGCCTGCTTTACTAAGTCTCAGCACCTTATAGCTATTTGGTGACATAAAGCAAGCAAACATAATTTTCCCTGTTATGAGTCGGTGAAAGCCAGCTGGGATTCTCAAAGGAACCATGTGGAAGGGGTGGGAGATCTGCAAGGTCGTAACGGGAGAGCAGGCAGAGTCTGTGGTCAGAAGTGATGGTAATATATCACATTATAGGCATTTTGGAGGGATCCAGGATACCTCTTGAATTTCACATGTGACTATTTGATGCATACGTTTTCGTGCTATCTTTTCTAAGATTTCAGTCTTTTAAGAATCCCTGTGCCATGTCTGATCATGAATTTTGCTTGCCTTTCTTATCTTCGTTCCCTAATAATGCACTTTACTAAGACATGAAGACCTCAGGAAATCAGAGCTGTGTGTGTCATTACAGTGTGGCTTTGTCAGGTGGCAATTTCAGTTATCACCAAATATTTGTGAGATAGGAAGTAATCCGAAGTTATATGTGTCAGGTACCCTAGAACTTTCTATCAAAAGGGTGAAGACCTTGTGCTCAAGAGAGACTGACTTCTTGGGAAGAGGCTGAAATGGTAGCATGAACTTGCACATAAAATGGGGACAGTTGTAGGTTTTTCCCATTCAGTTCAATCTTACCCTATTTCAATATGTGCAATGAAGTAAAGGCTAGGAAAATAAAAAGAAAATAAACAATACCCTGTTAAAAACCTTCTGTAAAAGCATCTTTTCAAACTAGCAAACTTAATTCAGGCTTCCTTATGAAGGTAAAAGTTAAGAAAAAAAAAAAACTAACAAAAAAATAAAGCCTTGAAAATAAGTGGGTACTTTAAAAGAAATGAAGAAATTATACCCCTCTTTTTCCTGTGGACTTCTCTTTTATAGAATATTTCCATCAGTGATTCAAAATTGTTCTGTGAATATTATGCTTGCATACATGTGAACTCCATAACCAGTCAGTGAGTAGTAGGAGTATATTTGAGTGACAATAAAAGAAAACCGCAATGAAAAACAGTGAACCTGCCATCAAGTAAAATCCAAGTCTTCTTTTATTACCAAGACTGACGAGGCATGGAAAAGAAAGAATCCATTGTGAGATGCGGATCTCATGCTTAGTTTTCAGGGCTGACAGTGAAAAAATCCTTAACAGATACCAAACAAAAGCATGTCTTTTGGTGGTTTTTTTTTTCTTTCTTTTGAATTCTTAACATGCTGACTACATTACTGGTCACCCTCCACTCTCAAATCATGATCAAAGTTTGATACAGGTTTTGTATAATTTTTTCAAGTATTTTTCCGGTTTAATTTCACAAAAAAAACCCTAAACTCAAAATTGTGACAAAACCACATAAGATTAAAGCACCGATAAAAATTCTATAGAGATGGCAGAGAACTTTTTTTAAATTATGCTTCTACAAGTAGGTAAGATCAACACGGAGAGCTGAAGAAAGAAAAAAGGAAAAAAAACCAAACCAAAAAGTAATAGCAAACATCAATATTACTGAAAGTTACAAATTTCAAAAGCACCTACTTTTTACTAGGCAACTTAATCCTAGTTTCAAAGCCCTTAAGGAGCCTTAACCACATGGATTTTCAATATCACTTATGGGTAAGTTACACAGAGAAGTTGCTTCAGGGCCATATGTTACCAAGCCTCAGCTGCTATGCAGTAATTGCCTTCACTTTGCAATAATTGTGATTTAGTCCATAGCAAATGCACGGCCTTCTAATTCGGCCCACAATTAGAAAGCAAAGGGGACTTCACACACAATGCAGGCAACAATTGCCAATGTCAGTGGTATCCAGTAACTTCTCTGCATTTCTCATTTGTATAGAATAAGTGTATTTCTACAGAATTTCCATTTCAAAAATACAAATAGGTACCAAATAGAACTTTTTAAAGCCGGGCTCATAAACAGTCTTCATAGTATCAATAGATAAGTATCTTTAATTGCTTTTTGAAAGTAGGATTTAAAATTAGATTTATTTATTACAAAAGTTCATTAATGTTTCCTTTTAATCCCAATATTTTACTCAGCATCTAGGAAAAGGAAGAAATCCATATGCAAGAATACAAATACCATGCAAACAAAGTCACATTTTTATCTAATGTGGAAGAATACTATTTAACATAGGTTGCTTAAATCTGTGTTATTAAAAACCATCAATACAAGTTTTGAAGGATGAATCTACAAACTTTAAAACTTCCCAAAACTTTCCTAAATTTACTGGTTCCATTGTATAAGCTGGAGAAAGAAAGTTTAGATTTCATCAGGAAAAGAAATACTTTTTGCATTATAAATTACAAAAAAATCCTTTTCTCCATATGGCTTTCAGCAGCCTTTTAGCTGCAGAGGGTTCTTTGGGTTTTTTTAGCAGCAAAACCATGAATATCGAAGCTTTTATAATGACTGATTTAAAGATTAATGCTACAATATATATGTTTGATTGTGGAAAATAATGCTAATGCTGAAACAGGAAGCTCAAGAATCATCAACAACAGTGGGGAAAACAAAACCATTGAAATAGATTGTCCTGTTCCAGTACAGGAAATTTATAAATATCTCTTATCATGTGATTTTCCAAGGTTTGTTTTTTCCATTGTATAATAGGTATTTCACATAAGAAAATGTTTTAATTGTATTTATTCTGCATTCTAAGTATGATTGGTTTTGCATCTATGCCACTTCCAGTTTCCACACTCGCTCTGATTTAATGTCTGAGAAATCACATCAGTGAACACACAGAATAGAGATGTGATGTAATATTCTTTCTAATTCTAGCTCTGCTCCTTGCATGATGGCAAAATTGTATTTCGGAAAGTCGAGTAATAATCAAGTAGTCAGGGTAAAAATCTCAAAGCACCCATCTTCATGCATGAGAAACTGTCTTTTGGAGCGGGGTTTGCACATTTTTAATCTGTCACTATCAGTCAGGGGAGCGAAAGAAGAGCTCTGGGTTCAGTTTACCACATTACTGCCCCAGTCAGTTTGAGATGTGGTGTTTTGCCTGGGCTGGGTTCTGAATGTCTCCCCAGCCACAACGAAAGACTTCAAACAGAATTAAAACTCATCCTCACGCAGGACAGTAAAACAATTTTTAGATCATCCATTTCTCACATTTATTTATATGAGGGGTTAGAAAGTCAAAGCATGTCTTTAAATCCCCATTTAAATTCAAACAGGCGCAAATTGCAGAAGCAGCTTTCTGAGGAGCGGCTTTCAGACTGCTGGTTGTGGTGGTGTCAGCTTTAACTGTACCAGCCTTTGCATGCTCCATCCTTGCCTGACCTGAGCCTTTGTGTCAACTGCAATTAGATTAATTACAGTTTCTAGAGAAAAGCAGGGGCTTTAAATACAGAACACTTACTGAGTTCATGTGGTGATATGACAGGGAAGCTGGGATGAACCCATGTGTGTTTTGGTACGTGGGGGGATGACAATAATTGATGCCCTGTCTTAGTTGTCAGCTATCTCTCAGTTTAAGCATATGGCATATGACTGAGGTAAGAGCAAGGCAATACGTCATTGTCAGCATTCGGGTGTGTCTTTTCTCAGTGCACGGGGTACCTGAGGAGACACCAACATCAAATCACGGTAGGCTTGGGAGCTGATTCTCCTCTTGATTAATGACCATAATTGAAGTTAAAGTCTGCGCACACATCAAGGGCAGAACAGAACCTTCTTAATTTGTCTCTTTCTATGCAGCCGACACCTACTCTTGTGGAGAAGTTCCAGTGAGCGTAGGCTTATAAACATTTAAGGTTCGTGCTTGCTTGCCACAGGATGCTAATTAATCCCACCATCATATCAGTTTTGATGGGAGTTATTTATGCTCTACTTCTGTTTTTTTTTAAAAAAAAATAAAACCTCTACGATCATACATATTGCATTCTGCTAAACATTTCTTAAAAAAACCCCAAAGCTTTAGAATGATAATAGGAGTGACATCTTACCTACTAACTGGTTATGTTGAAACTTGAAGTTTAGACCAGAGTTATCAACATACTGGACAAGGTTTCTCAAAGCTGTCAGTAAGAACAGATCAGGTTTTCTGTTCTGTTATGTTTGTGGGTGATTTCCTGATTTTCTGGTTATTGATGAAGAAAGTGCAAGTCTCTGTATTGATGCTTGGCTGTGACTGGAAACATGGAACAAATACAGTAATTGTTCTGTTTTGCTTCTAAACTTAGAGTCAGTCTCGGGGCCCTGAAATAAAGTTCGGGGAATTTGTAATCGCTGAAGAGAAGTGAGCTCTTTCCAGCTCAAAATTGCTGAAATTTATATTGCTCTGATTTATGCTACTTACAAAAAGCTAAGTAAACCATTAACAAATATGTCATTTAAAGGGAAAAAAATAATAGCTGATAATGTCTGGGTAGCTTGAAATCCTTGTTATTGTACAGTTCATATCTTCTTTACAAACTTTCTTTTTTATTGTAAAGAGTAGTGAAGGCCTTTCACAAAAAATTTTATAGAAGTTTTAGGTTCAAACCTGTTTACAATAGTAACTAATAACTGCTATTAGCACATATTTGAAATAAAACTAGAACCTCTTAAGATAAATATTAGTTACTTCTCAACCACTCAAAAACACAGCTTTTTGATCTATTCTTTTGGCTTACCCAAAGGAACCCCAAATTAGTTTGAAGCCTGTGTAAAGTACAAATCTGAGGTCTTGTAAAGGCATTGGTAAACTGGAGTTTGAGAAAAAATACGGTTTGCGACCTTACACAGTGGAGAAGGAGTTTCTGGGCGGGGGGAATACCTCTGTCCCCTGCTGCAGTGCATATTTTCAAATGATACCATGCTGCTGTGTTTGTGTATCTGTGCCTTCTATCTAGATAAATTGTCTGCTTGTGACACCTTTGTAAATAAGCCCATGGGATAATCATAGAAACTACCTCCTCTTTTAATACAGAGTGTTAGATATTGGAAATATATCTGCTGAAAGACAGAGAATTAACAAAAGATCCTCGGAGACTCTTCAGAGGTTCTGCAAGCTGCTGAGCATTGTTGTCCACGAGCTGAAGTGGGAAGTGCCCTTGCTCAGCACCACCTTGACAGTTGGAGACTTTGGGAGCTGCAGGTACTGACTAATTGGCCCTGCCAGAACTACAGTGCTGCTGTACGCACTTGTGTACTCTTGAGCACCATTTGGTGTGATGTAGGACGTAGGTGGTGATCCTGTTCCTATGTAGCAGCTGGATTCAGCCCACTTTTTACATGTTTCTGGGCACAACGAAACCTTAATTTTGTTTTGGTTCTCACTGCACTTCTGCAGTGAAATTATGGTATCAACCTACCAGCAGTTATTTAGTCTATTAATATGCCAATATGCAATAATGTGTTTGACTTTATGATTTCAGATTGAATTGCAGAACTGGCATTTAGAAGCAGGAGGCAAATCCAAAAACCATAACCCCAAAGTAATTGCTTTTTCTGTTCTAGTAAAAAGTAAACAAAAACTTGAGTCACCTTCAAATAGATTTTTGGCTAGAACTGTATCTGTGACCGTATTTATAAAGTCTCGGGGAATCCATAGTATTGGATTCTGGTCTGAGCACTGCCGCGGTGTTGCACGTGTGACAGGTTGGATAGGTCATTTCCTCTCTTTTCTCACTACTAAGGTGGGAAACACCGACCTCTTTTGTAGATCACCTTGATAGCTGTAGTGAAGAAGTTTTTATTAAGATTAGTAGTAGTACTGTTCACACCCTATGTACTTACGAAGAATGTCTTACAATTGTCCACTTGTAGCATAGCAGGTAAGCTGTGAAAAAATGTAGATGAGCAATTACAAAATGAACAAATGGCTGTTTAGCCAGGAGAAGAGAAGGCTCAGGGGGATCTCATCAATATGTACAAATACCGAAAGGGAAGGTACAGAGAGAACAGAGCCAGGCTCTTTTCAGCGGTGCCCAGTGACAGGGCAAGAGGCAATGGATGCAAACTGAAACAGAGGACGCTCCATACGAACATCAGAAAGGACTTTTTCACTGTGCGGGTGACCGAGCACTGGCACAGGTTGCCCAGAGAGGCTGCAGAGTCTCCTTCCTTGGAGATACTGAGAAGCCATCTGGATGTGGTCCTGGGCAACCAGCTTTAGACTGTCCTGCTTGAGGAGGTGGGTTGGACGAGATGCACTCCAGAGGTCCCTTCCAACCTCAGCCATTCTGTGAATCCGTGAACTATGTCAAATATGTTTGAGGGTAAACTTTATACCTTTTGAGGGGCAATTCCCCCCCCCCCCCTCTTTTTGTAGCAAGAAAACCTGTGTAGCAAGAGGCCTATTCTAAGCATAGCATTTGAAAGAGGAAAAATGTATGCTATGTTATTTTAAGTCTTCCATGGTGTAAGCACAGTATTATGTCAATGCTATGGCCATTCTGTTTATCTTTTTTCAAGAACAGAAGGGATTGATATTTTGATGTGCAGCATAATAAAAGTGTTATTTTACTTATTTCCATATTATCCCTATTCGGACTGATTAGAGAAAAATCTTTAGAAACTAAAACTAACTATTTTAGTGCTTTAAGCAGTGAAAAATCAGATATCTATAAGTAATTTCATCTATATTTTCGTACTGTTTCAGGACCACCAATTGTTGTTGCGAGTCTTTGAAAAACATACAACAATTTATTCATGTTCTTTCTACAAGGCAGATCAAATGCGGGACACTATTTTAGTAATAGTATAATTAGTAGTCTTTTTGAATTTAATATGTTAATGTTCCCTGCATACGGCTTTATTCTGCTGTTTAAAAATAAGAATTGTAAATTTCCACACATACTAATGTTGGTTGTTGAGGGTTTTTTGCAGGAAGAGGTTCAGACTGGTATTGCAAAGACCACTAGGTGAATGAGGATGTGGAGTTGAAGGAAGTTTTGTGCATGATAGGAGATGTGTCCATCATTAGGAAGTCTGGGTGCTTTGTTGGACAGTTGTTAAGATGGAGTTACTGTATATAAAAAGTTAAAGTTTATTAGAAATATTTTTGTAGCAAGGTTTTAGTTAGATCTTTACTTATGTTTTTTTCTTTAAAGTTACTGGAAACTGTCTGGCTACTTGAAATTTTTTTACTGCCTCCTGTAGTGACAAGACTTAAAAGCAGTCTGAGAGAAAAATTGACATTAAATCCTCTGTATTGAGGGACCAGAATAGTTGGACAACATTGAACCTGAACACTGTGGAATGTGAGTTAATGGAATTGGGTAGGAATTGCCCAGTTTTCATTAGTACGGCCAAGGACAATGATAGTACACCACGACTTGATAAAATAAGGTGTCTTAAACTGAGTAGTGTGTACTCCTGTCTGTTTAAGGAGTCTGTATCTATCAACCTTGCTGTTGGACAATTAAGTGGCAAGAAAAATAATCACCATGCCTGCTGCTAAGTTTAGAAATATAACCTCATTCAAACCTAAGCCAGAGATAACAAGTGCCCTGAAATGCCTAAAACAGCAATAGCATCCCTTGGGTTTGTAGCACTCTGCTTTTGCTTTTAAAACAGATGGAAAGCCGTGCCCTGCATTTTTCACAGAGATGGGCTGATCATCTGGCCATGGAAACCAGGGGTGTTTCAGTGCTGCTGGTTTCTAGGAGAGGAGCAGAAGATGATGTGTAGGTTGGAGGCAGACTGTATCCCATCAAATTCCTTCTTTCACATCAGGACATGTTTAGAGAGGTGGTGCATTGGTACTTTAATGACTGCTTGCCACACAGAAGCAGAGGTTATATTCCCCTATGCATATATTATTATGCAAAGGAGTTGGTTCCTCTGGTAGCTATAAATCAGTTTTTCACATTGTAAGCTGGTAAGGATCATCTGCTCCAGGAAGTTAGTATGTGATGCAGTGTGGGGCAAAATTATTTCACTGGTCAGTTAAAATTATAGGACAAGTCCGCACAGCTGCAAGTTTCCTTGTGAAAACCTGTTAACCCATCTGCACTGACAATTAGAGACCGACCTTTTGGAGGTTTCGGGTGTGCTAGCCCTGCAAACCTGATAAACAAACACGGTGTCATCTGGATTCACAGTACTGGACATGAGCTAATATTTGTAACATTGAAAAAAATTTATATAATTCATGGAGACATGCCTGATAAGCCTGGAGGGTCCTATGTTATGGAACAAATTTACTCAACAAGGTCTCTACTAACTTCAGAATTTCTGCATTGTGCCCTGTTCTGCTCTGTTTTAGAGAATGAGGTATCAGTGAGAAATAGTGCATTGTAAATTCAAATCCAGTTTGCTGAACATTAGATTTTCCCATACAAAGAAGAGTTTGGTTGTTTGGGGTTTGTTTGGTTTTTTTTAAAGGGGTTTTTATATCATCTATAATATCCTTATGTGGGCAAGGCAGGTGCAAGAAAGGCAAAAAAGCCTATAGTTAAGTAATAATAGATAGAAAAATGCAGAGCAAGGTGTTTAAGTGTTTTGCCTCAAAAGCTCTAGGGAGCAGTGCCAATAGAAAGACATATAAACTGTAGGAGTTCAAATGGAAAATGGAAATTAGAAAGTAAGTGAAAACTTGAGGAGCAATTAGCTAATATTGAAAAGAACATTGATGAGTATATCTAAAGCAAGAAGTCTTTTGCTTCTGTTGCAGAGTTATGGAAGTAATTATAGATGATGAAAACATTTCAGAAAAATACTTGATTTATTTATTCAATTGAAAACAAACATTCTTCCTCATTCTCTTAGAGAAAGAGCAACAAAAAAAAAAGCAGTGAAGAGCTACTAATAACCAAAGGTAGATTTTATTTTTTTTTTAACACTCTCCAAGCTCTGAAGAAATGTAGAGGTAGAAGAGCTTTTGGTACCTGGATCATCCAGATCACAGTGACACCCCACCAAGAATGAAGTCACTGGCATGACACTCATAAAGAAGTCTGGGATTAAGTTTGCACAATAGGACCAAACAGCAATAAAGGAGAAATACAGAAAGAGGTAACAATTATTGAAAGAATGTAACATCACAGATGGAAAATAGTTCTTTTCAAGACTCAAATATTAAAATCTGAATGTAGTTAAGAAGAGAAGGGAAGATAGGTTTAATGCGAGGGATAAAAGCAATTCCTGTCAGTTAAGTATGAGGAATAATATCCCAAGGGGAAATAATGATACTCCTATCACTTAGCACTTTTGTGACTGGGTTGCATAACACGTTCTGAAATACACAGGACTGAAGGGAACAATTCTGCACTGTCAGGCCCTTAATTTGTTACTCTTAATAAACCTCTTCTGTATGATACTTGTAAAATGCACAGATACTTTTCCTTCTTGACAGCCTATGTATGCACTTCTGTTGTGCGCAGCACTCACATATATGCAGTGATGTACATGCATAATTTATTTAGCCATGTAGAAAAATGAGCCACAAGTGTTCACAGTAAGAGAGTTAATCAATAAGTCTCAGAATATATCATTGTGAAAGGGATGCTGTGTTTGTTGACTTTAAGACCGTCCAGCACTTCATTAACTTGATTCTTTCAAAGATGCTATCTGAAGAACAGACTCACCTAGATCATTTATCGCATATAATTTGAATTTGCTCGAATGATGTTGACATCAGTGATCAGATAATGATGTGCTTATCTTGTTTCAGATGTTTTTAGTACATCATTGATGATATAGTTCTTCTGGAGCTCAAAATCTAGTCTAAATAAATTTGTTTTCACTAAATGTGATTATGCCAACTTCATAATCGTAAAGAAGACCAAAGATTTCTAAGGAACCTCATGTTGTCCTTTTGTTGAATTAACTGCATTTAATCTTTTCTCAACTATCTAGCACAGAAGAATATGATTGCAGAACTGACTGCTGTTAGCCAAATTCTTTACTTTCTCAAAAGAAAAGGAATTTCTTGTTTACCCAAAGATGTAATGAAGATACCAGACCCCTGCAATTGTAATCAGGGGAAATAAAGTAAGCATGTCTGAACAACTAAGAACCAGATAAAGATTACAGAATGGTTTGTGAGTTATACAGTTAACCAAATGGACTCACCAGCCTGCTACAGTTGGACACAGAAAGGTGCATAGTTTTAATTTTTGCTATCTGGAGCTGTTCCATTTATTTTAGTTTGGATTTTTAAAAGCTTTTTCTTAATTTTGTGAATGTATTTTTAGAATCAGTTAACAATTGAACTTGTACCAACATTTCATTTTCTTTCTCTTTCCTGAGACAAAGCCTGCTATACAAAAGGAATGCAGACCCGTGTTTTGTGGATGCTTTTACTTCTGTATTGCAAGAGTGAAAATAAATAGTAACTCATTATACAACAGGAAGGAAAGAGGAGGGGAGTGAGGAAGGAAGATCTATAGATTTTTGACCTTGGCTTCTTTCTAGTCATTATGATATTGTCAGTCATTGTGTTTTTTAATAAGCATATTAAGCAATGGGCACCTGAAGACAACATTACTGAAAGGCAGAACCTCACCTCTCTGTCTGGTCCCAGTAGTACATGTGTAGAAAAAGGGCTTGAAATAATTTCTGTATTTACTGTATTTCAATGCACAGATGAATGATTACTCAAACTGCTTATTGATCGTAACTAGGGACTTGCACAGCTGATTACATAATATATTGAAATCCATGTATTTCTGCTTAATTAGTCATGCACTTGCAAGAGGAGATGTTTGTGTACATTATATTGGTAGAATACATAACAAAATAGGAATCAAGCTTCTGTCAAAGTAGTTTTTAATAATAATCTAGACAGTAATGTCAGCAAAAGTCATTAATGTAGAAAGCAAGCCAGTTTTGTCTCTTTGTCAATGGCAAATATACAATATAGTTCCAACTCCTTTTAAAAAAATCATGGAGGATTATTTCATGAAATGAAACCTTTAAAGAAATCTTTTACTATATTGGTGATTATATTATTCCTTACTCTGTTGACCTTTGTCTTTTCCTGCTTGAAACTCTCATTTTCTGTAGTCCTATACAGAATACTATAGAACTCTACATAAGGATCTATGATGCTACATTTTATAATAGTGGAATTGCTCTATTTTGGAGGGAAGCAGCAAAAAAAATGACAAAGGAGAACAGAAGAGGATACTTTCTATCTGGGCTGCCAGCACTGGCTTGTGAGGGATAGAATAGATTTTATGCAACAAAATGTTGGTTTAAATGATTTTTATGCAGTGTTGAGGTTTTCCTATGAGGAGGCGACCACGCTGTCTGGGGCAGGCAACGTAAGGAAGCCTAGGATTTAGGATTGCTTCTTGAAAGAAAAAAAGTTTAACTGTTGGCAATGAAGAAGCCTGCTGTGCCTATGTATAGCAAAGCAACAGAATGCTTAACACTTGATATATGCAGTGGGCTGGAGTAAGGAGCATTTTTTCCAGGCATTTAAGCAACAGGAATCTTAAAGGGAAACACCATATTGTCAAGTCTGAGAACCTATGTGCTATTTGCTCATTTTGTTTTATTTCTTAGTCTTGCATCCTAATTTGATGAAAATTTTATTTCAAGCAAATGGTTGTTGCCCACCTAAGGACAAAAACCTGTCTGGGTTGGAATACTGTAGTCTATTCTTTCATGCAGAGGAGTATTCAGAGACGATCAAAACTTCCATCAAGTCAGAAGTGTCCACTCTGAGGAGGTGCTATAAATGACAGCATTAAACAGCATCTTCAACCTGCTGACCTGAGCCCAGTTACTATCATACTGCATTTTGAGACATCTGAAGGGTATTTCCTGATGGCTTGTGAACCTTTAGCTATCTGTAAAATTGCACTTGAGAATAGCTTCAAAATCCCTATCTGAAGCTGTGACCTAGTATTGTGTGACTCACTATGACTTAAACTCTGGCCTCTTAAATCACTGAGTTCCATTTTTAAAATGGTATTGATATTTGAAGCCTAATAAAAATTGTCTTGAATGTGAGTGAAAATATGAGGAAAATTAGCAATGATACAGCTCAGCCAGTTCCATTCTGCTGCCAAAGACTTTTACTTGGCGGGAAGACGTATGCATGTGAAGAAGTCATAGATGTGGTTCTTCAACCAAAACAAATTATAAATAAATCAAGAATGCAAATAAATAGTTGCAAATGTTTATCACATGAAGTAATGATCGGAAAACCTGATTCTAGAACACTCACTACAAGTAATCACCGTTTCCTTAGGATTAATGCATTTATCATGATTGTGAATTGTGAAATGTGATAGTATAAGTTATGCAAGCACTCAATTTTACTTGCAGTGGTCTAATTCTTTAACTGAAGGACTCAGAATCTGTCTGGTATCTTCACAGGTATTTAGAAAAACTGTAGGACAGCATACTTCTTAGTACACTGAGAGAAATGCTTAAGAGACTTCCATACTAATAGCTTGTGCCTACAGCTGAACAGATTTAACGCCAGGAAGCATTAGAGCCTAAAAGGCGATCAGAAAACCATCAGGAAGAATGACAACATAGCTAAAAAATGAAAATCATAAGTGAGGAAGAAGTAGTCTGTTGAAACCTTTTTGAGAGGTAAAGATTGTTTCTTTTGCTAGGTGGAGGAGCATCCTTCTCCTTTGACAACAGAGTAGATGGCCGTCTGCTGAGAATTCCTGTTGGATTATGCATCTGAAGCATAATACGTGGTAAAGCAGCCCCTTTGTGCTTCCTGAGAGAGCTTGGTTTGCAAGGTAAATGCCTGAAAATGGGATTCCTGTAAGTGTGCCAAGAAGCAGTTTCTAGGAGCCTTGACAGTTTGCTGGTGAAAACTCTGGAGAGGCTTAAAGACTGTGATTTAATTTTTCATCTAAATTTTTTGATCAATAACAATTTTAAGAACTTTATCTTCTGGATCTGAAACACATAGGTCCCCTACACCTATGGATCTGGATCCTAGCAGTTTGTTGAAATGTTAACTGCATCTGCTCTGTATCAGTGATTTAAATACAATTTATGTGTTTTGATCATTAGAGAATATCACAAAGAAGTTTCTTAAAAGACATTGTGCACCAGCCATCTGACTTATTTCTAAATGGCTCTCCAGATTAGAATGTCTTGAAGATGGCTGGTTTTGTAAATTAGCAGCGCCTCAATGTTGTACATACTTGTTGTTTATCATAGTTACTGGTGGTATGCAGGGATAGGAGTAACAAACGACACATAGCGCAGATCTTAATATTTGGAATTTTCTTCTGAATTGGGAGTCTTAAACTGGCCCTTGACAGAACCTACAGAAAGGAAGGATAGCATAATTCATGGTTTGGAAAGCGATAATCATTATAATTCAATCAAAAGGACATAAGTAGCTAAACTCATTGCTCCTTCAGATTCAGCAATGTACTTATAAGCATTTTGTATGCAAATACATTTATTGGTATATCCATTAAGAATAAAAAAAAAGAGAATTTAATTAATCCAGTCATACCGGTTATTGTGGCTGAAGATATTTCTATAAAAGCATGCAAACAAAAGCAAAACTGGACTGACTTCATATTGTAAAGAAAGGAGTGAAATTTTGTGGAATCTACTAATCTAATCTAAAATTATCCTTCAAGTTCCTGATCCTGGCCAATTAAAGACAATAGAAACATAGCTGTGTATTTTGTTTAGCATTGACTTTAGTCCTATAGCCTTGGAGTGGGATTTGATGAGGTCATAGTGGAAAGTAGCTAACAATAATCAAATATTGCATTTTTCTTTTCTTTCTGATCTTTGCATCTTTTAGATTCTTTATTTCAATCATACTGTTTAAAAATGTGAATTACGTGGTATATTATATGTCTGACAATGGTCAGGAGCAATAGAGCAACCAGGAATTCCAATGTGTTAGAGACAGTAAAGCAAAAAGGTGGCAATAAAAGGCAAGTAGTACCTAGCAGTTTTAATACAATTGTCTGGGCATTAAAACACTATTAATATAAATCCATTTCTGCTAGTTAAGGAAAAAAAAAAAAGACAAACTGTTTTCTAATGAATACAGCAATATTTTAGTTTATCGCTGTACTTTTAATAAGGCGGATCTTAGTGCTGTTGGGTATCATTTAAATTAGCCTTGTTGAGACTAAGGTTAATGAGAGCATTTATCAATGTGATCTAAGAGGAGAATGTTTTGTTCAGAATAGCTTTCTAGTATACTACAATAACTGTGACAAACCTTTTTCTTTACAAGTTAACACAATGAGTGGAAATTTCTGAAGGGAGAAATGTGTATGTATTATGTACTGAGTATTTATGCACACTTTGAATATACCTTCGCTTTCCAAAATTAGAATGAAGAATGTGTGTATGTAAGTATGACAATGTATTTTTCCTTGGCTTATATTCACACTAACTTGAATAGAGTTTCACAGCGTGTGATTTAAGGTGGTGCTTGGGCTACTGTTCGTTTAATTTACACTTTTTGTCTTCTATGTATTATTTTTGCCCTCTGTTCACATTCTTCGTCAGTGCTCTGAACAATCTATACCTTCT
Organism: Buteo buteo; assembly: GCF_964188355.1. Classification (NCBI taxonomy): domain Eukaryota; kingdom Metazoa; phylum Chordata; class Aves; order Accipitriformes; family Accipitridae; genus Buteo; species Buteo buteo. The sequence goes on along the minus strand of NC_134171.1, from coordinate 74,035,317 downwards.
TTGTTCCTACAGAATATATGAAGTTATATTTGAACTCATGTTTAGGATGCAAACTAAGTCCTCTTTGTACCCTTGAGAAGGAAAAGTACTGCTATCAGGAATAATTAGGTTTTAATTGTCATTGACAAGTCGCTATGTATGTGGCTTTGTCAGACCTTGTTTATTCCTTCTTCATACTTTCTTTTCTTTCCTGTATTTAGCATCCCTGATGTTTCCTTCTGAATATACCAATTTTGATTTCTTGGCTAAAATAAGTAAACTCAGGGTTATTAAAAATACTGAAAAAAACCACAAGAAAAACTTAGTACTTACTAGCAGGCTCCACTTAACCTTTTCTTATTCCTCCAGTTTATTTGAATTGCACTCTGGTTTAATTTTATTAACCAGAGTAAAGAACCCAGAGGGTCAACAGATGCTGCACAGAAATCGCTTAGAAGTGTTCAAGACTTTATCCTTTGGTGTTGATAACAAATCAATATCGGGCCAGATTTTGTGTTCTTTTGGGGGGAATACAGTGATGAAAAAAAGCTTATTCCTTTTATAAGTAATTATTTGCTTAAAAGACTCCTTGGCCCTTCTAAACCCTATTGCTTTTTGAGTATCATGCACAATCCACACTTATCCTTTTGTCTAATCAATAGGTATTAGATGTTCATCCAAATCTACTAGCTGTGTCAGCTTTTAGGTCCCTATTTTTGGCTACGATGTACTACTGTTTTACCACGTTAGGAGGGCTTTTCTGAATGCTGTGGAGTTGCAACATTCCTTTTCATTTGGCGCAACTGCAAAAAGAGTGTCAGTATGCTCCTTAGTGAGTGTAAGAAAGAAAAAGGTGCAGAGTGCTAGAGTCTTCCTTCATGTCACTCTCCTTCAGTGTGTAGAGACTCTTAGTTGTAAAGCCAAACAAGATGGCCTGTGAACTAAATTCCTCTCCAAACAATCCCTGTTTTCCTCCTTGCTTAAGTCCCTAGCACCAAAAAGGAGAGAGAAAAAGATTTAAGGAATAGTTCAGGGATCACAGCTTCATGCTATAGCACAGCAGCTTTTCACAGGGCAGAAGTGTTGAAGTGGTGGCTCCCTTCATAAAAGAGAAATATCTATAGGCAGAGCCCTGTAAAGAGCCCTCAAATTTGTCATTCTTTTCTGCCCCCTTCTGTAATATCTGGCTACCCCGAGGGAATGTTTCAGAGCTCATTTCTGTTGGATTGTTTGTGAAAGGTGGAAAAACAGATGTGCAAGTTAAAGTAGACTGGGGATGGGAATCCTAAGCGATCCTTGGCTGCCCAAACACTTGGATGAGTGTGTCTGTGTATGCTCTTGTTGGTTTTTTCTGTATGCCCGTTCGTGAAAGCTATGCTGTTATTCAAATACTTCCTTCTTTCTTAGAGAAAAAGTTAATGCAAGTAAAGTCATTCTAGAGGACATTCTTAGAAACACAAGGAAAAAACAGAGGGGAAATGCCAGGGAAGGAGAATGCATTTTGCTGCATTTACTCAGTTCCATTTTAAAATGCCACTAGTGCTTGGCATTTAGCCATTTGTTAGAGAAAACAGATTCCCAGTCTCAGAGTCCTAATGATGTACTAGAGATTAGAAGGGAAAATTATAATTAATTTTCTGTAAAGTCCAAAGGCGAAATGCACTTGAGTTAGAAAAAAAAAATAAAAAGAATTGTCCTATTTCAAGTGCTGGCATTCTTCAGAGTGATGATGGGGACATATACAGGAAGAGGAGCTAATGAGCTGCTGTTTTCTAATCAAAGCAGAAAAATCTAGTGGCAAAATGACAGGCTTCCCATTTCAATGTCATTTACAAAATGACAAAAATAGCCCATTGCTTACTCAATGAAGAAAGAATTACAAAGTTTATTGCTAATGAATTTTTTGTTGTTGTTTTTCTTAATAGGTCAAATGTATGTGTTTAGTTCTGTGTATTTTATGTAAAAATGACATATCTACCATATTTCTTACAGCTTATTGATTAGTCAAAGCAGGCAGGTATTGATAGATGCTGTCTTTTTTTACAAGCTTTTCCAGTTGAGAAGCTCTTCCAGTTCCACCTGTGTATATCTGAGTCTGCCTATCTGTCTTGATTAATAAGAGATCCATAATAGACTTAAGAGTAGAAAGTTCTGTGCAGCAGTGCAAGATGGTAGTTTCCTGAAGAAACTAGAAAGAAAATGTTGAGAAGTATTGATTTGATCCTATACAGAAAAATGGTCTGCCAAGATGATACCCTTGAAAATTACAAAAAAAACTTTCAAAAATTTGAGTGGGGAGAAACAAAAATGGAGAAGAATTATATAATAGCAGAAGAACCTGGAAGGAAAGGCCTATTCACCAAGGAAGGCATTGTTATAGAGAAGGAGATACCAAAAAAAGAAATATGTTGAATAGTTTTGAAAAATTGGAAAGTTACCTTGACTCCCTAGATCTACTTCAAGTTTAAGCCATTCGCCAATAAATCCTCTGATTTATCTTTTTTTTTTTTTTTTTTTTTGTCGTCTGCTCTTTTACTTCATAAGGTAGTAATCAGGTAAGCAAGACTGATGAGTAAAACAAACAGGAAATCCTGGGAAAGAGCATCTCTTAAGGCTTTTTGAATGTTTAACCACATAGAATTCCCTTCACGTACAAATATTTTATAAAGAAAACAAAAACTTTGTGTTCTAATTTTTCTGAGATTTTTACCCAAACTTAGCAATAGCAATAATGTCCACTATAAATCATGCTGTGGTAGCATTCTCAAGAGAAGAAACAGCCCTTGAAGATTTGACATTAAATTTATGTACATTTCAAATAAGAATAGCAACACCAGCCTTTAAAAGTGAAGTAGTCTTAAAAATTATGTCAGGGGTATTTTTCTTCACCTATATAAAAATGTCAGGTTCTCTATCTTCCATGAGTCAGGTTTCTTGAAGCACCCTCTCCCCTTCGCCTCTTCCCAACCTGTAACTAATCAGTTTACCCTATATCACGTGACGTGTACCAACTGTCATTATCCATTTCTTTAAGATTTCAACCTAGCTTTAAAGAACAATTGCTGTCAATGTTTTCTAGTGTTGCCTTTTCTTATTCTTATGCAAATCTTTCTCAAACATTTTATTTTCTTTTTTCTATGAGACAAATCCTTGCTGCTCAAATTTCTCTACTTCAGCTCTCCCTGCTAACTGCTCTTTCCTTTTTCTTTTTCTGCTTCTGACTCTGCCTTCCTTTTTAGTGCCCTTTTCTTTCTTTTTTTCACCTGTCCCAACACCTCTGGATTCACCACCCCCACCCCTCAATGCTCTGTGCTTCTGTGTATACTGACTGCACATCAGTAAAACAGTAGCTATAGTTCCCTCTGTGTGTAAGAGACAAAAAGAAAGGGCAGCTGCCAAGTAGACATGCACCTTCAATACCAGTTCAGTTCCTTGTTGAATTTTTAATTCAGTGCCCAATTTCATCCAGATTAGTCAGAGCAAGCGACGATTTGTGATATATTGCAACTCTCAAGTTATGTGAAAATAAGCAGCAATGTAGGAGACTGAAATAATTACACCCTCAGTAAGGAATCACTGCAATATGAATTCCACCCTTACTTTGATGTCCTCACACTAACAACTAATCCATAAGAATTATGTTTCAGATAGATCCATAAGAATTAGTTTTAAAATAGATCTCTTGTTCTTTTCTTCTAAAGGTGGTGAGAACTATTTAGACAAGGTATGAAGGTATGTGAAACTAGTGAGAGAACCTGCACCTTGATCTTGGCTCATGCATTGCTCCAGTAGTGTTGAACTGTTACTGGGCAGATGGAGTGTCTCCTCACAGCTTGGCTTTGTTCAGCTGAAGTCTTAGGACTTGGCAATGAACTTGTTTAGATGCCGAATGAGATTTCATAACTTACAAGAGCTTTCAGAGTTTTGTTTATCACCCTTGTTCATGCCCAGACTTCAGCAGCTGAAAGATTCAAGGTAACAGATCTAAGTTTGTGGTATATTGCCATATATTTCAAGTTTTTTTTTTTCTTTCTTGCCAACTTTGTTTTCTGAAATGAACCCTCGTTTCGCTGCCTGATTGTTCTTGTGATTTGCTCTACTAAACTTCACTTGGATATTTTAGTTTTACTGCTATGTTGTAATTTTTTTCCAAAGGACAGCTGCCTGAGCAGGCACTTAAAGACTAGTCAGTTTTTAGTCTCAGAAAAAGTAAGTGTATCTGAATGATTTTTGGAATTGCAATTTAGCTTCAAAGAACACAAAAGGCACAGGGTGGGAGGAAAACAGCTGTCTGCACTGTATTCACATTTAATAAGAATTTAGTGTTTTATTCATTGGGTAAAACAATTCAGACTGCCTATTTTGGAAGCCTTCATCTTTGTTTCAAAGGTAGATTTACCTTTTGCTTATATACAAATGTCTAAATTAAAGTATTGAGCAGAAGAGCAAATATGCATAGACTGAAGATTATATACCTGGTTTGGGTCATTGTTTTGCCCAGAAGGAAATGGCTTTTTGCTCCTATATTTGCCTAGACAATTTTATTACAGATATCATAGCTACCTTTCAAATATGTTGTCATGCACGTATGATTTCTATAAAAGTAGTATTTTAAAAAACATATGAATGTAGGGTTGAATTATATGGAACTTAGTTATCGGGCCTGAAAGTAGCTTATGGTCACAAGAGTGTTCCAGATGCCTTTAGAAGGCTTTGAACAGACTAAACAAGATAGAAGAAGAAAGATCCCAATTAGAAAAACACAGGTGTGCATTCCACGATAAAGGGAACTTGGCACAAACAACCTCAATTCAAGGACTTATCTCGACCAATTGGACTAAGACAAGCCTTGCATGCTCTAATTAATACGGCCAATTATGTCCTATGTTTATGCGCGTGTATAACTAACCTTTTCTTACGTCTGTGCGCGTGGACAGTACCGATGTAACCAATCACCGTTTATGCTTGTGCACGTGAACACCAAATGCTTGCATGCAGCAACCAATTAGAATTTCTAAACAACTTATAGAATTGTATAAAAATGATCGGCTAAGCTCAATAAACTACTACTACTTTGATCATCATATTGGTGTTCCATCATCCGGACCCCACGGAAATAAACCCTAAACCCTACATATGAAGAATTGAATCAGCTAATGTTTAACTGTATACAGTGTGAAGTGCATAATATGTTGGCACAAGTAACTATGGTTAAAATGTGTGTATAAAAAAAAGGACATGAAAAATCCAACCTTTCCTGTCAGTCTGCACAAATTCACTTCTAGATGAAATGATGTACCTTTGGAAAAGCTCTCAGTGGTAAGTGATTAAAATTGAGATAACATAACTATTAAATGTCCTCTATGAAATTAATTTGATAGTCTAAGCTGATACCCAGAAAACAAAAAATAACCATTCCCCATGGGGGAGGTAGGCATCCTCTTTTCTTACCTTCACCCTATCATGATTAGGAGCGGTCGCACTGATGAGAGCTGTGGTAATCCCCATGGATCAGGCTGCAAGGCTAAGGAGGTTGGTAATAGTAACATACCGGCGACATCTTATGTAGAAGTGATTCACCTCTACCCCAAGCAACTAATAATAAAACATCTGTTCTGGGGCAAAATAGCTGACAACACTTCTTTGAGAGCTGTCTTGTGCTGCTCACATAGTAACAGCCAAATGCAGTGGGAAAGTCAAGCATTTCGTATGGTGTAGGGAAGCAGCAGAACTACAGAAGTGCTAAAGGGGCTTAGTTAAAAGTGTTAGGAAGGAAAATAGGAGGATGAGCAGAAACAAGAGCTACCTGCATGGAGGCACAAATCACTTGCAGAAAATAGTAAAACTGAGCCAGTCTGGCATGGGCATGTGTGTTGTTTGGCTGAGCAGCTGGAGGCAGGGCTGTTAGAGAGAAAGACCCAATCTGGCAGACCTATTTTAGGCAAACTAAGTGTGCTCATGGGACAGCTTAGCCATGGTGAAGCCAGCCCTTACAGTGGCTGTGAGGAGTGTCTCTGTTCTTTGGTGGCCAGCCTGGAGCGGCCAGACTCTGTCCTTCAGCAGGCAGATTTTTTTAATTAGAGAAAAAAGCAGAAGTGGAGAATGTTTTTATTTTCACGTGCTTTTATTAGTTTTCTTGCATGTCATCCTCATATGTTGCAGGGATGCTTGTCCTTGGGGTCAGTGGTCATACAAATTGTCTGTTCTCCAAGCTCGTCGTCACTGTCTGAGGCACAATTCAGAATGTGAGATGGCATTTCTGCTGCTGCCTAAGCCTTCTGGAGCTCTGCGCTGCCTCCTTAATCCTGACTGTTCCTTGCATCTCCAGCAAGCGGGTTTGTTCTGGCTACAGCAACCACACTGTTTAGGGAAAGACACCAAAAACACCCTGAAGATTTGGGTGAGGTCATTACTGATGAGCGGGGAACTTTATGACTTAATCAGCAGACCTGTGTCACAGCCCAGATGCCAGTCCTCTCCTTAACCTTATGAAGGATGCAAAGGTTACAGCAAGGAGGGTAGTTCCCCTACCTCCTGCTATTGATAAGAAGGTGCAGAATTCCCCCCCCCCCCCCTTAGTTCACTGCGTAGCTCCTCTTGCAACTTTTAGAAGAGTTGTATGAAGAAATAAATGCAGTGTTTTAATTAGCTTTTACCTTGCTGTAAATGCCATTCGCTTCAGATCCAGCTCCCTTAAGTGTTTTCAGCTTCCCTTGCTTGAGAGTTGGGGGAAAAAGTTACAAGTTCTTCTTGCTTTCAAGCCTGCCAACTTAGTCCTATTGTATCAGCAAACCTCTGGTTCCCAGTATTTTTCCCAGGATCCAACAGTGGCCCCACCCAGCCTCCTTTCCAAGGTCTGTATCTCCCATTAACCTCCCTGCTGTAAGATCTCATCTTCCTGCACTTGGGTCACAACAACCCCATGCAGCGCTACAGGCTTGGGGAAGAGCAGCTGGAAAGCTGCCCAGCAGAGAAAGACCTGGGGGTGCTGGTCGACAGCTGGCTGAATATGAGCCGGCAGCGTGCCCAGGTGGCCAAGAAGACCAGTGACATCCTGGCCTGCATCAGAAATAGCGTGGCCAGCAGGAGCAGGGAGGTGATCGTCCCCCTGTACTGGGCACTGGTGAGGCCGCACCTTGAGTATTGTGTTCGGTTTTGGGCCCCTCACTACAGGAAAGACATGGAGGTGCTGGAGCGTGTCCAGAGAAGGGCAACCAAGTCGGTGAGGGGCACAAGTCTTATGAGGAGCGGCTGAGGGAATTGGGGTTGTTTAGTCTGGAGAAGAGGAGGGTGAGGGGAGACCTTATCGCTCTCTACAACTACCTGAAAGGAGGTTGTAGCGAGATGGGTGCTGGTCTCTTCTCTCAAGTAACTAGTGATAGGATAAAGGGAAATGGCCTCAAGTCATGCCAGGGGAGGTTTAGATTGGATATCAGGAAAAATTTCTTCACCGAAAGGGTTGTCAAGCACTGGAACAGGCTGCCCAGGGAAGTGGTTGAGTCAGCATCCCTGGAGGTATGTAAAAGACATGTAGATGTGACACTAAAGGACATGGTGTAGTGGAGGACTTGGCCGTGTTATGTTTATGGTTGGACTCAATGATCTTAAAGGTGTTTTCCAACCTAAATGATTCTATGATTCACTGTCCTTCCAGTTGCAACCCAAATGTTGGGGTCCGGGAAGCTGCTCTGAAAGATAGTGCAGGACACCAGCTCCTCAGGGACCAGTGGGTTTCAGGGACTGGAGTCCTTGATGATCCTGGGCAGTTTGTAATCCACAAGTATAGATACAGCCATTAGTCAGATTACAGAGCTGTTAATACTAAGCTACGCCTTTTTTGTTTGTTTATCAAAGACTCACTGAGTTACCTACTCAGCCCTCAAGCTGATATTCAGAAGAGACATCCAGAGGGGTATTGGAATGTGCAGAGCTGATGGCAGTGCAATGCCTATTGCGCAGCACAAGATTTATTGTGGGCCCCGGGTATTGATCTAATTTGTACAGAATCCACATGCATATATAAGAGGTGAGAGAAATCGGTTATTTGTAACACTAAAATAAAGTTTCAGTGTAAAGTTTCACCTTTAATTTTTATCAGTCTTGTACATCTTGTGGCAGACAGATAGAATGAACTGTAAAAGCTGAAATAAAAAAAGTCAGATTCTGTCAGCTAACATCTGAAAAGAATGACACCGATAGAGTGAACAAACCAATAGCATATATATTTACACAGTGTGATGTAAGAACACTGAAATCATTTTGTCATGCCTATTTTTGCTTTTTCCCATAGAAAAGCTTTGTGATGTATCAGAAATTGAAGACTTTAATTAAAATTGATAATACTGAGCCAGCTGCTGCTACTGGCCTTCTTACTAAAAGGCAGCAGAATTTTCAGGAGCAGTGGTACAGAAATGCAGGCTAAGACACTGCAAACTGGTAGTAAATTAGAATGGCACATACTGTAATGGTAAATTCAGAATGCCAATATTAATTAGGAAAATGTATTTAAAATGTATTTTCCTATCAATCAGTTCCTTGCTGCCAATGTGCATTTTCAGATTTATCTACTTAGAAAAAATGTTGAACATTTTATTTAAAAGTCGAGTTAGAAAAAAATACACATATCAGGATATGTGTAATCATGCCCACCAAAATACATACTAAGTTATTTTATGCCAATAATACTTTTAGTGCATATTAATCTGACTCAGGCCATGTAGATCCGTGAGATGCCAGTATGTCTAGTTCTGACTTTTTGTTTAGTTACTTGATTCCTACTGTGGAGTGAACAAATGCCACACTGAACCCCCGTAGGTATTAATAATTTGACGTAAGAACAAGCCCTCAAATTTATCTAATGCTCTGAGAGTGGATGCTAGAGTGATATCCTTCTAGCTTTAGGTAAACAAAAGGGAGAAAAATGCCCTTCCTCATAAAATAGTGGGGTGAGAAACTGAGCTTTCAACAGCTTAGATTGACATGAGGGCTTGGATAAACCTTATTAAAAGTGGACAAATATTACCTGAATAAGTATGCATAGTTTTACAGTCAACTGAGAAAGTAATGTAATTACAGGCAGTAGCTGTGTAGTTGGAACTGTATTAAATCAGTTATTTCATCAGTGTGCTTGAGGAGCTACACAAATGATTGAAAGGAAATACTGGATAAGACTTGGCAAAGAACTCACTTTTTTGTCAAAAAAACGGGGGACCTAAATCCATCCCTTTCTTGAAATACTGGACAAATTTGCCAGATCCACTGTGTGTGGTTGTTGTTACATTTTTCATTGAAATGGTGGATATCAAATATCTCTAATACAAATTGAGGTATCTCTGTATGTCTGTTTCTCTAAAACAAATAGCTCTAAATTCAGATTCCTTGGTACAGCTTCTGGTACTCAGCTTTGTCAAAGTACCAAAAACTGTATTGGCCTTTAACCTTAACTCTATGTCTGTTTACTCAGAAATAAAATGTAGCCATACTTACACTCCTAAACTTTTCAAACTGGCTACAGAACTGTGAGTACTAGTCTTATTCTTGGTTACTTTTGTTTCTGTTTTACCAGAAGTTAGTAAGTTGGAGCATAAACAAAATATGTGAATATATTGTCATATGATATAGTTCCTGAATGATACAATATTGCCATGCGTATTCATTCCGTAAGTGCTACGTTGTTTGATGTTAGGATGTTATCATCATACATTTATTTTCTTTCCCATATATATTAAAAATTCTGCTACTTTGTGTTTTAATAAGGGTAATTTGTCATCCAGTTTCAACAAAGCAGAAGAAAATATGTATAAAGAAAACCAGTTCATGCTTTTTGGGGTTGTCCTCCAAAAATTCAGTCTTGATGGTCAGTACAGGAAATAGTGTTAACTAAAAGAGAGCCTTCAGGGATTCAAGTAAGCAGAATTTTAGAAGAAAATTAGCAGTTACATTTTATTTACATTATATTTGCTTTAATAGAAATCATGATTTTTTTTCAACCTGTTAATAATAGTTTAGTATTTTTACTAAAAAAAAAAAAAAGTTCAAATGTCTTTGTGTTTAATTTAAAGGAGAGTTTAATTGTTTCTGTGCTACAGAAATATATGCATTTCTTCAAAATGTAGGCCCTTCTACTGCTTTTCTAGTCCTTTTGCTGAATTCCAAAGGGTTTTTTTTTTTGTTATTGTTGGGGCTATTTTTACCCTATTTTTCCTGTGGAATTTATTTTGCATAATATTCCCACAAAGGCACTTATGGATGCAGCAAGATAGTCCTATTTGATTACCTAAATATATTGGTCTCCATCTGCCTCCTATGTTAAGAATGCTTTCCAGTCCTGTAGTCATCTGTGGCTTTCTTCTGAAGCAGCTCTGACTTAATAGCACCTTTCTGACTCAGAGGTGTTAGAACTGGACACTGATTTCTGGAAGGGCTTTAGCACTCTCAGAGAGGTACTTCCATTTTTCTGCTCCAGCCTCGGTCTCTCCCACTTGTATAGCCAATAGAACCATTCGCCTTGGATCACAATATTCTGCTGAAAGCTTTATGCCCTACCAATTCTTAAGGGAGAGCAGGTGACTTTGCAGGGTTGTTTTTTTTCTGTCTTCTTCACTTTCATTAGAACATTAATTAGGTAAATATAATTTGCATATGTCTGCTTTACCAAGCTATTTTTTTGTGTCAGTCATCAGTCTTAATTATTTATTATTCCCTTCACATATTATTTCCACATGATTTTGTGGATTCTTGTACTAAAGTGCTAAAATTCTGAAAGAGGGGGAGCAGGAATCCTTCCTGTGGATTGCTAAAAGCACTTCTACTTAGCAACAAGTCATCACAAAAAAAAAAAAAAAAAAAATTGGACAGCCAGGCAGTCAGTTTCTAATGCAAATAGTAGATGCTATATTGATTTTGTGTTTTTCTAGAAACTCCATCAAAACTTCATGTACGCATTGTCAGTTACATAAATGTGACTATCTTTATTACGTTTCTCCTTTTCGTATGTAGAAAACAGATTGGTTTGGTAGGATTTATTCAAATCTGCTCACATAGATGGGAATTAATTATATTACCACTTTTAATTTTTCGATTCTTTATTATTTGGGATTTGTAGCATGCTTTTTTTTTTTTTTTGAGACTAATAAGCCTGTAATTACATACCTCATCCTGTTTATCTTTTTATATGCACATTATCAACGCATTAGTTTTCTATCAGTTGCCTAGTTCTTCCTCAGCATTACAAGACGTAATGGAAAAGAACATTAGTGGTTGAGAGTGGTTCTCAGAGAACTCTCAGATGCAAGTTTTCTGGACTTACTGACTTAAAATGACTTAACTGTTTAACTGATCCATTCTGTAGAACGAAAAGTACTTCATCATCACTTAAAACTCATTTCTTTCTCCAAATGCAGGACAAATCTGTTATCTATTAATGGCTGTTAGTTGCCAGTTATCTGCTAGTACCTGTTTATTTGTTAACAACTTTTTGGTTTTATTGGTGTACCCTGTTGCCCGATGGGATCACAAATACTTTTTGACTCTTCAGAACTATCATTTTTCATTCAGATAAAGGAAAGCTTTTCCAGCTTCACATAGGGAAACTTGCACCCTCTGCTATTCTTCCATCAATGATCATCACAGAATGAAGTGCTTCCCCCATGTCCGACAGAGCCAATGCCAGCCGGCTTCACGTCGGACCCGCCGCTGGCCAAGGCCGAGCCCATCAGTGATGGTGGTAGCGCCTCTGGGAGAACAGATTTAAGAAGGAGGGATTAAGATTTAAGAAGGAAAACCTGCAAAATTGCAGCTGGAGAGAGGAGTGAGAATATATGAGAGAAACAGCCCTGCAGACCCCCAGGTCAGTGCAGAAGGAGGGGGAGGAGGTGCTCCAAGCGCTGGAGCAGAGATTCCCCTGCAGCCCGTGGGGAAGACCCTGGTGAGGCAGGCTGTCCCCCTGCAGCCCAGGGAGGTCCACAGTGGAGGAGATACCCACCTGCAGCCCAGGGAGGACCCCACGGCAGAGCAGGTGGATGCCCAAAGGAGTCTGTGACCCTGCAGGGGACCCACGCTGGAGCAGGCTCCTGGCAGGACCTGCAGACCCATGGAGAGAGGAGCCCACGCTGGAGCAGTCTGTTCCTGAAGGACTGCAGCCCGTGGGAAGGACCCACGTTGGAGCAGTTCGTGAAGGACTGTCTCCTGTGGGAAGGACCCCATGCTGGAGCCGGGGAAGAGTGAGAATTCCTCGCACTGAGGAGGAAGGAGCGGCAGAGACAGTGTGTGATGAACTGACCCCAACCCCCATTCCCTGTCTTCCTGCATCGCTGGCAGGGAGGAGGTAGAGAAAAATCGGGAGTGGAGTTGTGCCCAGGAAGAAGGGCAGGGTGGGGGGAAGATGTTTGGTTTTATTTCTCATTATCCTACTCTGATTTGATTAGTAATAAATTAAATTAATTTTTCCCCAAGTCAAGGCTGTTTTGGCTGTGATGGTAGTTGGTGAGTGATCTCTCCCTCTCCTTATCTCAACCCACGAGCCTTTTCATTATGTTTTCTCTCCTGTGTCCAGCTTAGGAGGGGAGTGACAGAGTTTCTAGCCAGGGTCAACTCACCACACCAAGTTACTCTAGAAGAAAATAAAAATAATTTTAAAAAACCACAAAGTTTTCTATTTCCCAGGCTCCTTTGCCTGCAGGAAAGATCACCTAGTAACATAATTTATATTACAGATTTTGATTGCTAAAAAGGAGCAATTAAGTACTGTAAGTCTTGAAATCTCAACAGTGATTAGGGACCTGCGAGTCATTTTCTCATTTCAATGTGTATCTTCATGGTAGAGGTGACCTTTTATCCTGTCCAGCAAATTCCAGACAAAACCACTATCATGTGCTGACCCTCAGTCATCAGATATATATATATATATATATATATGGAGCTTTTAATGTGTGTGTGTGTGTGTATATATATATCTCTCTCTATATATCTATATATCTATCTCGAGAGAGAGAGAAAAAGATTTCTGAATTTATGAAAATATTCTCTGAATGCTAACAGATGTGACCATAACAGAAGCAGCGTAATGGAAAACATCTCCAATACTTCTCTGATTAACTTTGGTATCAGGCTAGACTTATTAGCTATAAAATTTAAAACAAGTTTTGAAACCTGTTTTTTATTTGTAGACGATCATGGAGGTCATTTCCAATAAGAAGTCAGTTCAGTTTCAGTCCTTGTGGTGTATCAGTAGGATTTTTTTGTGATTTATACTTCTGTCTTCAAGCAATGGACTGAAATGATTGGCTTAATTTAATTTAAATGAAATTTGAATTCCTTTGGGCTAGATTTGTAAATTTATTTAAACATTTAAAAATGCCTAATGTCATTCCTACCTTTAGGCTCTTGAGATACCTTTACAATGCTGGCTTAAAAGCTTAAGTCATTTCAGAAAATAATACTTTTACTCGAAAAGAACTAAATGCTTGAAAAAATGTATTGTTTACTGACAGCTGTGTCTGCTAGCGACTCACAGTGAGATCTTAAAGGTTTGCAGTACAGATGACTCCAGTAACCAGTCAGAGAGGCATGAATATGAAATTTAACATTTTCTCAGCCATACAGCCCCCATTGAAATGTGAGTTAACCTTCCAAATGTAGCCAAAGCAAGAAACAGTCTGGGTGCAAACCAGAATGGAAGATTATGTGAGTGCAAATAAGACAGTATTTTGGCATAGTAATCAGATCATTAGCATTTCAGCAATTCATCCATGTAGCCAGCTTTCAGGTGACTAACTGAGTGAGAAGGGCAAGAATACTGTTATCTTTCATGTCTTGCACTATCAACTAATTGTGCTATCAATTAGTACTGCACAGATCCTAAATAATCAAGAGGTCTACTAGTTTGCAGAGTACACCACTGGACTTTAAGACAATACAATAAAATATCAGTTAGTTACAATAAAAACAAATGTCTCCTTGTACCATTAATGTTGCCACATGCTAGTGGTGGCTTTCTTTAAAGGAAGAAAGTATAAAAATACATGTTTGTTCCTGATGAATGGAGACCTTCACCATAATAATTTGTTAAGTGTTTGTTTTACGGAGAGTGAGCTCTACTAACAGCTACTCTGTAATAGCGATTTTCCAGGAAAAAGCCCTGTGATTAAGTAAGGTTCCTACTAATTTTAAATAGCTCCTTTCAGTAAAATAAGGAATAATTTATGACGGCAAGGATAAACCATGTGTATTGTACATGAAATTCATGTACTATTTAATTCAATCGACAAAGTAATTCATAACTGAGTACCATCCTGTTTGTTGTGGGCACTGCAGAAGAGAATATAGCCAAAGCACCAAATAGCAGAAGCTTAACTACCCTCTGTCATATTAGTTTAATGAAGAATAATGCTAAACAGCTTTTCAGAACCGAGTTGTGGAAGTGTAAATCATAGAATGGTGACAAAAACTTGCAGAATACTATAGCACAAAAAGCAACAGATTTATATTATTTGAAGGGAAAGATTTAAATCTTTCCTTTCTCTTTTTTGTTTCTTCTTCATTCATTCTGACTTTTGCACACTGTTCTCTAGTATTGTGCTGATTTCTATACCTTGTCAGAGCCCTGCCTGATAAGAGAATATGTGTCAATGAGAATCATGTTGTCTTAGTAGATGAAGTTGGTTTTGCTCCTTTTTGTTCTTTCTTCTAGTCTAGGGAACCTGGAGAAAATGGGACTAGGTCCTATTCCTTCCCCTATGCTTCCACCAGGATGCGTATGTTTTATTCAGCTTTCAGGATAAACGGCAGTTACAAAAAAGCCAAGACAGGTTAACTGCCTGGAACAGTGGAAAACAGCAGAGCTGTACCAGCAAATTTGAGACAGAATATTTAAGTAAATTCCACCTTCATGGAGAAACTCTGATAGCCCTTATACTTCTAAAGTCTATCAAAGACGGTGATGTATAATGTAGGTGAACTTCAAAGACAGCACGGATCACACAGGTGTTTCTAAGAGGACAGTTTGACCATATAATCTGCTGGATGTTTTTTCTCTAGGAAGAGGACATGAATAATACACTATATTACTCATACATGTGATAACTTAGGAAAACTCTTACTCCATGAATATTGAGTTCTTCTGCTTTACTGTATTTCAAAGTATTTGACAAATTGTTTATTAAGAAAAAAAAATCAATTCATTTTCTTCTTTCTTCTTTCTTCTTTTGGTGTTCTTTTCTATTCCCTGTCTGAATGTTTAACAGACTAGAAGGAAATGTTGATGCTCTCTATGGAAATGCTCTCTTTGTTACCATTCATAAAATGCACTGGTGTTTTCTGTGTACATATATTTTGGTTCACATGAACAAATTTGGCAGTTTGCTAGCTTGCACATTCAGTTTTGCTACAGAGAACCTCAAATTTTCTCCAGAGTGAGTCCTGCTTTAGAAAATGCATTTGGAAATCAATCTCTCTTTCTCTTTCTTTCTAAATTTAAGAAAGAAACAAGAGATCAATTTCCAGATCTATTCTTTCTCTCCATCTCTCTCTCCCACACATAAATACTTGTATGTGCGTGTGTGTGTATTTATACACATATATATTATGGAGGTATATATTCATACATGTTTATGTATGTCCCTGTCTGTAAATAACACAACTGCCCTTGGGTTGTTTTGTATACTTCTAGTAAGCCCTTTCTAAAACTAGATCTGTTTAATTTCCTTAAAGGCCTCGTAAATGGTCTGTGGTGATTCGTCTTCTATCTGATACAGCTTACCCTTCCTATACTTGACCTGCAGCCATACCTTCCCTGATCTGAGATAGCTAATCATTTCTCACTTTGCCTTCTACATAGTGGTTTTGTTTCCTTCTATCATAATCTCTTCCTGAATTCATATGGATATTTATTCAATATTTCATTATCTTTTATATAATCAAAGTGACAGTACATTTGGATGCTGAATGCTGAGGCACGTAAAGTTGCAGTCCCTGTGTGAATGGTGGAAACCCGAATTTTCTCTGAAATGTTTATTCCAAATGTTTTCTTAAACAGAAGAGCAGAATAAAAGAATTTTAATTCCATAATGATACAACACATAGCTGAGACTGGTTATAAGAGGTCTAAATGTCAGAAGCTTCTTCTTTTCCCCAGTGTCGCAGATGAGACTCCAACCCCACTGGGGCTTTCTGCTTCTGTCACTTTGCAAAGAAGCCCTGCAACTGTTTAAACAGGGAGTCTTTTTGGTTTGTTTTTCCTTTTCCAAAGATCCATTTGCTGTGAGCTTATCCCCAGTAAGCATATAAATTGATACTATATTTTTAAAGGAAAGTGGTCATTGTTATGGATTGTTTAATAATCACTGCTAAGGAGAAAACAAATAATAGTAATAGAGAATCTGATTTGTGTCACACATGACATGGAAGCATTAGGCAAAGTAATTGTACGAATTCATTGCAAAATGCATTAATCATCCCTTGCTACTACACATTAGCAAGATATCTACACATGGATAAAAAGGCAACATTTGCTTGTGGTGTTCCAAACTGCAAGATGTTAATAATTTATCTTTCTTTATGAGGAAAAAATGGAATAATTAAATAGCTAAGTGGACTTACTCAAATTCTGACTGAAGAGAAGTATATGAGCTTCAAATTAGGTCCCAAGGTACACAGCTATCCAAACCATAAAATATGAAAACCAGGGTTTTGATCAAAAGCAAGTCCTCTTTTTCCCCCCTCCCTGAAATATGACATTGCACCATATAATTGCACAGGAAATTAAAACTCTTTTCACAGGTTTAATAATAGATGAGATATAGGCTTTGAAATAATTGTTTTTATTGAGCTCTGCCATTCTCTAGCACAGCATGCAAGCTGTGGCTCACAACTTGCACCTCTGTCAGCTCAGAGATGGATTAGCAAAAACAATACGGGGTTCCATTTGGAGACCACAGGAAGCAAACAGGTGCCAAAAGCACAAGTCACTCTCTCCTCTTTTTTTTTCTTTTTTTTTTTTTTTTTTTTTCATTATGAGAGCTTGTTTTGGATCACTTAAATCCATCTGGAAAAAGTGTTTTCTAGAGTTGTACTTCATGGGCAGCAAGCTCCTTAGTATCTTCTGGAAGCTCCTGCCCATTTTCACACCGACGGTTCACTCTACTCTTCTTGCCGAAGGTGCCATTTTTAGGTTCTGAGTGTCCTGACAAGGGGCTGAGTGAACTTAATGAGATATAGACCCAGAATGTGACTTCAAGGAGAAAATAGCCCCACTTACAGAATTGTTGAGCTGTCACCCTGAACCTTGGCAGTCCAAATACTGTCTAACTTCATATCAAACTGACAAATACTGCATAATCAAACACAGATATACTTGAAATCCAAACCCATGACTGAACCTGGGGCTTTTGTCATCTCTACAGTATTACAATTTTCTAGTAGCACAGTGGTGTTGAAGTTACACTAGCCGTATTGTTTCAGCTTGTCAGGCACTATGGTGTTTGAGTTTGCCTACATCTCTTCTTTTTCTGTTGGTTGAGTCTTAGATGTTGTTGATGATCTACCTAGACAATACTATGAAGGTTGTTTGAGAGACTCTTGGGTAGGAGCAACAAGAGCTGGCTCTACATGCAAAGGCAATTGGGACTTTTCATTCCTAAAGTTGTCTAGAAAAAGAATAGACTGTAAATTATAGGATGAAGTTCACATACTTCTTGGGAAGGAATTCCCAAAATGCCTGTTTTCGTTTTCAGAAACAATGACATTTGAAGGTTTTAAACTTGTGTCTTTGTTTTGCTATGCTTTTATTTTCTGGTTTGCAAGTAGAAGCTGCTAGAAAAAGGATGTTATTTCAGAAGCAGAGAAAAGAAAACTGGGAACACCTTGTAAGCAAGAAGCAGGGATTGGGCTGGCAAAGATTGATGTTGCTTAGTAACCTTCAGCAGGGAAGCATTTAAACAAAGTTTGCATACTTTGGGGCAAAGGAATGGGTTTGCTTCTCCTTTGGTTTTTCACTGTTCATTGTGCCTGTCAGAGTTGAAGGAGTGTCTGGACGATGCTCTTAGTCATATGGTTTAGTTTTAGGTAGTCCTGTGAGGAGCAGGGAGTTGGACTCAATGATCCTTATGGGTCCCTTCCAACTTGAGATATTCTAGGATTTTATGATTGTTTTACTCTTGACTTAATGTTATTTTTGCTTGGTGCTCATCTGAGGTGTTTGTCAGCAGAAGTCTGTTTTTCTTGCCTTTTTAGTAAGGGTGCAAGATAGAAAACAAAGAGCTGTTTTCTTAGAAAGTCGTCAAAATCGTGTTTGTTCTATGATATCACTGTGAATCCGTACAGTTGTCTGTACTCTGACCTCTTTTATAAGACTTCTGTGGTATCATACATAAGGCAGTGAATGCATTTATATCTTTCAAATGTTAGACCTGCTCTGTAAAATGCCTGACAACCTCATGTCTCATTTCCTATGACAAGAATTGGGGGTGACCACTACCAGAGAGAGCTCAGCATCCAGGTCCATGATTATTACAATGACCAATAGTCATGTGCTAAAACTGAACAGGGAAACAGCATGGTGCAGAGGAACTACTTACTCAAGGAATAACAACAGCATATAGGAACATGTTGCACACAGTCTTATTTTGGTCATACCTTGTATTAAGGGTATACAGTCACAAAGGTTAGGCAATAATTGGTCAATATTTTACTAAGGAAATAATAATTTGCTGTAGCACCCAAAAGGTGTTATCAGGAGCTTGCATCATTCATATGTCTCTAGCATGCTTGTAACCTCTCATGTACATGTATTAATACTTTAAAAAAACTTGTAAATTCACTTTTAGACATATTTGATATTTATTTAACATCAGTAAATAAACTGGAATGGAAACAGAGCTGATACTTTCTATGAATATTATGGAAGGTTATAATACAGTAAAAATAGTTATCTGTGACAATTTTATGAGGACTGCAGGATTTCTCAGCAAAGAGAATTTCCTGAGCTGTAAGATTGTCATACATCTCTGTTGATTAAGGTGTTCAGGAAGAATGAATACAGAACAATTACTTTTAGGCAAGCAATATATAAGCGAACAGTTAGGGGACCAATTCCCAAACTCCGGATCACTACACTTCCTGGAGCTGCAACTCCAGAATTATGATTGGAAGTGGGAAGGTAGAAACAATTGGAAATTGTCAATTTAGGATATACCTATGGTGCAGTCACAGCAATTACACGTTACATCACAGGCATGCATCAAACAGCAAAGAGCTTGGTAGTTTAACCCGTTTCTGGGGTCAGTCTTACTGTCCATGCTGAATTCACTGCTGAGGACAGTTTGCACCTGGGAATATATACACACATACATGTATGTATAAATATTTATATAGTCTTAGAAGAAGAAGAAAGGTCAATTATTAGAGAACTCTGATGGGGAGGAGAGTTGGCAGTCTCTGTAAGGATTTGGGACTTTTCAAATCTCAAAGAAAGGAAGGCTTCAAGAAAAGCTGCAGAAAAAGCATGTATATAAATTAGCATACTGGTTTTCGTTTAGTATTTTAAACTGTTTTTTCTTTTGATACTGGTGCTTACTTTCAAGAAAGCTGTTTATTTTCTCATCACTGCTGTCATTGTTTCCAGAAGGGAGGGAAAGGAAGTCTGAGCTTAATTTATGCTTGGTGTTAGTACTGTAATCCTGCAATCTAGAGCCATATAGGGAAAACGGAATTGTGTGAATCTGGTGCAAGGTTATTAATGCATGAGTATCTGGAAAAACGTGTGAAGATCTGCACGGAGCCACACCTATTCTGAAATTTAGGGTGAATGTGGCAGACTGCGAGTTAAATCATCTAAACTAATGTGGAGTGCTGATTTTTAGTGCTTGATACTGGCATGCTTTAGCTGGCCAACAGTTATTTCCTATCCAAAGATAACATGTCTCAAAAAAGATACTTTTTTTTATCTTACTAAAGTGGGACATGGTATAATTTTATTTCAGTACGGTCTTATCTACATTCAGACAGAGCTCTGAGAATTTCTTCATGCTGTGTTAGTGTGTTTCAGTACATTTTAATAGCATCTTAATAAATGTACACCCCAGAATGACTTTTCAAGAACCACAACATTAATAATTTGTAAGCTTAAATCTTAAAAAGGAGTATGTGACGTAGGGTGTATTTGATTTCTCAACACAGACGTCTGAAAGTATGTTGGCGTCTTGTGTCACCGGGACATTAAGGCAGAAAAGCACAGGGATTTCTTTCCTCAAAAAAGTCACAAAGCAACTGATAAGGTTTTCTAAGCTGTGCACTCTGAGAATGTTGTAGGTACGTATATACAGTCAGTACTGACACAGGTGAATGAGTATCCAGCATCAGTTCAGCTGTGTGGCAATTGTCAGGAGGTGCAAATGGCAACTTAGCGAAGTAGTTTGTAAGGAGGTTGAGGTCAACTGCAATTATCTGTGCTCAGGACAGCTGATGCCAGGGGCAGCTACTTCCCAGGCAGGTTTCTGCTGTGAGAATTTGAGGCCAAATCTGGGGGTTTTTTTAAACTTCTGACTGGACATCTTTTGCAGAGTGTTCTATATTCCCAGCTGTGTGGACCATCCATGACTTGAAGAATTATGACTGAAATTAGCGGGACTTAGTACACAAATGAATCTTTGTGTATGTTAATGGCCTTCTCTTCCACTCTGAAACCAGTTCAGGGATCACAATGTTAAATCAATGTTTGGACATTGTCTATTGTTTCTTAAGGAATTTCTTTCGCATGGTTTTTGTCAATTAATACAACAGTAAATACAGATTTTTTTTCATTCCTATTTGATTTAAACAATGATCATGCAAACGGATGACAGTATTCTTTCACCCATTAAGAGACAATGGATGATGAAGAGACCAAGCTTTTTGTGTCCCAGGTGATGCAGACATCTTGACTTAGCTGAATATTGACACCTGAGATGTTCTTACCCCAGGTTACATGACAGGTAACAGCACAGGCTCAATCCACCAAACTCTCATAATGTGTCCAGGGTCAGGTGACAGAAATGATGGGCCATGTAATAACAGAAGAAGGAGCTGCCTCCATTTGTGGAAGGTTGCTACTCAGAAATTGGATCAGGTCTTCTCCTTACCATTGTGATTTTACAGCCAGGTGCAGACCAAAATATGAGAGTCAACCGTAATTTAATACCATTGGTGCTGTGGACACATCAGGTTGGAGACCGGGGGACAGGGCATAGATTGCACTCTGATGGAAGACAGCCATAAACATCATTTATATGTAACCATGGCTTCGTATAAATTCTGTTTATGTCTGTCTTCTTTAGTGACCTCTCTGTCTGAAGAAGCTCAGCTCCAGACTGGACTGGTACCCTATTGCTTGCCAGTGGGAGGCAGCTCTGCAGGTAAGGAATGGGAAGTTATCTTCTAGTGAAGAATCATAGAGGTTGTCAACAGTCCTATAAATAACTATGTTTATTTTTGTAGAGAGTTCTGTAACATCCACCTTCCTTTGAGTGTGACTGCAGTTCCTGCCTCTTTTCTTCTATTCTGCAACTTTTTGGTAATTGTATTTGTTCTCAGGTTCATAGAGTTAACAGATGTAGTTCAACAGACTGAATTAAAAATTTAAAATAAAAAAAGTTATTGACTGTGACCTTTGAAAAGATCACACACCTGTATTTAAAGGAGGAGGAAAGTTATTATAGCGAGTAAACTCCCATTAAAAGTACTTATTCTTTGAAACTCCAACTATGAAAGTCCCACCTTTATTGCAGTGTATGCTGTACTGATACAATACTAAAGGGCATCCCTTAAGGAGACCTTAAAGTCCCCTCAGAATAAATATTTCTAAAGCATTTATTATCTAGCACAGAGATTCTGACCTAAGCTTCCCCTGTAAATACTGGTGTGCTATGTATAATGAAGTCAAAGCAGATAATTGTGAAACAAGGACTGCCAAAAGAAAGGAATCGGCCTCTGAATGAGACAGCCTTCCTAAATAGAAATTTTTAAAAGAGCATAAATATGAAAGATAATTAAAGATAACTCTGCACTTGGAAATGAAGAAGTACGCGTGGTAGTTAGTATGTCTTTCATTTATATTCCAGCCTCTTCAAATTGCCTTATTCTGGTATACCTACCTCAGTTACATTAATCCTGCAAGTTTTGTCAGAAATTACCAAAGATACTTTTTTCACTATATGTCTTCAGATTGCCGGGTTTCAGGTGACTCACAAAAGGGAAGTAAACCACCTTAAAAACTACGCCAATCGTTCAAGAAATGTGTCATGGCTTATCTTCTCTTTCTTAAGCAGCAAACATGAGTGCAGATGCAGCAGAAGCCCCTGTGCTCATCCAGAGGCCCTCACGCTGAGAATACCCAAATGCAGGCAGGAAAGAAAGTTTAAATGTGTTGTACGAGACTGGATGGTGTAGTCATTGACTGTACGTATAAACAGAGACAGAGGTGTCAGCACTGCTTATCTTCAGTCTGACAAGCTTTCACAGGTGCACAGAAATGCCCAGAATTTTGACTGGTAATTTGACTTGCAGTGGTCATTCAACCACCATTTGGACCAAACAGATTTAATGATGTAGACCCACATTCTGCATCTCTAATTCTAGAGTAACAGGTTGAGTGACATTGCTGTAGTTTTACCTTTCGTAACTGTAAACCTAATTTTTTCAGCAGATGATGATGATTATGTTTTCTCTTTCTCTTCTCAAAATAAATAAAATAAAATAGAACAAATTTAAATAAAACCACCTGACAAACAAGGACTAACATGAAATATGCATAGATGCAATTTTAAAGCATGTGTTGAACAACGAATTTAGCAAAAGATGCATATAAGAGAAGGATGTTTAAGTTCTGATAGCTGGAAACTAAAAATTCTGGTTTGGATAAATTCAGCCTGTAAATAAACTTGAGATTTTTGCACAGTGACAGAAATTGAATGTTGGACCGAACTCTGTAGAAAGTGTGGCAGACTCCTTGCTGGGTGATAGGTTTAAATTTAATTTAAAAGTTTAGAGATTGTTCTTACCAGCGGTGCTGTAAGTCATTCAAAAGCTGTGGTTTTAATGTAAGAATCAGCTGACAAAAATGTACAGCGTTTGTTCACAGAAAGGCAAATCTGTGTGTGTGTTTTCTTGGGGTGGGGTGTTACAGGTTTTTTAAGGGCTGATGAAATCCTTTTTGTAGATACCATGCTGCATATAGGGGAAATACATTTTCTGAGGGAAAGTTTTCAGTTTTAGGTTTGACATGTTGCCATAGACATTTTGATCTACCAAGTACCCAAATGGCACTTCTTGGGAGTTTTGTGTCTGAAGTCCATCAAGCAGGAGTAACTGGCTGAGCAGCTGTGGGAGTAAGTATTTTGTAGCACTGTACAATAAGCTATTTTTTTCCAATCAAAGGTTTGAGTGTTTGTGTTTAGTATAGGTGTATACATCTCTTGCAGTGTATATACACAATAACAGAGTAACTTGTGTATCAATATTTGTTTCAAAAGGGAAAATCGGAGGAGAGAAAGTCTACATTGTTGATCTGTGCCTTTGCATTACGTTGATTAATTGTTGCCACTAGAAACACACTTTAGAGTTAGCTGGATTTCCAGACAAAGCTTCATCTTTTTCTTTCCTGTGAGTTATTAGCAAAGCGGTGTCTGTATGGAACTTGAGCACCGTGTGGAAAAGGTAGATAGTTTACCCTATGCTGAATTTTTTTACACTTCTTTCCCTTCTTTCTTTTGGGAGATGATGTTTCAAGAGCCAGCAAATGGTTATTCTAAGACCATAAGATACAACATGCCATTGTTGGCAACTGCCTAATGCTGTTTTCAATGCTATTTTCAAAAGTGTAGGTGGACAGAGTCAAAGGGCAAAATTTCATGGTTGGGCAGGTGCTGCTGCTTAGGATAAGGTCTAAAATGCTGGCCATATCCCAGTTATTTTAATGTAGTTCTACAAGGGATGAAGCTGGTCCTGTATTTATTTTGTAACTGTTTCCCTGGAGACAATCTGTGTAAGCTGGCTAAATTCTCAAGAATGCATGCTAATAAATAAATAAATAAATTCATAATTAATGGGGCTCACTGGTGTTGGCCTGGCTGCCACATGTGCCATTCCTCTGAAATGATGATTTACAGTTCTTACAGACTGTGACTGTTTGTTTTGGGGGCTCTTCAAGTGAGACTATATACTGTAAATGATTTATAATGCTGTGGCCGTGATTATTTACTGAGAATCCAAATGCACCGAGCAGGGTTTACAACATGGTTGGTATTACACAGACAATGATAAATTTTAAAATGAGAGGTTCTTTTAGGATAAATACCGCAAATTTTGTTATTATTTGTATGTGCCTAGTAGCTGATGCTACTGTACTAGATTAGAATTATTATTGTGTTGCAATGCAGCTAAAATAATGGTTTATTACTTAGTTCTCTTGTAGTCTGTAACACCTGGTTATTTATACTGACAAATGCCAAGAGATAGTGTGACTCTGATTCTCCTTCCATGTTTACCTTTGTAAATCAGGCATCCACCAAAGAAAGCACAGCTACCGTGATATGGACCTGGTACGTGTGGGAGGAAGGAAGGCAGGCAAATAGTGACTGAACATCTGTTTGTAACATTGCGGGCAGCTCAATATCACCCAAAAGAAAGCTAGATAGAGTTACATTTTTTGTGACGGCAGTATGAGATAGGTAGTTTGCGAGTGGGAATCAGGTCAGCCAATGCAATTAAGTTTTAACTAATATTTAAATCACAGTATTGCTAATTGTTCACTCCCATTTTAAAATTAAAAAAGCAAGCAGTTAAGAAAAGGGTTATGGTGTTGATTTTGAGGAATTAGAACCAGGTTCCTCTAATTCAACTCCTAGACTTCCCAAAGTTTTTGTTTGTGAAACTGGGCAAATCTTGTGTGTTTACTTGGTAGACTTCACTTCCTTTGCATGCTTCTATCTTTTGCATTTAATAATTTTGGGATTAAATAAACGAAGAATGTCTCAACCTGTAGCTTAGGCAGTCTGCCACCTTCGTTTCCTGCCCTTTAGAAGGTAACAGCCTCAGCCTTCCTTGCCAGGGTTTAGATTGAAAGTGTCCTTGTTCTGATGAAGTCTGTGGCTTTACTTTGGGTAAAAACATACTTCTGGAAAATAAAAAAATGTTATAATGAGAGAGGTTTCTATTCGTTGTTTTTTCAGGGGACTAACGATGCACACATTTATACATACAAAAGCTCAGGTAGATGTAGAGGATTTATAGCTAGTGGTGTTCTCAGTGTTTAAGACGATTACAATGCCTAACTTTAGTTACAATACAATAGCCTGATCACCCTAGGGTGTTTTCATAATCAGCTGTGGGGATGGACACGATACCACAACTATTCAGATTTGAACTTAACCTCAAGCATTTGAAATCACTATTAGAAAAAAGGCCCTTATTCTTTTCTCACTGGCTGTAAAGAGTAAAAAGGGGATGCCATCTTCATCAATAACCCTCCTGTGTGCCACTGTTCCACACAAGCAGAATGGAGGTATTGCATCCGTATCACAAATTAAAACACACTTAAGACTGTTCTGTGTTTTGCCTGTGACGAAATGAATGAACAAGTGATACCCAGAATACAAATTTTAGCTATGTTGTTATGAAAGCAAGGAAGACTGTTGTTACTGGTTTCTTTGGAGCTTTTGTTTGTACTGAAGACTGTGCCTTAGGACATGATTAAAGATTTCCATTCCACTCCAGTTTATGAATTAAACAAAGCAGAGCAGAAACAAAACAAACCGAAAACCTTGATAGACTGATAAAGCGAGTGTGTAGAGCTGTAAATCACTGAGGACAGGATGGTAACTCTTTAAACTTACCATGCACAAGCTATTATATTTACATTTAAAGTGATTTTTTTTAACTCCCCACTTCTTTCCTATAATACACATTTGTCACAATGTAGAAGAAAAAGCAATCAAGCTTTATTTCATAGCGTTTGTTAGAAACATATTAATTTATATTGAAAGCAGAGATTCTATTCCATCTAGAATGGCTGTCTATTCATTAAATCTGTATCACTAGGCAGACACCTCAAACAACTTTATTCTTCAATTAGAAGTGAATCAATTTTTTTACAACGTGATAGCAGGCAGGAAGGTTTCTGTGATGGAGCATTTGCTGAGGTAGGAAGCCAGGTCTACTGCAAATTACATTAACATTGTAGCTAGAAAACTGTTTTAAATGCACCTTGTACAATACCTTTAATATATAAATCAGTCAATGAATAATAAAGCACAATACATTATATATTTTTTATTTCCTAATATAGCATGTCCATTAACTACAATAAAAATCTTTGTGACTGTCATATCATTTAACTGTACACACAATAAGAAATCATAAATGCAGTGCTGTCTTTTTCATAGTAGAGGTATAGCTAGCTGCTAGCAGTATCTTTGGAACTTGTTTTTTTCAGGTTATCATGGTAATATACTTCAGTTTTGTTGTTTTGGTTGTTATTGTGATTTTAAACAACTTGAATTCTAAAAATGTTGAAAATATTTATAAAATCTTTTTTCCTTGCAGTTTATCTTGTGTCTCTGGTGATGTACTACTTCTCTGTCAATAGTGAAAGTTGTAATTATCTGATTAGCTTGTTATTGCAGGGCTGTTCTGGAAATAAGCTCAAGTAATTTTTTTAAGATTAAAAAAAACCCCAGACTTTTGCGAAGTGCATATTATCCTTACTGATTATTCAAAAACTGTTAGTCTTAATTGTCTGAAAAATGTATTATGCAGGAATTTACCTACAAGTATGTGAAATCTGGTATTTTTAAGTGGTAGGCTTGCTTTCGGGTCCAGTGAGTGTAAAATCTTAGCATTTACTGAGGCTTTATGTTTGAACCATTGTAAAACAAAATGCTGAGCTGAACAAGATTGTTTTTCCTCTGTTTTTTGTGCCAAGCTATGGAAAACCTTGATACCTTATTCTTTAAACAGAAAATAATAAATCAGTCAAGCAAAATTTACAGATGGGTCTGAGTTTACTCATAAAAGTTCACAATATAACTTTACTGGATAGTAAAAATCATGGACCCGATAGAGATATCCATTTTATGACATGTGATAATTTCCCGTCTCCCTCCCAAACTATCATGTCATGTGCTACCAGCCATAAATCTTCTCTCATCCTTTACTGTAAGAGAAAACTATCTTATCACCTTTTCCTGTTATAATATTTCCTCTGTTCTAATAGTCCTAACCAACTTTTCTCTTAGGTATTTCCCAATTAACATATCTATTTAATCTCAGACCTAGTGTTCTCTACTTGCATTACCTTTGAAAATTGTTCTCTTTTTTTTAGATTGGGATAAGTATGCATATTGCTGAAAGACCAGCTATATAAGTTTGTCTAATAAAACGTGTTGTCTTTTTGAGGTGCTATCATGCCTATAACAGCCCTGTTAATAATAACATTACATTCTTACCTAGTACTTCAGTACTGCAAAAATTTCAGTGTGAAGTAATGGTTTGTTTACTTCAGGGTTTCCTAGTGGAAACAAGTTTTGTCATTGACAATTCACTGATAGTGTGGAAATCATTACATATTCTGAGATTAATGGGGAAAAGAACAGGATATTGTTGAGAAGATGATCTGAACTAGGGTCCAGCCTCTGGATGTTGTTCACTGTGAACTGATTTGATACTACTTCCGATTCTCATCTTCATTCCTAGCTGCTAAATTGCATTCATCTAAAAATTTAATTCTGCTTATCCAGGTAAGGTATTTTATATTACAGACATTATATTCAGTTAGAGGATCATGTTAGAGCAAGCAGAAGAATAAGCTTTTTATTTAATTGTGAGCATGAGAAAGTAAGTGTTTCTTGATACATTACCTCTCGTACGGTGGGGTCCATCCAATGAAACTTTGGATCATGTCTCATTTCAGGTTAATTTCAAGCTTAGAAGCATATAAGTTGAGTCATATATTATGGATAGGAATATGTAAGAAAATAGTAGGGTTCTATAAGTTCCTAGAAACCTGTGCGAAGGCTGTGATGTGATACTGCCTGGGTAGGTAAGTACACTATGGCTGTTACAATCTATTTCTACTTTCAAAACCTGTTTGGTGGTGTTTGTCCTGAAATGGTCTTCAAAAAAATCCCCTAAACTTTCAAAGAACTAAAGGTAAAGATGGTTACTTCAATGATTGCCTGCAACTGCATGTCATAAGAAAAAAAGGTGCTAGAAAATGATGAGTTATCATGACAGAGAGGGGTTACTGCTGGAGGCACACAGTAATGTGGTCTGAGAGCTGAGCTGTACGATGTATGTGGAGAGGGAGTTACCAGCAAAGCTACAGATGAGGCTCTGCGGATTGTACTTAAAATTCTAAACACAAGATGTTTTATTGTGAAGAGTCCCATTACTGAGTGATAGGGCAATAAAATGGCAGATGAAATTCAAAATTGATAAAGGCAAAGCAATATTCTTATGGAAAAGTAGTTTTAAGTTTATAAACAGTGGTGAGCTCTAAATTATCTATTCCTATCCAAGATGAAATGGCAGTATGTTTGACAACTCTGTGAAACCATCAGCTCAGAAGCAAACAGAATGTTAAGAACGTTAGTTGAGAAATAGATACTGAAACAGAAACCATCCAACAGTTCCCCTATATATGCCCATGAGATAATAACACTTGAATATTGGGCATCTCTTTGGAGCCTATATTTTGAAAAGTGAAAGTTAAAAGTGTACAGAAAGAATTGTAGGGGTTATGGAAGTGTGGAGTTGCTTTCACACAAGGAGATCTTATTTGGACTAAGACTCTTTATCCTGGAAAGAAGAAAGTCGGTCAAGGTAGGGTATATGTTTCTAAAACGTGAGTGTTAAAAAAAGAGTGACAATAAGGTGATCACAATCCAAGTACTAAGCATATCAAATGAAACAGATTTAAAGCAGAGCCCATGGTTATTAAACAACTAATTTGTTTAAAACAAATAAAGTGTTTCTTCACACCAGAGTGACATTAAATTACACAATATATTTTGAATGCCAAAAACCTACATGGGTTCAAAAAAACCCTGAGCAAATTCACAGAAGAAAGCATTATCACCATCTATGACACAGAAAAGAAGTGCTACCACACAGGTTTTTGAAAAGTGGGCAGGTTTTCTGAAATAAATATCATTGGTGTTTTTCTTTCTTTTTTACACCTTCTTTAAACATCGACTCTGGCCAGTCAGAAGTAGGACACAAGGCCACATAGACCTTTGTTCTAGCCCTGTTTTATTGTTTTCACCTGATGAAAAGCAAATAAATATTTTTTTGCCATAGTACTTTGAAAGATTCTCACAAAAAATAAAGATAAATGGTGACCCTGGAGATCAAATATGAATAATGGCTAAGAAAATATGTGAAAATATTTGGCCATTGCCTGGTAATTTTCCTGCAAAGTACCTCATACGAATCCTAATGTTTCTCAGTTTCTAAACTTCCTCAAAACACTTCTCAGTGTTCTGCCCCCTTTTTTAGGATATGAAGTATTCTATATCATGTTTCTGAATATATTTTGCTTTTATTGCTGTCTGAAATAAGTTTGGCTTATAAGCCTTTAGCATTAACTTCCAGAACAAAGGAATATGTAGGTATTTAGAAGAGAGAATACTGTCATCCCTGATACCTCTGACTTTTCATGTGCACTTTGTTCCATCTTCCTACCACAACTGTCCATAATACGATTTCAGAAGAGACACAAAACTGAGAGCCATTTTCTGCTGATAAAAATGAGCAATGCTACTTTCAGGATGTGAAACCAGCTAACAGGAGAACAGATCTGAAATAGTTTCATTGAGCATCTCTTACCCAATTTTGGCAGATGATTGATTTTTTTCTTCTTCTATATCACTTTAACTTTCACTGACTTTTATTATTTTTTTGCTAAAGATTGCTGACTTGTGTCTTAATACTCCATTATACTGTAGTCTCAGGAGTCAGAGAAGTCAATGACTGCTGGAGGTGTCCAGAGCCACTTAAAAGTTACTCAGAAAATGGCAAGATTAAATCCGCAGGGAGAAATGAAGAACATTTTTGCCTTAAGACATTTTCTAAGCTTTCCCTGCTTTAGTACATAATTCCTTTGATTATCTTACATGTTGAAATTTGTGAACTATGAATTTTTGAATCTTCCATGACAAAATAAGTTCTTCAGTACTCAGATCTTGTTCAGACACGTTTCTTTGAACTGAGCGTCTGAATTAGAACTTAAACATCTTTTTCATTAGGTGAAAATGTCACTTAGATAGGAAGCACATTTGGTAGCAAATGTTAATAGGCAGGAAGTAAGTCTCGGATTTTTTAGTTACACTGCATTCCTTCCTATCAAAAGGTTATGGAGTTAGAGATGTTGCCGGCCAAAACTCCTGGAGTTAGTATTCTTCAGTCGTCCTTTACTTTGATTGGCATATGTTGGAAAGTCTGTAAATAAATAATTGAGGTTCTTTGCAAGGTTCATTTACTGTTAAGACCAATATATTCCTTGCCAGAATGTTTGAGTGGTAGGTTGCTTTCACTCTGAGTTATTCTGAGCTATTTAAATATATTGATAGGAACTTTCTCTCCACTGCTGTCCTCAAGCATAGCACTTCTGTTCTGCATCTCAAGAGAACAATAAATAACAGGAAAGGTGTCTTTTGTGCAAAATACTTAAACGATTCTTGATGCATTATTTATATAGGCGTCAGGGTTTAATCCCATCCAGCAACGAAGCCCCACACAGCCGCTTGCTCACTCCTGCCCAGTGGGATGGGGGAGAGAATCGGAAGAGGTAAAAGTGAGAATACTCCTGGGTTGAGAGGAAGACAGTTTAACAGTGAAGCAAAAGCTACACAGGCAAGCAAAGCAAAACAAGGAATTCATTCCCCACTTCCCATGGGCAGGCAGGTGTTCAGCCATCTCCAGGAAAGCAGGGCTCCATCATGCCCAACGCTTACTTGGGAACACAAACACCATCACTCTGAACGTCCCCCTCTTCCTCCTTCCCCCAGTTTATATGATGAGCATGACATCATACGGTCTGGAATATCCCTCTGCCCAGTTGGGGTCAGCTGTCCCGGCTGTGCCCCCTCCCAATTCCTTGTGCCCCCCCAGCCACTGGCTGGTGGGGTGGGGTGAGGAGCAGAAAAGCCCTTGGCTCTGGGTGAGCACTGCTCAGCAGTAACCAAAACATCCCTGGGTTATCAGCACTGTTTCCAGCACAAATCCGAAACACAGCCCCATACCAGCTACTACGAAGAAAATTAACTCTATCCCAGCCCAAACAGCACAATAAGCTAATCTTTCTGAATCAAAATATTGAAGCATTTAGTGGTGCACTCTAAAATTTGTATTAGCTGATACCTTTGCTTAATGTTTTTAGCTTAAAACGGTTATGAACACAGAGATTGCTGATGAGGCAAAGTTTGAGGTGTTTATTCTTTAAGATGCATGAATTGCTTACAAACCATATTTTTGATTATGCTACTAAGGGTCACACTTAGAAAGCTGTAAACGTGATTTACACAGAAATGAGCAATCATGTTAATTCACTCATTTAAAACTTGTTCAGCAAAAGACACAGTTTTCAGCAGGAAGATGAAGCAGGAAAATTATATACAATGAGGCTAATTGCTATCAGCTTCTTAACCCTTTCAGTGCAGTAACTAATGGAAGTGCACTCTTGGTTTTAGTGAATTTTATTATCCAGGTTTTCTGGTAGAATGAATTCAAAGGATTAGTCAAGGAGGTCAGTGTTTTTGGTTGACAGGAGCTGCAATCTATCTCTTTATCTCCTATTATTAGCGGTTTGTGTGTCCCCTTTTGCCATTGATTGTCTGTCAGATCTTTTTACAACATAGAAGCCTACATACCACTTAATAGATTTACAGATCTAAGAGGAATATATAAATATATGTTCAATGTATTGTTTTTACTTTTTATTTCATTATTTTACCTTTAATCTTTTGAGGACACAGTGAGCAGTGCCACAGAGACAGAAGCAACGTATAAAATAACTCTCATTTCCTCAAAAATTTTTCACAGGAGCCACCCGTTTCATTTGTTCTTAAAACAGTTTGCATCATTATCTCTATACCCTCTCTATTACTGAAGCAAAAGCTGAAATGAGGTTTGGATTAGGACTTATTCTTTTAGGGCTATAAAAGGATACATATTTGATGAAGGGAAAATGATGTGAAAGAGCACTTTGCTGGCATCTGTTGACTGGTTGATACCTGTTTCCCTATGGAAGCTGCTGCAGGCACGTGGTGCAGGGTTTCCTCGGTCTCCCTTCACCACCCTTGACACGCGTAGCTGGTTACGCTGACTGATGCAACGAAGTAGGAGGAGAGCAAGAACGTGACTCCATCCACTCCTCAACCATTATCTCTTTGCCTGGAGGGGACAGGGAATAGAAAAGACTCTGAAAACCCCACAATAATAAGCGTGCATTTTGGGGCAACCGTGAAAACAAGGTACAGTTCTCTCTTCTCTTGATGTTGCAATCCTGTCAGCTTTCATTCGCTCTTTTAGAGTTGTAGCTCTACATACGAATATGCCAACATTTATTTAAATAAGCCATTAATTTCCTGTCTTGTAGAACTTCTTCCCAGGTACAATTCTTACTATATTTTTATATTGTAAAATTTACACTTTAATTAAGACTGCTAAGAGAGATGCTACAGTGTCTCATAGATGAAGAAAGAATTATTCATAGGAACAAATTCATTTCTCAGTTACTAAAGCTGAATAGCCCCTATCTGTGTGTTCTGTTGTTCTTTAAATATTGCTCCTTTCACATGAACTCCCTGATTGCAAGTGGTTTAGAATGCGCCGTTTTTAAAATACATTTTCACGTGAGTATGAACTTTCCAAGAATAATCACTTTTGAAGAAAGAAAACATGAGAAACCACAAAAGAGTGAAAAATGACAGTAAATATATCTATCCCATGGTTTCTTCATTTATGCCTTCAGTTAGCCAGCTTTATTTTATGGTAGAAAACGATTTCCTGTCATGTAATCTTGTCACCATAACCTCAGCTGAGCAAGCATCTGAACAGAGCAGAAAACAGGGTAATCCTTATGCAGCCCATGTTCAGCTTCTCACATGTAGGCATTCCTGCTCCCGGAGCACACTTAAAACCAGACAAGTGCTATGGTTGGACTGTGCTCTCCTCCAACTTTTCTTTCTTCTGGGGACTCTGTGTATTTCTTTTTATTGCTAAACCATTTTTTAAATTAAGTTTTAAGACTAAATAACATAGCATTCAGAAATGACCTGCATTGGTGACATTTTTACCAACATTTTAAGGCTGTGAGCTACTCCTGTAGAGTACGAGAATATTCTTTTCCCAACATCTGCTGTTTTGTTAAGTGCACAATGTTGTCCTGTAACTTAGCGTGTTGAGTGAGTTTATCAGTAAACTCTGAACCATCGTTGTTAACATTCTCCATGAACAAAAGAGCAGCCTTGATAAGTGTCTGCACTCCTCTGAATTTGCACACCAGCGTTCTTCAAACTGAAAACTCATTTGACTAGGCTGTGTGTTCCTGATAAACACAGCAAATTCTAACAGTGTAATATGTCACGAGCAAATATTCTGTAGCTGGAAACAAACAAATGAACAAACAAAAACCATCCAAGCAACTCTCCCCACCACCTCCCCTCCTTCACCCAAAAGCTTGTCTATGACAGGAACAAATGCTTCGAAAAAGGCGAGTCAGTAAGTCCTCCAGCTTTCTCCTCAGAAGTAAGAAATACGTACAAAATTATAAATCCCGTGGTGAGACGGCAGGCTGTCCCCCTGCAACCCGTGGAGGTGAGCAGGGGAGCAGATGCCCACCTGCAGCCCGCAGAAAGGACCCACGCTGGAGCAGTCTGTGCCTGAAGGACTGCAGCCCATGGAAGGGACCCACGCTGGAGCAGTTCGTGGAGGACTGTCTCCCGTGGGAGGGACCCCACGCTGGAGCAGGGGAAGAGTGTGAGGAGTCCTGCCCCTGAGGAGGAAGGAGCAGCAGAAACAACGTGTGATGAACTGACCCCAACCCCCATTCCCCGTCCCCCTGTGCCGCTGGCAGAGAGGAGGCAGAGAAAACCAGTTGAGCCCAGGAAAAAAAGGAGGGGGGGGGGGGGAAGGTGTTTTAAAATTTGCTTTTACTTCCCATTATCCTGTTTTGATCTGATTGGTAGTAAATTAAATTGATTTTGTTTCTTTCCCAAGTTGAGTCTGCTTTTTGCCTGTGGCCATAATTGGTGAGTGATCCCTCGCAGTCCTTGTCTCGACCCATGAGCTTTTCCTTATATTTTCTCATCATCATCACACCAGGGCTGGGAGGAGTGAGAGAGTGGCTTCATGGTGCTTTGTTGCCGGCTGGGCTTAAACTCCGACAATCTTTCATATGCTCAGCCTGCTGACCTGGGAACTCTTTAATGAATATTACAAGTGACTCTGCCTTCTCCCCAGAGCAGATATATTATCTCATGGTGCTTCCCAATGTTTCTGCTTGGGCACTGTAATTCTGTATTGCTCTTTCTTTGGATTTTGACCCAAAGGCAAAGGCACTACATTAAATCTATGTTCAGCATCAAGAATCCTTTAAATTTTGGCATAAATTACATCTTTATTAGTGACATAAACATGAAACCATAACGATTAGTACCTATTCTATCGCTTTATTATCTGCTCAAAGCATGAAGTTACATTCGATGCTGTTATTAGAGCTTTGTGTAATACAGTATAAGAAAAAGATATATAATCAAGTGTTAGCTGAAGTATATACACTAGTAAATAGATAAACTGGCTGTTGAAATTTTGGAAGTACTAGAAAACTTGAATTCTCCTTCCATTAAAAAATATATCAGTTTAGCTCTGTATCGCATAAGGTCTTCAATTTAAACAGAAAAAACCCAAACCTCTTAACACTTCTGAGTTTTTTTTCCTACTATATATGTGACTAAATATGAAAACAAAGTGAGTGATAAAAACCTAGTTATTATTTAACACTTATAAAAAGCTTTGAACACCTGTATTAATCTCTACAGGTGCTTTAATCGTTATTTTAAGGTGGGCTATGATGAAATAAAAGTGAGTATTCAGTTTGATCTGCCCCTGCAGATTGAAGAAATATTATTACCAATCCCCATTCATTGTAAGAAGAAATGAAAAAAAAGCTGATTTAGGACTCTCAGATTTGATCTACAGGGGAAAAAAACCAAGCATTGAATATACAGTAGGTTATGGTTTTTATACCAGATACTTTATTGCAGAAGGGTGTATATAAATTAATAAATACAACATTTTGTCAGTCACTGATTACAAATAAGTGAAAAGTAGATGTCAGAGACACCTGTAAGAATTGCATGTAACTCACTATAGAGGAGCACAATAAAATGGTTTCATACCCATACCTCCTATGAAACTCAGAACATTCATGCAAACAGATTTTCTCACATAGTAAGAAAGTCATCTTCATTCTACAGTCTTGAGGGGGGTGAAAAAGTCCTTTAAAAAGCCCAGAAAAGTTCTAATACATCAAAGCTGTTCATTTCTCAGCTCAGTTTTTCAGATAATTTAATGCCTTTGGAAATCACACAGAAGTTTTGACTGACGATGTGGCATTAAACTGCATTTTAAGTGCCAACAGAAGATGCGGCAACATCATTACCTTGAATTAAAGAGCAAGAAGAGCATTCTACTGGGAGCATTATGGTACCTATAGGAAGGAAATAATTCACGAGTGCTCTTCATGAAATTAGCTTTTTACCTCGGTTCTAGAATAAATGATAAAATTGTCTACAGAATCTGTCCTAAATCAGTAGAAAGCTGCCCCTCCTAAATCTCAATAACTGTCTAGGGTAATCTTCAACAGCTGGGTGCCGTTAGAGTTTGTACTAATGGTTATAATGTGGAATCCTCTAACCCACAGCTTATTGCTACTTATCTAACATGAGCTTGAAATGAGGTGACATAGTAATGAGTTGATACAAATTACTTTTATAACTTTCACACCGCTTCTAGGCAGAGGCAAGCAATCTAAGGAAAGCTATTGTCTGCTTTTTTGAGATAATCTTAATGTGTTCCATTTGATTGAATACAGCTGTTTGTTAAAATATTAGGAGAAAATGTGTCAGTGCTTTCCATTCTCTACCTGCCTTTACTTGCTTTGGTTAGACAAAATTACTTACCTGGCTTTACCAAAATAATTATATTTATTTTGCTGATGACAGCAAAACAGACTTCTGGATGGTGCACGAGCACTTGCTATTATAACACAGCCTAACTATAAGTATAATTTGCAGCTCTGTGTGTTAGCTAATGCCAATTGGTGTGACTTTCCTTATGTCATGTCAATTCATAATTAAAGAGTATATCTGCAGACACTTTCCTGACACAGCAAAGCACTGTCATAAGCACAGTGATGACTATGTGCTTGATTCCCCCCTCATTTAGGTCGTTGGCAAAGAAGATTGGAATGGTGCAGTTGGATTATCTGCAAGCAGATGCTGTACATGACAAGCCCTTTAGACTGTCATTTTTGCAGAAAGAATTTGACAGATAAGCAAGTTTTACACATGCAAGGAGTTGCTGTGAAAGAAGCACAAGATACTCTCAATTTTGCGGACTTGTAAAATTTACTATTTGTGCTAGACTTGAGTGAATAATTTTCACAGAATGATTTATTCAGTGTATTTAGCCGCTTTCTCTTCTTATAGAACAGACTGTAGTTTCCCACTAAATTATTATTATTTGATGATTCTTTTTCTCTGAATGTTGTTTTAACTTGTATGAGTTCATCTCAAGAATCTTTCTTCTGCTATTTGATACTTTTCAGACTATGCAAAGTATTGGATCAGATAAAATATGAGAAGAGACTGTGTTGAAGAGGGGACTGACTGCACGTACAAGCAGTTCCAATGTGGATCTTCTGACCATCAGGTAATAATGTCACATCTATGAAGAATCATTCTTGTATAGAATTGTGATCATGCAGTCTTTTTACTGTTATCATAGAGGGCCATAGAGTGCCCTGTGGATGAGCAATAATGTCACTCTACGTAAAAACGTATCACTGAGAGGTAGTTAGAACCTTAAGTGATTGAAAACTTATAAAACCACAGAAAGGATGGTTATTTGTTTGCTTTTTTCATAACGTAAGCCTCTCTAAATATTTTAGATATTCATCTCCATATTAAGTTACCTTGTTATGAATTATGGACCGACCCAGGAACAAATTCATTGCTCAGTTGGAAGAGGCAGCACACAAAGTAAAAGAGGCTGCAGTTTTTAATGTGTTTGATCAGTGTTTAAAGAATTAGCTCAGTCAAGTTTTATCCACGCCATATGGGCTTTCATGGGGCTCTGAAGGATACTGGATCACTTTGGCGACTGTTCGCTTCAGGTTAATTACCCAATTTCATGTGCTTGTGTCTGGCATCCAACCAGATGACTTGAGGATAAGCACGTATAGGATAGCAGTGGATTGAGCCCCTCTTCGCAGGGGCAACGCAAAAGCTCCTACAGCCGCAGCCCTTCTCCTGTCACTCTTTCTGGACACATTATAAAAGTGAATTTGCACTTTTTAAGTGTGCCTGAAGTTGGGAAATGTGATTGGGACGCAGAGCTGTATGGCATGGAGGGATAGCAGATTTGGCAGTAGGCCTTGGGCTTTGTCAGGCTGTGGTAAAATTAACAATGAAAATGTGTCCTCCCAATGCCCAAGATAGATACACTTTTCTCAGTAATTTCAGAGTTG
This sequence comes from Buteo buteo, assembly GCF_964188355.1. Lineage (NCBI taxonomy): Eukaryota > Metazoa > Chordata > Aves > Accipitriformes > Accipitridae > Buteo > Buteo buteo. The sequence continues at coordinate 73,997,561 of NC_134171.1, read as the reverse complement.
TGGGTGAACACATGCAAATTCCAGATCCAGGAGGTAGAGCTGCTATGTGCAGGGGCCAAATTGCCATGCAGGACCTGACGTGTGGACTGGTTTTGATGAGTGCCTTGTCCCCTGGGTGAGTGGTGCCAGTAGCCTTGATTTGTGTGTCTAGTGTCTGAGTGTCCCAGAGCAGAAGTCTTGGAATAGAGGTTGCTATCCATACAGTGTACCCACGCAGCTTAGTAAATAACTTCTAGATTTTAACAGTTGGTGGTGAGAGGAGGACAAGCATGTATCAACACAGCTTTACAGCAGCTGGTAACCTATACAGTTTTATGCCAGCTTTACATTTACAGCTAATCTTAAGAACTAATAAGTGATACTGGGTTTATACTGACTCATTTCTTTGATGGTAGAGAAGATTGCAACTTAATAATAATAGCTTGAAATACCATAGTTAATTTTAGTTCAAAGACTTTCTTTTTTATTTTTTAAATCTGATAGTTGATAGTCTTTTTCCTCTTCAAAGGAAGAGAAAATAAGCAACTCCTTCTTTGAGAATAAAATAATGAAACAAGAAAATGGCTCACAGGAAGAGTTTTTAAGTCACTTTTATCTGAACTTATACTGACTCTCATAAAACTCTTAGCAAAACTGTCTTTCAGAAGAGAAAGCAAAAAAATCCCCAAAACAAAATAAAAAAGAAATCTCCAAACATTTTTCACTCTTTCTGCCTTTAATAGTTCACAGGGAGATACAAAGGTATTTTCCCCAGTTCTTTTTTTTTTTTTTTTCTGCTCTACGTGGCATATGTGCCTTTTAGCTCTTTAATTTTCTTCCACAACATCTTTTTCCCTCTTTGCAATTTAATGACTCCCAATTTCCTTTGTCATACCATCTGGTTCACTCCCTGTCTGTGAGCCATTATGCCTTTCAGACACATGGTAAGTAACAACAGCATGCCTAATTTTTTAACTGTATGCAGCATTTTACAGAACCAATTGTTCAACAGTTTTGTCGGTGGAAAATAAGGTGACTCTTCCCCAAAGAGGACAGTGGCTAATGAAATAGAGAAATAGTGCAACTAACTCAGTTATTTTTACTACTTCAAGTGTCTTCCAAAGTTTGGTCTTTTTGTATTGGTGTTAACAGCAAAAAAATTTAGGATCAGGTATCACTGATGAAATTCTTACAATTTATGCGTAAGAAACTTCCCAGATCCTATATTCCTGACTTAAAGAATATTCAGAAAAGAGAATATTCCTTGTTTATGGCCTCCTATGACCATCACTCAGCCAAGAAGTGAGAACTTTCCTTTAATGCTTTTTTGGAGACATGCTGCTATACCTGTTGAGACAGTTTTGTGCTTTCTTACTATGTTTCATATTTCTGCTTTGTTCTCTAAAGTAATTTACTAATTCTCCCCAAACAGTAGTTGAACTTGTCCACATCTTTGGCATAGCTAGCTCCCAAAATTATGGTGTTGGGGGACAGGAAGAAGGACAGTATCTTGTGTCAGAGCTGTCCAATAGTTATTGCTTCAGCTGGCTAATTGCGTAAAGGAGCTTAATGGTTCTTTACATCTGTCCTAAATGACAAGTGACTGTTAACACCCATCGCTGTCAGCAATTCATAACAATTTCCATAACCTATCCATAGCATTAAATATTTAATCAGGTTTATAATAAATAAGTTATGTGTGCAAGTCAAAATGCAGTCACTCACACCTACACTGAGAAATAAAGAGAGCAAATAGACTTTTAGAGTAACTCTATGTTAAAGGGAAACCTAGTAAAATTAGGAATTCAAAAACAATTCAAAAAGACCCAAAATGCAGTCATAATGAATCATAATAAGAGACTTCTTAATTGAGAACTGATGATTTTTTCACATTTTCATTACACCTAAAAACTTTACCTTGCTTTTTGACGAATATTCTTCTGCTTCAATCACTAGACATTAGACAACTCATTTTCTTAAGGTTTCCAGACAGCATATTAATGATTGCTTGAGACCATTTGTTCATACTCATCATATTCTATTTTATTTTTACCAGTATTCACTTCTGTTTTCCTTTGCTGAATCTGAAAAATGTATTTCATTCCTTCCAACCTGCCGACTTAAAAAAATTTCAAATAGAGTATGACATCCCCAGATGTAGGATTTTTATTTATTACAGCAGGAAGTCAGCAGGATGACTCGTCAGTCTTGTTTTGCATGAGGCATTAAGTTGTATCTACCTCTGGGAAGGCAAGAAAGCTGGGAAGAAGGTGAGCTTTGCAGGTCCTACTGACCTAGAAGAGAAGAAGTCAGTCTTTGAACTGGAAACATTGGCCAGAAATGCATTCAAAAGGGCTCTGTTTGGGCCACCTTGTGCCTGAAATCAGTGTAGTGTTAAGAATACAGCACTATGTCCAAGGTTATAAAACCCACAGATTTTGAACTGGACTTTCAGTCCAAAGCTGGTAGTCTCCATGGTGCAGCAGTAGCCTATTTGGATTTATCAGCCTGCCTTGCTTGCACATCTACCTCCTGTATTTAATCTTAAGTTACCTTAGCACTGCTGCCTGCCTAAAGATGATTGTCAGTAAAGGGCTGAGGGTAAAACAGATGACCTCAAAGAAGAAAGTTACATTTATTTATAGGCAGTCTGGTCCATATGATACACCAGGTCTTTCTTGCAACCTGCAATGGACACTGATCATTATTTCCATGGCGTGTCTTATCTGTCAATTAATCTGACAAATCATTTTTATTAATTTTGAACCAAATGTTCCTGAACACTAGTTCATCATAGCGTGTAACCACTTGTTTAATTCTTAACCATGTTATGTATAGCTACTGAGATGGCTGCCTAAGCTTAGCTTTAGCTTTGAGACTTTAAAAAACCTCCATATGACCTTAAAAGGTATTGTGGCCCTGGGAGTCTTCCTTTAGTATGTTTTTAAGTGATTTAAGAACTGGATAATACATACACCAGCTGTGCAAGATGAGGGAATGAGCAGATTTCTGGTCTCTGGCTTTTGCTGAGCAAGTGTAGTCAGAAAACATTTAAACGTTCTGGATTTCATGCCTAACTTACTTACCTAACTTGGGACATAAATAACATTTCTGTAAAAAGGGCCCATGTGCACTATCATTTGTCGGCATTGAATAGAAGATGCACCTGATGCGTTCACTGTTCAAATTCAGTATGTATCCTGTGAATTTTTCCTCTTACTGACACTGGTTACTGAAAGCAAACAACAACAATTTCAGAGGAGTCATATAGAAGAAGAAATAATCAAGGGGATTTTGTCTCTGCATGTAGTTAAACATATGTGACTCGTGGTAATGAATTAGAAGATTAGTAATCATATTAATCTTTCTAAGTGACAGAGAATGAAATTTCAGTATGCCATGTATTTACCAAAAAAACCCTTTAGTAATAAGTTGGCATGTATATGTGGATATATTTATATTCCTAAAGTGTGGAGTTTTACATAACACAAAATTTTGCAATTATTTTTTATGGGAAATATTGACCACTACTTTTTTTTTTCCAGCAGAACTTGAGATTCTGACCTGAAAACGGGATTGACATCTCCGTTTCCTCTATTGCTGAGTAACTGTAGCATTCACAGTTGGCATAATCCTGTCTGCCATTTATAGAAGATTGTTTTCTGTTGCTTCTGAAAGAAACATTAGCAAAAGGTCAGTTGTGAAATTTTGTCATTTCCCTGTTCCTTCAACTACCGCCCACACATACTGCAAACCCCACACTTAACTCTGCACAGATCCGTTCTGGCAACTAGTCCTAGGTTATTAAAATTTAAAACAACGTAAGAAAGCAGGCAGTTATTCTGAAACTGTCTCTTTGATTCACCAGGCTAGCTTTGGGCAAGTTTGCATCCAAGGGAGTAAACATGGGTAAAATCACGGTGGTGTTACGGGTTGCAGAGAGCATTGCAGTCAGCCATTCGGTGTAGTGACTGATTGTAGTGAGCGTCTGGCGGCTGCAAGTGAGGGAAGCCAAGGAGGAAGGAACAGACCTTTTTTTTCCCTCTTTTTTCTTTTTTTTCTTGTGAGCTATAAGTAGTTTGTCAAAGCAGACACTTTTGGCCTCTGTTTTGCTCTCCCACCTCTTACAGTGTTGGTCTCCTGACAGACCCCTTGGGGCCACCAGTCAGTAGTAAGGGGTCCTCAAAAGTCATTGCTGGTGAAAGGGCTGGAAGGAATGTCCTGTGAGGAGCGGTTAAGGACTTTTGGCTTGCCTAGTTTGGAGAGAAGGAGGCTGAGGGGTGACCTCCTTGCTCTCTACAGCTTCCTGAGAAGGGGACGCAGAGAGGGAGGCACTGATCTCTTCTCCCTGGCATCCAGTGATAGGACGCATGGGAATGGTTCAAAGTTGCACCAGGGGAGGTTCAGACTGGACATGAGGAAGCATTTCTTTACCGAGAGGGTGGTCAAACACTGGAACAGGCTTCCTAGAGAGGTGGTTGATGCCCCAAGCCTGTCAGTTTTGAGAGGCATTTGGACGATGCCCTTAATAACAAGCTTTAACTTGGTCAGCCCTGAAGTGGTCAGGCAGTTGGACTAAGTGATCGTTGTGGGTACCTTCCAACTGAAATATTCAATTCTAATCTGTTCTATTCTATTCTGTTTGATTCTATTCTATTCTATTTGGAAGTTGAAATGGGAGAAATTAATAGAATAAGTTGTTTATTTAAGAGGTTTGAAAGAAAGATGGCTAAGTAAGTTCAAAACTCCTGTTATCAAAAGCTCGTGAGTGGAAAATGTCATTCCTCTTTGCCTGGAATGTATATTTAAGAGGCACTTGAAGGGCCACTATCAAAATACTACCAGCTTTTAATTGTTTTTAAGATTCTATTCATGAATTTCTTATGTCAGCTTCCTGGTCTTTGACAAATTTGTAAATTAAGCTTTATCTTTACAGTTGTATCAGACTCTTTTTTAAGGGACCTAATGAGAGACCTGTTTTGACCTTCTTTTGGGAGAGCTAGAAGATGACGCTCACTCAAAGGACTTGGTTTTTGGCATTAAATATTTAGAAGACAAAGAGATGATATAAATCTCCAACAAACTAATGTCACAGCTTTACCTTCAGTCAGATTTCTACAATCGGTAGCATTAAAGGGTATTTGCAGATCCTTAGAGTTGTAGGTCTAATTAGCCAAGTTAAATTAAAATATGAATCTCTGTGGGATAATAGATTATTAGATTATCTTTTCAATATTGACAACTAGACTCACTCCTAGAAGGATTTTTCCCTAAGCAACTCACTTAACTCTTGTTATCCTGTACCCTCTGGGTTTGAGAACTAAAGATGATTAGAGCCGATGAATCCCGATAATGAAAGAATACCAGAGGCTGTGAGGTTTTGATTAAGTAAAAGATTTGTCTTAGCTCAACTGCTTTCAGTTGTACACATTATAAGCAGGAACAGGAGAGGAGAAAAAGCATACATATGTTTTAACTTGGGTGGAAAATTTTGGTCATTGCAAATACATGATGTTTTTCAAAAGAATAAAAGCAAGGTGATCTAGATGGATAAGCATCAGAAAAAATGAGGTAAAACCAGAAGAAAGAGAAGCTAGTTTCCATTATCAAATAAAACTCCTTGCTCAATAGCAGAAAGAAGCAATTTCTGGGGTTTCTGTACCATTGTATTTGTTGGATTTCTTCCATCTCTGCCTAATGGAAAGTAACAAACAAACAAGCAAAAAAGACATTTTGAAAGGACTAGTATATCTTACACAAAGAATTGGAGATTCAAGATAATTTCCCTTATATAATTGGCAATATTTCATCCTGCTGTTGTGAAAATTATATTCAAGGTAAAGGAAACTTAAAATTTAGACACTCTCCTTTATGTGACCACAAACTTTTGTTTCATATACTGTCTAATAGCATGACCCTACAGATACTCAAAAATGTGTATACTTTTTTTTTGGTTTTCACCTTGCTGTGTCTAATAATCAAGTTCTGGCTTCCTTGAATTGCCTACAGAAATACTTTTTTGACATCATAATTTCTCATTGTCTTAATTCCTTTATAGTGTCTTCAGCATCTGAGAAAAACTCTGATATGTGAGTTAAAACTTGTTTATATTTGGATTTTGTAAAAGGATTAGAGATACTTTAGCAACAATTAGGGCTCCAAAACAAAAAGTCATTATGTTATTGCTGTATGATTAATATTTGTATTTATGTTAATAAAAATCAACAGGATAGGAAAAAAATCAGTCTTCATGAGAAAGAACAAAGCATCTGTTGACTTTAAATGTATTGAAGCAACCCTGAAGCCATTGCAATTTGATAGCTGTATGCACTACAGTGTACTTTCCAGAATGTGCCTAAATTTTTTTAAACATTTGCTTTTTTGAGGACTGACTCTTATAGTAAAATTCCAAAAGGATTACTTGTGCTGGATTTACGCTTTTCACAGGACTAACATTATTTCTTCAATTTTTATTGGGTATTGTAGAAAAAAAGAAAATCTCAGCAAAAAGGGCCCTTCATCTTACATGAAAATATTTTGAAAATTTGATTTTCTTAATTAAATACTACAGTCTCTCTGTTATTATATGCTAATTCTCAAAATCATATTTCAGTTTTTCAGTTTCAGCAGCAAACTAAGAGTGACCCAAGGCTAAGAATAATTATATTCTGTAAGTTCCAAAATGAGATAGAAAAATCTTGTCTCCACCTATAAAAGATGTACCCTTAAAATATGAATAAGCATTTATAGATGACTCTAGACTTGATGTAAAGGATTAATAGCCTTTATTTAAACTTTTCCAATGTTGAAATTAGTGTGATGATTTCGTTCATCAGTTTGCCATAATAGGTGAAATAACTCTTTTTTAATATACATAAATGCCTTATCTGTGAACCTAAGAGAAGTATGACTGTGCTGCAATTACCTGGAAAAGTTATAATTTCATATTAGAAACATAAAGCCATGCAGTGCCTTGTGTCAGTATAATACTGAATTGCAACTATAACATTTATGGTAGAACAGTAGCAAATGTCATTCTTTAGTTCACATAATACTCTGTATTTTGAGGCAGCTGCACAGCTGGCACTGTTCTCCTGTTCTTTACCTTGAAGCCATTACCGTGTCCTATTTGGTGTATCATATATAGCATATATCAAGGTAGAGAGAAAGCAGCAAGTATTTGAATTTGATCTGCTTCCTTCTGTGTGTTAAAAATGCTGTGAAGTTGAAAAAAATTAAATGAGCAAGATTTCAAAACATTAAAGGTGAGATCTTTTAAATGTTTCACCAAAACGCTTTGCAAATTCTTTCATTGCCTGAGGGAGATGCTTGAAAGAGTGCTTTAAAAATAGGGCTAAAATGAGTCAGACTTACTTTTTTTGCTGTGACTTAATGGAAAGAATATTGCTTTTTCTGTGGGGCATTTACATCTGAAAATTTGATTATTGCAATGCACAGCATTGCTAGTATAGACTATTGTTCAGGGGCCTTGTGCTACAGTGACCCTCATGGTTAAGTTAATGTGTTAGGAACATTCCTGTTGAAATCAGTAGATGTAATGAGAGAATTTAAAATTATGTACATGTGCTAAAACTTTGAAGAGTTACATATCTGTTCAACTTGTGAACACTGTCATTTTTCTCAGTAGAAGTGCCTTTAGAAATGGAAAATTGACTGAACCTCAGTATTTAATGAATGACAAAAGAACAGTTTCTTCTGACCGCAGAAATATTATTTAGATCACAGACATTCTAAAACAGATTCAGATTTACGTGGAACAGAGCACAGTGTGCCTCTGCTGACAAGAGAGCGAGCAAGGCGTTTTTAAGCGAAATCTTATTTATCCTCAAATATTTTAATGTTAGACTGACTAAGACCTGATGGCCCATGAGAATGTTTGCAGTTGTAGGAAGACGCACTGATCTAAACAAGATTTGCTCATGTCTGTTTTCTGTTCGTGCACACATCTTTCAGTGTGTGTACGTTTAGCTTTTAGAACCCTGGCATTAATTCATTGGCATCCTCTGTGCAAGACCAAATGCACTCTGATGTCTGAATAATAGAATCTGAGGCTCCATGTTTATTACATTGATCTACATGGCTGACTTGAAAATATAACGCTTCCACAGGAGCTGTTAGGACTTTGTGCTTATAAAGTGGAATCAGTGGGAAAGGTAAAAATTTAAATTAAAATAAGATAAAATAAAACAAAACAAAAAAACCTCAATGAGATGTAAGAATGAGGGTGACAAGGAATCATTCATTATGAAGGCATCAGCAGGACACCTCTTACTGGGTCTGTCTAGGTTGCAGCATGATGATCTCCATGCTGACATTTGGGATTGAGGAATTAACTAAAAAGAACAGGCTATTGCTGTGCCTTGGAAGTCTCACTACCGTGGATGGGGTTTAAGTATACCCTAGCACCTAGATAGAGCCTAAAGACCGCTAACTGGATGTATAAAGCAAGCAGCATCTTTGGCACAGGCTAAGGAATGTCGGCAAGCTGTTGCAGTGTAGGATTCCCTGTCTGTTTCTCAGCTGCTGTAAGCTCCATTCACACCATTCCCTGCACCAAATCCGTTCCTTTATCGGGGCGAGGACATGACTTTCTTCCCGTCCTGCTTGTGTTTGTGCATGCCTGCCTTTCCTTGTATCAGAAACTCTCCTTTTTCCTTCAGCGTTGGGTCCATGCCTTGTAAAAGCCTCCTCTCTGGGGCTGTTGTGTACTTACTTTCCTTTTTTACACTGGAGACGTCCTTCAAAGCAAACACTTGGCTTCTCTCAGTCGGGTGCATTCTCAGAAGCCTAGCTTTACCCTCTGGTCAGAGTTAACATGTATTCTGGGGTGTATTCATATTCTGGGGAGGGCATTAAAAAAAAAAAACCCACCTGCTCTAGTCCTGTTGCATTGTTTAGTGTCAGTGGTAGTCAATAAGAGGGGTTTTTTTCCCCTTTGTTTCCTTTTTTTTTTTTTTTGGTGTGACGGCTTGAAGGGAATTTGTTGTCGTGTTTTTGGAATGCTTTTTTGTTTGTTTCCATGACACAGGTTTTGTATTGCTGTTTCTAGAGTGTCTTCCCTGAAGACAGAAAATCCTTTTTTCACTTTTCATCCTATTTGCCCACAGAGCTGATAGATGTGGTCTTTATGCTGTTTTGCTGCTGCACTGCATTACATTTATCATTAAGGAGGCTGCATGAGGCCAGATATCTAATTAATGACATTAGAAGGGCACAGGTTGAGGGAGAAAGGGAATACAGTTTCTGATGAGGTCAGGTTGGTGATTACATCTAATGTTCTTCAGGCAGCCTTGCACTAATCCGTGGGAGCAAATCCCATATACCTATAGGAGAAAGGCAAGCAGAGTCTTGTAAGGGTACATATTCATGATGTTCACTGAAATAACACTGTTTTTTTTCCTGCTTGTCTAGAAGACTATACCTGCCTACTCAAGAAACAGCAAAATACTAGTCCTTTCATGTGATATTATGGCTAGTACACTTTCTGTCTCTAAAATTCCACTTCATGTTGCCAGCAATGTGTTCAGACATCATTGTGTCGTGTTGTGTTGCACAGAATATTCCAGGCTTTTAAGGGAAAAAGTGTGATGGTTTCCTGGTAATTTGCATTTGTGGCTTGCTGCCTGTTTATGCTTTGGAAATTACTATTGTGCGGCTTGGTCTAAATGAGAAATGATGTTGATAAAAGCCTTACTAGAGAAAGGGAAAAAAACCCCCAAACCTTGAAAAGTTATGCTTACATTAAAAAAGCTTTTTAAATATATGTATTGGTCTTAAACAAAACAAAATAAAACCCCCACCAAACAATTTTCTAGGAATTGTTTTACAAAAGAATTTCACAGATTTTTATCTTTACAAAATTGAAGACATTTTAACAATGTCATTGTACACACCACAAAACACTGATTTTTTAATTAATTCCCTACCTTCTCCTCGTTTTGCTTCTCTTTTTTTATCATATTACCAAGTGCTCAAACCGCACATTCTGTACAATGGTTTGTGTCCTTTTTGTGTGTGCGTGCGTGCTGTTTGTAAGGAGTAGGGGATGTGGCAGGGCAGATAATGAAGGCAACACGGAGGGTAGCGAAAGTGACCTGACTTGCCCCTACGAACAGTTGCTGTGACAAGGTTCCTACGTCGGTCATGCAAAGTGTGCGTATGCGGTAGTGATGGTGGGGGGGCTTCATTTTAACCAGGTAAATGGTAGAGGGAAGAAGGAGCCTTTATTCAAAGCGCTGGTTCCAATTCTGAGCAACTGGTACGAGACTAACAAGCAGCATGCGGAAACTGAAGTCAGAATAGAGTGTAGCTCATACCCTCCCCTTATGAAAACAGGCAGAGCTGGTCTGCAGCTGCACGTGTATGGTTTGACTCCCACCACGAAAACAAGGCAGCAGTTATTTAGCATTCTCTGCCCTTGTGGCGCTGGGAAACTTCCTGCTCTCTAGCAGTCACTGGAGATGGAAGAGGGTTAAAGGAGTCTGAATGATTTATGTACTGCCTGAACAGATTTCCAGCAAACGAAAGAGTTTCTGATGCCAGGTCCATTCTTCAAAAAGAATCATTAGTCCCAGTATTGAGATTTTTATGACTGTTGCCCATGTTGACATGAAATTAAGTGGTATTCTGGCATCCTGTCCAGCTGTTTGTGGTTTGGGAGCTGGAGTCTGGTTAGACATGTGTTTTCTGTCTTAAAAGTGTGGTCGTCCTTCTTGCACTCCTGCTTCAAATTCCTTTATCCTGATTGCAGCTCTACAGCACTTGCATTTTGGGCCAGCTCAGGCAGTGCCATAGTCATTATGTTCTTTACTGTGCCTTGTCTTACAAAATTTGTACACTTTTTTTTTTTTCCCCCAGAGACTAAAAATGTCTGAGCTGTGTCTGTGTTTTGGAAGCAGTGCAACAGGCAGGCGGGAAGGAGGAGTTCTCTTCCCTTCAAGTAAGAAATTCAAGGTACTACTGAAGTGTTGTAGATTGTTGCAGTGAAAAGCAAACCAGACATACAAACAAGGAATAATGCCCAGCAGCCAGCAGAGACTATGGGAGTGACTTACCGAAGTAGGATGAGGTGCTGTAAAAATTGTCAAGTTGGACCACCAAAGCACTTCAGCATGGAAAGGTAGGCACAAGAACACAGCTGCAGTTTAATTGTCTCAAGCAGAAGATGATTGATAGGTAAGACAGGAGTAAAACATCTGGATTTCTTCTCATTAACCTGGCTGCGTTGTGTTTGCACAGATGTTTTTCCATTTATGCAACTGACTTTCTCCAGAATGAATTGTATGTGTAGACTGTCTCTGATGATTTACACAGCACCGTAGTCAGTCTTGGCCAAAATATGATTTGGAAAATGGTGTGAGTACCCGTGACAACTTAAAGTACCCGAACAGACAGCTTATGCATTTTTTGCTGTTGGGAGCTCTTTGTACAGGACAGAAACCAAAGGCTGTTCTGAACGGGGAGACTGTTTGTGTCCATATTTGTCTTCCCTGTACTTTAAGTTGAAGCCTGCAGGAGCTGGCAATTTGCTACTTCTCCCTGCGTACTCCCACTGCAGTACAGACACAGAAACTGTAGCAAACTTAAGTCTTTAGTGCAAAAAAACCTACAAGAGCTCTGGCATGGCAATGAAAAAGATGAAGGGGATCACTGATGTCCTAGGTTGATGGAGCAGCAAGATGGAATTTGTCAGACGAAACTGTGAGGAGAACCTATGAAGTGAGCAACTAACCCTTCAAGCTATGAGAGAAAGCAAAAATATTTTTAAATTCCTGCAGCTTAGCCTGGGAGAAAATTCTTTTGTAGCCCCAACCCGGTTAACCCTGAATGCATGAACAATCTTGGACATATTCGGCTCCACTTCCTATCTTACACACTTTGTGTTCTGCACAACTGTATTTAAATAGGAACAAACAAACAAACAAGCAAAGCCCCTGGTGTTTTTCAGTAAACAAAGGAAAGGCTACTGTCATTAGCTCATTCTGTTGTGCAGCCATATGACAGATAAGTAAGTTAGCTATTTATGTGTCCTGTTGCCTTGTATTAAGTTAATAGATATTCTATGTATAAAATGAATGGTATTTTGCAGTATTTGTGTAGGGGAAAGAATTTAACGGGCACTCATGCAAAATGGATATTTTAGCTCTTTTTTATCAACTCATGTCTACTTTTCCAAGTTACAGGATATGCTTCTGAAACAAAAGTTAACTCTAAGCATTGTCATGATCGATAATACTCCTATAACTTTCTGTATTAAAAGTTGTTGAGCTGAAAACTTCTAGGTTTTTCACTGTATATTTTTGTATGTTGTTCAGATTATGTAAAGGCAAGAGGAGACTTAATTTAGTACAGAAGGCAAGAGGTACTGATAAGATGATTAGCTAAACAAAATGACAAGGCTTGAACAACAAATAAGGAGAAAAATATTAGCTGTTTATTCTGAGTTTAACTGAGGAAAATATGGAGAAAATGGAGATGATGGAAAGGAAGAGTTTGCAGACACAAAGTATGAATAAAAGATACCCTCTCCTAGCAGCAGAAGGGTAGAAAGCTAGAGTAGGAAGTAGGGAAGGTCTAGGTACTTCTTTTGCGTTAGGTGAAAAGGAGTTTTTAATGAATTCTGTTTGACAAGCTTTACTGATCCAAGCTAGGACAATTTAAGAGGTTATCACCTCCAGCCGTCCGTCACATCCATTGAGCGGTGCTTACAAGTCCCAGAACTGGCTGAAGAGCAGTGGGTCTGGTCCTAAGGTGCTGCAATTCAAAATCTAGCATATTAATGCAAACCATCATTGATTTTAGTCTCTGTTAATGTATTGATCTATGAACTACCGTGGCTAAGAGCTCTGATTCACGATTGCTGTGGGATTCAGCAGCATTTAGGGGCAGAAGCCAATTCAGCCATCATAGCTGAGAGCAAGGAGAGGCCATGAGACTAGAGAATGCCACTAAGAGGTAAAATTGGTTTATCTGACCAGCCAGAGTCGTGACAGTGATAGTCCCTCAGTACATATAGAAGTGCTTTAGTGCTTTGCTTATACTCCTGGGAGGTTTTGCAATGACAATTCATATAACAAATGGGGGGGGGAAAGGGGGAAGGAGAGTCATGGCTTACCTCTGCACAGCACACTGGTTTAAATCCAGTGTGGTATCAGCTTTCAATAGCTAACTAGTCCTATTAGCCCTGTGTACGTGAATTCGTTGAACACCTCCTTTTCCCTTTCTGTTCTATCCAATTACCTTGAATTATCTTCTGGATATTTTAGTGGCACCTTCTTGAGTGTTGCAGTGGCTGGCTTGCTTGTTTTGCTGGGTGCCAACAAAGTAAAAAACTACGTTTGGTTAATTAGACGATGTTCCTTGCATTGCCAGTTGATGAGCTGCTGGTTTCAGGCTCAGGCTGGCACAACATTCTTGGGGATAAGCTGTACTATATAACAGGCAGAGTAATGTCTCAAAATCATAACTTAGCCACTTTGCGCCAGACTTAGGTGTCCTGAACATGTTTCATAGAGTATATGCACTTCTGTACTTAGAAGCTTTTTGGGGTTGTCTGTGTTTGTGGGCTTTAATAAAACACAATGTTATGAAAAGTATTATATTACACTGGACATTTACAAAGTCAAGAAATTGAAAAGTTTATATTCCAACAGTAATGATAATATACTGCCTCCTCCATTTAATAAATTTAAATGGATGGCATAGGTCTTTTTGTAAGGAATAATTTTAAGTAAAAAAGACACCAGATTCGAACTGCTGAAATCTTAGCAAAACAATTCGCATTTTACTTCTCAGTTTGGTTTTTGAAGATTGAAATTAGGTAGATAACTGTGAATCAAAAATGGTGAATGTTTACCTTACTGTAATACTGGCATTGGAAGTTTTTTGTTTTTTTTTTTTTGATACAAAGTTGCATTACACGTGACCTGAAAGTGGGGGGAGGAATATCACTTTTTAAATTTTATTACATTTAAAGATGGACTAAAACTACTGTTAATATATCACTATCTGTTTACAATACAAAGCTAAATACATTTGTCTCACCCACCTGAAGTATTCCAGAGAATATGAGGGGTTTTCTTGCTGATAGCTTCAGAAATATTTGGGAACTGAATGTGAGAGCAGGCCAACATTCAGGTTGAAGTAAGTGAAATAATTTGGTAAGAATGTTCTCATTACCCTCTATAGGCCATGAGGCTCCTTCGTGAGGCTCGAACTCCCATCATGCATGATCATCATGAAGCTGTCATAATCTTCAAAGGGAAACCATGAGAAAACCAGATATAATCTAACAATGAACTTTGGCACACAGAAGGGGGTGGAAGTACTCAGAATTATAATTGCAACTTACATCATGTAGCACTCCATTAATTGAACACCATAACATTTTATTTTTTATCCAAAGGTCAAAGGGAATTGTTCTTGTTCTTGTTTTTTGTTTATTCCCCAGAAAACTCTTAACTTTGTAGAGAAAATATTCCTTGAAATTATTTGCCTTTCATTTTCTGATCAGCTTTTGGTATATCATTATTCTTTAAGTTTTTTGTTCATCTCAGTAACCAAACTGCAGTGACAAAGGACAAGCTGTTTCACACCTTTGCTCTTACTATTGATTTTTCCAAATACACTTTCCTGTTGCTATCTATCACGGCAACTATGCCTTTGCAATAATAATTAAAAAACCAGAATTCTACTTAGAACATGTTAGATATTTCATAATGTGGAAAAAACTGAAGAACTGAACTAACAGGATCATATTCAGTGAAAAAGGCACTCTCAGGTCAATGAGATTTCTTCTTGAGGATGTTCCTTGCATGCACTGAAACATTTACAGTTTTTGCCCTGCATGGCATGTGACTTTTAATCTGTAGTACCACTACAGCTGCAATTAAATTGTAGCTATATGAGCACATACTTATTTCAGAATTCATATAGTGAAAATCTCTTGTCTTTCTTGATTATGAAAGGTGATCATGAAAAGCCCTGTAAGGCTCAGAACTCAGAGGCAAATAATAAAAAGAAACTTTTAAATATTAGCTTTTAATTTTTGGTAGGGTGGTGTTAGTGAACAGTGGGCTTCTTAAAGGGATTGGTTTTTCCTAATGAAAAGTTTCTCCTACAGATTTGGAAATGAATAATCTGCACTTCTTTTCTTTTTCTTTTCTAATATAAGAAAGAACATGTTAATAATATCACAAGTAGGGCATCATTATTTTTTGCATAATACTTTACATTTACTTTTTCCAAATCAGGCATAAAGCCAAGAAAATCCAGGTTCTTACAATGTGGTGTAAATACACACCTATCTTTGTGAATATAAGGTAAAATAACTTCAGTTACCTCAGAGAAAGAACATATATATGTAGGCTTTTAACAGAATGGCCAAAATACAGTAAATCTACCTCTCAATAATTCATTTGTGTAATTACACCCTTAGGCTTCTTAAATTATGGCAGAGACTCATTCAGGAGCTGTTATTAGCTTAGAATCGAAGCATGCGTTTTTTTAATTCCCCTGAGAATTTCTGATTCATAGTCCAGAGAACAGGGTAAAGAAATTTCTTGGGGAATTTTGAAGAGAAAGAGGGAATTCACTAAGACTGGGAAACGTGATGTACGCTGCATATTTGCTTTTATAAGAATTCTTGGGTTTCTGGAGATGAAGGTGATTCCAATGAATCAAGACACTTACGTCTTCTCTTCTGATATAAAATTTGCCATTGCTTTTTTAATTCAACTGAAGTAACTGTATACCAAATGAAAATTTGTATACCATTTTGAATATGAAAACATGTTTTTCTTCTGGGGCATAGAAACAGAACACAGGGATTTTGAGAGAAAGTAGAGATTTCAACAGTTCCGCTGTGGAGCGTGCTGAAGCATAGATACAATATTTTCTGTTGTCAGCAGCCGGTCTAAAATAATTCAGCATAGAAGCTGTATGTTTAGCTCCTCAGATGGAGTGCAAATGTTCTTTTTTAGCTTTTATGCATTGTTTTGCATTCTAATTTTTGTGGTGATCACGTAATATAACAATTTGATTTATGCAAGGAGAACTCAGAAGAACTAAGAAAGATTTTAGAAGTTAGTGAAGGAATAATGCATTTCAGCACATCAGGTATTTGGTTTTGGGATTTTGTCCTGGTTTCAGCTGCGATAGAGTTAATATTCTTTCCAGTAGCTGGTATAGTGTTATGTTTTGGGTTCAGTATGAGAAGAATGTTGATAACACACTGATGTTTTCAGTTGCTGCTAAGCAGTGTTTATAGTAAGTCAAGGACTTTTCAGCTTCTGATGCCCAGCCAGCGAGAAGGCTGGAGGGGCACAAGAAGCTGGGAGGAGACACAGCCAGGGCAGCTGACCCAAACTGGCCAAAGGGGTATTCCATACCATAGGACATCATGCCTAGTATATAAACTGGGGGGAGTTGGCTGGAGGGGGGGCGCAGATCACTGCTTGGGAACTAACTGGGCGTCGGTCGGCGAGTGGTGAGCAATTGCATTGTGCATCACTTGTTTTGCATATTCCAGTTCTTTAATCATCATCATTATTATTTTCTTCCTTTCTGTCCTATTAAACTGTCTTTATCTCAAGCTATGAGTTCTACTTTTTTTTCTAATTTTCTCCCCCACCCCACTGGGTGGGGGGGAAAGTGAGCGAGCGGCTGCGTAGTGCTTAGTTGCTGGCTGGGGTTAAACCACGACAGATTTCCTTAGGTAAATCCTTCTAATTCAGTTTTTGAATGGTTATCTGTACCAAAACCTTGGCATTTTGTTTGTTTACAGTTAGCTAATATGAATATGATAAAATACATTACTCTGACTCCAGTGTACACAACTTCTATGGTATTGAATGAAATGTGAGCCAGTTTGCCCTGCGGCTAAATTTGGGTGGATGTCTCCAGATAGCCACTGCTGGTCTTCGAAAGAGCTGAACACTTATGCATATATTCATATTCTTCTTTCACTATCACACTTTCTTACCCGAACCATAAAGGAAAAGGGCTATTTTGCTATTCTGTTTCCTTTCTAATTTATCCAGCAGAACAGTTTACATTATTAATTATTCATTACAGGGAAATCAACCATGATTTTGAAGCTGAAAAAGAAAGAGTAGGAAAAATGTAATGTTAACTAACTTGTGAGCAGAAGGTTCAGGGCCTATCAAATCAAACTTTATACAGTAAATTAACTCTCAAAACGTAAAAGTTCTTCAGATGGAAAGGGCAATGATGAATTGTTTTAAGCGCGAACATAAGACCAGGGTCTTCTAATAAAAAGTCCTGACCCATGAATGTTCAACAATCTGCTGATCTCAATTGAGCAGAAAGATTGCCAAATTTAAAATGCACTGGCCAGATGATTGAGTCTTATTTCCAGCATATACACATGGTGGAAATAACTCTATTAGCATTCATATGCATCAAAACTTCTGTTTTACAAGGCTCTTCTTCAAGGATCTGGAGCAAAGCTGTTACCATGAGATGCTGTTAAGCAGCACATTAACACAATGGCAAAATGGGTGCAGCAAAAGTATTGAGGTTCAATAAGGAGGAACGGAGATATTTAATTATGGTACAGCAAATGCGTATTACAACATTTTAGCTGGAAAGATGATGTATAGTTGACTTGTTTTGCTAAAATGCAATAACACTACCACAAATAAATGGAATAGATTACAGCATTTTTAAAAGGAGGGAACTATTGAAAAGTGATACAAAATTCAGCTGGCAGTTGATAAAATAAAGATACTTTTTACATGTGAAAATTAATTTATATTTTTAGTTGCTTTGAGTGAAGTCTGATGAAATGAAATGAAATGTAATGAAATGAGCCCAGACCCAGTGTGTTTTTTCATAGCCTGAAGGTATTCTTAGCATTTATGTTGACATTTGGAATAGGTTTAGACTTTTGCAAGCCGTGTAACAATAACCTGTAAAGATGCTGTACGAGCATATTTTCAGTTAACCATGAAGTTATGCAGGTAAGTGTTTATTAAGAGCTTTCTTCTAAAATCAAAGTCTGCTGAACCTTTAGGGCTCTTATCTTTTTTAAAATAAATAATAGCTGTCTGTGTTCCTTTATCTATGCGGACAAAACGGGGAATATTGCAGGAGATGGTATGATTGAGGTCCATTAGCATACAGAAGTACTGTCATACATGTCCTGTTCTGCCTCCTCAAAAATAACATTAAAGCTTATTTTCCATCTGCTTACTTTCTTAATAATTAAAAGTAACAGAACCACTATAGGATTGCATAGAAACTAACTGTTGTTGAACTAGAACAGTGCAAATTGTCCATGGAGGAAGACAGCTGCAGTGATATCTAGATTATTGCATGTAAAATAGCATCTTGAGAAGAGAAAATTTGAAACAACATGAAGAGTAGGGTATTCTGAACCGCACTTCATGGGGAAATCCACTAAAGAATTTCTCATTAGATGAGGAAAACAAAATGGAAAATAAATGCTGAGTGGTGCTTAAACATCTATAAAGGATCAACAGCATGCCAGCATGTAATATAATCATTTTCCCTAGTGATCTAGAAAATCTTTAAGTATTTTAATTTTCAATATGAGGGTATGCACATTATCTAAATGAAAACCTCCAATACCATATCTTAAATAGAATTAGAGCAGCAACAAAAATATTTTTCTGCAATCCTGAAAATTATGGAGGTAGCAGACCATAAAATTAGATATTTTCCATTGACTTTGTGGCTTTGATCATGGTATCTCCTGACATTCATATGATGGTGTGGAGAAAATGTCATCTTCTTACTTTTAATGGAAGTGATGTCTGTTAGTCCACGGCAACAAGTGGCATGTTCTCGTGGTCCAAAGAAGAGAGGGGCTACCTCCATCATTCAGCTCCTTCTTGCTGAGGAAAAACAACAAAATAAGTATTGCATAGTATACTTAGCATAAATTGTTACCTTGCTGTCATGGTTCAACCCCAGCCAGCAGCTAAGCACCATGCAGCTGCTTGCTCAGCCCTCCACACCCTGCCCCGCTGGGATGGGGAGGAGAATCGAAAAAAGTAAAACTCATGGGTTGAGTTAAGAACAGTTTAATAATTGAAATAAAATAAAGCGTAATAATAGTAAGAATAATAATTGTAATGAAAAGGAAGAAAACAACAAAAAAAAGAGAGAAATAGAACCCAAGAAAAGATGAGTAATGCACAATGCAATTGCTCACCACCCGCTGACCGATGCCCAAGGAGTGATCGGCCC
Organism: Buteo buteo; assembly: GCF_964188355.1. NCBI lineage: Eukaryota > Metazoa > Chordata > Aves > Accipitriformes > Accipitridae > Buteo > Buteo buteo. Next base: position 73,978,328 of record NC_134171.1, on the reverse strand, counting down.
CTCCTGGCCAACTCCCCCCAGTTTATATCCTGAGCACTCCGTCCTATGGTATGGAATATCCCTTTGGCTAGTTCGGGTTGGCTGTCCTGGCCATGTTCCCTTCCAGCTTCTTGTGGCTCTTCTTGCTGGCAGAGCATGGGAAACTGAAAAATCCTTGACTTAGGATAAGCGCTCCTTAGCAACAACTAAACCATCAGTGTGTTGTCAACATTGTTCTCACACTAAATCCAAAACACAGCACTGTACCAGCTACTAGGAAGAAAAATAACTGTCCCAGCCAAAACCAGGACACTTGGTCAGAACATTTTTTGGCTAGTTACGGCCAATTTAATCTTGCTTTATTTGTATGCTTGGGGATTACCAATGGGTTTACCAGTGACTCCTCGGAGCCACGGTGAGCCTTGGCTGTTTCAACTCTCTTGAAGAGCCAGCTCCCTTTACAAGTTTTTGAACACTTTACACTGTTTAAATCCTGAGGAGGAAAAGCAAGTGTTTAGATCCATGCCTCTAAATTCAGATGCATGAGCCATAATGCTACCTGGTTAGATTCTGGGACACCCCAAAAATGCATTTCAGCTTTCAGCTTGACCCATTAACCTGCCACTTTTTTTCTACGGCCTGAATCTGCTGACCTGCATGACCAACAGGACATGCTGCAAAACTAACTTGGTATTTTTTAGGTTTTCCAGCTTTGGAGGATTAGTGGGATTAAGTCCTAGAGTTTGTTCTAGGTTTGAGAAGGGTTTTACAAAACGTATTCTTAATCAGAGATGAACAAATGAATTGTCAGTCAAATATTTGTACCGTTCAGCAAATTTAATGTTTTGATTTTATCTAATTCAAACAGCCACTGTATTTGATCATTCTGCAGGAGCTAATATATTGTGTTTGTATTGGAAACTGAATTAGGAGGTAGCAATGTCTCTATAAAAGCCTGAATAAACCAACCACGATACCCGAAAGCACTTTTTACCAGAAGCGTGAAGTTCACATACTCAAAACTGACTGAACAATCAAACGAAAAGCTATTGTATGAGTGTGTGTATAGAAAAGCTGCATGCTGCATTTTTCCCATATGCAAAATGAATAAGCAAATGGTCATGTAGGCCCATGGTTTACTAGTTTGAATACTTATCCTAAAATATGATGTGCACTGGAGAAGTTTACAGGAACAGGGTTACTCAGGAAAGAGAAAGTGACTGAACAAAATGGAAGTTGTTTTTTTTTTTTTTCCCCTCCCTGAAATCAGATAATCTCAAGTGTTCTTCCAGAGAAGAATCAACAGGCACCTTGGAAAAAGTTGAAGGACACAGCTATAACTTTTTCATTTCCAATTATGCAACTTTTATTTTGGTAGAGCAAGTGTGTTTCACTGATAAGAATGACTTCAAAAATATAATTGAATATTTTAACTTTTAGTGTATGCATAAGTTGGTTTATTATTCCTCCTCAGCCATAATATATAATATTTTACATCAGGATTACATTTTTTCAGACCAGGTCTTTTATAATCAAACCTGTTTCACAGTTTAATCTTATCATTATATTACAGTCCAGTACTCTTAACATTTTTATTGTTAATCGGAAGCTGGCAAGATTCCGTATCATGTAGTTCTTCCTTGCTTCAAAAATACAATATCCTGAACCAAAAAATGAAAAAAACCTTCTCTAAGGTTAACAATAATTCTAATAAAAAAATAAGACTGGGTAAAGAATAATGCTCTCGTAATCTGACTCAAAAGTTATGAAATTCAATGATTTTGAGAAATGTTATTTGTAGTTCATTATTTTATTAGTTTGTATTAACTAAGTTTGTATGTTAGATTGGTCTGAAATGATAATCAATCTTCTTTCATAAATGCTTTTTGCTGCATTAGATTTTTATGACTGACTATTAAAAGTGGCAATACTGAAAACTAAACTAACAAACACTTTTGCAAAAATTTTCTTATTATGTGAATTTTCTTTTGAGATTCTTCTTGCTTACCTTCTCTGTTACTGTTTGTACAATGGCATTTTACTGGTTTTAATGTTTACAGGCAAATTTGCAGGTGGGGGTTTGTAAAGGGCTTCTGGGCTGACTTCTTCCATTAAATGAGTTCTTTCCCACACATTACTTATTTAGTTCTGATGGCTAGTAACTTTTTTAATATATTTGAGCCTCCTTAATACAGTTAAACAGTTTTGTTAATACCTGGAAATACTTATGGATAAGAATTAATAGCTTTTTTTCTTAGTCTGTCCCAAATTGCTTTAAAAAGGTCAAGATAAAATCAATGTGGATGACAGTATCTTTTTGGCCCTAAATGGTTATGACCTTTGAGGTTACAGATGGATGATGCAATGCCGATATCAGATATAAGTACAGTTGTTTCTAACACATTTCTGAACTTTTTGGGTGCAAGATTAAAACTGTCAGATCATAATTAATTTGTTCTGCAACTGAAATGATGGTGCTGCTTAAGACATAAAGAATCAGTACTATTGCACTAAATAAGAAACAGATCATTGCTGCAACCGTTCTGAGACTTCTAACACTATAGATCTCCCATGGGTAGCACCTCCTCAAATGTCTATATGTGGTATTTAAAATCAATAGCAAAAACATATATATCTACTGTTATTTTTCTACCTAAAGGCTGTAAAAAGAAGTCTCTGATGTAGCCTTGATAATTTGAGACTCGATAACATTCTGTTAACTCCGCACTATCAGTTATAGCAAAGGTCAGTAGGTCATAAAGATACTGTCTTAATTAACTGTTAGAGTAGTTATTCCATGCTTTAAGTGCAAATATTTACTATTGTAATGCCATAGCTGTTACCACTTGTACACTTGATACCTAGGACAACCTCCATAATCAGTAGTAGCCTTCTGGTGCATTAAATCATGAACGTTTTGGAATAGCCTAAAATGTCAATTCTCATTTATCTATGACATTATAAAGGTAAATGTAGTCTAAACCTTTCATTATAAGTGTATATTTTCTTTCCTGGAAAAGCAGTATGTCACTTTCAGTATTACTTCTTGATAGGTTTCTGTACCGTAAGTTTCAGTATAAGACTTTAAAAGCTTCAAAGTGACTGAGAAAACACAGTTATTTATTGGTTGACTAAAAGGATGATTTTATCAAAAAAGGGTAACTTTTGACAACTGTAAGTTTGCCCAAACTAAATCTTGTAAAAGTTTTATAGACTGTTAAAGAAACATTTGCTGCTGCAAGAAACCTTACATCTGGAATGTAATTGATAGTCATAATCTGACTACCCATTGCATCTTTCGATACGAGAATATACATTTGCATTTTTTTTCAAGTGTAAAATTGAAAGCTGTAAGTTAAAAGAGAATTTAATATGTCATGCTACAACTGTGCCACCTAATTGTCTTTTTTGTTCCATTTGCCCAGAGACGCGGTGTTTGTGGAACACCCTGGCTTGTCACATGTCAAAGTTTTGTACAGGAAACAAGAAAGCAAAGTTGGGGCTAAACATACACACGCGCACTCACACATACATATACACCACTATGTGAGAAAAACAAAACTTACCGATGACAAACAGATCAGACTTTTTTTTTTCATTTTTAATGATGGTTTGAAGAGGCTCTCTCTTGATATCAGTGACTCTGTCTGTAGGACTCTTCAAAGTAGAGATCTGCAGCAGCCCTACTATCTTAAAGCTTGAAGAACTGTTTATTTCTATCCAACTTTCTCAAATTACTGTAGCTCTGGTGATGCTTTTGCTTTTTATATACAGAGCATACTTGGGATATTTCTTAGTTACCAGAGATTAATTACCAAAAATATCAGACAGACATTATATTGGCCTAGAGGAAGTCGACTTCAGGCTTTGATACCTGCATTTACCTGAAGCCTCAGATTTGTGTTCAGGATCCAGAATGGGGAACATCCTGGATATCCTTATTTAGGCTGACCAGGATGAAAAAGAGCAGGGCTTCTCCTTCTTTCTCATAATCAGATGGGCTGTTTTGGTATCTGTTTATATATGATTGTAATTAATGTATGAGACTGATGCATACAAAATTGTCAAATACAGTAGTAATTTTGTATTCAGTAAAAAAAGTATGAACAATAAAAATATTTTAATCAAAATCTCTATTTAGATATGGGAAGTATTTTGCATATATTATGACCATACCATTTTAAGTGAATTGGTAAAATAAGATGTATTTATACTACTGTAAAAATAATAGTCTGACATGTGTTACTTATTACAGGTGAGTGATACTACTGAGTGATCTCATCACTTACAAATACCAATAAAATCACATTTCTTTCATTTAACAACTCAGAATTCAGATTACTTCTAATGTGCTGAATAAACATGGAGTTCACTGATATTTCATGAGTGATGAGAACGTTCTAGTGGACCTCATTATTCACAAAATATCGATAAACCATTTATTCAGTTCAGCAAACCAGAAGGAAAACTGAACTGTGAATTTAAATGATATGAAAATAAAAGGATATAAAATAATGTGTAAGTAACTGCACATAATCAAGAAGAATAATCTCAGCTTTATTCCTTTAAACATGAGATTACTTAATGTTATATTGAATTCCCATTGATTTAAATATTACTCAAGTATATAAAGTTAACCATGCTCCAGGTTCAGCAGGGGTTCTTAACTCCTATTTACATTCCTAACCTCCTGCTGAAATCATACGATTAGACATTTGCAGTATCAGACTGTTTCACATGGTTTTCTATACACATCATTTATTTACCCTTTTGATTTCAGACATAAAATTGGCTTCTTATCAACTCCAGGTTTTCGGAAACACTTAAGTGTTTAGAATCACAAGTTATGCTGAAAGTTATAAAATACCAGTTCTTCATATTTTTGTAGGTCCTTTTTGTTACAATTGCACATACTTACATACAGCAAGAGGGCCCTTAAGAAAACAGGTTTGTCTCAGAGGAACTGAAATAATCCTATATCTCGTCTGACCAACCACTATGCAGTTCAAAATGTGTTACATACAAACCTGCATACAGAAATGCTGGAAAAGATTAACTTGAAAAAAAAGTTCTGGTGGAAAGATAGTTATTTACCCTCAAATAGCTAATTTCCTACTTATTATTGCAATACGTTTTGGTAAAGAGCTCAGGATGTCCACGTATGCGTTACAAAATCTTTGCATAGAACACTGATGCTTATCAGTTTCTTCTTCCACCCTCGATTTGTATTTTCAGTACTTAAAAAGGGAGGAAGAACTGTGAGGCTTAAGGGTTGAGTCTGACTGCTGAGTCTGGTGGGACTTTTGATCTTCCCTTCTCTGAGTGTTCCTGACCTTTTGCATTTCAATGGCAGGTAATAATACTTTTTATTTCCTACAATTGTTGGTTATGCACACTTCACCATCTCCGTCCAAGTGCTGCCTTCTTTAGTAATAACTTTAATAAAGCTTTCCATCTTTGATGCTGTTGTTGCTGTTACACGGCTAAAAACAAAATCTTCAAATGCATTTCAGTCTGATGAGAAGTGGCTTGCTTGCTGATTTCAGAAAATAAAAGGTCCTTTAACTAGCAATAAAGAGAGGAATGAAAAACTATTTGGACAAATGTTTCTTTTGCAACCCTCAGTCTAAAGGTGCCTCTATTACATTTTGCTCTTGTTGTCTTTTACCAATATTGCAGAACCCTATGTCATTTATGTTTTAGATATTTCTAAAATATTGATGTTTCTACTGAAGCTTTTTTTTCTTTTTTTTTTTAATTTTACAATTTTAGTTTGACCTAGTCTAACTATAGCTTAGGAGAGGAAGACCCAAGATCTCTAATATCCTGAAGACTATTTTTTCTAATTTTCTTTATACTTAATGCTGCCGATTAAATCTCTTCTGTGTACTTAAGCTGCGTCTTCATCTGTTCACACATAATTCAGTCTTATGGCTCTGGTCACATATTTCTATAAAGCTACCCTTTAATGTATTAAGGCTATGAATCATCATGTTTAAGAACACCCAAAAGAAGAAGAAATCATTTAATAAAAAAATAATAACATCAACGAAATAATATAAAATGACTTTGTAACACTTCAACAGCCCCATCTCTCCCCTATCAATATAACAAGATAAAGGGAAATTGGAGCTCTGAATTATTCTCTTTTTCAAATACATCCTACGAAAAACTAACCCTGGAACCTGATTATAAGTTAAAAAGAAAATAAATTAGATTGTAACACATTAATGTGTATTACATTCTGCAGTCAGGTCAAGAGCAAGAAAGAGTGAACTGATTTTTTTTTTTTCTATATATCAAACATTCCTGAAAGATTTTTCTCTATGTGCTTACCTGATAAATCCTTTCCTCCACTGTTCTGCAGATGTAAGAATAACCACAGATCTGGAAAATATGGACATTTTGGCTTTTTGCTTACATTTAGATGAATGGGCACACAGAAAATACAAAGTTTGCGGCCTAAGTTTAAATAAGAAAAACAAAGGCATACATGAAATGCAATTCACAAGAGATACCAGGATTAACAGCAGGCTTCACATATTGTTGTTAGAGGAAAGTGAAAGAAAATGTTGGTCCGGCACTTGAGAAAATGATCAGCAAGTGATGCCAATGAAAGCTGATTATTCAATTTTCAGTTCCCACTAAAAAAAGCATCTAGTTAGTGCAGTTACCATTGATTATAAGAAGAAAGGTCTCAAGCCTCTAATTGCAAAGAAACAAGTTACAGAAAATTTCAGTTAGGTGCTGTCAAACTCACTGGGCTTCATCAGCATCATCGTCAGGTGCTCCGAGGTTTTCAGGACCAGGGTGGCCGCAGCCCTGTGTTATCCCCTCTTGGCACAGTGTTTTGAGCAGCAGGTGGGACTGGAGACCTCCCAAGGTCCCTTCCTCCATCCTTTCCAGTGCCTGTGATTTTACTGTGCCCCCTTCGGAGAACTGGAATGATACTAGCTTAACTGAACAGAGCCTATAGAATAGCTGAAAAGAAAGAAGTGGCTGAAAGAAAGGGTCTAGAAGGTAAGATTGAATAAATCAAGGATGTTAGGTCTAGTGAAAAGGGGCAGTCTCAGATGTTCTCTCAAGACCGGCCGCTTCTAACAGTACAGCCACACCAAAATTTGCAATTGATGCATTAAACAGAAAGACAATAGGAATAAACCATCCTCTTCTTTGTTTCCTGAAAGGTATTTCATGAAAACAAAAAAAGCCAAAACCCCCCAAACCCCATCAAAAAACAGCAACAACAAAACCCCAACCAAACAAGCACATTTAATATATAAGAGCAATAACTGGGAATGGTTTGCTGCTTTTCTCCACTCATTGGCAGATTCCTTAAATCCTCCAAACTGACAAATGTGCCTCCCCATTTCTTAATAATTTGTGTATTTTCTCATCTAAGTCTTTATTCCATGTGTGTTCTAAACCAAGGAATTATAATCTTGCTTGGAATAAAATGTATGCTGTCTTGATTACCCACAAAACTCCTTTTCATTTCATTGAGAGACGGTATATTCTGTTAAGGGCCTCTTTGGGTTTTGAGGAGCAAGGGATGAAGTTCTTGTAGAGGAAAGTCAAGTGATTCAATTAGCAGCGTTTGATGGCCATAAATATTCCCGAGCAGACAGTTCCGCAGCCAGCCTGCGAGGAAACCAGCCAATGATGGATTTGGAGAACAGGAGCAACAGATGGGCAGCAGCGTCTGTGGGTTCGCTGGAGACCATTGCTTTCCTTTTTTTCATTGTCGGATGATCACACAATCTTCAGGACGTTAAGGTGGAGACATTATTATATTCTTTTAAGCTAAGGTTCTGCAATCATTTCTAGCTGTCCTGTGGCCGGTAAAAGAGTCTCTGTGGCTCTTCCCATTTCAGTGCATGGTAAGAAGGCAGCTGATGGAGTCGCTCAAGTTGTACTCACACATTAAAACTAAAATATTGTGAGCCATCGCTCAAATTAATTTGCCTTCATAAGATAATCCTCTTGAACACAAGATGTTTGCGTTTCTACGGTCGCCACTGAAGCCAGGCAAAAATTATAATTCTCTGAGAGATGCTGTGTATTATCAGTTTGGTGTAGAATTAGGTTCTTTATGCAGCTTGTAAAATTATGCCGCTGGAAAGTAACCGTAAGTGTTTCTGATTGACAGCTAGAATTCAAAAGTGACAGGAACATAGCTGCAAATGTGCTAGCATGACAAAGTGATGCTTGACATCTTGAGTTTACCAATACCTAAGAGAATGACTGAAAAAAAGGGGCAGCTAAACCAGCTGAAAGAATTGGGATGACAAGAAGAGGTGCTCCTTCCATGAAGGAAAAAAAAAGTGAGGGGTAGGTTTTTTCTTTTTCTTTTTTTCTTTTTCTCCATAGGTGTCTAGCATATGCTTCATAAGTTGTAGAAAATAGTGCAAGGGGATTTTATATTCCCCCATACGAAGATGGTCTAGACCCTGGTAAGCTCTCAGTGGAAGGCAAAGATTAAGTTAAATTTTTGCAAGACTCTTAGGATTTGACCGAGACCCCTTAATATGCTCAGTTTGCTGTTAGAATTAATTGCTGGCAACCTTGAATCTCTTATGTACTGATTAGTCTTTTCTACTAGACTGTCAGCTTTACTACAGCCTCAAAGTGGAAACTTTACGTCCTGTTTTCTGTTCCTTTTTCTTTAATACGGTCTTCTATTAAATAATAGCCAGTGACTGCTGTTCGTGTAAATCGCCCCCTCAGCATTAAAAAGCCAATCTCTTAAAATGAGGAACATTAGCCTGTAAAAGGGTTTGCTAGTTAAACAGTACAATGAGACTGTATGTGAATTACATCTTTAAAGAGTGGGATTCAGTGTCTGGCTCTTAAGAAATAAGCGAAACGAAGAGCTACTTCACTTAGGGTTAGTGTGGTGAAACATCCTCACTCTGCTGACTTACAGCATTACATATGTAAGGGCTCATGAAAAAGTGATGTTTGTGCGCAAGGCTTGTGCTCCACTTTAATCTTCGGTTCGAGTTCTCTTCTTGTTCTGAGTCTCCACAGAGAGAGGCATTTAAATTCCAGAGACTGGAAAGCCACCCTCAGGTCACTTAAAACAGCAACTGTGCTGAAACATGCATACAGAGACTGGTTTTGTAGAGGTACGTATAGGCATATTGCAGAGATTGCGTATGTATATGTATGACGCATGTACACACACACTTAAACCCCCCATCCCTACGTTGCTGTGTATGAATTTCTGTACATAAGCAATAATCAATCCCAATAAAAGGTAAATTTCGGTATTTCTGGGAAATGCCTGCTGAAGCTTTTCTGGTTCTGCCCCAGTACAGGCAGAATGCTGAGAGCTCATATGGATTATACATACAAATGGCTTTGAACACATTTTATTTTTGCTTCTATTCATAACTTACACAAGTTAGTTTTGCTTCTATTCATATACAATTGATTTCATTCTGTAGATTATGGGAAAAAATGATGCATAATTGTATTCAGCTTTATAAAGTGATGATCGTTTGACAGTTTTTAGAGATTACTGCAGAATTATGTGGCAGTGGGTGTAAATTTAAATATTAAGATCTTCTTTAAATAGGTTTGCCTTGCTCCTTGAGAATTGTGGGTACTGAATACAATACAGTATATATAACTGTAACATTATAGGAATATGTATTACATTGCTTAATGCTGAACCCACTCTACGAAGGAAATCTGAGCATCACTCATCTGTTACCAAGTTCACACTGTATTTTGAAGAAACAGTGAATAGGCCATTGCATGTGATACTAGGGGAACTGTATGCAGAACAAGAAGTAAAAAAAACGCGTCAATACTCAAACGCAAAAGAAGGTTTGGATAAAAATATAAAATTAGTGGAGAAGAAGATTAGTAAGAATTGTTAGAGAAATAGGTACCTGTCATTGTCGTTGGTATTTCTTTGACACTTACTATGCAGTAAGTTTCAAACTAACACTGTGCTTATAAAGATGGAGAGGAAACTTCAGGAACTGGCCTCTGTTTCTTCACAATTCCCCTATTCTCCTGTTTAATTTACACACATAGGGAGTTTTTATTTGTTTTATATATTTATTTATTTATATTTATAATATAAAAATATTATATTTGTTTATATATATTATAAACCCTGTGTTTGCATTGGGTTGGATAGTGTTATATTTAAACCACTAAGAAGGAATTAAGACCATATAAAGGCCACATAAAAGAAATGACCTATGAAAACGAGAAAGAAATATTTCTCTTTTCCCAAGATATTGTCACCCAGAACAAAGATACGAAATTAAAGGATGGAAAAATTGGGCTGATGTTGGGAAGCCTTCAACAGTGTGAGAAGAGCCAGTGTCTGAATAAATGCTTTTGACAGGTGTGCTACAAGGGCCAAACAGGCAAGATCTTCAAAACTGTTTGTCATCTTCTCTTGCAATTTTTTACAAAGAGAAGAAAAAAGAAAAGGCTGAAGTGGGAAATTTATATGTGTTTTGAGGCTATGAGGAAAGTTACCAAAGGCCCCAATTTAAAGATTTCAGAGCTGTGAAGAAGAAATGAAATGTTACAAGATTTATGAGGGGTTGGAGTTCAGTGAATGTGTGTCTAAAGAAATGACTTGCATTTTAATGAACTGTATTACTCTTGAGAGGCAATAGCTTGGTTATCCTTTCTGAACAATTACTTCGACTGTGTGCAGCTGTCAAAGAGAGCTCATTATACCAAAGAAGTTAGAATTCAGCTCTATAGATTGATATGATGGCCTCCAATTCATGGTATGCTTCTAAAGGCAATGGAACCAGCAGTGAGGGGCATCCAAAATGGTAATTACTTGTGGGAAATAGCTTCATGGTTTCAACTTACAATTCAAAGGGCTTTTTTTCAAGAAAAAAACCCTTCTAATTCAGTCTGTAACCTAAACCTCAAGGCCAACCTACAACTTTGTACAGCAGCTAAAAAATTTTGAGTCTGTCATATCATACAGATTGAGAGAAAGCATTTAATAGATACTGCCTCTGAAGCAGCAGTTAGTAATTTACAGTATCTTCGTAAATATTGGGGGTTTCTTTCTGTACATGTTTTTCCTGGCTTGTAGAATTTCTGACTACTGTCTTGCTTGTTTCAGTGGTAAATATTGATTTGCTAAACTTTAGTCTTAAAATCAAGTTAAGACTTCCTTTTTTTTTTTTTTTAAAAAAAGGGAATTCCTATAAAAAAAATTTTTCCTTCTGTTGAAGCTGTTGTCAGCCAGGAGACTTTGCTTGCTTGAATTTTTTTCTATTTGTGCTCTGACTGATCACCAACTCTTTCTGCTTTCTGAGTAGACACCTACAGCTGCTTTGTGTATGAAAATATGAACATGGGTAAGAAGACCTTCCCATTGATAGCTCTATTTCAAGTGCATATATGTTTCCAAAGAGCAGCTCTCCTCCAAGCCTTAGGCTAGCAAACAAATTTATCACAGCGATATTCCCTGTAAAATAATACTATAGCAACAGAGTATATACAAGATTAAATGAAACACTACTTGAAATTCTGATACATATTCATACTTCTGAGGTTTTGTTTATTCATTCAGATTTATTCTTTTTATAGCAACATCCTGCAGGATTTTTTTACCTCCTACATCAAGGAGTTAAATGAAAATCCTACAACCACAGAACAAAACCAGGCTTAGTTCATATGTTAATGAGTCAGGATAATTGCAGCTTTCCCTAGGTAATCTCGGTGTCAATTATTCATGAACCGTTGACAGCAGACATGACATTTCCAACTGACAGCTTTCCGTCGTTTTGTTTACAAGTATGAAATGCTTAAGTATGAAATGTTAGATAGGAGGTAAGAATTATGGTTGGGTTTTGGGTTTTTTTCCCAGGAAATATGGAAAAATAGGAAAAGAAAAAAATGGAGATACAGTCAATTTTCCTCTTAAAGGACAGAAGAGCCTATTCCTGCCAGTAACTTTTGCAGCGTTGTTGGAAGGAAGCTATTGCTCGGGTATTAGGATCCTTTGAGCTTCAAAATCTGCGCTGAGCCCATGTAACAATATTATGTCCCATCCTGGCCCATAGCTAGTGCAGTGCCATTGTAAGGGGGAGGACCCATGTTTTGCTTCCCATCCCCTCAGTGCTTGTTCCCACCTAATGCACTAGTGAATATCCCATATAACGCATGCCTGGGGAATACCGCCAGGTTCCCTGCTTCAGGTCTGTCCTTTCCTCTATACCACTCTATACTTCCAAAAAACCCAATGACAATCATAGCATATTCTCTCTCGACTTTCCCTTTTGTGAAACTGGACTCCCCTAAATGAAAAAGCTGCATAGAAGTGAAATGCCAACTTTGCAACCTGGGACATATAGGTTCTCTCACTAAAAGTTGAATTTTACCCACTAAAATTAAATTCCTGTGTATCTTTAAGTGCCTTTGAAACAATCTTTTATTTTATGACTGCTGTTCTTCTATCTGTGAAGACATTAGAATATTTTCCAATAGTAGCACCCTAATTGAAATTAATTGACAATAATACAATGGGGAACAAGTTTTTAAAGGCATTTAAGTGCCTAAAGATGCAGATAGGTACTTAGTGAGGGTTTTCAAAAGATTCTACACACCTGACTCCCATTATGAAAAAGTTTAAGGAGTCTCAGTCCATTAATAAGCTATTTTAGTTTTTCAGCCTTCATACTAATTTTGAGATAATGACTATTTAAGAAAATGCTCACCCAGGCTGAGCATTTACATTTTTTTCTAACCAAGTTATTTTTCATTTGAATACATGTATTTCTTAGCATAGCATTACAGATTTTTTTTAATTCTTTTTTTTGAAATAAAAGGACTGGCAAGGCATAGTGGAAGAACTGGGTTTTAATAATGATTAGGGTTCCTTGAATAAATAAAAAATGGTTGATTTTTAGGGTGCATCAAAACTTAATGTACAATACTGTATGTCCAGAAATCCGGTCTCAACTAAAGCACAGCACCCAAGACGTGGACCCAATTCTCCATACTCTTTTAGCCCATCTCCCCATATTAACTCTAATCTTGCAGCTTGCACTCATAATTCGCTCAGCTAATCTTTCATAGTTCACAAACTCTGGTAGCCTGTATTAACGATGGTCCCTCTGGACTCTTAACTGCTTCTACAGTTTCAAGACATATTACTGTTCCATGTCATTATTTAATTGACAATGTTCAATTGTCAGATCAAAAAGAGATATGTGGAATTTACCAAAAGCAATGCTTTTTTAATACTTTATTATTGTCAACTTGTCCATGTTCATACAGTCTTGTATAGTATGATCCTTCATCAGTCCTTTAAAAATATGTTATTTTTCACACCTTTTTTTTCTTTTTTAAATTCAAAGAAGTAGGTAGATTTGGGGTTCTGTTTTAGGGGGGAGTTTTTAGCATAATTGCTTACATGAAAACAATCTTTTTTTTTTGCTAGACGACAAATTTTTAAAATTGTTTAAATTAATGCCTTTAAATTTAAAAAACCAAACAGACTATATAGTAAAATATTCTGAAAACATCTACCCCAAAAGCTCAGACACACTTCTTTCTTTTAAACGTCTCTGGTTTTGTATGAAACCATTTGTGTTGTTTAGCAAACATGGACGCACTTATTCTTGCCTTGCAATGTGCACCCAAAAGTCCCTTTTATGTCAATGGAACATGCAGCAAGAAGATCAAAACTGATCCATGGTACATATGGATTAAATATATATCCCTCAGCACCCTCTTACTATTTTTGCATGTATATGGAAGTGTTTATAGTCTCAGCTTTCATGCTGTTTCACCTTTTGAAGGTAGAAGGTGAAAGAGGAGGGGAAGGGTCCTCGTGTGGGTTTTACAGGTTTTTAAATCATTTGTGTCTCAAGTTGTTGCTGCATTATAGCGCAACTTAAAATACCATTGCCAGATAGACCAAAACAGCTATTTTATGAAATCTCAATTAAAATGCCGAGGGAAATAACATTCCGTCTTAGAAAACTCAAAATATATTAATGTTGATAAAACAAAATGTTTTCCTTGACTTCTGGTATTGATTGAGTGACTTCTAAACCACTTGATAGTCTAAAAGTATTTCAAATAAAAGGCAAACATGACCTTTCACTGTGATTATGTTCCCCAGATAGTTATTCCTGTTTGCATGCACAGACAAGCAGATACTGTACTGACTTTTAAAGATCTTCCATAGATGCTGCAGGAAAAGGTAAAATTTCCTAGTCTAAAATAGATAATAACATTACAAGCATCCCAAAAGACAAGTGAGCAACAAAATTTTTGCTTGGAAACATTTCATCTCTCAAGTATAAAGCAAAACTGAGTAGTATGAAAAATAGTTCAAACAAAAATGTTTATTTTATTTCATATTCTGAGCGAAACCATCTGTGATTAATTCTGCCATATAAATATCTACCATCACCTTTCCAAAACTGGAATAAAAGTTGGCCTTTTTTCACAAGATTCCCCATTTTTTGAATAAACTGCGCAGAGGAAACGCTAGTATCCAATAGTGAATGATGCAAACTGTTCAAGAAGCATTTATTTCAAAGGTTTTACAATTGCTCTTTAACTATTATGAAGTACTAGTGCACAATGGGTAACTCCCTTTTGTTAGATTACTGTCTAGTCATGCATCTGTGTTCTATTTCTGATGACTAACTATTGCTAAATTTCCACAGAATTGCAGTTGAAGGATAAGGTACCACTGAAGATTTCTAAAGCTGACTTTCTGTTTCAGTCCTTACCTTTTATTTTAGAGTGTCATTAAGGAGATTGAGCTTTGCACAAGAGCCTATGCTCACCCCCATGGATAAAACACTTACGGTACACACACTCCTCAAACTTGTCCACAGTTCAAACAAAGGTCTTTAAATAGATATGTGGGGCTTCTGAAATTTTCTTCATTAACACATTTTTCTCATGCTTTCCAAAAAAGAGTTGAGGTTATTGTTTGTAACTGAGTAAATTATTGTACAGACGTTGAATGCTATTCGTTGTTGTTACAGTGTCCAGAAGAAAGGGTGAAGTTTGTCTCCCAGCCTCTTAAATAAAAAGGAATAAATAAATAAATCTAACATTAGTTTCGAAAAGCAAAAATGCGTTTTGCAAATCAAAATGATTAATTTGTCATTCTCTTGGAAAAAGCTCTGATCAGTCAGAGTAAGGGACTCAAAAGGCATGGTAAACAAAACCAAGAAATCTACAGAATAGCTTAAGCTAAAATAACCTTTCAAAATAACCATTTTTGTATTTTTTTTTTATAACAACAATAAATGACTGGCTTGACCTTAAATGTAGCATTATTATTTAACATAAGAGATATTGATATTGTAGAAAAATTGCAAATCAGTTTGAAAAACATTGACACTGCTCAATTGACATTTTCTGTTTACTAATATGAGCTGAAAAATAGTTCTTCCATTATGGATGGCTGAAGTCAGTTTTATACTGGTGAAGATTTCATCTTTGCATCTAAATATAATGGTGCTGAGCACTTTGCAGAATCAGAACCCCTTTCATCAGGTCAGCTGTGAAAGGTTTTCTATGAGCTGTTGTTTGCAAATCGGCACCTTTGGGGGCAGCCCTAGCCTAGCCATGCACTGGTGCATAAAGCTGAAGAACTTTTTCAGGTCTTGTGTGCTTCAGTGGAGATAAGTAGCAGATAAGTTGTTTTTATACAGTGGTAACTGCTCAAGTACGAATTTTTAAGGATCCCTCTAATAAGAGCGATTAACATTACAAACGTTTTTTAACCCCTAAGGAACACGCTTGAGAAGGAGGAGGAGAGATGGGAGAGAGATGCCCACGCGGTCTGGGCGCTGAGCGTCAGCAGTAGCTGGGAGCTGGTTTGGGGCATTTACACCATCCTGAATATATACATGCAGACAGACCCAGAATCACTCTCCTTTCCACCCCTTTTAAGGAGACGCACACTCATTTCAACTGGGTTTTCACTTTTTGTGTTAGAAGAATGAAACTGCGCTGTCAGTTTTGAATATCACATTTAGCCTCTACTTGTACTGAATCTGTATCAGATGCCAGATCTGATACTGAAGAGATATATACCTCTGTGAATTTTACAACATTAATATCATCACTTAATATTGTCGTTGAGACCAAAGTGGATAGTCCTTATTAGGCAAAGGGGATGATGGTTGGAACGGTGGGATCAGGCTACATAAACAACAAACATTATGTCAGCAATGTTACCGGTTTTAACCACAGGTAAGGGATGATACAGGGAGTTGGCAAGGCAGGCTACAATCCATTATATACGTATATGTATTGTAAACACAAAAAAGACACGTGCCAGAATCCGGCATCCTTCAGCTCTGGATACAAGGCTGACTGCCGACGAGTCCATGAAGGAAAGCGCTTTTCTTTGGAAGAGGAGGCTGTAGGGACAGCCCCCATCCATCTTATACATGGGTCAGGTAAAACACACCTTCAGGCTGTCACTGCGCTTAGATTCATGAATCAATCAGATTTTTATCTGTCTTTTCTATTAAAGCTCCTATTTCAGCAAAACACTTAACCACTCTGAAGTCTCTTGTTCTAGTCCATTCCTGTTCAGCAAATCATTTGTTCATGTTCAACGTATACTTTTGTGACACTTTACCTTCAGTAGGAAATTCAGCTACAGTGAAGATATATTTATCTGCTTAGCCTTAGGGTTTATCTCTGAAGTGACAATGAAGTAAGCGAGGAGGTACAAGACGATAGTTATTCCATATCAATTCCCTATGTGAACTTCTAAGTGTGCAATAACCCTTTCTGAGTAAGCATTAGTGCTGTGTACCTGTTCTACTGTATTGTCAGCTAACCCTGCAGGTCACCTTTCATGTTCCGTGGTAAAGGAATATCCCTTCACCTTGTGTCTGCAGAGCACCTCTCACCATGACCTAAGATTTTGAATCAATTCTATAAATACAGCATTTATATTATAGCATGCAGCAATTACATATTTTATTGTATATTAATTATATGTTGTTATGCTATTATAGATTAAAAATATGTCAGAGTCATAAAAATTTAAAAGTAAACAACAAGAAAGCTTTTAAAATTCCAATTGGGTTATAATTTCACAGTTCTAGTACAAATATATTCTTACCTACAACTTCTCTTTGCAATTTCAGGGGGTTGTAAGATATGAGAAAAACAAGACCCAACAAAACTATAATACTTGTGCCCAGTGTATGGTTATAAATGATAATGAACTAATGCTTAGTTTTCCCAAACCAATCTTTTTTTTATGTTTCATAAAATAGCAGATCTCTACTAATTACTATATGGCTCAAAGTTATTTAATGAATGTTGTGTGCATGTGCTTGCCCTCATGGATAGCTTGGAAATGGATGCCTTTGCACGTTGGCTATTTGAAGTGACTTAGATGCATTTGATTCCTTGGTTGGAAGTGGAAATGCAGAATGTGCTTTCTGCTAGTACCTGGCCCTGAAGGAATGTGATGTTTTCTGATATACTTCTTTCGCCGAATTCACCCATGTGTTTATACTCGGCAAAAGATGTGGAGAAACCTCAGGCATTGACCAGATTGATTCATCCATATGAAGACAGTACTTCTGGGTACAGAAATACCAGCTCACAGTGAAAGTGTACCTGTTTCTTCACTTTACTGTTCCAGAGCTAGATTTCCAATAAGATTGAGATTTCTGCGAATACAACGTGCTGTTCAGAAGAACTCTTAAAAAAATGAAAAAGCAAAATGTACTTTACCGATCCTGTTAAATCAATGACAAAACTCCCAATGATTTCAGGAATAAATTGTTAACCCACAGTGACCCCACAATAGCTCTAATTGTCTGCAAGCTGAAAGATTTTCTAATATGCTGCTTTAAGGCTACCACATCAGGTGCTAATGTCCCACTATAAATAAAAAACACATTTTAAAGCCCATAATTATATGTTTATTCAGATTTCAGCAGTAGGTCAAGGAAATTTATCTGCATTCTATAAAGTCTCTGCATTACGTGCACTGTAAAATGTCAGAAAATTTAAGGACTTCTTAGTTATTATCTCTTTTGGTTGCTTTAAGATACACATGATAAATATTTAAATAATATTTAAATATTATTATAAAAATCCAAAGTAATTTTAAAAAAAGAACTCAACAAAATGACAAAGGAAATTGGATTTCGCATAGCAACATCTACTAGAAAACTAGGCTTAAGCAATCATTTGCATCTCAAATAAAAAAGAAATTTATGGATTGGCTTTAATTTCAGGCTTTCAAAATTCCTTTTTCTTTCCATTTTTATTCCATTACATGATACCTCAGAGCTGCAACCTGTCACTTCTTTTTCCTGCTTCTCACTTTGCCATTTCAATTGCTTTATTCTGTTGACTTTCTTTCAGATTATCACATCTTCCTCCTCCTTTTCTTTTTCCTTCTTTCCTCAACGTTATTTTCTCTCTTTGTTTTAGCACATAAATTATTTACACCTGCAAAGTAGTCCTTGTCTGGTAAATCTCACTCATGGTACAGTATTATAAGCTGTCTCCAGTAGTTTTCCAGGTTATGCTTGTTCTCATTTATGTGTAGGCTTCTTTGCAGCTCACCTTCACAATCACCTAGGTCTATGCTATACGTTATGCCAGGGAAATCAGTACATCTGATGACAACTCCATATGTTAGTTCCCCTGTACTTTTGCTGTCAGGATCTCACATTAAGGAACCATTATTTTTTTTTAAAGTGGTAATTACTGAGTGGTAAGTACAGAAAAAACAAAACAATTGTTGTGAATTGCTTAGTTAATTATACTTTGAAATGAAATTCCAAGCTTTTTGCGCTATAAACATTTTATTTCTTTGCCAGTGAGAGGCAGTTCATTTTAGAGATAGTAGAGATAGTAGCTTTACCTCCAGTGTCCTGGGCTACAGTGCGATGATTGGGGAAATGCAGGCTGGTGTACAGCAGAGCATCCCCATCCACTGTTCGTACTCCTGACACTTGCTGCTTCATCCTTCTCCGTACCCACAGCTGCACTAGCGGAATTACGTGGGGAAATGGACCGTGGGCCTGATTTGCGTGTGTGGGGAGAAAAAATGTATTTTCAGTCTGGGCATGTTTCTGGTTGAGCTTAAGATGAAGAAACATGACTACTGGTGCTGGCAAAGCATAGGGATGGGCACGTGTACCTGAGGACGGGCGAGAGGAGAAGGCAAGACCCTAAGCAGACGCCCACCATTACGTCGGTTTAGGATGATCATAAAACCTCAGCGTTAGGAATGATGACATGTTAGGAAGCCATAAAAATGCAGTATCACAATGGTACAGTTTGTATCTACGTATAGAGGATTTAAACACATGCTTAATATAGCTAGCAGTATTCACAAAGTGACAAAACTGAGCAACTGGAGCAGGATTCTTGTTGTGCAACTGTGTATGCATCCTCTTGCTGTGTGGCTCCTTGCACTTTGCTTCTTGAAGTTTGGTATGGAATATAAACAGTTTTTAATATCAAGCTGAGTCAATACATTGTTTAGAAGAAGTTCCTCAAAAAAGTGAAAAGTTCATCATACTAGTATTTTCAAATTATTTGTAAAGCTTTTGATGGAATTGATTAAGGGCTTGTCTTCATATGGCATTCAGTTAAGTACTTCCTTCATTGTAAATCATCTGGAATAGATGACCATATTTGACTTTTGTGGTTACTAAGCAACTTTGCACTCCATCGGTAAAACAAATTATGTACTCTACAGTTTCCTGGCTTTGGAAGTGGAATAATTGCATCTTTTGACTAGAACCATGCTCAAGCATTAGACTACCATCACCGAAGGAAGCTTACTAGAATGCTTCTTGCTGCACTACACATGCAAGTCCTCCTGCTCTAATACCAACACTCTGGGGAGGTCAGCCAAATTAAGGCAGAATAATTTCCCAAATGAATAGAGTTCAGAAATGCTGAACTGTCAGCAGTGCTATAGTTTAAATTGAAGTCATTATTGATTCCTAAATTTTTACTTTACTGTTTGGGGTTTTTTTCTTGGTTTATTCAATGAATGGTTCATAATGCAACTGACTTGAGTAGCTGGAGCACATCTGAAACAGCCCTTGGTAAATGCAATAAACCTGCAACCTCTGTTTTATCATCACTCATACTTCTCTGCCATTACTTGACAGGTGTTTTGATGAACAAGCACGATAGCTCATAAGAAGTTTGACCGGACTAAAACATATATCTTTTCTGTCTATGTGAATTGCAGTGCCCATAGAAAACCTGAAGTGCTGGCGTTCCACTTCAGGTTTTAATGCTTACTCTACAGAGGTGCAAATGGCAGCATAAGATAAAGCAGACTTGAATGAGCTGTGAAATGACAGAAGCTGTTAGACTCACATCTTGTGAAATGGTTTTAAAATTCCTCTTGGATCAGATACCAAGTATGCTAAGCAAATTTTGGGATTTCTACATTAGAGGGTTGCAAAAAAATAAAATGTCTGTTAAGATGCTAACAATATAATGCTATTATCATATTTATTGAGGCTATGTGACAAATAAGCATAGTTCCCCAAAAGAGGATTGAAAAGTAATGTGGGGTTTTTCCAGCTAAAACCTCACCTTCTTTTCTAATAAATTTTAAATTAACCTGCAGTGAAATTGTATTTTATATCAGCTACTCGTCAGTACAAATCTGAAAAGGAAGGGGGTCTGTCTATATGAGACTCGCCTGTGAGAAGGGATAATTTTGAACTGTGAAGTGAATACTCAGCAAGATCAATTCTGCCAATTATGATGGCAAGCATATTATCCAAACTTGCAAATATTTACTATCTCTCAGTATTTCTGGCTGGATTATTCTATTCTAATAAGAAACTTATGCATAATAAAATGTGTTGTTTTCTGACTTTGCTCTATCAGTAATGGATTAGGTTGTAAGCTGAAGTAAATTAGCACTAGAGTTTTTTACAGTGACTCACAAAAGAACAGGTACAAGTCCAATATTTGATTCCTTTTGTTGTCACATTGAGGCCTGTATGCATAGCCAAAGTTTTGTGCACAACTGGACAAGAGTTTTAATTCTCCATTGCTGCTTTTGCAAGGTGTTCTAACAGCTGAAAACATCAATGCTTTAAAGGATTTCTTTGGTGATTAGAACTCTTTTACCTAAACTTCATCACAGTTTAAAGGAAGCTTAATATCTAGCGAGAGCAACACAGCTCCACATCTTCAAAGGGTGGTTTTGCAGGCCTGCATACCAAACAGAAGACTTTTACCCCTGGAATGGATAACCTTGGAGGAACAAAACTGTACCTGATTTACCTGTCAACTGGGTCAAGACAGCAGCTGGGAAGTTACAGTCGTCTCAGGGTGCCAGAGAAATTTTGTTTCAAATTAAGCTCAAGTCAAGCATGAGTCGCAGTTTCATTCATATTAAAATAAATTACTGCATTATTCAGCTTGGAAACATGAAGGTTCAATATGTGCTTGTGTGTGTGCGCGTGCGTGCTTGTACTTTTTTAATATGTATGTATATTAACTCATGATGAAAACAAGGAAGTTCTTACTTAAGATGTACTGGTGCAGATGGAGAGGCATGAACATTAACTTCTAAAGGTTTCTTTTCCTCTGTGTTCAAGATAAATGTTTGTCTCTGAGGCTATAGAGTTTTCTTTGTAAGCTTTCTGAATATTTCATTTGATATACATATAAAGCAATTGCTTTACCAGAATAAACAGACCACTTACTTATATACTGTGCTAAATGAACCTGAGTTTTTCTGATTCGGGTGAATAATTCAAGACTGTTGACCTCTTTTTCTTGTTCTTTCTCTCAAGAAAACCTTTACTGTGATTCTATCTCTTTCTATTTCTTTGATTCTATGTTTCCTTTGTTTTTTCTGTCCACTGCTACATCTGAGTTCTGGCTGGGACATGAGGATAGAAGAGGACCTGCTCTAAGGCTAGCAGCAAATTAATATTTTTGTATTGTAAACTGGCATGGACAAGACTAAGGAGAGATACCAAAATCGCAAACACCAGTCAAGGATGAGCTGTAGACAGAAAATTGTTTGAAATGTTTTTCTCTATGTAGAACAGTAAATGCAAACATGTTTGTAGAATCCATCCAAAGTAATTTTTAAGCAAGATACCAAGGCAAAATTATGGCTACTCGGTCAGTTTTTAAACTTCAGCGTGGGCTTTCGTGTAACATGTTTCAACATGTGAAAGGTTGTTAAGCTGCAAGTCCCCTGAGCAGTGCAACCAGCCCGCCCAGTACAGCACTGGCAACGGCAAAGGGACATGGCTCGGGTCCTACGTATGGTGTAGTCACACAAACATTAAAAGGATCTGTGGGAATCATTGCTGATGCCAAACTTGTTGTAAGCTAAGGCTCCTATCTGCTTTCCCAACCGTCACTCAACTGGCCCTAATTCCAGCCGGTTAATGATTCGTCTTGGTTTGTTCCATTCTCCACAGAGTAGCACTAACTGGGGGCGGGGAAAGTTACAATCAAAAAACAGGAAAAAAGAATAAACAAGCAAGAAGCAACTAGACAGCACTGTTGAGGAAGAAAAAGGGCTTTGCTTCTGGGTAATGCAACATGCTGGAGAAGGATTTTTTTTACCCTCTGCTTGTGAGAAAGGCAGGCAGAACAGCCATAACGTCAGTGGTTGGAGGCACCATCCCTCCTTTCCCTTATGCCTTCCTCAGCCCAGCGTGTGAGTGACAAGGGGTGAGCAAAGTCCTCCCAAAAGAGCCCCGTATGGATGCCGGGGGTCCCGCTCCCTCCCCCTGGCAGGAGGCCTCTGAACTGGTTCTTCACAGTGACTGACAACTCTTTCCAGCAGTACAACTGAACTCATGTTCTGCAACATTTTTTTCCCTAGGGACATTCTTTCTTTTTTGTTAATACTCTGTATGTATTTGATCTTCTCGCCTTCACAAGACAATCAAACGTGGCTTGTCAGCAGTTTATTATCGAAAGAGAAACAGGAAGGGCAGAGAGGGGCTCCACACACGGGGAAAATGTTGGGTTTAGATGAAAAGTTATGAGGTCTGATCCTTTGGCAGAGATAAGCTCAATATTTCAAAATCATGGCTTTCTGTAATCAAACCAAACACGAAGCTGAATTGATAATCACGCAAGCCATTATTTTTCTTGAACCAGAAGTAAATTGTCATTTTGATGCTTTTCTGAATGCTGCAAGAATTGAACCAAAACAGATTTTTTTTTGCTTGCAAGCTAAACACTACAAATAAAAAGAGACAGCTCCCTAGCAGGGACTTATTTAGTATGAGCCTTATTTGCACTTGATAGGAGCTTCAAAGCAATGTCATGTCAGAGCCTATTCCCCCTCTCTCTATCCCTTCCCCCTCGACTCGCAGGCACGTATAGCGCAAATGTTCACTCCAGCTGCGTGACATTGAGCTTCTTCACCCTGCGCTACACCAGCAGGGAGAGCTTGCATGGAGAGGTGGCAGAGTCTTGGAGATGTTCGAAAGCCATCTAGATGTGGTGACCACCCTTCAACGGGGAGAGGGGTGGACTGGGTGGTCTCCAGAGGTTCCTTCCAGTCTGTGATTCTGTCTCAAAGGACTTATTGCTCCTGGAGATCTGTTAAAAGATTTGCCTGTGCAGGCATGTTGGCTTGCATAGAGAACCCTATGTGGGGAAGAAGGGAGAAAAAGGCAGAAATGCAGGCTGTACTTTACAGCTGCAGAATTGATAATGGCCTCTCACACATATTTCAATGTATGTAATAGAAAGGACTTACCTGTCATTGCAACAGGAGGTTTGATTTTAGACTGATTTAAAAGTCTGATCTTGATATATAACTCTAATAAAAATCAGTGGAGATATACGGCTCTGACAGTGATATGTAAAAAGTGGCTGACTGTCTCATTTTAAAATACTGATTCATATTAGTTTTACTTCATCAATTTCATGGAGCTATTCTAGATTTATATCGATGCAAGCAAGATTAGAAACAAACTGGACATCTGCAACTTTTATATTTATTAAGAAAACTGTGATTCTCAGATTGATCCATTACTGTTTCAAGCCTTTCAACCCCATAATACACCTTTTCTGCTAAATGACAGTGAATATATTTTTATGACTTTTAATGCTATAGCATGTAATAGAAATCTGACCCTCTTGCTTAGCCTTATAAGTTGTCTTCTCTCTGCAGAATGAACATGCCATCACCTGTCATTTCTGTAAGTCCAGATCCCACTAGTCCACAATGAAAGACTCAGTGAGTTAGTTGCCTTTAACCATTGATGGACTTCAACTGCTTTCTCATACAGAGGCAAGGAGTCCTTCGCTAATCACTGTGACCTAAAACTACAGTCAGAGAGAGCCATAAGGTAGAAACAGATAGTGCATTAATTCTTTCACCATGCTCTATTCGTATATAGATGAGCAGAAATTTGGCTCTTCGCAACTGAAAAGCGTGCCAAGGTTCAGTGCTTCAAAGGCAAAAGAATTTTTCTTACTTATTTGGAGTGGTATAAGTAACTTCTTCAGTTCCACAAATTATATAGGAGTAAATCTAGAAGCGTTAATTTCCCTGAGCTCTGCCTATGCTTAATGTGTAGCTGTAGTCCTCCTTCAATGCTGCAGTTAGTTCATTAAAGCTTCTCAAAAGTACAAGTGATCTGCTCTTTCAATTAGGTTACCAAATGTTGAAACAAAAGAAGCGAAATGTTCTCTCTTTGTAGCTAAGATTAATTTTATCTGTAAGGAAATAATTCATAAATACTGAAGCTTCTTCAAGACAAATACTTTCTAGCTAATTTCTTCCTTTTACACAGAGGAGTAGGAAAGCAAACTTACTTTCATCATGTATGTAATCCTTAGACACTTGAGTGGCCTTTGTATTTATCTTCATGGCAAAAATCAGATTGAGAGTAGCAAAATAGTATTTTAGAACTAAGTAAATCAGTTTAAAATAATGATTCGTGTAATACTGAAGCTGTGCAATTTCTTTTTTTCAAGAAATTGAAACAGGGTGAAACAATTTCCAAAGAAATCGTTTATTATATTGACTTAGCATACCGACTCTGTCTTCTTGCCAAAATCTATTGTATAGGGAAGTTGTGGATGGGAGGGGAAATAAAAAAGAAGGAAGAGGACTGACTTACAGAATTTGCAGTATTATCATTTGAGAAATATTAACTAATGTGCAGGCATGGGGATGGATTTTTGCATATGTGTTGACCCAGTGCTATGGGTTCAGCACAATCTAAGTAGCTCAAGAGAATCACTGTGACTCTGGAGGGGAAAATATTCCCTCCCTCTTTGTGTAAAGAGAAGTGGTGTATACCCACCATACAGATAACTTACAAGTGGCTGACTTACAAACAATGCATGTATATGAAACCCAACAAAGTAATATATTGTATTAAGAAAATTGCGTTTGTTTTGCAATATAAATGAATAACAAATCAAAATGTTCAAGATGACTAAACATTAAAATCAACAAATGAAATATACATAATTTGTATGAGACAATGTTCAGATGAAGATGACACTCTACTAAACATAGATAATTCACTGAATTATTTTATTATTTGATTTGATTTTATATAATAAGGCGGCAGACTACAG
Organism: Buteo buteo; assembly: GCF_964188355.1. Taxonomy (NCBI): domain Eukaryota; kingdom Metazoa; phylum Chordata; class Aves; order Accipitriformes; family Accipitridae; genus Buteo; species Buteo buteo. Next base: position 73,952,777 of record NC_134171.1, on the reverse strand, counting down.
CCACAGATCCAAATTACTGATAACTAGCTTGAGTTGTTTTGGCTCACGCATGGACTGTCAATGTGTCTCTCAACTCATTTCACACTTGACCTCCTGGAGGGCAGTGGAGCTATATACAAATGTACACTATTCTTTCTAGTCCCTGACTTTGTTAAAAAGGGAAAAAAATGCATCAGAAAATCTATATTGAATTAATACCTGAACAGAAAAACCTTATCTCTGAAAGTCTTAAAAAAAAGAAAGGAAATAAATTCATGAATTGAAAGCTCTGCCTACATAAAGAGTTATAGTGCCTCTTAAGAGTAGCACTCTGATGCATTAATAGTGGAGGCAGGAGCTCAGTTTAACTATCGCTGCAGCTTAAGGTACACAATTACATTCTTCAGCGTCGACATTTTCACCTTGATAAGCATAATAATGCCATGCAGATGCAGACTAAAACCCATAATTTCAGCACTCTGCTTCTACTCACGTTGATTATAATAAGGTACGGCACTGAAGCATGCACGATCCTACATTTAATTGTCAGCATAGCCCTTCATTTAAACAAGAAGTTAGTTAACAGTATGCCTTCTACGGTGAATGTGGGAGGCATCTCAAATAGCTGTGGCTAAACAAGAGAAAGTTAAGTGCGCCAGTAAAAACATGTGCAAAAAGCTGGTGATGGTTTAAATTCACCTCCAGTTCGCTGTGGGTGTCGATGCCAATCGAAAACAAAATATGATATGTTTATATTTGCAAGAAAGGGCCTGCTTTTTTCTTTCTTTTTTTTTTTTTTTTTAGCTAGGAAAAGCTTCCCTACAGTTAACTCTACTTTAACTCAATATAAAGCGGTAAGCCAGATGACAACAGTGAAGGACAGCTTCTGGTATGTATAGCGAGAAGTGAAAAATACCTGAACATAATAAACATATGAAAGTTTGAAAAGTGACTATAAAATAATAAAACTAAACGTAGAAAAATCACACAAGACGAGAATGTTGTACATTGCCTTTTGTTTACTAAGTCACTTCTGGGAAGAAAAGAAAAACAACATATAGCAAATAGAAAACTTGATTTAAACTGGGACAATAGTCATACATATATACATACATATTTTATTCGTACATATGCGTGTGTATATGAGTCGATATCAACGATACAAAAAATTTTATCTGAAAGATAGAATTTCTTGGGGTTTTTTAACCTGTGCTGTATTGTTGCTTGATTCTTGAAGTAGTAGTAGTTTAAATAAAAAACACAAAAAACCACACCCCAAACTTGAAACAATCAGAATAGCATTGTTTACAACCACCACATAATGGCTGCCATAATGCCTTGGTAATATATTTTAATTCCTTCTGATGGTATGAAAAGGAGAGAAGACTCTCAAAAATGCATCATTTTGAAAAGGAAGGTTCTTTGCCCAGCTTATTAAATGCCACGTTATGTTTTCTAGGCCTAATTAACAGTCAGGCACTACTTGTTACATGCACTTTGTCAGACGACATATCCAGAGTTGCAGAAGTTCAGCGGCTCGTAGTTTTCTCGCTCCGAATCGAGGAGTTACCTCGTGATTGCCAGCAGAATGACAGTTTATGTCAAGCGCAGAGCTGAGAAGCTGGTGGGAGGTCTGGCAAGACGTCGGGTAGGTTCTGCAGCTGGCTCACAGTCAGACCATGTCTTCTGCTAACTGGGGTTAATGGCAGCCCCAAACTCAGCTCATCAGCATCTGGCACTAGACGGACTGGTTCATTTTGCTGGAAATTTTATGATGTTGCTGTTCTGTTCTTTATCAGAGAGTACAGAAAAAAAATTGTAGACTTTCTGGGATATCCAGATAGTCTGACAAGATGCCTCTTCATTGGTTTAGCAGCAAAGCTATAAATTGCTGTGCTGGGTTATATATAATATAAGTAGTAGTAAATACAGTCTTCAAAGCAACTACTATAGCAGATTTATGCACACTTTTTGCCTATTTACTTTGCCTATTTACTATTTACTTTACAACTCAGTGTCAAAACTAACTGGGTGTAATACTTCAAGGTCGAATCTCGGCCGTGGATTATGATGGATGCAATTCATAAACTTACAATTGGTTGAGGTTTTGTTACAATGACTCTTTTTAACCTTTTATATAAATGAAATAGTAGGAACTCACGAGTTTCAGATTTTGCAGACTAGCAAACCAATAGGTAGGCTGGGGAGGAAAGCCTTGGTAACAGATCATGAAATTCATGAGTGGTGCTGAGAAGCACTCTCTGGTATGCAGAGGCAGATGGACCATAGACTAGGCATTGCAGAGATGAACTTTGTTGTCCCATGTCCCTTCTGTCTCCTGTTCACGTTTCATCAGAGGACCCCAAGAGCTTCTATTGGTCACATTAGCTATTAGTGGCACTGGAACTGCAAGGGGTGACACAGGCCACCACTCTTCAGCTAGAACCCCTACTCCAGTTTTAGGAATGCCGTGCTGCCGGCCACAGGGAAAGGAGCAAACTTAAGGAGCTTTTACAGAGATGCTACCCTATGTAGCCATAAAAGTTGTCAATAAAAGACATTTGCCATCATAAGTGACTTGCAAGGTCTTTCCTCTGATGAATGTGCTTCTTGGTAGGCCAGGGTGCAGCACAAAGCAGCTGGATAGCAAAGTCTTCTCCTAATGAAGAATAATACTACATTGATGGTAGGGCTTGCAATTAATTGAAAAAGTGCACTATAAATTAAGTGCTCATAGTTTTGAAGTGGTGTAGTGCAATTCAAATGTTGGGTGCTGTAAACTTCTTGAGCTTTAATTAACTACTACACTCATTTTAAAAAAAAGAAAAAAAAAGAAAAGGAAAAAAAATTTCTTTCATGGGAGAAAACAGTCGAATGCGTTTAGATGAATCATTTAATATCTGTCAACAAATGATTACCAGATCTCAGAGGCAAAAATCATCTAATTGGCCCTTAGCATTTAGAAGCAGCTGAGTGATTGGAAGGATACTGTTACATAAATATTGTCACATATTATCTTATCTTAATAACTAAATTATATAGAATTTATATGACAAATTATGTTGAAGGCAACATGCATAACCATTTATTATTCAGAATAATAAATGAGCGAGGTGAAATGAGACAACAACTAATCCCCACAACAAACAGTGCTCTTTATACATTAATAGTGATAAACTGCGGTAGTCAGGCTAAATCGTGCCTAGCCCTGCCTATGTAAGCCAACTGGCACCTCTGAAGATGTCCTGAGATACCACAAGAGAGAGTTTCTTCAGTGATTTCATTACACCTACATTAATTTTGCAGCACGTTTTGTATTTCCATTATGCTCAGAATTATACAATGTTTACTACTTCATGTGAAGTTACCTTTCAAAACTAATGATAAAATTGATGTTGGAGGGGGAACACATATGACAACCTTCTCCTCAACATCTTGCCAAGATTCCTTTGCAGGATGCTGTAAAATCAATATAACACCATTATCATAATGCAGCCATTTTCTCTGCATTCTTCCTGTGGCTGGTCGTCTCACCTTCCTGTTAGGATTGTATCCTCCTCCTCTGCTTCACTGCTGCTGTGACCACATTTTTCTGTGCTCTAATGTGGGTGAGACGAGGCTGCCTTCTCCAAGAGCATATCTTCCTCTGTTGACTATAATGGAGCTTCAATGACTTGCCTGGGTTAGATCATCTAATGCAGAAGTTAAAACTCCAAGGTGACATGAGCCTTGCAAATCATTATATAAAAAAAGGTCATGTAGCATCTGACTAGTATTGTGTCATAGTTTTTCACACCTGTCAGAGTTTTTATTCAAGTTCCTAGGGCTGCATTAGGTAGTAAAATTCTAGTTTCTTTCATACCGTTCTTGCTTTTGCTTCCTTTCTTCCCCTTCTACACACACACATAGATCTTCATCTATAAATATATGAGCTCCATACAGAAAAATTCTGTTCCTATAATGCTGGGGCAGGGGAGAGGGGATGTTCTGGAAATACCACAGTCACAAAACCTGTTCAAACTCCTGTTGTTTCAGGGTTTGCCCTCACAAGTCTGAAGTGACCTTTTTTTTTTTTTTCTCCAAATCTAGAATTAGTAGGTCAGATCCTGATGTCATTTAGACATACAATGTATACGAGATCAGTCTGAATTGCAGAGCCATATGTGGCATAGATTTATTAAATTTAGATGTCGTATTCCCACAGGATTCCTTCATTTCTTTCTGTGTGCAGAAATTGGCCTAATTTTCTTCTCACTGGTTCCACAGTAACAGAAGAGTATCTTCATTGACACTGGCATAATGCTAGCATAAATAAGATCAGTACTAGGCTAACTGCCTCTTCTATGGTGTCAAGAAAACCAGATTGCATTTCTACTTGATTTTTTAGAGAAAAAATTGTCCAATTCAGAATCTAACATTTCTTCTTTTTGTCCAAAAATTAATTCCATACATTATTGATTCTAAAGGCAGTGCCTCTGGATAACAGTTGATGTCTGAGCTCGCATGGGTTCTTGGAAGAAAGGGGCACATTTAGAACTGAGTCTTAATAGTGAATCAGAAAATGGAAATCATAGGTGTAATCTTTTCAATACAAAGCTATAACTAATATTTAAGATCAAATATCATTTGATTTGGCTTGCTCATATTATCCATAATCATCTTCAATTAAATTAGGAAAATTAATTAAAAAATTTCTATAAATATGTATGAATATATAAAAACTTGTTCACTTGTTTGTAGGTCTGTTAGTTTTCCTCAGGATATATAACTTGTTTTTAAATGGCTCTTGGTTTTTCTACATTATTATTTTCCTGCAAAAAATTACTTAACTACGATCGATTATATTCTAATGTAAATATAAATTCATGTCTATACACAGAACATACTGTACAATCTGAAATTCATATTTGTGGGGTAAAAGAAATCTACTACATGTTCAAAAAAAGCTAACATTCATTATGGAAAAAAAAAAAAAAATCTCTTGCTAATTTTGTTTTCCAAAAAGTATTTGGTGAGAGGTACAATTGCATACAAGCAGTAGTATCTGTTTATAAAATTTAGAATACTTGACATCATAAGGTATTTTGGTTTTGGTAAAGTGAGAGAACATACTGTTTTTGAAAAATTTTCTGTTGATTGTGAGATTACTGAGTCCCACTGGCAAAATTAAGGGATTGCTAATAAAATACAATAGGCTGCCTTCCTTTGCCTCTGGTTTCAGGTCTGTATCCTGTCGTTTAGGACTGGGAACAAAGCAGCAATATCAGTAATAAGTGGCACCAGTTGCAAGTCCCATTCTTGTATTATCTGTCCCTGGTTTACCTTAATACATTTAATTTGCAAGTTCCATCCCTGATATGGGTAAGACTATCTGGAATGAAAGTAAGTCTGGTTTTGAGGGTATGTATGTGGTTAATGGCTATTTGCATACAATTAGCTAACTTGAGCTACTGCTGGTGTAAGTCCTGGCCCAAGTATCAGGCTGGGGCTCCTTCTAACCAACATTTTCATGATTCTTCCTTAGTTTCTCAGGAGCTCAGCTGATCATGAGAAGGTGCCATAAAAGCAACAGAAATACCATAACTGCTAATATGACAGGAATAGGTATAGCTGCATATTTCACTCTCCCACTGCTGAACAGGTTGTGTAGATGTCAGATACAGAGGTTCAACAGTTCTGGATTGTCTACTACAGATAACACTAGAAAACACAGTAAAATGGGAAGGTTAGAAACATGCTGCTGCTGTTTTCAAAAGAAATATTTTACTCGAAATGTATCATAAACGTAAAATCCCACAAGATCTAGTTCCTGAAAAATAATAACATTTCCTTCTCAAAACATTGTAAAGCAAATCACAAACATCAAAACATTCTACACTGAAGAAAAACGGGTCAGCTGGAGTAGTGTTGCAGTACGTAAGAAATTCAATGAGGTATCATCCTAATCCCTTTTTCATAGAGTCAGTACTGTCTTAATCCAAAAGAAGTGTCTTGAAATGGATGTTTGTCATTGCCTCCCAAACCCCACCGGGCACTTGAGATGCAGTTTGTAATTTTCTAGAGCAGAAGGGATAAAATCAAAACTGAAATGAGTCACAAATCTTAATTGAATTTTTTTAATAGCATAATTTTCAACAGCAATTATTTCATGCTTTTGAATTAATTTGAGTATAGCTGAGTTTATGTTTCTACTTTAACCCTCTTTACATTCATTTATGAGTACATTTGTGATGTTGGTACAAGTATACCAAAGAGAAGTGAGCATGGGTTTGGTTTTTTTTTTTTTCTGTATTAGCTGTTTAATTGTTTGATTTCTGCATCTATCAATAAATGTGCCAAAGCTGCTATTATGCTAATTCAGAACACTGTTTTTTTCTCTGGGTTATTTTGATAAGGAGGAAAATGTTAACCAACTGTTGTTGTAGGAGGAGGGAAAATAAAACAAAAAAGCCTCATATGAATATGAAATAATTTTTCTACTGACTGAATTCTGAGTATTGTTTAACTGAGTCATAGATGTTTGTATTTAATTTCAGATGTGAGCATGATGCAGAGTATTGCCGAGAGAATGAACTCCTAGTACGAGTGCCTTGCATCCATAGATAGCTGACAACACTCTTCCAATCTTTATGAAAGGATGCTTAGAAGTAGTTTTATATACCCCCCCAAAAAATATTTCTGAAGAAAATTCAACTTGATCTTCTTTAAAAATTTTTATACCAGCACATAATATAGGCACAGAGAACAATATTCATTTGACCAGAGAGAAGTGCCATGTCTGTTACTGCATTTCAGCTCGTCTGTTAAACTTGCCATATGAGTACATGAAATGAAAAAAAAAAAAAGGGCATATTAAAGGTAAGATTCAGCACATCTTAAAATAGATATCTAAAATCAGTCAGATGATCTGCACCCTAAAAAACTCTTTGGTGACTATAAATTAATTTGAGGATGACAAGCTCAGCTGTAAAGCCTGCAATGCAGGCAGCTAAGCTTAGGTGAGATTAATTCATCCTCGCGACACAAATTTTGCCCATAAGTCTTTGGATCGCTTGCTTTGGATGATTGCTTTTACTGAATGTGGAGACTTGAAAGCATGATTCCCTGTAAAATGGGTACAGAGGCAATTATGTATTGCTAAAACACACCACAATGGGTTGGGGTGAGCGTGATACCAGGAGATTTTAATATGCTTCCCCCAGGCCAGCAGGCACCTTCCCAGGAGCATACCGACCCTCAGCCACCTCCCTCCCCTCCACTTTCCTTGGCGTTAATGTTTCTGGTCGTGTCTGTGCTTTTTTTTCTCCCAACCTTTGATGATTTCATGTCTTTGTTTTAAACTGTGACTAAGTATAATCAAATCAGAAACTCACCTCCGTGTTCTTTCTCTCCAATGTACTTTCATTAAAACTACAGCACATGGAACTGACTTTGGGACAGAATGAGGAAGGATCTGTCAAGTGTCCCTATTTCAGCATTTGTTTTACCTTGAGAAATGCATTTTGTCTAGTCAAGCGCTCTGTACGCACCTCAAGGTTCAGAGTTTTTCTCTTCTAACTTCACCAAACATTGCTGCTGTCTCAGTCTTAGTAGATCTCCATAGAAATGAAATAGTGACTTTTTAGTTATTTCCCATATAACATTAATTTTTGATATTCTAAACCTTGGCCTATTGTAATATATCGGAGCTCTTTGACCCAGTTTCCTGTTTATTGCAGCTTAATTATTACACTGCTCACTAACCAGACAGTTAACACGGTTTCAATTCATTTTTCAGATATTAAGATTGCTTGCAACAGAATTAAGCTAAAATTAAACGGTAGTAACTCAATTTTTGCTTCTAGTCATTTGGGAGGGGTTTTTTTTTGAGAATTCATTAAGAATTAAATTATGTTTATTTGTTCAAAACATCCCACTGGCCTTCAGTATCTTGAAAGATATTAATAATTTAATATCTTACCCTCACCTCCAGAGAATGAGTCCTTGTTTTATGTGAATTTCTCCTACTGTTCTCTAAACCCTGGAAGATATGATCACTTTCTTCTGCCCATTTTTCTCTCAATTCCAGTCAAGGAAGCTGAATTTTCATTTTGGAGAAAGGACTTATGCTAAATTAGTATCACAGAAATACAATGTGCACAGTAGTAACTGACAAATCTTGGAAGGATTTGGATAAATCAGATATTCAACTTTGCCTCAATGGTTTTTCTTTTCATGGACCCAGTTCTCAGCTATTTGAAACCTCTATGTCAAAGGCTTTTGGCCTCTGCTTCAGTTTATTAGTTATTTATGAAATTTGGGTGAAGATGTATGTTCAGACTTTAAAACAGGTTGAGGTTAAGACTGTTTGATACAGGGCCTTGTCATTCAATTGTTGTTTGGTTTAGTGGGTGATTTTTTTTACAAAAGGCACAATTTGTGAGCTCACTCAGATCTTGAGAAAGATGTTCAGGAACATATAACGTGCGTATCCAGTCCTTTCTATTTTTGTAGAATTATTTTATTTAACGCTTACCATCTTGTTATAGTCAGAGCTATAAAAACATATTTTTCCCCCCTCCCAATAGTTGTTCTTGATTTTCCATTCTTATTTTCCATTTTTATTCTCTTGACTTTGCATCCTCAGTGCCTTGCCTTGCCTTCCGCTCTATCTCCTTTGCTTTTTCTTTCAATCAGCTATGTTTCTCCCATGACCTTGTGGAAAGCACATTTTGTCCTACACTAAGATTGGCTTTTTAGCCTTTCAACATAAACATTCGTTTAAACTTGCACATAGGCACTGTCACTTACTCTTCTTTTTTCATACTAACCAATATTTAAATGGTCACCATCTATTTAGGGAGATGCTCAGACACTTGCTACCATCCTCACGTATTCACTGGGAGAGCAAAATGTTTCCTTATTTTCCTACTCGAGAACAAAAAAGGGTTGCAAAGTTGTCCTTCCTCCTGGGACAAAGGTACAGACTAGGGCTCCCTGTGCCCGAGTTGCTGTCAGATGCTCAGGGCAGAAATGCCAGTTTAGAACCAGCCTGACATCTCGCTTCTCCTGGAATTTACCACAAAGCCCATCCATCCCAGCTTGCCTGTTTCCTTGCCAAGCCAGCCAGGCCACTTTAGTGTGACACATGCTGTTACTGCCAGGTCTTCTCTTAAGAAACTGGTGGCATATGAGGTATGAATTTGTTTCTCCAGTTGTGTTGGAAGATCAATAGATTACAGTAGAGGTACTGGCAGCCAGGAGTCAGTAATGTCTTAAACTGGCATAGCTGTTTCTTCTATAGTATAATAAAACTTTGATGAGGATGAATTCCAGCTGTAAATTTACCATGGCCTATTCAAGATAAAGGAGAAAACCAGAGCTTCTTTAAAATACATCAGTTCAAAAGGTAGGCATATTTTATTTTGGTAAGAATTGAAAAAGAGCTGGCACCTTCCTCTTCTCTTTTTGCATTATGCCTATACTTTAAATAATAGCTTGATTGATTGTTTACCTATTATTCCTGACCTCCAAGGTAACTACAAAAAGGCCCCTCAGAAGACAAAAGTTCTACTACATCAGACACATTTAAAACACAAGAAAATACATAGATAGACCCACTTTCTAATGCAGCTTTTGGACTTAAACCAATTATTCACTAAAGAAGAAATATTTACATGTACTGCAGAAAGAAAGTTTATAAACAGTTTGATTTAGCAAAGCCAAAATAATGCATGGCACGACACGTATGTGATCAAAATTTGTTGTACAAGACATAAAGTAAAACTCTGTAAAAACATCCGGCTATATGCAACTTTTTTTCATGTATATTGTCCCATATTTTTTTCCAGGACCAACCAGCAAGCTCCTACCACTGTCCCCTGTATCTTCCTTCTTTTCCCTACTGCCCTCCATCCCTCCCCACCTCCCTCCACCTACCCCCATCTCACTTTTCTCCTGACATATGCATTAACTCCCTCAAGCAATTTTCAGTTTTAGAGTTGTTGACAAGCACTTACCAGCTCTCTCTCAGAAAGAGAAGCAGCACTGCCGCTGGATAGGTGAATTGCAGGTAGTTTAAGAGAACAGACCTAAGACATCAAGTCACAGTACCTGTTGTAATTGGAGGCAATACTGGCTAACTCTTATTTGGCTTGCTAAGCAGAAGGTAGGGGCCAGCTTGCTTGTTGCAGGTACACCAGCTGGAACAATCCCTAAGAAAGTAAATAATAGTGTCTGTAAGGTTACTGCAGAACTTTAAAAGCTAAGATTTAAAATCGCTCATGTGAGCACAATGAAAACAATGCTGTCACTGCAAAGGTTGCCATTAGAAACAGATTGAGCCCGGTAATCGGACTGGACTACTAATGGCTACAAGTACACTTTGCCTAACCAGTACTGGCAGGATGCTTTCCTTACAGTGATAAATGTACAAGCTGTGACTTGCATTTCATTTCCAACCTTGGCAGGCTAAAATAGTCTGTTAATGAATGAAGACATCTTTAAGCATGCAGTTGTATGCCAACAGCAGTTGGTAATCCTCCATATCCATCTTATTTCATTCCATTTACAATTCCACTTGTAATCAAGCAACGAATAAACTACTGATGCTTGGCCAGCAATACCCACATGACCTTAGAAAGTGTTTGAAATGTGAAAAAAAGCAAAATATGTTTGTCACTAGTATTGCTTACATTTTCACTTCAGCCTGCAGACAAGCAGTGCATTTGAAAGTCATTCTGAAAATAAACTGCAGCAAACTCAATCAAAACTTTTATTATTAAACATGACACACAAAAAAAGCTTTTTGGAAATGGCTATTAAGAGTAACATTCAGCATGAGATGTTTCTGATATAGCATATAACAGAGTACATAAAAAGCAATAACATAATTTCAGTAAAACCGAGAGATTTATTTATCATGATATTGCCACTAAAGAGTCTGAATTCTACAGAAAGCTGGAAACCTCTGGTCACATAATTCTCAATATTAAAGGTAAAACTGCTTTTCTTATTTTGTGTTAAGGAGAAAGCAAATCAGAGCAAATAAAAGTATACTAAATTTCAGTACTCAGTCACCCTCTTGCAGCTCTTTCTCTTTTCCTTAGGCATGTATAGTCACTGTGGGCAAAATAAAAGTATTTCCCCATTCCTTCTTTTGCCTTGAAGGAACTGAGTTGCTGCCATTCATTAAAATGTCAGCTGTTTTCTGACTAGAGGAAATAATTTAGTAATAATTACTGCTGCTTCTCATCTTACAGCACAACTCAATCTCCATAGCTTTCTTATAATTTCTTTATTATTTCTCCCCTTTTTATAATTCAATCAATTAAATAATGAAGAGTAAAGAATTGTTGGTTTTCTAGCTCTTTATGATCTCCTTTGAAACTTCTACAGCCCTACTGTGACCAAAGGACCATCTTAAGTGATATTGCAAAGTTCACCTTGCATTCGTATTGCAGTACTCAGTTTAATTGAAATACTTGAAGCACCTAAAAAATGTTACAGAAAAGCATATAGCACATGAAGGGATCTCTTTCAACACACATGTGATAACTACCAAGGAGAAAACCTCCCCACCTCTTCAAACTTCAATGAAAGAGAAGACGTGGCAAATCAACACTTAGTCCTTAAAAGTCAATACTGCAGGGAACTTGTATACTTGCATTGCAAATTTGTTGTTTGGAAGTAGATTTTAATCTTTGTTATAAAAACACAATCTATGCTAAGAATTTTTAAAACATCTTTACCAGAACAGACCACTTAGAGGTCATATAAGTCATGTACGTTCTGCAAATTTGAAATTTCATACAGTTTATGTGACATTTATTGTGGTATAATACCATATTTATCAACTTCAAGATGAGCAATGTGCAAGTGGGTATGATCAAGTGTTTACTTAAGCTGTCAGATAAAATAATTAAGCCCACAGTGGAACAAAGAAGTCTACCAAATTGTTCACTAAACCACTCAATATATCTCTAACTTCTATTGCACTTCTAGTAAATAACATTATTTTAACTGCAACATCTTCTAAGTATTAGCAAGTAAGTAATTACTATGTAATACCTAGAGCCAAAGATAGTCTACATTCAAAAAAGTTTTTAGCATTCCTGGGGTAATCATACAAAAAGATTTCATCGTTCTTAATTTCCTAGGCTAAATAAAAAAAATAAATTAATATAAATTAGTGTGCTGTCCATCTCTTGTCAACACTTTCTTCAGATATCTCGGGGCAGGGCTGGGGCTGTATTTGGATATGAAGTGTGGAGCAAGAGCGGTAGCTGAGATTGCTCCCCTGTTCGGAGGTGGAGGTGCGCAGGGCAGGTGGGTGCTGGCCAGGATGCTGGGCATGCACAGAGACTCGCCAGGTCTCACCCTGACCTCGGAGCCGCAGAGTGACACTAATGTAGGGTCCAGCGTTTGGGAATTTCCCTTTGCTGCTCCATTTCCCTCCTCCACCCAACTAGCTGCTCTGCTCCCAGCCAGCCACCCCAGCTGTAAAAGGAACAAGACCTCTGAAGTGCTGTCCCCACGGCGCTTCCAGAGACCTCGTTACCATCACACTTTGATGCACCGTTTGAAGCATCTGGAGGTAGGAGAGAGGTGAAAAAGCCTACAGGCGTAGACACAACAGGTAGGAGGGTGATATGTATCCTGTAAGCTACTTGATGAAAACCAGCAAAAGCATGGGTAACTACGCTAAAAGTAAAAATTATGGATAAACCAGAACTACGATTTATGCAAACCCAAACTGAACCATTTTTAAAGGTTACAGTCAGTTAAGCGAAGAGCTGTTAGTCCCTGCATCTGTCCTCTGTTCGTGAGCTTCAGCAAATCTGAACAGATTTCTTACCTGCCAGACGTTTGTTTCTCTCCTCTGCAGTCTCACAGCAAGGATCAGGTTTTGCCCAACTTCTTTATCTTCCTAATCGTCTTTCAGATAAAAAGACACAAAATCTGTAAAAAGACCACTAGCTTGATTTCCCCCGCTCTTTCTCACCTGCCAGCAAAATTTGTAAATTTTCCAAAAACATACTTTAATATTTTCTGTAGGTGGATAGAGACCATTACAGATGAAGATACCGCTTCATCCACTAGATAGCTAACAGGATTAGGATCTTCATAACTTAATCTGACCTGGATAAGAATTCTGACTGGTCCTCATAATGGAAAATTTTGCCATAATTGGAGGTTTGGGCTTGATAAAGCAGTGTTTTTGTATCCAGCTGAAGAATAAGGTTCATGGCCAAAGCAAAGGGCTCTTATAGCACTACTCCCAGCTATAGGCAATGCCATTAGCTGTTGATTTGTTTAGAATTGTTTTTTGTAAAAACAAACGAGACAGAAAAGAAGTTGTTGGGTTTTTTTTTTTTCTCATTATGTCCAGATTCTTTCCTGTTTCTCTAAGCCAGGTGTGAGATTTAGTAAATCCATTGATTCATTACACTGCAGAGAAGACACATTCTGCTGCATTCAACGACCCTTAAAGTTTTGATCCAGATTCCTGGGGATACTGAGGAGATACTGATAGAGAGAGAGAGAAGAAGAGAGGGAGAACTCTCTAGGAGGTAAAAAATTAATTAATTTGAATCAATATGAATAAAAATGACAATGAAATTTTGGCAAATGTATCAGTTTAAGTGGGGGTTGTTCTAAGAAAATGTATATACCTCTAAATTTTTGGTACACAGCTCTGACTGTGGCTGTATAAATACATTTTTGTTCTACAAAAGAGAAAGTTTGGAATTTGTTACTATATAGCTTCTGCAACTTACTGATAAAAACCTGTCCATCAAAAGAGTTGGTGACGCAGACGTATCCTCTCACTGGCGAACTGTTAACAACACAGACTGATTACATGAAGAGTGTAGAAAGATACCTTATCTTTGTGCTGTAGAATTTTATATGACTGAAAAAGTGAGGGGAGTTTGAAAAAGACTTTTGCCTTAAACTACCTTGAAACAAGCTTGAAATGGACCAGTCAACCCAGGTTTTTTCTTTATGGAGTTGCAGTGTTGACCTCAGTTGTATCAGTTAATCTCTTTGAACCTTTCTTCCTCTAACAAAAGGAAGAGAATAATGACATCTATTCAATGTAAATTTTAAGGACTTTTTTTTAAGATTTAAAATTTTGGATGTATAAAACTGGTGTTAATAGCTACCTACACTGTGTTAGATATTAAGATAGACAAATCTCTTCTGCAGTTCAAATAGCTAAGGTCTGAGGTGAATTACGCAAGGAGGCTGTGGAATTTCTATCAGTCACGAGCAGTTTTAAAGAACAGATTAGACAAACATCTGACCACACAGAGACAGGTGTGGCTCATCCTACTTTTTGGCAGGATCGTAGAGTAGATGACTTCCCAAGCTCTATTCCAATTTTTTGATTCTGAAGTGTTGCTTTTGTGGCCTTTGTCTTGGGAGGGTAGAATCAATACATGGCTTCAGGTATTTCTGACCTTTTGGGTAGAAAGTATATTATGAAGTCAACATTCCTCAACAAACAAATTTTTCTCTTAAGATGAACTTTTTCCCATGATTAGTAACAGCATCTTCTATGTTGCTCTTATAATGTACAGTAAGCCATGAAACCTCAACTAATCTATGAGTTAAGAATGAGCTGTTCACACTGAATTATTGTCTTGATTTTCCTTTCTGAAAATTTACTAGCACTTTTGATATACGCTGTACATGCACACTCCAAAATAAAATTTGGCAGGTTTTATCAAGTAAATATAAGAAATGAAAGTGCCAAAGTGAAATCAACCTCATCCCCTCCATTTTCCTTTCTCCCTCGCATATTTTCTACTATGTGTTTGTAGTAGAAATATAGTATAGTTGCCCTTTAAAATGCAAATTACTTTGACAACAGAAGGTTTGTATCATGGCTTAAGTTTAGGTTGGAAAACCATAAAAACTGCAAATTGTACAGGCTATTCACAAGGAAAAGCAGTTTTAGTGACAGTCAAGGAATTCTCAGTTATCATAAATACAGCATTCAGCATCAATTTACAAAAAACATTTGTTTACTTACTTCATTAACAACTGCTGTAATTTGGAGCTGCTAGAATGTTTTCTCAGATAAATCTTCCATTCAGAGATCTTATTGTGAATGGGATCCCAAAATGTATTTGCTGACTGAATGATAAAAGTATGTTTAGGAGGAACATAGTCACAACGGGAGAATTAATCTCAAACTGACATAATTTTCATTTAACAAAAAATTTGTCATTATTTCTATTTTATCTTTCACTTGGTACCTGAACATGAAAAGGGGAAACCTGCCGAGTGTTCAAATATTTAACAAAGTGATGGAACACCCAAGCTATCTATCAAGGTCTGGTGATTTTCAGAAGTAGAAGGTAATAACTAGGTTAGAGGAAAGTGGAAAGTTATTGAGAAACACTTTGTGATTTCTATTTTCCATGAATCTTGGATGGGTAAGCATTTCAGACATGGATCCCATTTTTTTAACTACTTTTTTTTTTTTTTTTTTTAGCTTAGCTGCTAAGCCATTTTGAATAAAAATACAGATAATTCACAGCTAGTATTGAAGCTAAATCTGATACCAACGATCATCTTTGGGTTCTCACAGGGCTTATATCTAGTCAAGCATACTTTTTTAAGAGAATTCACTCACTCCCTAAACTTCCCTTTTGACAACGTCTATCAGGATAGGATACTACTGAGAAAGCCAGTCATCTAGGGTACTCTCTTTGGTTTACCTGGGGGCCATGATATCGGTAGATGTTTTCTCCAGTAAGGGTTCACACATGCTTAAAATTTAGGCAAAACAACTGCTTTCTGGTGCATAGCTACCTAGTCAAGTCTACATCCTTGCTTTGGCTTGGAGATTTCTTACACATTGCAGGAGAAGAATGAAAACTCTAACAGTAGGACTCACAAAAATGTGGTGTACATGCTTAAGGGAACAATTATAAATTGTGATGGTAGAAAACTGTGCCGCAAATATGAATCCCATCAGAGGCAGACCCCTCTCCCTAGTTAGGATTCACAGGGCGACTGCCTATTGCAGCAAAAGCAAGGTGACTTAACTTACCTGGACTATTTTTACTCACACACAAGCTGACCCATTTAGAACTAGGCAGCTTTCTAGTTAATTTAATTCCAAGCCTATGCCCTGAGCTTGAGTGTAAAAGACCTGGGTTCACTCTCTTCTCTGCTTGAGAAGATCTGAATTCTTACCTTCCAGGAGAATATCCCATAAGATATTCATGAGGGAGGAAAATATTTTCCCCCTCCCATTTCAGCCTGAAAGCTGTTCCACTTTGCAATAACTAATTAAATATTCAGTGCACCAGAAAAAGACTAAACTTGAGAGCAAGTCCTTAGCCAAGGGCTATGGGTACCCCCCTTAAGACGAAGAGCCACAAATCCAGTTCTTGCTCCACTGAAAACCTTGACACAGTAATCAGAGAAACAAGAACTAAAATATTTGCTCTCAAGAAAGTGAACTACTCTACACAAAGAGTACAAAATAGGACACATTCTACTTCCCTAGCCAGTATAGTTGTTATTTTAGAGATACACATGAAATGTTTTGTTGAATCTCTTAATGCAAAACTAAGAACTGACAGTGGGACTCCAGCAAGTAGGTGGAATTACCACAGAGCAGTGCCACTGCTGGCTTTGTATCAAAGCCAGTCTACTCAATGTACTCTGAGCTTGAATAACATATTGAGACATACAAGTGGGAAAAGCGATAGTCCTTACTGTGAAGACTGAGGCACTTCTGCCTAAATGCAGCTTATTTACCCATTTACCTAGAAAAATGGGCTTGCAGTGTAAAGATGGTTATATCATTTAGAAAATGAATTGGTTTACTATTTAAATAAATTATTTAGGGGGTTGGAGGTTCCAAACCTTAAGGGCTATTGTTTGCTTAGAGCAAAGTAACATAAAAGGTTTAATTCTTTTATTCTATAGCATTAATAACTCAGTGATAATAATTAACATAGAAATACGCCGATCCTTATAAGCCTGAAAGGATAATGTGATTTGTTAATTGGTTAACTATAGTAATGATTAATAATAAATAACAGCAGTCATATTTCTTTCCTAGGGATATCATATCTGTCCTTTTAGCAATTTATAATGGACCTCTGGGTTACTTGTTCTAATTAGTGGGTTGAGACACTCTTATTAAGCATGTACTAAATAAAACCAAATTGTATTATAAGGCAATATATACTTTATATGGCATATATCACAACAAACATTTCCAACAGTAGAATACCGAAAACAGACTATTGTCTTGGTGGTACTTCAAAATCTAATTGACTGGGAAAACCACAGAATTTTATAGCATTGTAGCCATTTGTACCCAGAAGCTATTCTTCCTTGCTCCTGTGGTTACTATCATATTTTTAAACCAAAAGAGCTTAACAAATCATGGATGACCAGGGAAGCTGTACAGCACTACACTTGCTGTTGTAAGTAAAAGTCTGTGGCCAAATCTTAAAAGACAGGAACATTTTTTTCTGACACCTGAAGGAAGTCATAAGAGAAACGCATTGTTCCCTGAGTGTATGGGGTCCTACTAAAGAAACACCTTTTTGCTAGTATGTTTTGGCACCAAGAAACTGCCGGCATGGGCCATGCCTAACCTGGTTGTGTATTACAGACCAATTTTGTGGATACCTTTGCAATGTTAAGTTGTTAGAGTCTGATATTACGACGAATGTGACACTACTTTTCATATTGGAATAGTTGAACATGATGCCCAAGTTGATTGATATGTGTGTCATCTTGACTGCAGCCTCCCACAGTGAAATGAAGGATCCATAAAGGAGGAAGAGGAGAGAGAGAAAAAAGAAAAGAGGAGGGGGAAAGAAGAAAGAGCCCTTTACTTAGGGGTTAGTTTTTAGCTAAAATGCTGAAAAAAGCAAAAGAGCCTGTGGCAAGAGAAAAGCACACATAACTTCAAGGATAAGAGGTTGGTCTTTTTAGTGGTTGGATTCTTCTGAGCTCCCTTTAACTATTACTCATGATCTGGGGGATTTATCTATATGACAGAAAATACATCATTTAGTGGTTATGTGGCTGGAGTTTAAGTGACTGACTACATGACAATTGGATTTTTGGGGGGGGGCTTGGACAAAAAACTGTAAGAGCTTATGCAGGAGAAGAAGGGAATGGCTATCTACTTCATCAGCTACTACACATTTGTAGCAGAAGAAGTGGTTTCAGAGTATTCTCCTTCTCACCTTTGGTAGATTATTCAGTTTTGCCAAGTGGTTTTATCAGTGTGTTTTGCTTTTACCCCCAATTCTTTTCTTTTATAAAGGTTACTTGTGAGTGGGAAAGTGTTGACTTTTCTTGAGTGCTCCACTGGAACAAGTTTCACAGATCTGGGAATAGAGGGCGGTTTAAACTTTGTATTCTTCTCTACAGAGTTAAGGGAAAGCTATCTTAGAAGGGACCTTACAATTTCAGCTTTTAGAGATTGTCACTTTCAATCTCAATTAGTTTCTATAAACAAGGGTATGCTAATTCATGCCCTTGGTTCTGTATAAGTATGATGCTGAATTGTAAGTCCTAAATATTTTTCTTTCTTATAGAAATTAATTTTAGTTTTCAACTGAAAATCAGTTTTGTCACACATAGGTTTAACCGATTTACTGTTCACTGTTAATGCTGTAATGTGACAGATGACATTGTTTAATGTGGCTTGATCATTTAAGACTTCTTTGTGAAGGTGCTGAACATAATGTCAATTCAACAAAAATATTTGACCATGAAAACAAACCCACTTTTAAATAAGGAAGAAAACTATTTGTGTACTTAAGCATTTTGAAGGCTACTTAAAGCCAGAAAACATGGAAACACACCCCTCTCCCCAACAACACTAATACCTGCTTGTTTTAATAGAAACCATACCTAAAAACATATTTTAAACTGAAATGAATGCTCAGGAATTTCAGGAGTTAGTTAAACTCTACTATGTTGGTTTTTTTTAATAACCTTTTTTTATATGTTGCCATGTTTTCTTCATCATTTCTCCAGCAACCTGTTACCTGGAAGTAGCGATGTTGAATCCAATGCTGGGGTGGTACAAGATTGAAATATAGATCTTGTGGAAATTTGAGGAGGACAGAAGGCTTCTATGTTATAAAATACCTTTCTGAATTTTCTTTAAATAATATATATCAACTTCTTTAAATGAACAGGTTTTAAATATAAAAGTGTTGTTTTGCCCCTCTTGCCCCCCATATTTCTCAAAGGGTTAACTAATGAGTTATGAGTGATTTAGAGTTTACTTGATAAAAAAACAACCTTAAAAGAGAAAGAATAAGTTGTTCCTAAATAAGAACTGTAGCTAATTAAATATACATAATGTCATTCTTTCATTTTCTTTGGCAAAGCTTCGCAAGACTTAATATTACTTTAATCAGTATATGCAAAATGAAGCAATAAAAATTGAAATTAGGTTTGAAAAATGGAAATTAAGCAAACACTTGCAAAGAATTCTGTTCTTTTGTCAGAATGCCAAAGCAGAATTATGAGTCAACTTTATGAAATTTATTAGAGAATTAGTACAGTTACATGAAAGAGAAAATATGAAATTTTGCTGTTTTAATTATATGCCCAATTTGGTGCTATTACAGTAGTTTTTCTTGATTAAAATGTTTAATGGGAACACTACATAGAAATATCTGGCATATTGACAGTTTGAAGAGTTGAATGAGCCAGCTATTGAGGCCACTAAAGAGCACTCTCATCTTAATCCTGAACACTTTGTTCTTTCTAATGGAAATGCATGTGAAACAGCTGCCTGTAAAAAAAAAAAACATTGAAGGTAATTTCATCATTCACTGAATCACACAACAAATTCTTATGGATAGTAAGGGTTCATTTAGGATGTTCATGCAAAGATCTGTGAGAAAACCATTTAATTTTGTGGGGCTTTTTCTTCAACTATTTTTTAATCTATTGATAGGAATAGGGTTGGGTTATTTTAATTCATTTTAGCAATATTTGTCTTTGTTCTTAGCACCCAAGGTTTTCATAACTGAGCAAAATTAACAATATTACATGGCAAAATTGTAGTTGAAATGTACATAGTTTGCTTAATTATAAAACTTAATAGTATGAACTTTTTGAAACATCTAAATCTACTGAAAAGTGAACATTAAATATTCCTGTTAGGATTTTATGCAAGCAAAATTTTCCCTTAGCTTCTCAGCAAAAAATTATCTTTCCTCTAAATCCATGACATTTTTGACTGTTAAGCAGAAGTCTGCACACCATTCAGCAATTACCCTCCATAGTTTAAGAACACCTAAGAAGCCTTTGGAGGCATTCTCTGAGGGTATTAATTTTAGGTACAGCTCCTATCTGAGCGTTGTTCTGTGCCTCATGCTAAAACACTGCAACTGGAAGCAGTGTTTTCCTTATTAAACATGCCACTCTGCAGGCAGGCAAACAAGAAACCTTGGCCCAGTTTCAGGTGTTAGAAGATCTAAAAAAAAAAGGTGATGGAACAACAAAAGAGCATTTTGAGTTCTGTTGGGCAAAGGCTGTTTAAGTGGTCACTCACTTTGCAACTGCTATACCAACACAGTGAATTAAGCAGAGGAACATTCGCATGTGCCATTGGGACAAATTGGACTAGTAAGGAACTGGACTACAGAAGACGAGATGATAAAAGGCCTCAGTTTTCTTTGATGGAAATGTTACATCTTATTACAAGGATTTTTTTTTCCCCTTCCTCTTTTTCCCCCCTTCAAAAGCAAAGCTAAAACAGCCTGTATATCCTGCAGGATGTAGCTGCTATCGGGATCTGTAAAAATTCATGCACAATTGGTGTGTGATTACATGTAATCTCATTAAGAAGTGGATAGACAAGGGTACTGACTTCAGCTTAAATCTGGAAACCCAAAACCTAGCAAAGATGCAGGTGAGCAGCACTTCACACCTATTCTTCATATATTTAAATCACAGATAAACAACAGTTACCAAACATTCCTGAATTCAGTTCCCCCAATGAATAGTGAAGGATGAGCAGGAAATCTAAAACTCCTATTCAGGTGCTACTTGTGGGACAATCATGAAGACTGTAAAGGAAAGGAAAGCATTCAGAGACAGAGAACTACAGGACACTCCTTGCTGGGGCATAAGCCACAATGTTTTGTCAGACTGAAAGTTCACACACCTACTTTGAGGACCAGCTCCAAAGCAGAGGTCTTTTCCTGATAGATGTCCTGTCTGGGACTCCCTGTTGAGTTACAAAAAAAGTTATATCAGACTCATCAGGCAAAGTGAACTTGGAGGGCATATATGCATATTGTATTCTCTCTTACTGTCATTTCTTTCCTTCCTGGTTCATTAATTCTGTATGTATAAACCCAAGCTGATTTTTGTCTATTACACTGACATACAGAGGCCCCTCTAAGAATCTGTTCTCTTTTGCTCTTCTGAATACTATATAATTATCATTTTTCCCCACGTTATCCTTGTTTCAGATAATTTTCTAAGCAGCAGTTTTAATATTTTCTCTTCCCAGATCCACTTCAGTCCTCTCTCTTTATCTGCATGGGTATTTTCAACATTTCCCAGCTAACTATCCACTCCAAAATAGTAATATGCTGCTCCTGCTCTTCCACAGATGTTAAGGACGACTGGACTAAGCAATGACTCCTGCAGCTCTCTGCTAGCTACAGTACTTTTTGATCATTACCCTTTACTTGTCATTGCCTAATGGCAGAGTTCTCATCCAAGATAATTTTTGAATTATGTTTTCACTTAAGAAATACTGCATCAAGTGGCTTATCAAAGATCATGTGCATTGCGTGCAGCTTGTATTCCTCACCAACTAATGTTTAATTCTTTTTGAAAAGAGAAGTGCCTGCCACACACACCTGCAGGGCATATTTATCCCACCTGCACTCCGACCCAGATGGAGTTTTGCTGTGCTGGGACCAGGGAGCTGGCGCCGGTCGCTGACTCTGTAATGTGGAGCAGCAGTGAAGTAGAACAGAGCTGATAAAAAAAAAAAAAAAAAAAAAAGAAAAAAACCCAGGCCGTTCAGATACTTTAGGCCTACTCCAGTGCTTTGACCCAAATAACCTGATCTGCAAATAGCAAATAACTTCTCCTGTGTTCTAAATCAAAGGGGAAAAATAAGCTATTTGGGTCAGAGCATGCAAAAAAAAGGCCTACCCAAATGACTAGTCTCTCCCAGACACTGGGGTGTGCATATCTTGTGGATCTTTTTAATTTGCAATTTTCCCATGGCTCCAGACAGATGTGTCAAACAGAGCTGAACATTAAAAACATTACCTAAAGCCACAGTGATTTTTAATATCTTCTATTAATATATTTATTTTAAAGACAACATTCTGTAAAACTAGCACGGTCTTCCTAAAGGGTCTAAAGCATGTGGGTGAAGGATTAAAAATAAACCCCTCAGCTTTATCTTGCAATTGCCACCCCATAGATTACTTTGGTACTTTCACTTAGTATAATGACATTGTCTCTTTCCAAAGTGATCAGAAACATCCTGACTTCTCTCCAAATCCAGCTTCTGTTCACTCTGGTGCATTACTCATCACCCCCAAAGGATTTTTTGAGGCTGTGCACAAGGGATGGTATTCAGAACGAAGAGCTTACAAGCATATTGCTTCAGTAGAATACAATCGTTTATAAATTTCCTATTCATTAAGTTCTACATTCCCAAGAAACTTTAATACTAAATTTACACTCCATTCCAAGGACTCAGCTGGATCTCTATCATAACTTATAATGGCACAGTGAGGAAATACCCCATTACTATAAAGAATGAATTAAAGGTGCAAAACTTCCTCAGAAACAACCCAAACTGAAAGCAGTCACCAGTTACGTTTTTTAAAGAACCCATTTGTATTTTTGGCCAACTTGGGAGCCATTTGCAGGAGAAAAATAATAGGTCTGGTTATATCCAAAGATGGAAATAATCTTTGAGAAGTTCCTGGTTTATACTAATTCTATTTTTTACACTTCATTTGGGACTATTATAAAGGTTGTATAATTTCAGCACATGCAAATGTAATATAGCAAAAGAAATATATACTTTAAAACATTTGTTTGACTCTTATTTGCTTCATTATCACAATTCAGGGTGTTCACAGAGATAAACGACAGAAAGAAGCATCCTTGCACATCCCAGAAACTGCTTTTATATAGTCTCCTATTATTCTGTTCAGGAGGAGAGACTGGGCTGGATATGAGTCGTTTGGAAGACTGAAGAGAGCTTGAAAATTTATCTGTAAGCAAGCAGCTTTTTCTGGGGAGAGGCAGTAGTCAGAGAGATGTGTGGGGAATTTGCCGAGGTTGGGAAATACAAGTGACTGGCCCAAGAAAGTCACTTCACAAAGATTATAATTTTCCCAGTGAACTGACTTGGAACAAACATTATAGCCATCCAAGTCCTCTCAATGAAATCCACTTGGGGGGCTCCTGCCCTCATCAAAGACCTGCCAAAAATCTGATTTCTCTAACCTGTGCTTAAATAGGTCTTACAGTGATCCCCCCGAACCAGATGTGATTTATTAAAAGACCAGGCGGCTAAAGAAATCAGTCTAGATACCAGTGCAACATATGCCTGCAAAAGCTGTTATAAAAAGATAGTTCAAACAGCCTGGTCTCTTCTGACGTGACAGCCTTCATACATCCCTACGAAGAACACAAACTTCACAGTCACCAGGACCAGGAGCAGGACCCCAGTCCCCTCTCTCCAGACCCACCTTCTGCAGAATAAAAGATGCCTTAGAGCCCCTTTGCATATTCATTGGGTGCCTGAAGAATTGCAATACTAGCAGTGCTTCTTGGAGTGCCTTTTTGTGCATATAATACTTTGGCAGTAACACTTTCTACCGATGGTATCCTTTTTTCCCCTGCATCTGATTGCTTGAACCAGAATGAAAAGCAGCATGTCACATGTTTTAAATAAGAGAATTCTAGATACTAACTCACTGTTTTCTTAAATGTAAAACACTAGGACTATTTACAACAAAGCAAAATTGAAAATAACATCATGAGAAACATCACACCGGTTGCTTTAATTGGATGAGAAAATTATATTGTCTGCATACATATATCTCCATAGTATTTTAATCATCATAACATTATTAACTGTTTGGAGAACACTTTGCAACGTAAATGTAGGAAATTTTTGATATCTCAATGTGAATTTTCATAATTATCCCTTAGCATCTAAAAGTGTTATATCCCACCCCCCAAACTATTATCTGAATGTCAGTTCACTGACAACTGATCCAAAGGTGCCAGAGGTATTTCAGTCACTGAAATAATTCAAAGTCAGGTGATACTCAGCTAACACTTAGAAACTGTGGCCCACCTATACGCTTGAAGACGTCTTTGGAAATCCCTGAATAAAGCTTGTAATAATGCATATGTAAAAATAGAAACAGATTTCAAAAGACAAGCAAGATCTGGTATCTGTGGACCTAACATTATCATCTCCATTAATTACTAGGCAAAATCAGGACTAATCAGAATTCATTTTACCTTCCTGGTATGAAGAAAAAAAATAAAATCAATAGTTAATAATTTATTTTTTAATAATAGGAAAGTAACTTTCTAGCCTGATATTCTGCAGTATACAGAATGTAAATAACTTAGGACAATCTCATTTGGATCTTATTTTGCATCTATAACTGAATTTTCTCAGCAATGTGCATTTTTAAGTATTTTTGCACATGGGTATACATGCAGAAGCGGATCTGGCAATGACTACTGAAGTTAAAATTGCATAACATTTCACATGTATGAAACTGCTTTCCGATACCCATAAATTACTGAAAGTTTTACTTCTGGAGATTAAGCATTTTATAGAAAAAGCAGCCTTTAATTCATATTTAATTTTAAATGCAAGATAAAGTCCTAGTGAAGACTTGAACTTAAATGCAGTTCTGCCTGTGATGGGACTTAAGCATTTTTTCAAATGTTTTCCTAATTGGAGCTTTAAGCCCATGATTTAAATCAACTCCATAATGAATGCAGTCCCTTATATTTATTTCATCACTGAGTTTCAGTGGTCTGTGGAAATACTTAGCCATCTATTTCTCCTGTGACATTTGGTGCCCTTGAGCAACTTACCATTTGTGACCCAGTTCCTTCAGACTGGAAAATGGGTAGCATAGGAAGTATAAATTTTTCCATAGCATCGTCATCACTATTCAGCAGATCGCTATTCAGCTCCCAGCTTCATTGTATTAAGCAAATACAACAAAAGACAGCTTCTTTCACGTAGGAACAAGATAGATGAAAGAAAGCAAGCATTATCACTTCTGTTTTTACAAAATAATTTCAATGGAATATATTAAATGCCTGTCTTCCTCGGGAAGTACCAGAAATACCTTGGAAGTATGGCGAGAGAAAAAAATGTGACTTTCGTTTTCCAGAAAGCAAGTAAGTTGCACTTGGAAAGCCTTCAGGTGCTTTTTGAAAGAGCTGTCCCTAAGCAGCTTGACCATTCAAGACATGCACAGCCTAGTTAGAAACTAAATCCAAGCATCCTAAGTTTTGCTTCATTGCTTTTCTGACAAGACCATCTCCTCCCCGTTCTTTTCCTCATAGCTATACATATGAGGAAATATATATGAGTTTGCACTATAAAAGGACTATGGAAGTGCAGAAAACAGCGCAGTAATCCTTAGGAATACAATTCAGTGCCTGCACATTAGCAGCTAGCAAAAGAAAATCACTTCTAAAGTGTATTTCAGTTCAAGCAAAAGACAAAAAAACAAAATAAAAAATCAAAAAAGTCATATGCAATAATTTTGCAATGAAAAGAGCTGTGTGTTTATTCATCCTCCCCTTGCTGACAAATGGCACAACTGGTTTTGCGCAAAATTGCCGTTAAAATTCAGTCGCAGGTAGAGAACAAACAGAGGATTTTCAGTCTGAATGGGGAAGGTTTCTGAGACTAAAGAGCACCTAAGAGAAGCTGTTCTGCAACCTGAACAATAGCAGGTCATGACCAGAACACTGCTACTATAATAAAGATTTATTTAAATGCATGTCCAAGGAGAAAGGAAAAATACGCAGGAAAAACTCTTCTAGGTTTTACAAGCAAGAACTCCTCTGACTTACCACTTAAGTACTGTTTAGATTGAATTGTATAGGTTTCCTCACTCTTCTCCAGACTTCCAGGGTGTGTCGTGGGGAAGAACACTATGAACATATACATATCTGGAGTAGAACATAACTAAAAAAAATAAAATTAAATGCTAAAAGCTGTAAATTTAAAACTATAATTCTCATATTTCCCTTAAAATAAACCAATAGAGCAATTAGATGGGGGGAAAAAAAAAAAAAAAAAAGGTTTGATTTTTTTCCCCCTACTGTTTTATGAAAGTAGTGAAAACAAACCAGTGGTTCACAGGCTTTTTATTTTGGTTTTGGTTCATATTGCCTTTAACTTTTGATTATAGGCAAGGACCATCATTTCTGCTACATACTTCTTTCTGTGTGTTAGTATGTAAACTTGCAAGAGTAGCCAACTGCAAAAATTTGAGTTTTCTGCCTTTCCTTTCTGTACGAAAACAAGACAGCTCAGGGAGACAGGCCACCTGAGTCCGGCAGACAAGTCACTTCACTCTCTTGCAGTGGAGAGCAGAAGCGAGTTTTGTGGAGAGGGAAGATCTATACGGAATCAGTAAGTCTCACCCTAAAAATATATACCAGAAATGTGCACGCACAAGTGTGTGTGTATATATATATACAAACATATACATATTTTGCTTGCTTCCCTGTGTGTGTGTATATATGAAAAGATATGTGTGTATATATAGGAAAACATGTACATATATATAGCAAGAGGATAACAAGCAAAATAGTCAAAGTAATTCTCAATGTCTTTCTTTACTAGAATGAAGTGCCTAGCAAATATTTTTAGGAACATTCTGGTACTCTATTATCCCTAAAAATTTAGAAAGAACTTTTTCTCATTAAAATATGTGACCTAAGTGCATTCATTTGTTAATTTTCAGAATAATGAACACTCTCAAGACTTTTTCCAGATTCACATTATTTCATATCGTTTTGTATTTCACCCAAATAAAAACCAGTGAGAATGCAATATTTAGTTTCCATACATAGCAACTTTTCCCAGGGTAGGATTTTTTTGTTTTGAGATGCAGATAGTAATATTCTCTCATCCAGCGTTCACTGAAATTAATTAACAATGTATAGAATGGAAAATTACAGAAGGTAGATGAAAGCCATTCATTAACTGTGCAAAGCTTTAAATTTGGGGAAAGATAAATGATTACCAAAACAGAATAACAATTAAACTAAGCATTAAACATACTTGTACTATATTTGTTTGCATTGTAATTGCTGTATTTACAGCCATTATTAATTAGAGTTCTCACTGAGCTAAAGAAATCCCTAAATCTGTCACCTCGGTTCGTGTGGTTGAGAAGAAAGTGCTGCAGACAGAGAAGAGGAATTTTCCCCTTGGTGATTTTATAGAGAAATTTTCATGATGATAAGTTATCCAAGTTCCACCTAAAGTTTTGGGTTGGACTGCAAAACAAATTTTCCTTCCTTCTTAGAATGTGATTGATTCTATTACCTTTTTTTTTTTTAAAGAATTTGGAATAAGATTAGCAGATGATTGGCTTAAAAATAATTTTATAGGAATACTATTGGATAAGAAATAGACGTTGGACTTGCTCAAAGTATTCCAGCTTGCATTTTCATAAAAAAGAAATATCTGTCACTGGGTAGATTTTTCTTTTAAATATGTGATTTCCACTAACTGCGGAAATAAAATGACATCCCATGAAATCAATTATGCAGACCAAACTTGGAATTTTTTGCCATTCTGGTATTCTGCCATGATGCCTTGTGGGTGCTGCAAATCTGGTACCTCATTTTTCTGATCTGTCATCTTGGCTGGACTCCCAGTTTGTTGGCATATGCCTTCATGCACAAGGACAGCTATTCTCCATCAAGCAGGTGAGTTTCCATTATGTAATTTCCTACAATCAGCTGTTGGATTTGTAATATACTATGCTCCAAACATAGTTTTCTGTATAAATATAAACCCTTTTTTCCCCGACATTTCTCCTGAAAGTTGTCTTTCTTAAAATTCTTTATGTGTGCCCTTGTCAGGGTTATATGTTAATCTTTTCTGTCCAGATATTCTTGCCCTTTCTATCCTTTGCATTAATTCACCATAATCACCAGGAAAGGTAACCCCTGTCTCTGAGGCATCTGGACAATTTGCAGGAACAGGTTTTCTGGAATGTGGAAATGTGAATGAATTTAACACAACAAAAGAAACTCAAGCTACTTCCTTGCAATAGTTCTGCCTGACTCCAAATTTAATGTGCAGACTACAAGTGAAAAATCTGTTACTGAGAAATTTTCTAGGAATTTTATGAAACAGCTGAAAACGTACCAAACAATGGTAGTACATATAGTCACTATTTACTTCATGTTACTACATCTATTTCTGGAAGCTATTCACCGTGGTATTTCTGAAATGTGAAGTGTCTTTGGCATGTACTACTATTCCAAGATATGAAGGACTTGAATCATCCCCTCTCAGTAATTTTGGAGTAAATTGGAAATAACAGCAGCAAAATAAATGTGAGTAGACCAATGTGTGATAAAGAATCAAGCCCAACATTTTACACAGAGAAATCTCCATGGGCATATACCAAAACATAAGTAAAGGCTAAAATATTTAGGAGTTACTTTGAGAAATATTGGCACTGATATTTAATCACCTGGCAATAAATTATATATATAAATGGTCTATGTATTTATCACATACTTTGCTTTACATGTTTACAAACATATCTCATTGCTGTGATTTGTGCTGCTTGTCTCCTAATCCGAAAGCATTCTGTTAGAATTTGTGGAAGTATTGCGTATCTCTCCGAGATGCATGTTTTATTCCACAGTATTTTTTAAGTATACAGTTAATGGAGACAAGCAAAAAATACATAATTAAAAAGCTGCAGATTAACCACACACTTCCTTCCATTTAATTGGTGCTTATGAATATTATTCTTTAATGACCAGAGATAACATGACGTGAATTAAATATGAACTATGGGAACAGCAACTAATTTACATACTGTACAACACATATTGTATAGATACCATTCTATACTAGAGAAGTTATTATGCATGTGACTGACCTATTTCATCTCATATTTATGTAAATGGTATTTTACTTTGATGTGTAGGACCATGCAGATTCACTAGACTATATCTTTACATCCTTGCACATTCACCTGGTAAATTTGTTTTAGACATTTAAGAGAATGGAATTAGTGAGTTAAGACAAAATTACTTTTATATGCTAATAGTTAGACAAGCCTATTGTGCAAATGGTAGGATTTCATTTTGATGTTGGCTTTTTTTTCCGATTTCTTTGCTCAAGCTACTGCACAGCATTCAAGGCTGCCTCTGCAGATGCTGAGGCTGTGCAGTACAGGGACCATTGCAGAGCACACTGTGTCTGTACTGAGACGTGGGGCTACAGCAACCTCATTCTGCTGACAAGTCCGTCCCGGTGTTTATCTCGCAAGTGTCACAATGTGTGAACAAATAGAAGAAATGTTAAATAAAGGAACCGTTCCAACTGTCCTGACCTGGGACCACATCACAGTGGGAGGCAGGTGAGAAGGGAGGACCTATCTCTAAGGGCATGGCTATATCAAGGAAAGATGAAAATTAATTCCCAGCCTTGAACTGATCTGAGCTGGTGAGTCTAAATGGTTTATCAAAAAACCCCAAACTTGCCAGCTATTAGAAAAAAAGTGTAAAGGCACATCCAATTTGAGTGCAGAGGCATATTTGATACAACAAGTCCTGCTCCTTGTACTGGCATTGGCTTGAGCTGACCAACCCAGCAGGTGTACACCAATGCCAAAAACCTGTCCTTTCATCATTTTCAGATTCTCAGAGTGGGCCACTGGATAAATGCTATCACAGAAAGACTAGCCAGGGTAGTTGCCTTGGAAATGTGATGAGTTTTTTTAAAAAATTCCTTCCAGCACCTGGTTTGCAAAGATGGGCAGGGGGCAGATTTGGCTGCAGGAGTGTCACACCTCAAGAGAAGAGGCTCTGCTCAGCAGGCTGCTGCTTACTCTGAAGCCCAGGTTTTCCAGGGAGCTCTTCCATCCCACAGCACCTCATTAATCTAGCTGTGGTTAATCTAGTGCCCGGACCAGAAGCAATACAGCTGGATGAGCGTGGCTCGGGGCCGGAGCTAGCTACTGCAAAGCTTCTGTGTCATGCTGCACCGGGTAGCGTAAACATGCCCTCAGTCTCTGTGATTAGGTCTGGCCCATTTGGCATGAGGAGTTCAATGCGTTGAACCTGACCTCCTTATATCTCTGGGTGCTGCCTCATTGTCAGGGTGATGTATTCAACTGGCTGCTGTTACACTTCTTTGCTCCATGAACACAAGCCTCGTGATGCTCTCTGCTTCAGGCACGTATCAACAGCCCTGCTACTCGTTTCTGCAAGCTCGGCTATCATGTGAAGATTAAACATTTGAGCAAATAATCACAAAGCCAAAAGTGGCCATTTTCTCAATAACACATCTGTCAGGATGAAATCCTGATCCTTTGTGCTTTGTGTGTGCTTTGATTGCCTAGGGAACTGGCATGCTAATTTTTTGCTCAGAGGTTATAATATTGAAAGTGCTTTTTGTTTAACAGTCAATCTTAACTCTTGGGCTGACATTTTTCCTGGAGTTTCCAACATGATCATGTAATTATGTTTCGTAAGTGAAGGACACACTTATGTCCTAAAAAAAGAAGATGTAAATGTGTTAGTTTGTCAATCAAGCAGTAATTTCACATAAAACAATTAATCTAAAACAACTCACAACAGCTACAAGGGTAGGAAGGATTACTTACTTGTTAAAGGCAGCTATGCTCAGTTAGGGAAAAATAGATAAGGGCTGGATCAAATTTTAATTATTTTGTTTGATTTTTTCCTTGCCATAATGAGAGAGTAAAAGAAAAAATCATTCAAAGAGCAACATTCAACAATCAAGCTACTCAAAGTGAAGCAGAACAGAAGTGCTGGATTCACAAGATGTTGATTTTGACTTCATCTTATCCTGTGGTTCAGCATTATATTTGTAGCCCCTCAGGTGATTTCTAGGTTGACCTTGATTCTTCTGAATAACTACTACTCTGTACAGTACAATACTGTCCAATTGCCATCTCAATAACTCTTCTGATATTTAGGAGTAATGGTCTGAATTCTAACCTATGGTACATACCGAAGACAATATAGTAACATCAGCCTACCCACTCCCTCTTTCATGGATTCCTGGTATCCCTCCTTTTACTTTTCGCTGCTCTCATAACCAATTAAAGCACAACTAGACTCAACATACCATTTCTCCTTGCACATAAGCCCTCTGTATAGATAAGTACTTCCAATAAATTTCATATTCCCCCAGGCCAATCTTTCAGTTTCTTTCGCCTCATGCTGAAAGCACCTGGCTTTTTGGTTACTCTCCCAGGCACTAAGAGACCACCCCTTTCCTCTGGATCTCTCTAGCTCCATGTGCCAAATAACATTCAAGGAGCTACATGAACATAACTATTTCCATCAACTCTCTAGAGACAAAGACCTATTGCAGAAGCCACAACCACTGTCGTAATTACGCCCTGTTCAGAAGGTAAGCCGTACCGTGCACAAAGGCAAAATGCACAGGAGAGTTCAGGAGAACACCTCATTTCAGGGTTCCTCTTCCCATCGTGAGGTAGGATGCAAGAGAGTGCTGTGTGAGTGCAGTTTGATGAGATCTACTGATGATACTGCTTGCTCCGTTTCTCCTCTTTGGTCACTCCTTATCATCATATATAAACTAATCTTACTACTCTGATGTTTCTGCCATGTTTGGGACATAAGTTACCTTGTTCTCATCTCCAGGAATAACAAAGAACTGCATAAGCTTTGTTTTTTTTTTTGTTTTTTTTTTTTTTAAATAACTTTCTTGCCTTCCTTTGGCTGGTGTTTCTATTTCTATTAATGGTGGGTTGGCTAAGAGAAGTGTTCACTCTTTGTTGCCTTTGTACTTTCTGCAAAACTGCATGGGGACCCAGCTGTAGCGCAGTGTCCCATAGGCGAGGGAAGAATTACAACTTTATCCATACAAGCTACTCACCAGAAATTTTCAGAGAACTTGATCGTTTCTGTTGCTAATTAAACCACATCGCATGTTTTTTCTTCCTGTATGTCCAGAGACATTTTTAGAGCCTGCCTGCTGCAGATGCACATAATCTGACAAAGCTGAAAGTTCCTACTTGCCTTTCTGCAGTCTTCATTTCAGGGCCTCTATCTGCAAACGTTCTGCCTAGAGAGGCTGGAGCCACACCTTCAATACCTAAACCTGCAGATATTCATTGGCACAGCACAAATTGAGTTTTTAAACCTGATAGCAATCTGTTCTTTCGTGGACGAAGTTGAACACAATTGCTAAAGGAGTATGGTAGGGAGAAAATCATTTGTACCTTCCATCGAAGTGCTGGTAAAAATAAATCACCTCAATGAAGAAAAAATGCTATTTCTTGTTTACTTATTTTGAGTTAAACTCAACGCTGTATTCCACAATTCAGGACAAAAAAATAAACAGTTCATTCAATATTGTCAGTATTTGATAAAAAGCATAGTAAGGGTAAATTGTTCAGATGGTTTCAAGCTTGTGAGAGATCTGAGCTCTTTATAACTACAGGTTTCTCTAGAGTAAAGATCCAGGAGACCTTTATATGGATTACTTGATATTACCTAGTTTACCTGATTTATTTAATTTTTTTTAAAAGGAAGATATATTTAGAAATTCAATTAAAAACGTATTTATTCATTGCTATCTCTAGTAAACATGGAAATTAAAGCCTATGTCACATCATTCTAAGCCTATTCTGTCACATCGGGTGTCCCAATGCTATCAATAGCCAATTTTTACAAAAAGGTCAGACCTCGGAGAAATTTACTTATGATGAATTTGTCTGCCTTATAATGGAATTCATTAATTCAGTAATTACTTGATATAATACAAAAAAAGTTCCTGTCTGAAGTAGAGGCTGGATATATTAAAACCACCTCGAATCATTCCTCACGTAAGACTCTTTTCTTCACTTCTTGTAAAGCCTGTCCAAGCTTACAACACAATTCTTAACAAGAAATTTTTGTTACACAGTTGATCAGTTCTAATATTAAGAGAAAAATCTGATTCCATATCGTACAGATGTGACTATTCAAATACATATCACAGCAAAACAAAATGACTGTCTCTCTTCTGCTGGACAGAAAACAATGCATGGGTGGGAGCAGGTTTTTGCTCTTTTCTGGGTCTCAGTCCTCAAGTGGTTGTCAGCCCAGGGGATGGTACGGGCAGCGTGTAAAAGCCTCTGCCCAGCCACCAGCTCCATATTTCAAGATGCCTATCTCCAGGTAACTAGAATGAATGGGGAGCACTTGGTGGAAAACTTTTCTTTAGAGGAATAAGACTAGGTTAGATAGAATGGTAATTTTCACAAGTGTTCAGGTATATAAAGCTTACATTTAATCAAAAGTTATTTTATAGATAGTATTTAAAAAACAATACAAAATTATTGCAAAATACTGTGCTATCCTATGAGGTTTTAAAACATATTTACAGAAATAAGGTGCATCTGTAAGTATCTTCAAATAGAGGTGTCATATATAATAAAAGTGGAGAATTTGTTTGTGGGTATTGACTAAACAATCGGTAATGGCTCATGGCTATTTACTGCTTTTAAGAAATACTACAGGCAATTTTCTTTAATCCAGAAATGCAAATGCTTTATCAAGTTTATATTGGCTGGCTGAAAAAAGGTTCCAAAACAAGTAAAATAGGTATCTCCACTAAAACTGTTCTGATGCAAGTAATTCTTCTATTGAAAAGGGAGATTTCAGTAAGGTATGTGGAATTACTTTTCCCTCATACTTTACAGTTATGATGCAGCTTCTCATATACAGAGAACTACTAAGATTTACTCAGCTGAAGAGTTCCACTTCCCCCCCCCCCTTTCATATTTTTAGGTGAATGTCTGTGTCAAGATCCACATCTTGAGCTCATATGATTTTATATCTTCCTTCATATCAACAGTGCTAATTTCAGTTTTCCTCACTGAAGATGAAAGATGAGGTTTTGAGATACCTGGCAGCTTTTCACCCCTGTGACAGATGATGCCTTTGCTTCCTTCATTGGCTTGAAATGAAAGGGCAGTACAACATGTACTTTGCAAAAGCTTGCTTAATACCCTTTTGCCTAGAAAACAGTTACTCACATTAAATTTGCTATATCCTGTTCATACCAGCTTGTTATACAGAGATTTAGAGGGTGATTAGTATTGTTACCAGACCTTATTTGTTTCAGGGCTTTACACATTACTGGTTGGGGGTCAATCAAATCATGCATATTAAAGCCAGGTCAAAGTGACCTATGCACAGAAGGAGAAAAACCACATGAGAAACTTGAGCTAACCAGTATCATCAGGTATTAACGTCAGAGGTTAATATATGTATGACCATATTAGTTCAATAGAGGGACTTAAATATCAAAGTCACAGAATGGACAAGGTGATAAGACTGAAGATGGTGAGACTTAAAAATAATTCTCATGTCTTGACTCACTGGTGTTAATGACAACGAGAGCACAAACTACCTATGCCTTTACACTTTACAGTCTTTTTTTTTTTTAAAAAAAAGGATTAATTTCCATTAAAAAATAGCATGCATATATAAATAAAGGAGGAATAAAACCAATGATGATCATTACCCTTTAGCCTGCCTTGGAAAGCCACAGTTCCAAGGTGAGATCAGGGCACCAAAGCTCTCATGGTTTTCTGTGCTTGTTTCATAAGTGAAGAGCTAAAAGCCTAGATAAAGTAAAAAGGAGACTGCCAGCATTAAAATGCAATGCAAGATGGGGCACGGGGAAATGAAGGTCAACAGGATTGTCTACTAATAAGACATGAACTTGCATTACTTAATGATACCCTTGTAATCTGTCAGAAGTAGAAAGCTTAAGGAGTTAGTGAGCAAAGAGAGTCAAATGGAAATTAAACTGGAGTTCTAGCAATATTTTAAAGAGAAATAAAGAAAAGCTTCAGAATTAAGCCATCTCAGAAGCTAAAATCCGCAGACAAGCAAGTATATTTGAGAAGGTACATCCAGGACATATCATTCATGTTCTTTTTTTCAAAGGAGCACCTTCTTTTAATAAAGACTTCATTAACCTTTTGAATAGAGTATTCCTGTTTTCTCCTTCTCATTTTTATTTATGTATTTAGAGGCAACTTAAATGTTTTGGATTTAAATTGAATGTTTAGACTTGGCTTAAGTGTGAATACAGTAGTTTTAATGATTTTTTTAAACATTAAACAGTAATGATGGTAGGGTATCAGAGTCTACAAACAGACATTTGGCTAAAGCTTTCATCAAGATGTTCGCGTAGCAACAGATGAAAAGATGTTGATATAAATCTTTATGTAACATTTTCATTTGTATTAATTTTAAACAATATTGATATATATACAGATTTCAGTACAGTTTTACATTTATTTTTTTCCTCTTAGAAATCAGACGACTCAAGTAAACATGGGAGATCTCTTTAGAAATTGAAACATGCCAATAAGCACGGGAGAATGGATATAATACATGATTTCTATGGTTAGTTTATATAACACGAATTCCAAATGCATTTCCCCCTTTTTTTGTTGTGGTTTTATTTGTTTGATTTAGTGAGAAAATTCATCTCCCATCTTCTTCCCAGATTGGGTCTTTTTCATGTTACTTCCCTGATTTAGAGAGCCGTTCTCAGCAATTTATTTAGATTGCATAAGAAGCCAGTGGTGTCAGAGAAACAGCAAGAGCTGCTCATCTGTTTCTCAGCTGAAATATCACCTGCCAATAAGGTAGTGCTTTCAGATAAACCCTATCAATTCAATTCGGACTTTTAAAGTGAAGACCACTTAATTGTGAAAAAAAAAATCAGACAAAATCTGCAGTGCTTGTGGTGTTGGCAAATACAGTCAGTCTGATATTTCTGCTATTTTCAGAAATCTTTTCCATGAAAGGCTTTACTAGCATAGTCTATGTTTTGTGTTGTAATCTGTGTGGCAGAATCCCTTTTGCAGCTCATGATCAGAGATTAACATTGCCTTCTGGGACAAGTCATTACACTTTACCCTCATAACCTTCCATGCATTTTGTCTCACAATGTCCTTGCAAATGTGGCAAGTTCTCAAGTTACAATATGAAAATATTTTTATTCCTGCTGATCCTTTCATGATAATAACCCCTCCATATAAACAGGTACCTATATCACAATAAAAGACTCAGAAAAATGTGAATTTTTAAGATTGGACTATTTTTAAATTAAATTGATAAAACATCAACCCAAGTCTTGGTGTTCTTAGATTATTTTACAGTAGCAGCAATGAAATCAGTATCCCTATTAAGATATTTTTGCACTGTCAGAGTGTAGGAGTGTAGAAACTGGACCTTAGCATAACCAAGGGATAGAGCTGTCATTTTTTCGCAAGTCAACAACCATCAGACCATTCTTCCAAATTTGAACTGGAAAACACTTGACAAGTACAATCAACTCCATCTTTTGTGCTTTGACATACTGAAAGGAACTCAAAGCAAAGTGGGGAAAAGGCTTAATGGGTTGGAAGGGATGACACGTAAGAAAAGCGTAGAAAGATTAAATATGTACAGCTTGACTAACCAACAATTAAGTGGGGGAAGAGGGAGGAGATATATCTGTCAAAAGCAATGAGAAGGTAAACACCAAGGGGCAAGAGTAATTATTTAAGAATACAAATGGGATATACCTGGAAATAATGAGATCAAATTGAGAAAAGAACAATGTAGTCTGAATTTGAAGAACGACTTACTGTAAGTGAGAAAGGGTATTTCCACTTTTTTCTCTTGAGATTATTCCACAATGTGCTAGATCTTCCTCAAAACAATTAAAATGAAATGGGTAAAACACAAGGGACTATATTCTATGTTACAATTCTGTATTGGCAGGGCTTTGCTTTTTGTCCTAAGAGATCTTTTCTAATTGCAATGACTTTTTTTCCAAAATTAATAAACAAAAAAAAAGCCAAATAAAATGAGAAGTTATCAAATAATAGGTGCTTGGGGATAGGGAGAAAGCTACAGGAAACACTAGAAAAAAAAAAAAGTAAGGTTTGTATCAATTAAATAAATAATGATAGGCCATATCAGAAAATTTCCTAAGGTTTTCCAGTCACTTCTAGTGTACTACAAATCTCATGTTTCCAGTCACTCAATTATGTGACCTTGCACAGTCCCTTGAATATCCTGATTTTTATTTAATCAGGTATATAAGCATATTTGAGAACAAATATTTTTAAATTTAAAAAAAAAGCTAAAAATGTATTCCTTTTAAGTTGAAGCTTATGGATTAAAGGAGGAAGGCAAAATGCAAAACAGTTGCAAACTTAAACTG
Organism: Buteo buteo; assembly: GCF_964188355.1. Taxonomy (NCBI): domain Eukaryota; kingdom Metazoa; phylum Chordata; class Aves; order Accipitriformes; family Accipitridae; genus Buteo; species Buteo buteo. The sequence continues at coordinate 73,915,297 of NC_134171.1, read as the reverse complement.
GAAGAAATTAATTCAATGATTATGTTAAAACATACTATGCCTACAAGAAAGAAAGGAGGAAAGAGAATTTCCAAATTCTTTTTCATGTGGAATTAACAGTAACATGAAAGGAAATTTGAAATTTGTATAACAAAAATAGAAAGAAGAGACTGCATAATTCTTTTATACAAAGGAATGCATTCTGATAGTCTGAGTGACATTATCTAGTATTTTGAATAGTAATTATCAATTAATTAAAATTCAGTATTTCTATTACAATTTCTGCTTGCAGTGAGTTTTCTTTCATTGTCATTTTTTTTTCACCCTCAAATAAGGACATTGGCTGACTGAATTGTTCTGTCTGAACTGATAAAATAATCACAAGTGAAAAACCAAAACCAATATGATATAATACTTCTATGCAACTGAAGATCTGTATGTAAAGAGAAATACAAGCAATTAAGAATATAATTTATACTTTAGAAGACTAGTTATTAATTCTTAAGTGTAAGTGACAACTTGGGATTAAATATATATATAATAAGTAATTGGCTGATGCAGATCACCATTCTTTCAATATAGTCACTCTACATTCTTTCTGTGTCATTACACCACATATCTGAGTCAGAAAACTACATTTAACTTAGTACTATTAATTTTTTAAAATCTATCTAAACTGATTGATCTATCTAAACCTGAAAATTGCTGTCTTCAAAGATGGTCACAGGTTGCTCTGCTGTCCTTCCTATTCACTATGTGAATGCCTTAAAAAGATACTAACCTCTGTTGTTTACCAATTTTTTTATGGCTCTGATGAACTGATATACCTGTGTTTGTTTGAAATCAGAGATAATATGAGAATTGTGTAAATAAAGTAGTAACATTGAGTTACTGCAGAATCTTGCCATGATATCAAATGAACATACGAGTAATCTTTTCCAGAGCAGTGCTAGGTTATGTAATGATCTAGAAGAGTGAAATTTGTCTAAAGAGCAGTCATTTCTTTGAAATACTTGCATTTTAAAAGCATAAGCTAGTACAATACAATATGATGCCCAGAAATGTAAGCACACTCTCATTATAACCAGGAAACATCATTCTATACAATAACACTATGACAGTAAAATCTCAAAATGCTGTTCTACTTAGAAGATGACTATAAAAACGGCACAAATGGTTTGCATGCAGGCTGCCCTTCGCTGATATGAAGTGCTTAAATTACAAATACAAAAACAGAGCCTGTATCGGTTCCCACTGAAATCCTATGAATTTAATGCAAGAAGAGTTCTATCAACCAGGTTTCTGAAAAATCCCACTCACATCGTACATCTCTAGTGTGAGTTTTAAAAAACAGAATCTGACTGCAAAAGCAAATGCTCATTATTTCCATCATCCATTGTTAAAAGCAGCAGATTTAATTAGATGCTCTCTTCACTATATCTTCAAAGTGGTCATTCAAATACATGAGTCAAACCAAAAAGCTACTCTGGGACACTGGTTTTTGCTGATTGGAGAACTAGCAAGTGACGATCGGGAGTTGAGCAAGGTTGCTGGCTCTTCAACCAGCCTGTCCCTTTTTCTGCACAGAAGAACGTGAGAGGCAAGGGAAAATGCTTCAACGATATTAAAGCACAGATAGAGAAAAGACATAAATTATTACTTGAATTAAATTACGCTGAATACAACCTCGGGCTAGAATACTAGTGAAAATATTATGTCCCTTTTGTTAAAGGCCCTCAAAGCCCTTGACCACCAGCTGAATTACTCCCATTTCTGCTACCAAGGCCTCTTCTCCACACCTAGCAGCTGCCATGAAAACTCTAATTTTTTACTCAGTAGTGCTCTTCCAGGGGGCTGCATGCTGGAGGAACGGCTTCTGGGGGAGCCCTGGCTGTCTGATAATTACCCTTGTGCAGTGACATCATCACGATTGCATCATCTTTACTATATGTGGCTCTTTGCAGACTTCTCATGGCACCTTCCACATAGCATTTCAGATAAATTTGGTCCAAATAGGTAAGTAGTTGTTTTTTTCTTTTTATTCCTAATATAAAATAACATACCTTTAGTTCCAGAAGCCTACAGTATCTGAAACTTTGTCTTTTTCAGAACTTGTATCAAGCTAAAAGTACTTCGAAAAGTAGCGGGCATCTCCTTCACCATGTATGTTTGCATAAGTCCCACCCAGTCCTGTTGTGTCTCATGGAGTTATAGTTATTAAGTAATTATTTCGAGGTAGTTAAGCTGCCTAGGTTGATCTGTATGGTTACTGATTTCTTTGTAGAGCATGATCAAAATAATTTTGTCAGTTTGTAATCACTCATTTAGTTTTATTGTCATTTGCCTTAGTTTTGTCTTGCTGCTTTCCTTAAATTTCTAGTTATCCTTTATACCATAACATCCTTTACTCCCATGATAGTAATATTATCCTAAACTGTAGTGTTAATTAAATGAGAGTATAAAACCTGAAAGACAGCTCTTGATTATATATTGTTGATGTATCCCTTGCACACAATGAAAATGAGATTTGAATATTATAACAGCTATTATTATTATTGTTGTTGTTGTTATTCTCAGGCAGCATTTCTCATTGTAAAGATCATTACTTCCCTGATTTTGTACTATTTCTTGAAAGAAAAGCTATAGAAGATTGCCACTGGAGGAAGATATTGGGAAAAATCATTATAAACCTAACAATTTCATAGGGATTGACAGAAAATCCACACAGAAATTGTTAGCCCACAGGGAACATCTCTGCAAAACCTAGAGATTTTAGATGGACAGAGAAAACTCATGCTGTCTCAAGAAAAATCGAGGATTTACTTTCAAAGATGAAATGCCTATGTACCCACTTTGTAATTTAAAAGTCACCTCTACGTCTATGACTGGTGCAGCTCAGAGCTGACTGTCATTAAATAGAATTTGATTTTAAATTGGGACACCATCCCTTCTACTAAATTGTTTTCTTTCAGAGATATTAAGAAATAAGAAAAGAACACCTTTTACATGAGCATCCTGTGAAAATCAGATTTAGGAAGAGCAAGAGCGCTTTTTAATTTTTAAGCAAATTTCCCTATCCTAAAATTCTATGCAATAATGTTTCATTGTGAGAGATCTGGCCTATTTCACTTATTTATGTATTTATACACATCTAAAATACAGCTTTGCTGAAAGACGCTCCTGTCTTTTATTATCTTTCCGATTTTTTTCTTTAACTGATACTAGAAGAGCCTCAGCCTTAAACTGAAATAAGGTATAAATTAAATAAGTAAAGGAAAAATTGTCTGTTTACAAGATACTGTCTTAATTTAAAGAAGTCTATGTTTAGAAATTAAAAAAAACCAGTATGTTATTAACTTAATATGGCTGAATTTTTCAGATTATTAGGGAAAAACAATAAAAGAATCCATTAGTCCTCTTGCACATGAAGCACTTTTTTTTTTCCTCTCGTCTTAAATTTCTCCTCCCTTTTCCCTTTAAATCCACCAGAGAACACCTGATAAGACCAAGTGAGTAATTACATTTTTAAGTGGAGGAACCTTACTCATTTAATCTAAAATTTGGGAGGATAGTAAATAGATAGAAAATAGCCAGCACTTCATCTGCACTTGAATTACTGTATCTTTTGGATGACCCTTCTTTACTGTTGTTTATAGATTGTAAACTGCATAGAAATGTATACATTTAATAATACATATCAACTTAAACTATGAATCGAAGACCTTTGAATTTCAAAATGGTTCAAACCAGAACTCTAACTTTGCAGCTCATCAGACACACAGGACAAAAAACTTTGTATTTTAAGAGTGAGAAAGGGTATTCACAAAAATATTTCATTATAAAATAACTTTTGGAAGACAGACTCTATGAAGGCTAGATGTATATTTACAATGTATAGAATCAGGACCATATAGAAGAGTACTGTCAGCAGGAGACATCTAAAAGTATCACAAGGGTAGGGAAAAAATAATCTGAGGAGCTTACTTAATTAGAATTTAGATTGAATTGGGTTTAGCCATATCAATAAATATATAATTATTTTTTATAAAGAATATGTAATAAATATTTTATTTCTTCTTTTTTTTTTTCCCCTGGTTTTCTTGATTCTTTTTTAATAGAGGGAATAGAAAGATAAAAGCCAGAGGTTAGGCAGGAATGATTGGAAGAAATTGTGAGCTTTAGGGAAAAAGAAATGAGGATCAAGAGCCAGAACAATACTTCCAACACATCTATGAAATGTGATGTAGCTTTGATATAGTCAGGAAACATAAGAACAAAAGGACTGTACTGAACAAGATAAAGTCAAGTTCTAATGACATCCTTGTCTTATATGTCCAAGTCATAGCTGTAAAATATACATTTCATGCTAACCTACTGAGAACTAAAAAAGAAAGGTCAATTCTGAACAAAACTGCGTAAAAGAATATCAATAACGGGGGAAAAATTTATGAGAGCTTGACTACCAGGTACTTCTTTAAATGGAATTACACTTAAGTGAAAGTTAGGCGTTATTCAGAAAATACAACTTCAACACATAAAACTACATCACCAGCTTCAGCTCTTAAAGAATATTGTACCCTAGAGCAATAAAAATTGTTGATTTGGAGTCTCAGTTTTCAGCCAACTTTAAAGAAACAAATTTCAGTGAACTTACTCATCCCTTAAAGATAAGTATGAGCATAATTTAGCAAGACCAAGTATGATTTTAAAATGGCTGTTCCAAGTAATCAAACCCATAATCATCTAGATTCTCTTCCATTATTTCTACCCCATTTTAGTTCTGTAACTTCAGACAGTGAAAAAGTATTAGTATTGTAGATAAAAATTAGATAATAAATCTGAGATTTCAACGAACCTCCACAGAAGCTGTTGAAATTTTGGTGAAGGACTTAATTCACTGGTATTTTCTATGGCAGGCTACCAAAGAACTGGAGAACAGGGTGTCTTTTTCTAGAAAGTGTTAGATTCACCCCTCACAACTGTTCTCATGCAATAAATTCCTCAGGGGGTAACATAAACACCACAAATACATTTATATCACACTAAACACTTGTCACAGTCTTAAAATCAGATATTTTACATAGCTATAAACTTAATGTTCTAGTTATATAAGAAGCTTAAATATGCTGGAAATAAATATTGATTTCTGGAGCTCAGCCACTTTCTATAAGGGTGATGGTTGTAAAAAACTGTAACAGAAGGATAAATAATATTTATTTTTCCCTACATAAACCCTTCTTCTAAATTATTGAACAAATGATATGTTTGAATTAAGCACATAAAAATATTCATCTTTCTGTTTCATTCTTTACTATCAGCACTAAAATTTTCTCTAGTAGCCCAGATATACTCTAAGCAGTAGGGTATGAATATTTGTAGAATATAAAAAAGGTTAAGCTTTGATTTGCAGAGAAATGGAGCTTAGATTATTCAACTAGAAAAACAAACAATTTGAAGTCTCTTTACATAATTGAAAACCTTAACAAAGCACAAACCAAGACCTTTTAAAGGAAATCCTACTGCCCTTTCCAGAGCAAGCATCAGGATAATTATTTTGATAAAGGTAAGAGGAATTTCTCTAAGGCTATACTTGACCAGTGGAAGTTTATACTATAAATTAATTCCTGATTTTACACAATTATTCTTGAAGCACCTTTTTAAGATGGACAGCCATCAGCGTTTTTCTGAGCTGATAGAACATTCCACATGGTTCTCACTTTGAAGACGAGAGCCAGGCATAGACTCATCCTACCTAGAAAGCTGCATTGGTAGCTGGGCAGGGGAAATCACCACTTTAACTTCTGGCTCCAATGTTTCTGGCTTTCCTTGCTGCTTTGGAGGGTCTTTAGTGCCAGGAACTTTTCCTTTATCTCATAGATGCATACTGCTCAAGACATATATAAAAAAGTGAATGCTCCCAGCCTTGATTGAGCTGTTGAACAAGCCTTGGAGGAACACACAGATCAGATACAGACTCAAGGTGCTGTTCCTTCATTTGGAAGAAAATGAGTAAAGAAGGAACTCGGTTGTCACTGACCAACTTATTTCTGCAAAAATCATTGATTCGCTGCCTACTGTATTTCTGTCTGTGGTGTAGGAGACACTTCTTCCCCAGCCCACATTTACAACCAGAAAAACTTGGTGCTCACAGTGTGCTCTGCCCCACCTCCATACCAAAAAATCCTAGGAATGGACTGACAAAAGGATGTAGCCTCAAACCTGACGCTATGGACTCGGTGCTGTAAATACCTCTCTTCCCTGCGAGACAGCGGCTCCCGAGCAACGTGCCTTTGGTGGCACCACAGGTGAAGGAACTGCTGCATCCATGGAGCAACTGGCTGGTATTTTCCCCTGGTTTCTGCTGAGTTTTTGCTGGTAATTAAAGTCCAGGCACGTGTTTAAAAGGGATTTTTGAAATTGTTATGACATCTTTCAGAACGATGAGTGTGACCACAGTTTACAAGGCAGCCAGCTTGACGTATTCAAGTTGCGTTGAGTCCAAGAGCCAAGCCCGATGTAAAATGGGAAACCTGGAGTGTTCTGGCTACAGACAACAAGCTCAACAAACCAGGTAGCTAATAGTGACTCTACAAAAGGGGAAACAGGCAATATATTTTCCTTTTGGTACCTTTAACAAGATTTGCATATCATTTACATGACAATTAAACACCACATATCCCAGGTGCTTTTGATGAGAAATCAAAAGGATTTCCTTGTGCAGTATTTAAAGGTAATTGATTTTCAAGCTTCCTGCCATTATCCATGCTAAAGACGCACTGTATAGTATGCAAAGAGGGTGCCTAAACTGTTCTGAAGTTCAGAAGGCAGCAGTATACTCTGCTCCAGCTCTGCTTTTCTCCAAGTTCAAAGGAAATCTTGTGATTGGCATTAATTTTCAACACTGCTGAACTGCATCAGAATGATAATTGGAGATACTAGTGCTTGAAATAAATACTTTGTACCAATGAAGCTCTCATAAAAGACTTGAATTCGTGACTTTCCTAATGAGCATGTGGCTATAAGAGGCTGTATAATGATAAGGAGCCTTACCGATCAAAGAATTTGCCTATTTTACTGTGCATTTCTGTAATTACATGTCAGCAATATGACCTATTCTCTCCATCTTCCCTATCAAATATAAAAAGCATGATCTTATACAAACAAGAAAATCTATATTTAGTAAAGCTCATAAATATGTGCTTTAAGTAAAAAAAAAAAATCTGAAGTGTCATGGAAATCTGTTGAATTTATCTTAGTTATGCTCATTTAGAAACATGCTTAAGTTTTGTAAAACAGGCAGAATTAAGCGCACATCTTCATGCTTCTTCATTGAGAATAGGAATGAAGGTGTAAGGAGAAACTAGCAGAATGAAGGCTGATAGGAAAGATTTTCCCAAATTATTATATCCTCTTGGGTTTATTTGTTTTTTAGTTATTATTTTGTATATTTGTTTTTCCCACATGGAATGTAAGGGAACGTAAGGGAATGTAAACCTCCTTATAGTTAACAGTACTATCTAAACTTTTATGAATGATCAAGATACATGATTGCAACATTTCATTGAGAAATAGAAATTAGAAATGTCCTCTCTTTCTTTCTGTAAAATTTTAAAATAGTCCATCACTCTTTTACCCTAAAATTAAGATGCCTTTATAATCCTCTTAGACTCAGGTGTAACAGTAGCAATGTCTAAGGAATGGCAAAGGCAATGAGAAAAGTAGGAAATTAATTTAAAAAAACCCAGAAAATGGCAAGACTATAGAATTACCTTTTGAGATTTACACAGAGTATTTCACCATGAATTATACCCACATATCTCGTTTCATAACTGATTTAAAAGTATGCGTGAAGAAAATCCACCTGCATAAATTTGTGTAACTATGCAGTATTTCATAACCTTTGAGCTCATTCCCCCAAAAAAACAAATTGATGCTATTTTGGAGCTTATTCAAGTAACAAGCATAGCAATCAGTTGGAAAAATTAAATTAACTACTTATCTCTGTTGTACTGTTTGAAATTCAAGCAGCCAAAGACACAAGATTTAGGAGTATGAAAGACAATTATTCTATGTCATGTTTTAATTAGCAATCTAGATTTCAGTAAAAACAGCAAGTAAGCATCATAATCCTTTCATTTCTAATGCATACGTAAAGGACACAAAGATTTATCTAGGGAATAAAAAATGTTTCATTCAAGGAAAACTTTATTTACAATCATTGGAATTATGTTGTACTTTTACATGTGCTTCTCAGTCAAGTGCCTAGGGGTGCTTGGTTCACAAAAAAAAATTTCAAAAATTTCAGAATAACCATAATGATAGAAACCCGCTTTAGTTTAAGCTTATCCATTCTGAGATAATCATAATAATGTACTTAAAACGCATTTTGTTTTGAATTTGGGATGAAGAGTTATCTAGAAGACTTCACAAAATGGAATGAGGGTGCAACTTTTTATCTTTTTTTTTTTTTTTTTAAATATTTATCTCCACTTTTTTTTTTTTTTAAATTCTTTACACTATACAGCTCCCTAGACTAGGGAATAAGTTGTATTCACCTTTTCTGTCCTTCTCGAAACACATTCTTTTGAATGAACTGCAATGCCAATTCTCTCTGCAAAGAAATCCTATTTTTTAACTAACCAGTAATGTAGGCATTTCAGCTACTGCTTACTATCAAAGTAACTTGGTTATTCTACTACTAACAGTCATCTTTCTGTTGAATAGATTGCCAACTCTCATAAGTAGTTTTTTCCTTAGTATTCTTCATCTTAAATTATGAATACTATGACTGAATGTCCATGTTTATGTCTTAGAGGTCATAATGAACACTGACACATATAACTAAATAGAAAAAAAAAAAAAAAGACAATTTTGTATGTCATAATATGAAAACCTTTTTACCTTTGCTTGATAAGGTGGAATAGAGCTTAGGAATGGATAGCAATACAATGTCATTTTACATGCTTTTATCTCTGTGTTGTACTTGAGGGGAGGAGAAGTGGCATATATTTAAAAAGAAAATTAATTTATTTTTAATTTTCCTCTGTATTAATTCAACCTTTCCTCCTGCATCACCAAAAAGAGGAAAGGATCAAATGCGAGAGGCTGGCTATAGATTAGCACAACTATAGAGATAACGCAGTTTGTGTGTATGATACCAAGTACAAAGATACCCAGGACAATAGCAAACTGGGGACTTTACCTTACGGACTACTGGAAAACAGCTTCAAAGAGAAATAAAGCTTAAACCACAGTCTTATCTATCACACTTATCAACAGCTCCCTTCCTACCTAGTTTGTTAGCTCTTGAATTCATTATGAAAGCTGGGGGATATTCACCCAAATTATTCAATGAGCCAGGTAACTGAAAACATAAGGTGATTAGCTTAAGCTGGACGATTAAGCTTTTCAATGGCTGTATTTGGGGAGCTGAATCACTCTCTTTGAAACTGTTTCCAGTAGTGTAACTCCAAGCCCTCATTAAGCCTTGCTTAATACTAAGCTCCATGATTTTAATATTTATTTCTCACCTTCATTCCCCTGTCTCACTGTCCAGTGTTTGGGGACGTAGTTGGTGATAGGGGCAAACCCAGGAAAGTAAGTTTGTGCTCTAGATAGTGTGTGTGGGACCTGCACCCCCATAAGAAGTCTCTTTGCTGCTAAATGTGTGTGCAGTGCCCACTACTATACTTTGGAGGGAAAGCTCCTACCAGCAGCAGGTCCTTCTTCCTCTTGCAAGCAGGCAGGGATAAGTCAGAAGTGAGAAATAACCCCCAAAGCATCACAACACCATTAGCACAGCCCGAAAGCATATTTTTGAAAGGGTAATATCCACTGTGCTAGCTTTTGTGTCAAAGAAGAAGAGACTTGAAAATGAGTAGCCAAACTTTTTTCTCTTCATGATCCACAAAATATTAATGGGAATAAAGATAAAAAAGATTAAGAGACTAGATCATAAAGCACTTAATACATTTTCTGCTATTAAGCTTCTCAGTAAAATCTCTTAACATATTTAAATTCACGGTTAAATGGATGGTCTGAAGTTTATTTTCCTTGTGGATTCTTTGTTGTTAAGAATAACAGTATAAATGTATCCAGAATCCTCCTAAATCCTACTTTGCTCTTGTGCAAAGTTTCTATATTGATGTCAGTTCCCCAGCAACCAGCAAATGGAAGATCTTTTACTACAGACTATTAAACTTCAAAAAAGACTATGCAGCCTTTCAACTCTTTTATATGTAGTCAATGTTTTTAAATATTTTATAAGAGCTATCAAGAAGTTACAAGACATTAATCATCCAGAACATTAAGTTTGTGGGTCATGATTCGAGTATCTTTCCTGTGATTTTCTTTTCATTATTTGTTTTTCATTTTTCTTTCAGTTTATTAAACATATTAACTATTATAAAAGAAGAATTACAGGTTTGCTTTCAGGAAATCTTTTCTGACTCTACTTATTAGTTTGTTTTGTTTGGGTTTTTTTTACCTTTTGGAATGATCATTGAAATTTTCCATATAGAAATCACAAGTCTCAAGTACTTGTAGGAGAAACACAGCAGACTGAAAAGCAAAGACTTTTCAGGCAACACAAAAATACAATACAAAAATGATAAAAATGTTTCTACGTGTACAAGATAATTATATGCTTTTTAAGGTGCTCTGCTAAAAAAAGAGCAAGTTAAAATCAGTCACCTCAAAGACTACACTTTGGAGGTTCACGGGTGTAAACATGTAAAGGTATGTCATATGCATCGTGTCCCTTGTCTTGACATTGCTCCTAAATGACTTTCCTCAAAGGTCATTGTTTTGTATGTGAAGTTACCATTATTTTTCCTATGTGCATTATTTAATACTTTTATCTGCCATTCTTTTTTCCAGGTCAGACTCCCTCACAAAGTCCTGCAACTCCTTATAGCTGGTACCTGCATTTACTGTCTCAAAGAACTTTGTATCCTCAGCAACGTTGTCATCCTACTCCTTAATCAATTTCTATGTTGTCTATGTATATCCTAAGCCGTACACATCCCAGTATGGACTCCTGTTGGGAACTTCACTTGGATACATATAGTACACATGGAAAGAGTCAGCATGGTTTTTGTAAAGGGAAGCCCTGCTTCAAAAACCTCTTGGAGCACATGGAGTAACCTCATTGATACAACTTTCCACGACTTTGGGGAATCCCTCACCAAAGACCTTTAAGGAAAGGAAACAACCTTGGTATCATAGAAAAGGTCCTTACAATAATAAATACTGGCTTAAAAGATAGAAATCTAAGTAGATATAAATATTTAACTATTGCAGTGGAGGGAGGTTTTCCTTTTTCTTCCTTTCTATGAAGACTTAAAAGCAGGATGGAGCACTGAACACTTGCTCTAGATGCTGGTTCTATGGTTGAAGTACAAAGACAGAAAACAAGCAAACTTCATTATGTCTGTATGCTGCAGTCCACATACAGTCTCTTCACTTTTCATTTGTTTTTTTGTACGAGCTGTTCAATATATGAGGTGTTGACTGCCATGACAGAGAGTAAAGGAAACTTGTAACACAGGAATACAGGATAGCCTTCTGTTGAAATTCACTAGTAAATATTAAAAGTCCTTTTTAACAAGTATACTTAGAAAAATGCAAATTAACGGAATGATTTAGGAAGTCAAGAATAATTCTAAAAAGAATTGTGTTTTAAAGTTTTATTACTGATTTGATTATTTCTCAGATAAATGGCCATACAGCTCTGACTAGGACTGCTGTTTGAGAAAATAATGACAAGTTTTGGAAAGTGCCAAGTAACTATAATTATTGCTATGTTAATATCTGTATCCCATATAAGTTAAATTTTCACAATCATTTAATAAAATATCATAAATGTGCTGTAAAAATGACAGGTCTCCTTAAGTAGTTTCTTTTTTTTTTTTTATGCTGACATCATACTTTTAAAAAAACTTTGAATGGTTTATGGTAACAGGGTTTAACCTTGCTATACTTGCCACAGTGGTGAGCAAACATAAAATTAATTTTATATCAAAATACATCTCTGTAGCCATTTTAAATTCATATATAGGTAAATTGATTTCAGTGGGAATTATGTACTTCACTTTTGAGAAACTGAGCCTCAGTCCCTAATCAAGTCTGCTTAAATACGCTAACCAAATTGTTTTGAAAGTGCTGACATCCTAGAGCTTTGCAGTACCACTGGCTGTTTCTGGGTATTATATGTAATACCACATTTATAAACTTGTTTAAGAAAACACAGTTTTGAAACTGGCAAAGTATTTTCTGTGGTTACTACTGACTTTCGTAAGTATTATGTAGCTGTTTCTTATAAGTATTGTGTAGCTGTTAATGTTTATCTAGCATGCAAACTATAAATAGTACTGCATAATTTTTTAAAGATCCTTCTAGACAAATATATATATAGACATCTGTATTATTTGTCTCAGACTGGCCTAGTACTTCCTTTCTGCTATGATAAGATGAAATGAGCTAGTTATTTCATTAAATTTTTTTTTTTCCACATTCTGATTAAGGTTTTCTAACATCAGAATTGTATATCACAAAACTTCATTCTCAAAGGCCCACTGGACTCTCACAACCATGGGCTTGTCATGTTCAAGAAGCTACATCTTTCCAGGGTGTTTACACTTAGTGTTAAACCAAGATTTAAAAAAAAAAAAAAAAAAAAAAAATTATTTTAAATAACTACATATTTTCTTCTGAATGTTTATTCAGAGTCTACATTCTATAGAAATCCTTTGTGTTTCACTGGAAGATCTTGAACTATTGGAGATTCTTTCAGAGCAGAATCCTGATTCATATTAAGCTCTGTGTAATGTTTGCATGAATGCAACTAGGGAATTAAATATTAGATTATGTATATTCTGATAAAAATTGCTTTTTTATCATTTAAACTTCTACATTAGGGATTAACATCCCAATGGAAATTGGATCTTTGAACAAAGCGTTAAACAGTATATTGGAGTAAAGGAAAATGGGGTAAGAGTGTTCAAAAGGAGGAGGAATTGGTGGGGTGGAATTTAGAAGGGACTAAACTAGTATTTTGATGTGAGAGAGTTACAAAACTTTGAGCTTCGTACAAGTATAGGAGGTTATTTTTTTCAAGACAATTGAAGTAATAATTGAGATAAATTTGGAAAGGTGAGGGAAACTTGAAAGTAGGTACTTAGGAGAGGATTAATAGGACTTTTATGAGAAGATGATAGGGATCTAGAGCTGCAGATGCATGGAAAACAGGTGGAACATGACATATGAGATGGAAAGATAAAGGGGAGCTTGTCACGCTGGGTTAGACAGGCATGAGAGAGAGGTAGGGAGGAGCTGTTTATTAGAAGATATAGAAAAAAATAAGTTTGATAGTAAAAAGAAGAAGCAGTCATTTAAGAGAAAAGGGGGGGAGGGGAATGGATTAAGAAGGATGTTAAAACCAGCAGCAACAACAGCAAAAACCCAACAGTATTATACACTAGAGAAGAAAGAAAATCCCTAGAAAAACTGTGAAAAACAGAGGCATAGACCACAGATGAGGGTGAGGGGAACAGAAGATAAAAATAAACAACAAGCCAGTTACCAGGGCGTTTTTCAGTTTAAATTATGCATAAACTTTAAGCTAAAATGAATTTTGCATGCTGCATGCAATGTGTTGATGCACACAGAGTCTTATCTGAAGACCACTCAAATCAATGGTAAAAACCTCCTGTGGTTATTTATAGGCTTAAATCACTTAGAACTTTGCAGATCCAAAACAAGAGCTGAAATGTGATCTATGAAAACCACACATATTTCGAGAGGACTTTGATCATGCCTCTGCTTAAGCAAACCCTTTACAAAAGCTTCGAGTATGACTGAATTGAGGTCCCGGGGGTGGGTCTGTGGGCATGCAACAATTGCCAAACTTACAGCCCCTCACTCGCAAAGGTCAACAGATATAATTATAACACTGTTCTAGGCTTTTGTGGCTGACACATTTGTGGGTATCACAAAACCCCTTGCAGATTTCAGGCAAATATTATTCTGTTGAATGAAAGCTTGAGTATATTGTCTATCATCACAACTGTAGTAATTCAGTACCAATCCAGCAGCACCATTATGCTGAAAATTCTGTGCCCATTCCCATCATCAGTCTGGTTTTTTTGAGCGGTTTATAATTCAGCTCTTTTAAATCACACTAGGATGAAACTCAGCTTACAATTTCTTATTCTGGCTGTATTTTGTTCTCACAAAATTGCATTTAAATTGTTTCATTCTCTTTTTAGATTAGCAATTGAAAGAAATAAATGCTCTAGGAAATACTGATGCTGGCTTCTCACTAAACAGTGCTTACTTAAAGAAGGAAACTTTGCTCATATTGCATCGCCAACACAGACAATCAAGAGATACCAATTCAATACTCCTTGTCAAATTTGTCAATGTAATCTTTATAATATATTTATGCTACCATTACAGCAATAGCTTCACTGCATGGCAGGTCTCCTGCTCTGGTCAGGTTGACGAGAAACCTTTACATTCAGCCCAGTAACCGATTTTAAGGCAGCTCTTCACTTAAATACCTCTCTCTGCTTTGGGTGTGGTATTTTAGATGTCACCCTTAAATTTCTAGTTTCCGAAATGTACACAGGTATTATAAGCTTTTTATTCTCCAAACGTGCCCTTCCCCACTACCAATTTCCATTCACTGTTAGGCAAGTAGCCACATACATTTAACTACCTACCATATTGAACGGACAGATACTCATATTTGTCTTTCTAGTAAACATCAGCTTAACGGAAAAATGTAACCAATCTAAGAGGTTGCATTTCAGCATCAAGTTGACCATCGTTGCCGTGAGTCCTCACTCAGGTGAGAGTGATAGTTAAGTAACGCCAAAAGATACTTAATGCCAAGTATGCACTTCATGACCATAGTGTTACCTGTTCCTTAGGAACCAGGTTTTACCTTAACTCTGATCTTTTTCTATTGTCATGTTAGCCATTTGATAAATGTTACTCACTACTAGGGATTTTCTACTTTGTTGTTGCTGTTGCTTTTCAGTAGTAGCTTCTTTGAACATTGTATCTCAGAAATGCATACTCGCTCTTTGATTTTTCTGTGTTAGGTCATATAGTCTCATCTCTGGGGTGGGTGGAAATTTCACCTGAAAATTAGCAGGAGCTTCATTCAGAAATTCTGTGAGATTCTATGGAACTGGCTTCCCAACTTTTATCACTTTTCCATAAAGCCAGCAGGACAACTTAAGTGGATAAATAAGAGTATGTTTTTTATATTTTTTGTTCCTAAACTTGGATTATTAATTGCCAGAACATACTACATGCCATCATAGAAAAGAAAAATTTTTAATGTATAGATGTATATAGAGACAAATGCACATGCAGTCAGATGTCTATATATGTACGTAGTGACATAATGCTTCTCCTTATGGTTCAAAATACACAAGAAAACTCCTATCCAATTTAACACTGAACAGAGGGGAAGGCAGGTTAGTTTATTCCCTGTGCAGTCACACTCTGCTCTTCCAGGCTGAAGTAGAGCCCCTCCACTAATACTAAGAAACTGTCTTCAATTTTCTAAGCACTAAACCATAGTTTAAACTATATAAACCAACTATTTAAGCCTCCATGAGGGAAATGGGTAAAGACTCATCGCCATTTTACAAAGGGGTAGGCAGAGAGGTTCAGCCAGCTACCAGGCCAAATGCATTGTTATTGAAAGAAGACTTAGAAGATCACTCCTGGATAACCAGTCCGAGGAAATGTGGCGATTACAGCTCCATTCTATCAAGAACCAGCTCAGAAAAATACTAGAGGGCAGCAGGTTGGATCTGCCCTAACTTAAACCCGTGCAAATTTAATGAGACTGTACAACTGTAAATCGAGGTAAAACTAGATCAGAGAGTTGCATCTAGATGAGTTACATGAAACCAAGGAATTACAAATGACAGAAAGGAGGCAGAATTCTGGACTTTTTCCATGTAAGAGAAATATATAATCTATACTAGAGAACAGTAAAGTTTGAAGCACCTGAAATAATATAGAAAATGCTAATTTAAGGTTGATTTTATTGTCTCAGTGTATGCTTTTTTTCTGTTACAAATGAGGTTTGCATCAATCACCTAAGTGCAGTTCCAACTTTAGTATGAATCCTGTTTCAATCAGTGTAGAGGTTGGATAACACCACAGAACAAGAAATATCTTTTACTCAAAGATACTCAATGTTTTTTCTTTTTCTCCTTATTGTTAAATTTGCATTTCTGCTGGACTTAATTTCTGAAATGTCATAGCATATTTGGATTATCTCCAACATAAAATATTTCAGGCCAGAGAACAAATCTAAAACCAGGAAAAATATAAGACAAGTATACACAAAATTTGTTAATACGTAGTGCTATGATTTCTTATCCATGATGCACGGTAAATGCTAGTAAGCATGCCAAAAACTGAGCAATCTGGGTTACAGATGATAAAATGAGTGGCATGTATTGCAGCAGCAAAGAAAGACCTCTTCTCTGCCTTTCATCACATACAAAAATTACTTTGAGAAAATCAGGTAAGTCTTATAAGAAAATTAGCAATAAAACTGGTGGGTACCAAATAGTTTCATAGTGTGACAAGAACTCTGAAAAGGTCAGTTTCCTACTATTTGCCTTTATATATATATATATATATATATATATATATATATATGCAATATAAAAAAAAAAAAGAAAAATTAAGGCTTTTCAGAAGAACTCTCAGATATTTTTCTAAAGCTGATTTTTACTAAAGACTAATTTTTCCTACTACTGATCAATAGGACTGGGAAAAGAAGAGATTAATCTACTGATGCTTATTTTTTTCCTATCACCTAATATAAATGTGACCCTTAAGTTGTCAAGGGTTTAGTTACTTTTGTCTTCTCCTACATTCCTTAGGGATACCAAGTTGTGGATTTATCAAAACCAGAATTCCAGAAAACTGATTTTCTTGGAACTGACACAGTATTAACAACAAATCATTGCAGCAGTTACAAAAGAATTAGATAAGAAAAAAACATTAGTAATTAGAAAATGTTTGTGGATAAGTACATTTCATTAGAGGATAAGATCTCAAAGAAATTAAGAGCATTACTTAAGCTTTCCTGTTTCATAGTCAATGAAACTGCATTGATAAAAGGGACAGACTGCAATTATGAATAGCATCTGCCATATTCTCAGCCAGAATCAACCCCTGATTCTATGCATTCCACTAATATAAATTTCAAAGGTAAGAACTCATCTATTTTCAGAGTCCTAGAAAATCACAGCGGGATCCTACTTATCTGTGAGTATGTTGTGGTTCTTTGCACTACACCAAAAGGAGCCTGGATAGATTAGGTCTCAGTAGCGCTTCATTCTAACATAACTTCGCATACTTTGTTTAACAGAAAGGATTTAGTTTTTTTCTTGGAGTTTCCAGAACAGAACAACATCTTATGCATGCTTGGGGGCACAATTACAAATATATTTCATGAAAATCAACCTTATTTTTAAAGGAAAACAGCTTATAAGCTCACAAATGCAATTTTGGGACCCAAATTTACTTGTGGGTATAAATTACTCATGGTATGATACTCCATTTTATACGCCTACCTGCCTGACAGTATTGAAAATACCAGGTATTATGTGCCTAAATGTATTTAGAGTGGGTGTAGAGAAAGGACCCTATAAACTAACAGTCCAAAAAAAAAAAAAAAGAGAGAGAAAAATCTTTATCAACTACTTTACAGAATGAGTACTGAGTAATTATTAACCTCCAAAATATAATACACCTACTGAAGATTTTCATTTCATTGTTGTCACTAACAATAGGTCATGCTAAGTACAGCTTTTGACTTTTCTCCTTTAATGTGCTGCGTGTTGGAAATTGAGTGTGAACACAAGAGTATATTAAACTTCAAAATTGGTATGTATATTTATTGATTATTTTATTTCAGCTGGGGTCATTAACAATCAGTCATACAAAGAGTAGTTTAAAGCCTTTTTTTCTTCCCTAGCAGTGCATTACAAATAGGAACTTTGAATAAACCTTCTGCTACATTTAAAGCTCTCTAACACAAGAGGGGTTTTTTGAAAGAAAGGGACTGAGACATCCATCTCCGAAGAAGTGAGATTTGCTCTGATGCAGTTCACATAGGCAAGATTTTCTGTGGGTACCAGTTTTGATTCAAGAAACCCAGAAGCCATAAACTAAAACTAGCAAGCTAGTGTTGAATACAAGTCACAGAAAGATTTCTCGGAAGATACAACTGAGTAAGATAATGATTAGGAGCAAAAAGAAGGCTAAAATGTCCTTTCATGTTCTCCTAGAGGACTCAAAGCAAAGTGCTCTGCTTTCCTCCTTTCCACCCAGTCTTCCTTGTCCTCCCAACAAGCCTCACCAGTAACTCCACACTGGGGGCCCGGGAAGAGATAGTCTCGTCTTGAAAAAAATGCCCTTACCCTCCCATATCTGCAGCTCGTACCAAAGAACAGCAAGGGAGGCATAAACACACCAGAGGAACAGACTACACATATTCCAGAGCAAAAATGGGAAAAGATGGGACTCAGACAGATGACACCTACCTCTGTCTTCTTCCACTGCTGGTACTGCTCAGCAGCTTTCCTCTTTTCCTTCCCCTCTCCCCTCCTACTCAGCCCTCCCCATCCTTCCTCCTTCCTAGCAATCCAAACTACTTTTCCCCAGCTACTTCCCTCTTAATCCCCCTTCAATCCTTCCAAATGTCTTCACAGGTAAACACACCGCTTGCTTTTCTTGTTAAAACGGAGTGCCTTCCGAGTTTTACCGCGTGCTTAGATTATGTTTTCCCATACCGAAAACCTGGGCCTCAGGCAGATGCTTGTTGTCCCTTTTCCCTTTCAGGATTCCTGTCAGTATTTGGATGAAATTTGATGCTGGCTTGTGGGGAGACGCAGAAGGATGAGGCTCGACAGCTGTTACACATCCCTTCGAGTCGCCCGCACCACGTGAAAACCAGCAGACTACAAAGCTCCTTGGCTACCCTGTCTGCCCATATGTTTTTAGGCTAGGCTCACACCTACTGAGACTACTTATCCTTTTTCAGAAAAGCTGTTTTCAGCATTGATTCCCCCTGAAGGTAGTAGGTATCAGGTGGGAATTGGGTAAGCCTCCGTACATGAGACCATCTGGGGCAGGCTCAGATTTTTGGCCACGGTAAATCAGCTACTGCTTCCAGTCGGCTGCTGGTTCCCAGCTGCGCAGGTCTCGGTGCAAGTTCTGCCCTGCTCTCAAGGTGAGGCTGCACGGGCACGCTTTCTGTCAGTAAATAAACAAATCTGGGGGAGAGGATTTTGTTACTTTGCTTCTCGGGAACTTCCTGCTTATTTAATCAAAACACTGAAAAACAAATCTACCCAGTTCTCCCACGGGAGCTCCAAATTTCAGCGCAACTGAAGTAGATGATGACTTTTTTTAAAATACTGAAATAAAAACATCTGAACTCCTTTATTTCTGTTATAATGCAGGTTATGATAGGTATGCGTAGACTAGGGTTTTACCCTGATATCATGTGAAGAAGGAAAACCAGAGTACATGATCTGAAAGGCAGCCATAACAGTATGCCTGGTTTGAATAGAATATCCTCTACCTTTTTACCTTTGGTGGGCAGGGGGTGTAAACTCACTTTTCTAACTAGTTTGGGGAAAAAAAAAATAAGAGAGACTGACTTAAAAACAGATGAGATAAAATGTTCATTTTCCCATCAGAAAATATGAGTGTTGTTAAGTGCTGCTGTAGTGCTATATTCATGATAATGAGATTCATGCAATTTCTTTCCACTGTTATAGCTTTTCATTTTCATGTGATACTATACCCCACTCAGCCCTATCAATGGCAGAGGCTGTATCAGTTTATGTACAAGTAGCAGCCTCATTTAGATGAATAAAAGTTGTTTATGTTGTTTTCCTTTTCCAGAGGGATATAGGATAAATAATTAACCCAGTGACCCCTACCCTGCTTGTTTAACATTTATGCAATTACTCAAAGCTTGTATCTGATGGTTCCATAGCTGTGAAAACTATGGCAAAGGAGAAGAGTTACACTGAACACACACAGTAAAAGCTATATGACATGGGTTTTAATGCAGCAAAGGAACACAGGCAGCACCCTGCACTTGTTTCCCTCTCACCTGCACCTACTCCTTTCATTCTTTCAAGTTTGCGAGACTAATTCTTTTTATGAGCTGTAGGTGGTACTTTAAGACATGAATGTGGTGTCTGTAAAATGGATAAAACACAACACAAACAATGCAAAAGAAAGCAGCCACTGAAATCCATGTGTCTCACCTGTTTGTTTAGCATTTTTAACTTATCTGTATTTTGAAGAAAGCATTTGAATTTCTTTTAAATTCTTAGAACCAATTTTTTCTTCAGGTCACAAAAACCTCCAAATATGAGTTTCTAAGCTATAGTGCTTCATGAAAACAAATGTGGTTTGTTTGTTTGTTTGTTTTTCCCATGGAGGAGGGCATGCAAATAAGTGCATATGCATGGTTGCACGTCACCAAGCTGGCGCCAGTTATTCTTGCAGCACCACCTGGCTGTCTAATCCAGAAGCAGTACGGCCATTTTAGCACAGACCTATACCTGACCAGTTAAAGGTTGCAGTTATCCTTATCAGATCAAACTTAATACTGGGCTGACACATATATCCTATTTGCAGGTTACTATAGTCTATTGACCAGGACCTAATTGTAGGTCTATGCATTGTAGCTTTGCGCAATTTAGGCGTATCCTGAGACTGTCAGATGATGGAGTTACACATTTATAAAAGTATTATAAAAATTTTGAAGCAGCTTGTTGTAGTGCTTCTGGATTGTTAAACTGAATCATTTAGGATTTATAGTGAAGTTTAATTTCAATGCTTCAGATTACTGGCCAAAATACTTCTTGGAGTTGACATAAACCGTATTACTGTGTTTCCAAGCAAAATGCTCTGACAAAACAATGTCTACAACTTACTGAAAAATTCAATATGCTCTAGTATTTCCAGATAAATTAGGTAGTAATTATTTTTCCTTGAGAACACATTAAAGTTCTGAAACCATCAGCTTACTATTGATTGTGATCATTAATGGCTCCAAGGATAGAAAAAAATGTAGCCTAGATTGAGGAAGGAAAGGAATTGAGTGCCCTTCACAGTTATTTGATTTTGTTTAGCTCCCAGTCTCTCTTGAACTAGGAAATCTGTTTTTTCCCCTCCTTTTTTCTACATATTCATAGCCAGAGTCTTGGTCTATGTGTGTTGGTGCCACTGTCATGGATGTAATGGAACACTATGCATTTTAGCATTAAAACTCAGTATAGATGGACATGCCACTTGCTTAATAACCTTGTTTCTTAGAGGAAGAGAGTGATCTGATTTTTCAAAATTATTCCAAGCCAAAGAAACTGCTGTGTTGGTTGGCATCACTGTCACGTTGGACTGAATTATTAGGACTGGACATACGCAGTGTACTCATCTAATTCATCTTCTTGCATAACACAGGTCATATGACTATTCTGATTTGGTTCCATTTGAATCAGTCTGCCTCATTTAGAAATAGCATCTGAACCTGATTTTAACATTACCAGTGATGGACAATCAACCAAAACACCAGTTAACTTTCCAGTTAAATGACCTCATTTTAATTTTATTTTGCTTTTAGGAGCATCTAATATCTGATTTCAATATACCTATCATCTGCTTCCAGCCTCCAATCTTACATTTCTGTCTGCTGGATTGAAGAACACATTATCAAAGTTTCCCCTCCCATGTAATAAGTACAGACATACTCTGATCAAATTACGATTTTAATTCCCTATTTATAAATAAAACACATAAAATTATAGATTTTATCTTTAAAAAAAAAAAAAAGTGTTCCAATCCTTTAATTAGGTTTTGTAGTTTTTCATTGATCTCTTCCTATTTTATTAACAACCTCAAAAAAACCCCAACCTGATCATGACAGAGCTGAAGAGACTCTTTTAAAGGATCATGGGATAATTCAGGTGGGAAGGGACCCTAGGAGATCTCTAGCCCATCTGGCTGCTCACAGCAGGATCAGCTCGGAGGCCAGTCCATGCTGCTCAGAACTTTATCTGGTTGGTCTTGAAAAACCACAAGGATGGGGACTGCACAGCTTCTCTGGACAGCCTGCTACACTGCTTGGCTGTCCTCATGGGGAAAACGTTTCTTATATCTGGTGTGAACCCCTGTTACAAAGCAGAAGGTAGTTGCCACTAAACCCACTCCTGTTTCTAATTACACCCATTGTCCCCTGTTCCTCTGCCTGTATCAACCTGCTAAACATTCCCCAAATTTACTAATAAAGATCATAGAATCAGAGCCATAGAATGGTTTGGGTTGGAAGGGACTTTT
The DNA here is from genome assembly GCF_964188355.1 of Buteo buteo. Taxonomy (NCBI): domain Eukaryota; kingdom Metazoa; phylum Chordata; class Aves; order Accipitriformes; family Accipitridae; genus Buteo; species Buteo buteo. The sequence goes on along the minus strand of NC_134171.1, from coordinate 73,892,917 downwards.
AAAGGTCACCTAGTCCAACCATGCCCTGCAATGACCAGGGACATCTTCAACTAAATCAGGTTGCTCAAAGCCCCATCCAACCTGACCTTGAATGTTTGCAGGGATGAGACATCTACAACCTCTCTGGGCAACCTGTTCCAGTGTTTCCCCACCCTCATCATAAAAAACTTTCTTCCTTATATCCAACCCAAATCTCATCTCCTTCAGTTTAAAACTATTACACCTTGTCCTATTGTTACAGGTCCTACTAAAAAGTCTGTCCCCATCTTTCTATAAGCCCCCTTTAAGAACTGAAAGGTCACAATAAGGTCTGCCCAGAGCCTTCTCTTCAGGCTAAACAACCCTAACTCTCCCAGCCTTTCCTCATAGAAGTGTTCCATCCCTCTGATCACTTTTTGTGGCCTTCATCTGGACGTGCTCCAACAGGTCCACGTCTTTCTTGTACTCAGGACTCCAGAGCTGGATGCAGTGCTCCAGGTAGGATCCCACTAGAGTGGAGTAGAGGGGCAGAATCACATCCCCCAACCTGCTGGCCACGCTTCTTGTGATGCAGCCCAGGGTACGGTTGGCTTTCTGGGCTGTGTTCGCACATTGCCGGCTCATGTCCAGCTTTTCATCCACCAGTACCCCCCAAGTCCCTCTCAACAGGGCTGCTCTCAATCCCTACATCCTCCAGCCTCTATTGATACCAGGGGTTGCCTGTAGGACCTTGCACTTGGCCTTGTTGAACCTCATGAGGTTCACATGGGCCCACTTCTCAAGCTTGTCTAGGTCCCTCTGAATGGCATCTTGTCGCTCGAGCATGTCAACCATATGACTCTGCCTGGTGTCATCTGCAAATTTTCTGAAGCTGCACTCGATTCCACTGTTAATGTCATTGATGAAGATATTAAACAGTACTGGTCCCAATTAGGACCCCTGAGGGACAGCACTCATCACTGACCCCCATCCGGACATTGAGTCGTTGACCACTACTCTCTGGATGTGACCATCCAGTCAATTCCTTATCCACCAAATGGTCCATCAGTCAAATCTGTCTTTCCAATTTAGAGAGAAGGAGGTTGTGGGGGACCATGTCAAAGGCCTTACAGAAGTCCAGATAGATGACAGTAGTAGCTCTTCCCTTGTCCACTGACTCTAACTAAGCACTGAAGTGATTAATAGTTGAAAAGTGCAATGTACCATTGAAAGCAGTGCCTTTGAAAGCTCATCCTGGGTAAGATAGTAGCAGAGTTACACTGAACTATCTGAACGAGAAACCTCAAAGGCATCTTGATACGATGTCAATATTTATTATATTGGATTTCTCCCTGTTCTGAAAATCCATGTAGCGCTGGAAAGATCAGTCCCTTCTGTAGGGAAGGTCATCTCTGAAAACATCCGTCTCCAGAGGACCAAAATATATTCTGCATGAGGATGCAAGGAAGAATATAAAACTCCATTGAAAATTATGCTGTTAAACCCCAAGACCCTTACTTAAGGCAAAAAAAAAGGAACACGCCTCTCTGGGACTCTCTACATTACAAGTATTTTAGGGCTGAGGAACCTCAGAAAAGCAGTCGCGGATTGCTCACGAACATGCAAACATTTGAGTAGCAGTCCTGATAACGAAGGCTCATTTGTGCGAATGTTTCCTGAAATCATCATAATAGAAGTGGTGGTACCACAAGCAAGATCTCTACAGGCCTGGAAGAACATGTATGTATATTGTAGAAATATACTGTTCAGCTTCCTTCAACACTTTTGCCTGACTACAGCTCAAAGATTATTTAGTCACCCCAAGACCTCAGGTTTTCCTTTGCTCTTCCTGATGCGACATCCCAAATCTGTTATTTGCAAGATAAATAAGCTCACCTGTGACACTCTCCAGGGCCAGTTTGTGATATAATGGTTTTGTGAAGAGCAAGATTGAACACAAAAGGTCCTGTAAGCATGGAGTCTTTCGAGATTAAATCCAGGTTTTGCTGTTACACTTAGCCTGACAGAGCTTTTACAGTGGTGTTTGACTTGAAATCTATCATTAGCAAGAGGTGAGGACTTCAGAATCTAATAGCATGCTTTAATCTCTATTTACTATCGATCTTTTTTAATGCATCAAGCAAAAAAAAAACCAAAACAAAACACCAAAACGTATAGACTAAAGAATTTGGAAAGGTTTTGTAACTTTTCCCCTCTGGAAAGAAAGTTTAAGGATAAGATACAATAGTTTGCACTGTACCAGTAATTAAATAACAACAAGAAATAAATTGCTGCAGGAAGTTAGGATTTTAAGTAGTGAAATCATTCCTTTTGCTCAAAGGTGTTTAAAAGGAGTAATGGAAATTAATCCATCATTTATAATAGAGCAGAAATGCAAGCATTGAAAGGAAAGCTAACTCTAAAATTTTTAGTGCTGATTTATATTTTAATTATGTAATGCTTATTTACAATTATAATTATCCATGTGCTTCTTAGAAGAGTGACAGTGTAAAGGAAATGGGCTATATATATTCTAACATGAAAGCTAGAAACTAGCCATTTAAACAGAAATTCCTCTGTGACTGTGATGTGACTTTTTAAAAATGCAGCATTAATTTATCAACGTACATGTATGTCTATACTCAGTAAGCCAAAATCACTGTAAATCTGTATTTTGAGGGAAACAGCAGCTTTTTCTTACATTGTTTTTAATTTTGAAAAATTGCATGAGTTGCCATATGCTTTTTATCTTGTCCTATATTGCCAATTAGTGAAGTTGTTGCTGTTACATAAGCACCAGATTTAACAAATTTTCTTCCCACTTTATTTCCTAGTTCTCTTCTTCCCACAGAGTTTGGCACTGTCTTTTTCAGTCTACTTTCTTTTTTTTTTCCTTTAACTCCCCTTTTTGGGGAGGGGAGGTGGGGTGAAGATGTCTTTTTATTTTCAAGAAAAGATTCTTTATAAATACCGCTGTGACAAATCCATTACACAGCACAGAAGCAATCAGCGTGGTGCCAAACTCTGGCTGAGAACTGAAGGTCCAAACTAGCGCTGTTCCAAAAGATCAATGGCACACACTTCTAAACGGCAAGAGTTTTAACTGGCTCTATACACCACTAAAAGAAAATAAGAGATCAAATGGTAGGTTCTAAGACAGAAATAAATGTGTGTTTGTTTCTGCCCTTCTGGCCCACTCTTTAAATACAGCTTAGGAAAAAAATACATTAAGGGACAACAAAGAAAATACAAGCAGCTGAGATCTGCGTTCTTCCGATAAGCTGTACTCTGATTCACAGCAAACTTTAAACAGCATAGGTAATTAACCTCATGGAAAAAAAATACCAGGGGACAGGGTAGATACTCTCCCACTTGAATTATTTCAAACAAGACTGGATCTCTTTATTGAATTTATTTATTTATTTTTAAATTGTCAGTCCAAGCATAAGTTATGAGACAAATTGGGGAATTCGAGGCTAATACTGTCTTCGGAAGAAAGAGAGGTCTGCTCATGATGTTAAAATCTAAATGCTCTGGTCAGGATACGTATATATATTTTTCATAACTAATACAGTTTGTTTAAAGAAATTATATTTATTCTGAAGAAACAAATAAGACTGACTGTATTTAGGTACTGACCAGATACTGTTGCTGAAGTGCTCTCAGATATCAATCTTACACTTCTCAGATTGTTGGCATACAATAATACGTTGACTGGATTGTACTAGGCAAATTTCTTATTTCTTTCTTGGCAATACGTTTCTCAGATATCTCCTGCTGATTTTAAAATGAGATATCTATTTAAATCTCCCATATATGTTACTAGAAGAAGACTTTGATGTCTTAAATATCTGAAAATGTTAACATCTGCTGTTTACTTGCATGCATCTTGCATTAAGGAAGAAAAGAAGTCTCACTTCAGAAGCCAATCAGGCTCTTGTGGTGTCACAGTCTTTTTAGAGTAAAGAAATTGTAAGTTTTAAAGTAAAGTACAGTCACAACTCTACTTACTGAATAGGTTTCAGGGTTTTGGTGTGGTTTTTTTTTACCAGCCCAGATGAGTCATATTTTATTTCACTAATGAAATACTGACAGGAAAGGTTACATGTTGTTTCATCATCAGTTTTAGGGAAATAATATGTTCTGTGATTAAAAATCTTTCACAAAGAAACTGCAGAAAGATGTTTCATTATTTGATACTTCATATTTAAATACCTATAACTGTGCCAGGGAAGAAACCCAAAGCAATAATATTTTGGTTTGGGATCTGCATTTCCCTGCTCCTAGGAAAACAGATTTCTAACTTCCTTTCCCTTATAGATTGCACACATTTGAAACTAAAGTACATAAAAGACTGAAGACTCTCTGGTATATTTTAGTCATCCCAAGAGACAAATTTATGAGTGAGAACATTTGTGAATATGAAGAGTTATAGTTACAAAACAAGTGGCACAGCAAGAAGAGCATCAGAAGACTGTTGATGAAACAGATTCATAATTTAAAATAGTGTATATCCTAACTCATACTTTAAAAACCCTCAAGCTTTTACATAAATAATTTTCTCTTTATCTTTTATTATTATTCCTCTTTGTCCTTCTAGCCAGCCCTGGAAATGTCACAAAACACATTATAAAGCTAGCATAAATAAAAAGCTTGTTTCTCTCCCCCACTTCCTTGAAGTAGGAACTTTTCTGGGAAGAATTTAGATCCCAGAACCACTCGCTACTTATCAGTCTTTTCAACACAAACATGTTCGTGTTCAAGGAAGCGAAGACTAACCTCTAAGTACAGCTGGAACATTTCTCTTAAATAGGGTGAGTCATATTTGGATGGTTCTGAAAAAGAGCTTGCTTTCTACACGGTCTTAAAATGTCTCTCATATTGCCCAATAGAGAGCTTAATTTGGATTGTGAGAAGCAACAAAGAGTACTTTTCCTTCTTAAGCTCTCACAAGTGAAAAAGCTTTTCTCCTCTTTGGTGTCACATATCATCACCAGCTTCAGCTAGAATCTTAGACACATAAATCAAAAAGCTGTCACTTCTTCTAAAAACATTTGTACATAGCAGCAATACAATTTTCATGCCTGACAACATAATGAAACACTTCTGTGCAGAAGCTGCTAGAAATGTTGTTTGTTTGACTCAAGTGACCAGCAGCAGAAGTTCAAGCTCTAAGGAGCTTGTCAGGGATCTCCGCTATCTTCTGCAGCTACCTCTGGTCTAGAAGAGGATGAGGTGAACAGTATTTCTTCTGTAAACAAGGACTATCCAGGCATGGTTTACTAGAGGCTCAGTGTCACTTGATTAACACGTTTACTGAAATAACGCACATCAAAAATAAAGCAGGTTAAAAGTGTAGCCAGTGCTGTAGAAATGTTTAGAAATGCCTGCTGCAAAGAGCTCATCCTGTGCGTAAAGTGAAAAGCAAGACTTTGAATGCAGCTGGGCTGTTCCTTCCCATGACCAGTTATACCAGACCAGCTTACAGATCCTTCCAGAAGGCTCTCTGACACAAAAGCCATGGTGCTGCATGATGGGCATCACTTGGAGCAGCAATCAGCCAGCACAGCAATTTGCAAAATGTTTTCCCAGTTGCAGTGTCTGACTTTTGGATGGGACCTCGCTGTCATCATTGGTGGTGCGGCACTGGGCTGAGATTTCCTAACAGATTGCCTTCGGGGAAGGGTTCATTCTTGATCCAAGATGAACATTTCCCACCTTCAGTGGCCATGGGAGGGGGAAAGGTGGAAACTGAAAAGCAGCCTCCTCATCCTGTTTCAGTAGGGTGAACAAAATGGGTGAACAAAATGGTTCCCAGGCAGATGTGGCATGTCCCTCAAGACCTGGCAGGTCTGTTTTCAAGGGAGTGTTACCAAATGGAAAAAGTTAGAGTACACACAGAGGCAAATCCCTCTGTTTTGAAGATGTAAAAAAACGCAAGCAAAAAAAAAAAAAAAAAAATCTTAAAAAGGACCTTCTATATATCAATGACAATAATAATAAAGTCCTGTCTCAGATCAAGTATTTTGATCACCAGAAAAGAGGTTATTAATATGAAAAAAAAATGTAAAGACGTTTGATAAAGCTTCATCAGGCACGAGTGGTAACAGGAAATAAAATGTATGTCTGCTGTATAGCACATGCAATAGAGATCTAAGAGATAAAAAGGAGTGAAAAAATGAATCAGAGTGATTTATTACCTAGTCAACTAAATTTAAATTTGCATTAATGTTAAATGCTTTTATGACTGTTCATGGGCACTGAAAACTGTAATGAATGTCCCTAGACACAAAGAGCTAGAGTTAATTCATATATAAACTATTCAGATATTCTTACTGGAACTGACAAAAATTGGTGAGCTAAAGAAAAAGCACTTTGTGAGGTCAGTCAGAAATAACACAGATGAATCAGCAGCATGAGAGCTGTCTCAAGTAAGAAAAAACCAAAAGAACAGAAAGAATCTAAAGAACAAGAAGGAAGTAAGTGACCTGATAAAAAGCACTGTATTTAGAGAGAAATTCAGGAGCTATCATACTTCAAACCCCTTTTCATGATTTTTAGAGACAATAGAGGAATACACTATGCAAAATAATTTTCCTAAATAGCAGAATACAATACTATCATCGGTATCATGATTTATTTAGATTATAATTAGTTCATATCCAGCAGACCCAGACTGATACCCTTTGGACCCACCAGAAAGAAAATGACAAGTTTTCTTGTCAATTCAAGCTGAGAAACTGCAAGAGCAACCCTGGCTCTGATTACCTGATGTAATAGCCGGCTACCCTCTGCAGGTGAACAGCTACTTTTTGTCTCAACATTTTACTCCCAAAGTCCTTATCCAGGCAGGTTTCATGGAATTAGGTTCCCTGCCTTTCTCATCACACAGCTGTAACAGAAGCCTCTGCTGCCTGTCAGGTTTGGAGGCTCAACAGTTACACTGGAATTACAGAATAACACAACAGTAATAAAGAGCAATAGAGAGCTGATAAACCTCAGACATTAGACCTAGTCTTAAAATAAAAGCAAACAACTTGTTGAAAACAAACAAACAAAACCCAACCACCACACAACTTCCCCCCACACAAACACAGCATACCCAAACAAAAACCTAACTAACTTTAAATTAATTCAGAAAAAAATTCTCATGTATCCACATATACATCCACAAGTCTAGGTTGTATAACCAATTCAAAGCTCGGGTTTCCAGCCTTATTAATAATAATTGGTTCATTAAAGACTTCAGTAATTAACTCTGCTTATATATAATAGAAGTGTCCTCACTGAGATACGCATATAGAACTCTGCTTCTTCACAACTTTATTGGAACTAAGGGGGGGAACTTACTACTTCTATGAACATAGTATTAACTTAACATGCACAATTAAAGTCCAATTAAACAACTGAAAACCTGAAGTTCTCCTGAATGGTATGGGCTACTAAAGAAAGGTCTTTCGAGTCATTGTGAAAACTTTCACCTAGTACAAATAAGCCACTCGCACAGACACCACCACTGCACAATCATAAAAAGCCCTAGCTGATATTCGTGACACTCAAACTTAAGGCTTCGCAGCGATACCGAAACTGGCACTTGATATAGTTGCTCGCAGACAGTGCCGGCGCACTTGACACTCATCATTCTGAGACTGCCTGACACCTGATAATTACTAATCACCAAATACTCCTATACCCATCCTGGGGAACCTCTGACTTCTGTGAAGATTGCTCCTTTCTGAACCTTTTGCAGATGGCTGAGGAGAACGGCTGATGTTTTATGCGGTGTGGCAGGGAGAAAGCCAGGCAGTGGTCAGACCCGCAGCTCTGCAAAGCCTGGGCTTCTGCATCCCACTTTGTTAGTCACAATCCTCATTTTGATGAAAAGCAGCTTGTTAAAGCTGCTATCAGCTGAGAAAGCGATGTGAATAGGAATAATGAAACTCCTCAGATAATTTTTCTCTTTTGTTAGCTCCCTAGCTCTTCAAAAAGCCACCACCAGACACTTTCTGTATCTGAAGCTAACCAATCTTCATAAATAAAAAGATACACACAAATCCCAAAGCCTGACAGAAAACAATCTGTAAGAATGTCAGCATTAGGCTGTCTCCTCTTCAAGGGTACTAATTCAAGTCCCTGTTCAATCTGGAATAAAACCCAAAGACTTAGATCATGCACTTACTTGACAATTAATATACTTTCCCAAACACTTTTCATTGAAAAAGATAAGCTCTACTAATCAAGGGACAAGAGAGGAACATACTGGTGTATCCTTTTAAGCACTGTCAGACAATTCATACATTAAAGGTATTACTAATATTTCAAATGAGAAGTCATGTTCAGATAATTTTTTTTGTTTCAAAATGTTATTTAAACTTGAAAGCTTGTTTTGCTAGCAGCAAGCAGAAATGATTCCGATAAAATACTCATTCAGAAACAGCGCTATGTTCAAAGAGTGAAAGCATTCATTGAACAACATGAATTCCCACCTATTTATAGTGATTATCAGATACAAGGAGCCAGACTGATACATTTCAGGTTTTTTTGTTTTTTTTAAGCAGAGAAAGCTTTTTCCTAATTCTAAATCCACTTTCTCTTCCCAAGGAAAACATATAATTGGTGCAACTTTGCAAATATTCAAAGAACCATGTTCAGGAAGACTCTTATGAGCGCTGTCAGAAGTTGTAAAGATGTAACTCCCACGGAGCTGAGCACGGGAGTAGCCACGGAGTGTGTGGAGCCTCAGCTATCTTACAGAAACCACCTACTGAAAGTAAAGGTTTTAGGCAAAGTAGGCTAGCAACATTTAGTTTTTCAAGAACGGCAGCCATTTAGGAAATGAGGGGTCATGGCCAAGATGATGTGATTAGCCTAAATTAAACTGTGCTTCTCATACCCCTTTCATATGGTTTCAAATGATTTGACTCAGTGTATGTGTGATCACGCTAAAGCAGTGGAAAGTAGTTCATTGCACAGTCTGCTGTTCCATGCTAAACTGCATCCTCTCTCTGCTTAATGTTTTACATGGTTTTCCTAAAGAAATGGACAGTAACATATTAATGACTTACAGGTTACATATTCTGCTGTATTAAAAATAATGAGCACTAAATAGAGTGTGTTTCTATGTGTCTTTGTTAGCTCTGGTGTCTACTGGCACTGATTTAAGTCATTGAGGCACTGTCAGCCCAGAAAGACAGATACATGCGAGTGATTTCCACTTACACGATGCACTAGTTTTGGCCCCAGTACACTTTTCACTGGAGTATAACATACTGAAGTCACTGAAGATTGGAGCTGCAGCCAAAGGCAAACCTAGTTATGCTTTCATGGCCATTTTGTCACCATGCAGTCATGTTAGCAGTGGCTTTTAATGAACCTATGGATTATACTGTTATTTAAAATAAACAAACCAACCCTAAACCAAACCCAAACCCTTTCTGTTAATTACTTCAGGACCTATACCAAGCATTTAGTAAGCAATAACAAATTACTGAAGTGTTCTAAATACTTTACAGCTGTAAGTGGTGGTATTTACATTCACAAAAAGAGCGAGGGGATTAAAAGGATATGTTTAGTTGTATTTGCAGTTGTGAACATACATCGCCTTTAACTGCCAAAATTAAGTAGACTCATAATCAGAACGTAATTCTGAAGTCAAATATTTAGAATTTTTCCCCTTCACCCAAGGAGAAATTACTGAGAACAACTGAAATAAATGGCACAATTGTTTCTCAGGTCCTAAAAGAAAAAGGTTACTTCATTTGAATCAACCAGAAATAAATAATTTGTGTGCATAAAAAAATTAACATCACTTTCTGATGCTCACAACTTTCTAAGGGTTAGCTGCTATAGCTCAAAGAAATTAAAAACATTTTCATACTTTTGCTACAGACAGCACCTTCAAATGTGAAAAAATTTTGGAAACGTGCAACTATGTCAATAGAAACAGCCCCACCCCCTTTTCTATTGCCTAAATTAATTCTGTAAACATATGGGGGGTTTGGTTGTTGTTTGTTTGTTTTTTAAATCGGACTTGCTTTTCAGATGCTTTTAATATTTTTTTTTTAAGTACTATTTTTTCCTTTTAGAGTTGAAACTGATTATTGATAGTTTACAGCAGACCTATATAAATGCCTCTGGCAACATGCATGAGGGATGGAGAGAGACCCTGTAATGCAGGGGAACAGGAATAACCTATGGGAAAGTAGAAAAGACACCATCAACCACTATTAGTGGGTGTTGACCTCTTCGTAACACAAGACCGTGGACCCAGTGGGGAGTCTGTGAGTGTCAGTATCTAAAGCAGCTGATGAGGTAAACGCAAAACAGATCAGTGTCAGCATTCACTGAGTAGCCCTGAGTTTTGGGAACATACACAACAGGTTTGCTGCTTTTCTTCAAACACATCAACCTGACCTTGTAACACCGTGTCGCACAAAATACGCCCAAGGGCAGCAGGTTTCGGGGGGGCTCTGACCGGGCCCCACCTGCAACGCCAGTGTGCTCATGCACGTTCGCATCACGACCAGAGGGCAAAGAAGCTACAGAGAGAGTTAGGGAGCTATTTAAGTATCCTGCTTATGTAAGGATCTCCCGAGACCTTAGAAAGTTGACATTCTTAAATCTTCCCTTGTTTAAGGAACAGTGTGTTCCTCCACTCGCTCATCAGCTTGTGCATGGCTCTGCGGTTTTATAGTGTAGCTGTCGAGCTCCACTCAGTTTTGGGTCTCTAATTTATGCTACTGCCTTGTCACGAGCAGAGGGAAAAGCTCTCCTGTATATACAAAGGTGTTCACGGACAAATAGAAGACAACTAGGAATTCTTTACATTCTTGAAAACCAAAAAGATAGTATTATTAAAGCACGTATTAAAACCCCCAAGCTCACCCCTATTTCTAACGCATGGACATACAGAAAAGTTCTTTTGGTTTGTGGTTAAAATTCTCCAGGTTAAAAGCAACACAAACAACTTTCAACTAATTTTTTTTACTTCTATGTGTTCCAAATCAATTAATATTATTAATGAAAATTGTATTATTTCTGGGAAAGTTATCTTTAATGAATTAATGAGTATTTAAGGATTTGTGAGCCAGTCTGAAGCAGTCCCCCTGCCCCCAAACAGTCCTTTTTCTTTTGCATACATTAAGTTTTCCATTCACTGTAGGGATGCATAAGTGTGATAGTCTTTGTTTGTCTCTGTGAAGGTATAGTTCACCAAGTGTTGTTTTTAATATTGTGTCTTTAATAAATCTATCCTGATCTGCTTTAAACTGCATGAACTGGACAGCTTTTCCACAAGATACCTGGTCAGCCATGTATATGAGTGTCACATTGCAGCAAACCAGCCAAGTCCCTCATATAACACCACCGCATGGGGAAAAGCTAGACTCTCATGGTTTAAGCCCAGCTGGCAGCAAAGCACCACGAAGCCACTCGCTCACTCCTCCCTGCTGGTGGGATGAGGAGGAGAAAATATAAAGAAAAACTCATGGGTTGAGACAAGGACAGGGAGGGATCACTCACCAATTATGGTTATGGGCAAAAGCCAGACTCAACTTGGGGTAAACCAAATTCAATTTAATTTACTATCAATCAAATCAAGTATAGTAAGAAGTAAAAACAAATCTTAAAACACCTTTCCCTCCACCCCTCCTTCCTTCCTGGGCTCAATCCATTTTCTCTCCCTCCTCCCCCCGGTGGCACAGGAGGACGGGGAATGGGGGTTGGGGTCAGTTCCTCACACGTTGTCTCTGCCGCTCCTTCCTCCTCAGGGGCAGGACTCCTCACTCTTCCCCTGCTCCACCGTGGGGTCCCTCCCACAGGAGACAGCCCTCCACAAACTTCTCCAAGGTGAATCCTTCCCACAGGCTGCAGTTCTTAATGAACTTTTCTGGTGTGGGTCCCTTCCACGGGCTGCAGTCCTTCAGGCACAGCCTGCTCCAGCGCAGGCTTTCCTACAGAGTCATGGCCATCTTGGGGGGTATCCCCCTGCTCTAGCATGGGCTCCTCTCTCTCCGGGCTGCAGGTGGACATCTGCTTCCCTGCTCCCCTCCATGGGCTGTGGGGGGGACAACCTGCCGTCTCACCACAGGCTGCAGGGGCATCAACCTCCTCTGGTGCACCTCCCTCCCCTCCTTCTTCACTGACCTCAGTGTCTGCAGAGGGGTTCCTCTCACATTCCGATCTCCTCCCCCACTGCAGGTTCCCCTTCTTAAATCTGTTCTCCCAGAGGTGCTACCACCATCACCAATTGGGTCAGCCTTGGCCAGCGGCAGGTCCGACTTGGAGCCGGGGAAGCTTCTAGCAGCTTCTCACAGGAGCCACCCCTGCAGCCCCTCCCCACTACCCAAACCCACCACTCAAACCCAACCCAAGGACCCCACACCACGGCAGGTGGATGTGTCCTGAAGGCAGCTGCAGCCTGTGGAGAGCCCATCCAGGAGCAGGATCCCAGCAGGAGCTGCAGCCCATGGAGAAGAGCCACATATTTTGAGGCTACACTATTTCCCCGCCCGCTTTCTTTCTCCTGCACACACTTACATAATTTACTTATAAAAGTTCTGGGCAGAAAAAGGTAAATGCACTGCCCACACCAGCCATGTTATCTAGATGCATGTTCCCTCTCTCTCTGATAAACCAGTCACATCTGTCTGCCTTATTAGCCTCTACAGACAAGGCTTATTTCAAAATTTTTACCAAACACTTATGAAAGAATAATAATACCATATTATTAGAGAACAACTCTGCCTTCCTCTAGCCCCATCTTGCTGTTTTACACCAGTTCTGTTGAGCTCTGAGACACTTGTTAAACTACCAAAGCTTGTTTCTCCCTTTCCTTCCTTCCCTGAGGATAAAAAAAACAAAGAAACCCAAAAATCTCTTCAAATTTCAGTGTCTTTTTTTAAACAGCAATAATAATGAAAAACTTTTTGTAAAGAAGAAAAGGAAAATTTCCTCTCTGTTGCTTTCTATTTCTCTGTTATAATTTGTTTTGTGAAATGTTGCATTTTCCAGCACTTCACTGAGAAAATTAAGTTATCACTGTTGGAAAACAGGGACATAAGGAACCTAGTGAAGTGTGATAAACTAGTTTTTCAATATCTGTGAAATTCAAGGACATACATACATATCAGAGGAACAGGAAAGCTTTCTATACACAAGATTTTCTGAATCTTAGCTGATAAAATGAAAACAGCTATTTATTTATTACGTTCTATATTGCTATTAATTATATTTCAATAACACTATTCTATGCTACACAAATCTATTTGGATTTTGTTAGCTTCACTACAGTAGGAAAAAACAGATTGAGTTGGAAAAAGTATTTCTTAAAATTATTTCAAATTTTTTCAGTTTTCCTCGCTACCTGTTCTTCATGCACATGTCAAAGATAAGTATTCCTGAAGGAAAGGGGGAAGGGTGGGGGGGAAGGAGAGAGATACTATAAAATAAAGCCAGCTAAAATATAATTAAATGGAAAAGATTATTTAAGCCAAGCAGGTATCTTCCTGAAACAGAAATCCCAGTAAGCCCATTATGGAGCAAAACAATCAACAGGATGAAAATTCGCACTTTTTTTTTTTTTTTTTTACAGGCTACAAAGAAAAGAAGAAAATCTAAAATAATTTGTAGACATCCTTCTCTATCAGTCCAATGGGTGCAAAGGCACTGCACAGAAATTGAGGCTTTGTGGGAGAGTTTCTGCTTTGGGGAATTCACTAACAAACCATGCCTTCTTGTATAAAGCAGCTTTGAGAAAATTTGGATGAATAGCCATTTGACTCATTATTTACTAAACAGAATGCTGGTGAGAAATAAACACCTATTCTTTTTTTTCTCATGAGTGTTTCCAGAGATAAAGTGTCCAAAGAGAAGATGATGGAACAAACTAATAAAATAGAATAATATCTTTAGGACAAGGTAAATTTTACATGGAAGTTCCTAAGCTGCTGAAGTATAGTGCTAAATTTTCACAAAATGCCCTTCTTCATAACTTGCTTTACTAATTACAGCAATTGCAGTTTACAAAGTAAGGTATTTTCAATATGAAGAAGGTAATTTGATTTCCTCCTCACAGCTTGCAAGGCCCATTTGACCTGACGTATAGGGAATCTGAATGTTTCAATGCTTTAATAAATAAATGCATATAAAGTATTGTTGCTAGTCTTTATGCTGCTGTTTTCAAAAAGTACTATTTATTCCTCCTTTCTGTGAAATATTTCAGGAGAGACTTACAGGAACAAAACCACATCAGACTTAGTGATCAATGTAATTATACAGTATTGGATTCCACCATTATATTTACATACTTGTCCATAAAAATGAAAGACTCATCGTAATTCCCTTCATCTAGAAGTACGACTATACGAACATACAATCTCTTTCTAATGGAAATCAGAATTACAATTAGATCTAATAAAAAAAAGCAGTAGTAGAACATTTTTTCTGCAAAAGGTGCTGACGCAGTAGAATCAAAAAAAGTTCAAAAGGACACATCAATTCTCTTGACATTTTTAACGCAAAACTGAGAAGGCTAGCTGGCCTGCCTGTACAGGCTTTTGCTGCCAATGTTTGTCCTGGCCAGGTACCCATAAAGGTCTCCCCACTTTTGCAAGAAAACAAACTTGCTGGAAATCAACTTTACCTCTGAAGGATGCCCCTCAGATCTCCAGTTGGTAACTGGACAGTCTGCAGTTCCACTCAGTTAGATACACGAAGAAATATACGTATTTTAAATACATATACACACACACGCCTCTCTAGTCTTTCAAAATAAATTTTAACCTGAAGACTTAAAAGAAATGCCACATTGGGGGGAAACTGTTTTTTAAATACAAATTGGTGAAACAGTTTTCTAAGATAATCTGCTGATAGTTTATATTTTAAGATAGTAACATGGAAAATGAAATCAAGATGTCTCCTCATTCCAGTTCAAAGCTGATTTTCCTAACCTGGGGTAATTCTCACATTTTCTGTCCCACAGGAATATATTAACCTCTGAACTGTTGCTTAAAAGTGAAATACTAATACCACTGGTCTTTCCCCTCTTTGTACCTTCAGTGTTAGGTTTGGTGTAATCAGAACATATTTACCAGACCAGGTAAAAAAATAACATAGCCAAAGAAAACCACATTTTAAAAGTGAATAGCTTAAATATAAATCAGACACTTACCTGGTTGGTACTTTAAGGTTTCAGGACCTATAAACCTGCCCAAGAAAAGGAACATTAGACACCTAGGTACTACAAATAACCTAGAGCAGAAGACACATCTTCTGAGTGATAATGAAGCCTAAATGTTCATTGTAGACAGCTGTGGTGGTCCACGTGACTGCAACCCCAGTACCTTGCAAGAAAAAAGTAAGCTCATTAAGGAAATGAGTTTATAGATTCATCACCTACTATTCAAAGTGATTAATTATCATGATATGTAGACTCAACCAGTAATTAATTACATATAACTGTCTAAACAGAAAATTGATTTTTTTTTTTTAAATTGTAAAACCACTGTAAAATATATAGTGCATGAATGGTACAAAGAATAAATATGTCAAGCGGTCACCAAAAGACTTAGATTTACCCCCTCCTGATGTAGAGTTGTTTACTTCCCAGGTAAGTGATACGGCACCTAACCTAACAAAGAAATATCTTCATGACACTACTTGTGATAGTGGCCAGACTGCCTTGTAAAAGAGGAAAGGAGTCTGGGAATAAAAGCCTGAACTTCTCTGGACCCAGGAGCCTTCAAAGGGAAGACTGACTATAAAAGCTAACACATCCTACCGTAAAGGCAAGATGGAAAAAAGTAGAAAGCTCTAATGCTCTAAATCTGTCTGAGGTTTCACTCTTAGGGGTGCCTTTGAAAGCTGTCATTGACAGAAGCTTTTGAAAGAGATTTCTTTAATGAGCATCTCAGAAGGAGATAGTTTTAAAATAGGATTCATAACAGGCCACGTTGCCTTTGACGGTAATATGTAAATAGCCAAAACTCTTCCAGGATCACTACCTAACTCTGTTTTGTCATCTCTTGAGGAAAAGGATGATAAAATTAAATGAAAATACCCCCTCACCCCCCAAACCTATAGAACCTAAGTCTTACTGTTTCATATCTGTCCTCTACTTCACCTAAACATTTAAGGCTAGAGAAAAAATACAATCAAACATAATCAGTCAGTCCATTTTTCTTTTCCTTTTCTCCTCTCTCTCTTTTTCTCTTTCCCTCCCTTTTCCCCCAGAAGGTCTTACCAGCACAGAATAAAATCTTTCTCTTTTGCTTTAGAGCACCTGGTTCCCACTTGCTAGCTAAAGGTAATTAGCCTTTAATTACCACCAGTTACATTTTCACCTGCAAATCACTGGGAAGTCAGGCTTGCCCAATTAGCATATTCATCTCCCACCTGCAGTACAGTGAGGAAACTCTTCTGCACTTCAACGGAAGGATTAGCCTTTTATTTACCAGTGTCTTAGCTGCATTCTCAACTGAACCCATAAAATGAAATCTGTGCACGTGTGTGCAGATTCTGAGGTCAAATGATCTGTTTTGCTGTTTTACCCTGTTAAGGGTTTCTTATGCCCTTCTAGAAGGTTAACTGTGGGAAAACCTTAAAATATTTTCACAGTAATACACATTGAAGTAAAAAAAAAAAAAAAAAAATCAATGCACAGATGAACTATCCAATCCTTTCATTTTTCTCTCACCAGTTTAATATTGCTAAGTGAACTGGGAGAGATTTCTAGACATTGTTGATATATCAATGAAAATACATAGCATGAAGTTCTCATGAATATTCCTGAAAGTTTCTGCAATACAGGTAACGATCTCAAAGGCAGGTGGTCTGATTCTCACTACCAAATATACATGTTTCAGCTGACCTTCCAGCAACCTGTTTTCAGCTTTTACTAGGCTTATTATAAAATTTATTCTCCAGCTTAATTTTTGCTTGCACTGCTTTTTTTTTCATAAACATAATGTTATTTTTTTGTATGTATGCAGATTTGATGATGTAAATGTTTGCAGGCTAGGGCTTTAGTTGTGCAAACAAACACATCCTTGTGCAGGTGGCATGTTCCAATGCCTTCAAAAGGACTAAAAAAGTGTGTAAACACATCACTAAGGTGCATATTTTCAGGAGGAAGGCAAACAACTACGAATTATTACAGGCCAGGACATTGTGGCCAATGCTTGGAATAATAAATATACAGCTAAAATATAAACATATACTGCACTAATCTTTAGTATAGAAAGTCCTAGCTTAGGAATTTTTTTTTTTTTTACATTTAAAAAAAATAAGTTGAATACTCTTCACGTAAAAGGAAAGAAACCATAAACATAATCACAGATACAGTCTATTGTTTAAATTACACAAAAGGGATAGACAAAATTCTCCATCCCTGAATCTAAGAACCTTAGGTTTTTTGCAGAGACAAAAATAAAAAAATAAAGTGTCCTTCCAAATGCAACAGGTAAACTGAATTTCTATGGTCAACCTCCTAAAACAAAAATGCTGTGCCAAAGTAATAATTTTACTTTTTGAGTATTTTTGTTTCTTCTGCACTACAATGTATCTTTACGTCACAACTTTGATTCAGATAAGACTCTGTTGACAAGTTATGCATAAAATATGCATACAATTGTTTATAAAATACGTCTATTAGATTGACTGTAATGGGTTCAGCACAAGTAGGTCACTGTATCATTTTATTCCCATCATATTATTAATTTTATTTATGAAAAATATAGCTATTAAAATAATATGGAGACAAAATAATATAAATTACAGTTTTGAAATAACATAAAAACAATCTTAAAAACATAATGATTCTGTGTTCTCTTTAAAATGCAAATATATTTTTCTTTCTACTACATGTAAAATACAATTTACTAGTCACAAACAAAGCCTTTGGTGGTGAACAGGAGTTCATGATAAAGACTACAATTTACCATAGCTAAAATATTTCTAAACATTTTCTAAAAAGAGTTGACGCTCTTTTTTCATCTGCAAACAATATCATATTCTGTATTTTGCCTCTTCCTAGATGCAAAAAGGTTGACTACATTTCTCTTCTGTGCTAAAGCCTTGAGACACCAGGATAAACAATAGCTGAGATACTAATGCACCTTTTCAGCCTGTTGGATTTCTTTTTTGCCAGTTTACTTCAGATACACGAAATTGGATTTCTGGAGGCTTAGACAGGTATTTAACTCACAAGGCTTTGATTTCTTCTGAATTAAATTTCTTTTTTGGTTTCAACAAGCGATTCCATCCATAACTTGAAAAACCCTCTTCACAGAGTTTAATCAAAACTAATTAAAAAAAAAAAAAAAGTTTTCCCGTGGGAACTTAACAAGACAGTATTTTCCGCTGAAGATAATTTAATCAAATATTTCTGAGCTATATTCATCATTCCTTTCTGTCTTGCTGCATACTGATAGACAAGAGCATTCTGCCAAGATACAGTGATTTTGTAAGTAGTATGGAATATGTATAAAATTAGAACAGTTTAGAAAGGCAAAATGGGTGCTTACATGGGAATGGTGGAGCCATTTTTTGCATGGCTAATAAGCTTAAATTGACTTTCTGAGAAGATCATACTTCAAACCATAAACATTTCTGGGTTGAAACACTTAGACAAATGACCATATTTTTGCCCAAATGGAGATGCAGATATGTTACAATGATGATAATATTATAGCAAGGCATTCATGTTAATGCTAGGATGATACTTCATCATGCTGCCAGATGAAGTGAGGACTGCCAAAACAGTTACCTGTGTATTTTGTAGATACCATAAATTGGAAACTACAATTCATAACAGGTTATTTCTGTGATAATGCCTGGGGAAAGCACATCAGCTATTATAAACACACATCCTTGACCTACCATCACCAATGGTGGCATTAAATAATCTTACTTGAATTTCAAGAAAAACACATTTGTAAAGTATAGAATGCCAAAAGAACTCCAGTTTATTTTGGTCAGAATCTCAATCATTCAAAGAAAAAAAATAGATCAAAAGTTAAGACCATACTGTAAACAGGAGAAAGGCTGACAGTCTGAAACATATTTTAAAGAATTCTATAAAGCAGATACTAATTAAACTAACATATAGAGAATGAATGAAGATCCTAGGAAAGCACTCACTGAAAAATCAATGAGAAAACACTATATATTTAAAAAAAAAAAAGGATTCAAATTTTTAGAGGAGGCAACTTTATTTTAAGTTCTTAGGACTTTTTTAAAAAAATTAAGCCTATATCAAGCCATGTGAAAGTTATGAAGATGTGTATCTCAAGGCTGAAGGTAGCTTTAAATGTAATATAGCTATAATGCAAACACAAATTATTAAATTTCTAGAGTGAAAGATTCTAAACATTTAGAAATCTCTCATAGTTTACTGCCAGAAAATAAATATTTAAATAATCCAGCCAATTATCCAGTTTCATATTATTCTGTCTCACTTATTCATCCTGCTTTACATTATCCACTCAGAATTTTAACATTGCTTTTTAGGCTTTACAGCCATATATGCACTAGATACTGCAACCCTCCAGAAAACAGCAACAATACCATACATTTTAGGTCACGTTGCCGTGACATAGAAAATAGGGTTATGTCTGAAAACATAAATTTACAATATATATAATTCACTGTTACATAAATTTGCCATACACACTTCCGGCTAGCAGGCTTTTTCCTTTTATTTGTAGGAGAGCTGTCATATTTGCCATGACGTTTCTTCAAAGACCAATATGACATAGTTCCTCCTCTTACATGGATGTCACAGTAAATATATGATATTCGAAACATGTTTTCTATACCAAGACAGAGCATAATTATAATTCAATACATTTGGCTGGAAACCAAAATAACTACCCCCTACCTAAAGCAAAGGCACCAAAAGCATTTGCTTTGACTTAAATGAATGCAAAATTTCAGCACATAATACATCAATTTCTTGACAGTTCCTTCAAATTGGCTTTTAACATGCAAATGCAAAGAAGGTAATTTATCTTTTTCCTTCTTTAATAATCCCTTTTTAGTTTACTAATACTAAAGTTTCATTAAAATATTCTGCATTAAATACAATCCTTCCTCCCTAGCAAAGAATCCGCAACTTTTTAAATGCAACTGTACTTGTAGCTGTTTAGAGTAGAGCTAAGAAAAGTGAAGTTCATGCTTTTAGAGTTACTTTAATTTGCCTGATTTTATTTAAAGTATATAAACTTCAGTTAAAGTAAGCTTTAATTACATATATTTTAAGTATGCACTTAGCACCTTACATTGACAATCCAATAAAAACTTTTGCATGTGAATTTCATCAATAATCAACCTTAGTAATCCTTGGCTATCCCAAGTCATTAGCAAATCTCCACATGTATAACCTATTGATGTTATGATATCTTAATAACCTTTAAAGTTGCATTTTGAGACTTTATAATTCAGTAAGTAATCAATAATGCATGCCATTCATGTAAGTAGCTTTTTCTCCCTGAAAAGGAAGGTGAAAAGAAGCCTTCAAACAGTAAGTAAAAAAAGGCTTCATCATTGTGGTGCCCAGTGTTAATGGAATGATTCTGTACTACTTATTTGTCACACAGAAACATGAATTTATTCTCACTGCCCAGTCATGAGAAAACACATGCCCAATGCTCATGTGGACAACTTATTTTCCTATCTGGAACATCTGAGATGAGAATCTGAGGTCTATCAGGGCTCAGTAAAACCCGTTATTGACATACTCATTTTCCAGCAAAGCCTGATCTGATTAACTACTTCAAGCAGTGGACACACGCATCTTGGATTCTGCCTACAGCCTCACCTGCTAAATATGCAAAGCGACAAATCATTATTTTTCCTATATGTTAAGCACTTCTATGATTCAGTGTAAATACGGTATAAAGAATAAATGATAACATGCTCTGTAGTATGTAAAAGATGACAAATATTACGAAATCCATCAAAAAATCCAGACCGCATTCAGGAATCTTTGTGAAGGAAATATGTGTCCATGCCCTTGTGCTTCTTCCTCCCAACACAACATGCATGTGAAAATGAAGGTTCTTTTCCAGGACAAGCCAGCTACAACAGATAATGGCCAAATATTTTACCATAGTTTCTCTTAAATGCTACAGGAAGAAAAAGAGGCCTTTTACTCTGAGCTACTAATGCTGCACCAAGGCACACAATTGCATTCTCAGCCCAGTGAACTCAACCCAACTGTAATTAAACAAAGCTGCAGGTTATTAAATCAAGGATTCTGATTTATTGAATTTTTGTTGTTGTTGGTTGTGGTAGTGGTGGTGGCTTCCCTTCTGGATATTTTGTATGTTATACATGCTACTATTTGAGGATTAACCAGTAATAAAATGGTGTAGATCATTAAGCATACTCTGCATTAAATTTTAAAGTACTATTTCCATTTACTTTGGCAAACTAATAATGAGGAATATATTGTGGATTTCATCTGAGAGTTAATAGGATCATTAAACTTGGAAAGCTCGGTATAACTGAATAAAAAATTATTTTATTGTCATTGTAAAGGATGAAGAAAGAAAGAAACTTAATGAAAAAGATAACTAGCTGAACGCCTTTTCCCTTAAAACCATAGCTTTGCCTTTTACTTTCTCAGCTGTTTTCTCTTTGGAAGGTAGTGGTGCTAATGGCACTATGAGGCTGTGACTAGAACCATCAAAAAACCCAAAGGATTTCCAGAAAATGATTTTTGCTAAATGATTACATTGGAATCATTTAGTGTTTCTTTCCTCATAAACACACAACTCTTTTCTTGATAAGCATGAATAGCCAGTGCTTTCCTCCCACATTTGTGGAATCAGAACTGCAAAGGTCACCAGTATAACGTCCATCTTCTGTCCAAATGGAGAATCACTTAATGTCTGTGTCATTCATAATGATGGCTGCCTAAAAGTGAAGACTCAACAGTAATCCCAAAGTTTCACTGCCCATGCCTTTAGAGAGTTGTTCATTTTGGTGGGGTTCTTTTTTTTTTTTTTTTTTTTTTTTTTTAATGTCTAAGCTGAATATTTCTACCTGAAAGTTCTTACCTGATTCATGGTGGGTACAGAGATTGTACTATTCCCCTGCTCTGAACAGTTTTCAAAAACATAAGTGTCCTTTACTATTTTGGAAACTGATATCATTTACCTCTAAAAGGATTCCCTACTCCTCTCCCCCCCCCAGTTTTCTTTATATTAAATACCTGAACTAATTCATTTCTGTAGGTCATGTGACCTGGAGCCCTGATCTTTTTTGTTCTTCTCCTTTGGACATCCTCCAATTAGCCTACATTGTATATCTGTTTTGAGGTCTGAAAGGATAATGAATCTGACATCCTTTAAATTCTTACCTGTGTACTGAGAGAAATATCTCATATTTTACCCAAACATTTCTTCTGGAATGACATATGCTCTTGAATGAAAAATGGGAAGAAGTGAGCTGATATTTTCCCTCAAATTTTTGATGACTTTAAAGTTCAAAAATGTCCATTTGATTTCCTATCTCAGTGTGTGCAGGAACTCTTAGGTCCTATACAAACCTACTTCCCTATTTGCAGAGAGTTATTCCATTTGATCCCCAAACTCCATCTCTGATCAGTAGGTCATTTTCCTTCCTGTAAGTCCTACAAGAAGGCATAGAAAAACAGTCCTATAAAATGGCAGACTGCTCCTGCGTTTCTCGCTTCCTTTGTTGTTTGTATCATCTTCCAGCCACAGCCTTTGTTGTGTTTGTCTCTGGCAGATTAAAGAGCTTCTTAGAACCTTTCAGCGTCTTTGTCTTTCTAATACCATATTTATACATTATAATAAAGTCACTTCTCAGCTTCCTTCAAAAGAGTGTACCATTAATCTATTGAATTGTGAGAGATTCGACCTTTTCTGGGTTTTTTTCTTCTCCCTGTAAAGTTTGCCATTTATGCTCCGAATCAGAATAAAAGCAAACGCTGCAATACTCCAGCAAAAGTGGAACTCAGAAAGGCGAAAGAGAAGAGAGGAGCTAACAGTCCTGTATAATAATTTTGTCCCAGGATTTGTGACTAGCTTCGCAGTTATCTATTTATCAACTAAACAGATGAAGGCTTAGCTTGGACTATTACAGGCTAAATAAAAGGGCAGAGATCTTTCTTTAACCTTTATTTAAGTAACCACTGTGAGTAATATAAACTGCAAAAGTAAATCTCATAAACTGGATCCTTGGCTGTAACACTTACAATGACTTTTTATTTTTTAGTAATGGAGCCTAAGCCTCCATACTTGGTAACATATATGAAATTTTCCTTTACAAAATACGGTAATATGACCATTCAGGGTAGGATTTGAAACATAGTGTACTGCATTTTGTTAAAAAGGATGACTGAGTAATGACTGTTGAAGTGAATAATCTTAAACTGATTTTGTCATAAAGAAAACAGAAGCAAGTTATTATATAAAAATTAGTTCTATAATTACATAAATAATCAGACTTCTGCTTTGCTAGCTTATAGGAAAAAAGTCTCTTTGCCAATGAATTCATTTTTATATATGTGTTTTCTAACTAGGTGGAATTAAAAATAAACCTGTAGGGCATCAGCAGATTTTAAAAAATGACTGAAGACTGTGTGCTACGTTTACACAATGCTACTAATTTAACTATGTAGGATTAAATACTGAATAAAAATAGATGGTGTGGAAGGTAAGTACTTTACAGAGAACAAGGAGAAATAAAAAATGCATAAGAATAAAGCTTGTGAAGAGTAAAAGCATACCAAACATAGAATTTTCTTTACAGTTTTGGACATATTCCCTAAAGTAAATCTTAAAGAAGCCATTCCAACTTTTGTTGCTGTCTTGAAAATAATAGAAGGGGAAGGACAAATGTAAACCAGTTAATGATTACTTGAAGTGTAGGCAGTCTTTCACTGTCTATCCTTTGTCATTGGGGCATTATGTAAATATACTCCTGACAAAAGGTTTCTCTTTGTTCTTGTATTAGACGCTAGCAACTTCAGAGGTCAATGGATCACTAAAACTTGATATAGTAGACTTGAATCCAAGTAGCAGAAACTGAAAAGATGCACACATATGCTACCACAGGTCCTGATCAGAACCACTGCATCGGAATCATGCCCCAGTGTTACACCTACACTGACTAAAATATAAATGAAGTTCAAAAGAGTTGCTGAGTGCAGCAGAATGACATCAATTTAAAATGGGGATAAAATCATCACAGTATAGTCATACAGTTTTACATTAGATACATGCAAAACTCTATCAGTTTTATACACAAGAAATAGTTATGTAGCTCAATGTAAGGCATAAGGACTATTATAGAGAAATTTCTGCAATAAAGTTATTTGTAAGAAATGCTACATGTGATACATGAGAAATTGTCAGTATGCATCTATGATCTTATAAAACATGAAAATACAAATATTATAACAATTAAAAGGACTATTTGTAGAAAAAAATTATTTTTGAAGGGGAACCCTCCCATGTGAAGGGATCAAGCAGGAAATAAGAAAGGAGTGTGATGTTGGGGGTCTCTGGAGAAATGCTATTGACCTCACTGTGAAAGCTTCTCTATTTTTGCCCACAAGAGTAGAGAAAAGTAGACTGAAGTCAACAAGAGTTCACATCTAAACTGAGAAGTTAAGAAGGGTAGAAGCCAAGTATACTTCTGTCCTCGTCCTCAGCTGTAGCTGAGGATCAGCGTCCTTGGGAAGAACCATGCTGCTGGATTGAATTACCCTGTCTATATAAAACCTATTCAGACTATATGAACATTAATTTTGGTCCACATTAAAGACTTAGTTTTGCCTCCTAATTCTGTTCTTAAGAACCTAAATTCAGGTTGCCTGAACTTTAGTTAACTGGTCATGAGGTTGCATAGGAAAGCATGCATGACAGGTGAATCTGGCGTTCATAAGCTGTTCTAGGATTCATCTTACATGTTTTTTCCACTTTCCTTTTTCTATTAGAAATAAATATTTAGTCTCATAACAGGACCTGAGCCAAATAGTGCTGAAGTCATCAACAATAGTATGAGGGAAGAAATTTACTGTTCTCTCCTTTTCTCTGTGCTCATATACAAAGTTACAGTACAAGACAATATCACAAAATTGCTATCCCGCATGGGACTCTTTTATCTTGATTCTTTTTCTTATTTTCTATGTGGGTTATATTCTTTTCCTGCTAACTATAAATCAAGAGGAACTTTCTTTTTTTTGCACTACCTTTGATTTCTGCTAATTAAATCTATTTATGACATCAGTGTAACAGAGCTGACACAGCAACTGTGAGCAAATGTCAGATTTATGGCCTCTCAGCTTCTGCAAACCAGAAAAAGAAATGAATTATAAGGGATGCATTTACTGCTCAATAATAATAATAAGTTATAATTGGTCATTTGGGGAGAAAAATGGATCAGAAAGGTGGAAAGTAATTTGAATAATTTTCAAATAATACACTTGTAAAATTTGACTGAGCATGAAGGTGCATCTTTATTAAATGTTGAGTCATCCACCTTTCCATGTCCCTACAGTCAAAACCGTATCAGCACTTTGCACACCAAAAAGTCATACGATGGAACATTAGTTTTGATACTGATACCAGGAAAAAAAAAAAGGTGAGAAACATAAATATTCAGAAGCTTTTTCTTGGAGGGGTTGGGGTAAGTGAAGAGGTTATCACTTCTTATCACTTTCAATAGTATTTTTCCTAAACAAGACACACAAGGTTTTAAAAAAATAATAGTCTACATAAGCAGTGGTTACACAAGTGATAAAACCTGAAAATAATAAAAAAAATCTGGAAGTATTTTCTACTTACCTTTCTTTATTGTATAATAAGTACTAAGCTAAGTATATGCTTGTCTTTCTCCAGAGAACACAATGTTTTGGACAAAAGATTTTACTCTGCTGAAATGGAAAAAATTTAGCTGTCAAAATCTTAGAAGACCAGTTTCTTGCAAGAATAAAAGGCTCTGGATTTTTTATGGCATTACATTCTACAGTACTAAAAGTTCACGGACAAATTGTGTTTCTTTTTGGACTCATGAATATAAAAATGAAAAAGCTTTCATATTCTAAAAATCAATAACTGACTTGTTTTTATTTCTAAAAGGCACAAATTTATTAAGCACCCTGACAGAAATTATAATACTACACGTGTATAACTTGTAGAATATAGAAGTGTGGGTTCCAAATGCAAACTTGTGCTCTGATCAACAGCAGCTCAGGTCAGCCTTGGCTTTGTCCATCCAAGGCATTAAAATCTTCAGTGGTGGAGATACCACAACTCCTCTTGGGTAATCCCCTCCTGAGCTGCACTATCCCCTGAGTGAATAGAATAGAATAGAACAGAACAGAGCAGAACAGAACAGTCTTGCTGCCTTTTCCTTCATAGGAGCTGTAGCTTTCTACTGGACCCTATGCAAATTCTTGACATGCTTCTGGAACTGGGCCCCAGTATTTCAGATCCAACCGACGCAGCAATGCTGAGTAGAAAGAGGAAATAATTTCTGGCAATCTCCCGGTCATGAATCTCCTAACTGTAGGTAGCTCAGCTCGCCTAATTGCAGTGAGAACTTACTATTAGTTCATCTCCAATGTAGTATCCATCCCCAGATCCTTTTCAGCAATCCTCTAGTCAGCGAGTCTAGTCCCAGCCTGTATGGATACATGGGGTTATTCTACTCTTAAGTAACCCAAGAAACCCTCAAGTGCACCAATTAACAAACCAACCAATAAATAAAATTCTATGACAAAACTACAACTATACACTACTACATTGTAATGTACAGTGTAGGACTACAGTGGCAATCTTTTTTTTTCCTGTCCTGAAACCTCACTACTATAGTGGTATTGTCTTGGAAAAAAACCCCAAACAATTCTCCTTACAAATAGAGTTTATAGAGTTCATACCATACATCCAAAGTTAACGTATCTAGGATTAAGGAAAAGATGCTCTCATAGCACAAGATTTGAAAATGGCTTCTTCCCTTTTTAAACGGAAAGAACTCCACATTCACCACTTCCATTGAGCTCTGATTTGGATTTTAACTACAACATGAATTTCTGAAACAAGGAAGACTCTTCAAATACCAGTGAAGCCAGGCAGAAGCCAGTGTAAAGCACAAAGTACAGTGTAAAGCACAGTGCTGTACTCCCACATGGATGCCATTAAGCGCTCTGTATCAGTTTGCATTTCTGAACAGATACCAAGTGCTCCATGAGGTCTGCTACACGTAATCTGCATAGACCTTAAAAATAGCATGGATAAAACTAGCTCTGAGTACAACTGAGGTATTTTTTCCAGAAGCTGCCTAGAATCCTGGTTTCAGGAACTATTTGATCATCTGAAAGCATAAATACGTTGATTTATCTCAATCACAATATTATAAACTTGGATAATAATCTAGCAAATACATCCCAATCAAGGAGCATCTAAAACTGAACTTCAGTTAGCTTTCAGCTTCACAGCTATTATGATGTCTTAGTTAGAATGGAGACATAACTGAAATAAAAAGTGATGAATAACACAATTTTACACCAGAATGACCACATCAATTCAAACAAAACGCACTGATACAACAGAAATTACTGTATTTGAGCAAAATGTATCAATTATTAAAAACCTAAAAATCTATAGAAGATGGAGGAATACCAAAAAATACTTGAAGTTGCGTCAAAGTATACACGTTACAATGGAGTAAATATTGTAACGAGCAAAATATGCAATACTACATAGTAAAACCTTTCAGGTAATGTAACATTAGCCAAGTAATAAAAACGTAAGCAGGGATTGGTGTTGTTATTTCCTGTAGCTACTATGATGGCAGATATGTTTGAATAAAGTGTTCCAGATTCTTTTAATGATACCAGGTATCAGGAGGTGAGAATAAAGCAGGTAAAGTATATGGCATCACTGAATAAGTTTCTACCTTACCTGCTCCAGAGAGGGTTTGGATAACCAGGACTTATTAGGAGATGAATGGTAACATGACATAGAAGTTCTTATGCTTGGACCGCAACCGTTACCTCATTAGCAAGTAAAAATTTGACGTTAGCAACAAGGAAACACATAGAAAGACAAATGGTATTGAATGAACATCCATGAGAGATTTTTCAAAGGTTTCAGTGAAGGGAAAAAATATATACAGTGTCAGACAATTTAGAGACTCCTGTGTCAAAAACAGAGTTATGAACTATTTTTCAAGTGTGCTCAGTAACGTTGTAATCAAGTGGATGAGAATTGAAAACTACTTATCAGAAATCATCAGAAAAGAAAATATTTGTGTATTTGTTTAGGGGCTTGAGGAAACTTCAAAACTGATAGCAAATTGTTAGTTATTGCAAGAGTCCAACTATCAATAAAATGAAAGAGACCTCCAGGGCAACATACGTCAGACTAAAGTGAACCAAAACCCACACTACATAAAGTTCTCAAATTAGAAGATGAAAAATACCATTTAAAATCTTCGAGAAAAATGTCTATTGAACCAATGGTAACCACCGTGTTGTTATTTTTCCTGAACTATTAAAGGACAAATACTGAAGTTCCATTTTAGATTTTCCTAAATCTATGTTAATATTTGCTGCCCCATCTTCACAGAAACATATTAAAAAAATGAACCTCCGAAGGGTATGATTGTTTCTATTTACTCTGCTTTGGAGAATATTTATCGTCAATTTGCTATCACCACTCCCATGACAATACATCTATCCACACACTCCTTTTGGAAGAACCTCTATTACTTTCATTAGCATCTAGCTCCTATTTAATAAAAATATGGCAATCTGTTGTTACTGTATATGTTGAATATTTGTAGGTTTTTTTGGGTTTTTTTTGTTTGTTTGTTTTCTTTATATTAAGACACATTTTAGTGGACAATGGTTTTGATGGCACCTTAAACTGCAAACACTTTAAAGAAAAGCTGAATCTATGCATTTTTTACTGACTTGATATCTACTAACAAAACATTTTTAGGCTTGGGACGTGGGGCAAAGAAAGTCTGCAGAATAATCTAGCAAGTAAAGTGCAAAGATTACTTCTCCTCCTCCAAAAAATTGGAGGAACCTAGGAGTGTTTTCTGAGGTCCTTTTTGTTTTGTAACATTGCTGGAAGTAATTCTAAATCTATCATGGAATATATTACTAATTAAAACAGGATGATAATGCTCCTCAAAAGGATCTATTATTTAGCTTTAAGATCTCCTTGTTCAGTAGAGAAAGGAATGACACTAGATCCTCAGATCTGATGGATTTGAAAGCTGCAAATACTACTGCAGCAGTTGCTTTAACTGCAGATATATGGTGCAAGAATGGCCAGAAGTTAGAATTTATGTTCAACTGCAGTTCAGAGAAGTTATAAAAAATTCACTATAGTTTTGTTCTGTATGCATAGTGTATGACTGAATGACAAAGCATTAGAATGTGTCCTAAATTTGACATTTAGAGGGTCAGAAAAGGATATAGCCGAATAGGTCACGTTCGGCTCTGGTCTAAATCTTTCCTAGCAAAAAGATATCACCAAGGAAAGTGACTGTTCACTATTCAAAGAGCTGCATAAAATAGATTGCAGTTCCTCAGCACTCAGAAAAAATACTTATGAATGGATGTTGCAAGAAAAGCATAGGTTGTTCAGAATTTATTTGGAATACATAACACAGAAAAAATTAACAAGTTATAAGCAATGGAGAATACATCTGCCTTAGCCTGCTAACATTTCTAACATTCTACCAATAGTTGTACAAAGCAATTGCCTAAAAAAGATTTCCTCTGTTTTTGTTATTTTAACGTATATTCACCTTTGAATCACATGAACTTCAACAGACCTCACAGAAAGTCTATTTTATTACAAGCAATGAAAAGATGAAAATTAAATGTAAACAAACATGATTGATACATAGATATCAGATGAGCAGAAGATCCAAGTGATAGGTATTCTATATTTGTAAATAAAACATGCAAAGAACAAAAAGAAATTGTCTATATTTGCACATAAAGTTTTTATTTATGGTATGTTCATTATAGTCACTCCATTTTTAACTCCCACTGTTTTTTTGGTGGTTTTGTTTCCTTATATTTGTCTTTGATCCATTTGATATGGGGGAAACAACAAATGTGGCTGTAAGTCTTACCTCCACTATTTAAATCAGCTGGAGTCTCAAATCGGACACAGTGTAGGACAACTTCAAACCTGCTGTAAACTGCAGTCTTAGTGGAATCAATTCTGAAGCCTCTCTATCTGGAAAATCCAGCAACTTCCTAGCCATATTAATTCTTAGGCAGAAAATTTTACAACAGCTGTCTATTCCATACGTGGATTATCTGCTTTTAAAAAAATAAAACTGGTTTGATTTGCAGGGAAGCAAGCCGATTGTAAATCTCAATCTTGGCAGGCTATGAGGATGGATGGATGCTTAGTAATTAATGATTCATTGTATAACTCTTTACTTTAGAAAACGTTAAGCTGGTAATTATGGGGCAGATTCTGACACTTTGTTTATGTCAAATAGTGTTGCTGAGAGAACCATTGAAAAGTAATATATTGCCCTGTTAGTTATTAATAGCGTAATTGTTATTGCTATCCCATTAGAGTTTGGAAAGAAAGGCATGAGATTTTAGATCTTTGATGAATCTTGGAGCACAGAAAATTTACTGAACAATTTCTAGGGATTAAAGTAGCAAAGATTTTCCTTGTGAATCTCCAAATGCTGTATGAAATCATATAGGTCAAAAATATCATGAGAATACTTCTTGCTCTAGTTTGATGTCAGCCTTTCAATCCAATTCATAAACAAAAAGTAGGAAGCCATAAAATACGAAGGTTAATGAAACTCTGTCAATTCTTAAAAAGTTGGGAATCAGTTTGATTTTTAGTCTCAATTCAAAGTATACCTTTAATTCTTCTTTTTTTTTTAATTAAAAATTGTTGATGTTTTGCTTCATGCTACTCTTGTGCCTCTCCACAAATCAGACAGTATCTAATCTTGAGTGTCTTTTTTGTGTTGCTCTTATTTTAATATTTAAACAGAAATAGTGATAGTTTTACAAGAAAGGGGGCAATTCCCCTTTTCTTCACATACTTCCCTTTCTTTTATCTTGCTCCATGCAGAAGGAGATTCTATGAATTAAACAGACCATAAATCATTGCCAAATATTTGATACATAGCACATAACACTGTAACAAAAAGATCTGTATACTCCTTGGATTTCAGGAAGGAAATGAACATTAGTACCTCATACATCTTAGAGATAAGAGATGAATGAAGTTTCTGAGGTTCAGTCAGTTATTTGCAGTTCTTGGTGTTGCATATTAATATTTTAATAGATGATAACCTGTCACTACCAGACTACAGTTTTATTCAAAGTTGATTAGTAAGTTTTTGTACTTGTGCATTCATTTTTCTTCTCTATTATCTCAAAATGTCTTCACATATAGAATGCAATCATATATTCTGAAAGTTTCCAAGGATTGTAAACCCAGTCAAGCTTAGTTCTCAGAATTAATGGGAATTTCGTTGGCATTGTTGGAACAGTTGGTCTTTCTCTGTCTTCTGCCTCTGGCTTTGTTGTTTACATATTACCTGTGCACCGTTAGTTCTGCCTGCCTGGCTAGATGTTAGTTATGCAATAACCAGAAAAAAAAAATTAGTCTTTGCTAATATCCAGATCTTCTGTATATAAAATAAACTGTGTGTTAAGCTAGAAGTTAGTTCAATCTTGGCAAATGAGTTATAGCACCATTAGATCTGCATGATTCAAGACTGCTGAGATTCTACATCAGTGAGCAACAGCGCTAAGTTATACTGAAGCTTGTCATACTGTAGTGGCAAATTCTAGCTCCAAGTGAAAAGGTATGAATTCAGGTCAATGCTTTGGTACAAAAAGAGTAAAATCATGAAAATGTCTGATTTTTCCTCTCCACATCATGTCATAAACCCATTGTCTTTTTTCAAAAGCAGTATGCTCTTGAGAAACAGCATGGCTTTGTAACCAAAATAGTTAAACATATACATGTACTTGCAACATAACCTACCAGATGGTGAAAAAAGAGTAACTCTAAGTAAAAAAAAAAAAATAAAATTCTGGTTAGTCTTATCTTTAAAAAATTCTTTGATTTGAAGTACAAACATATTACTGCTGACACCACTGAAAAAGTAAGTCCTTGCACCCTTCCTACCTTCTGCTTTGGTGGTGTGAAAGAAACTTGAAAGAATGAGGTCTCATGGAGGAAAAAACAAAGAGTTGGCTGTAAAATATTTTCTTTCCTTCATGGGTACAATGGTTTGGGGTACAAGACACAGTTCAAGATTCTAGGAAAAATATTCTCATTGAAATTATGATGACTACTGCAAAACTAATAACTTTCCTTGCAAATACCACTACTTTCTCAAAGAAGACTTTTTAAAGCTGTCAGCTATCTACACATACATGGAGCATGAGAGGCCACTCATAGAAAAGACTGGAAACACAGGAGAAACTTCTGGATTTAATACCACGTCCTGCAAAGCCTGAGCTTTAGGTGCTTTTTCATCAGCTGAAATATGAAATATTGTCCAGTCTGTTATATGGTAGCATGATAGATTTGGCCACGTTTTAGGTCAAAGAGATCATTTGCTATCCTGAAGCTGCATAGGTGCAATAACATGAGACTGTGCCCATGCTGAAAAGTCCATTGAAGTTTCGGTATAACTTACTATACTAAATTATTTAAATAACTTCAAGTTTGGCTTACACACCACCAGACATACATGTAAGTGATGTTAATAAGCAACTGTCCAATCCTAACCATACATACTCATATCCTAAGTTATGAGTTCATAGGAGCCAACACATTAAGCTGTCTTAACTGTCAGTCTATCAAATAGTCTCACTCATCTAGTATGTTAAAAATGTCATATGTATTTGCTATTTTTTGCTATTTATTGAATATGGTGTGGCTAAAAATACTCTTAAAAGTCCAAAGTATTGCTGGCAGTTTTGAGAAGAAACAATTTCCAAAGAGATGTGCAACTTTTGTTTATAAATGTGAACAATATTTGGAACTACAGGTGGCGGTCTTTTAAATGTAGTTTCAAGACTGAATGAAAAAGGGCCAGTTAGCCTATTTCCTTTCAATTTACATTCAAAGCCTAGACAAATATTTCATCCATGTTCAGAGAAACAAATGCCATCGTATAATCTCTCACAAGTGGTCAACACCTTTGCAGAACTTGATTGGTGAAGTTGGAAGACATCTGCTTATCCTCCTATGTCTCACCATCAGCAGCAGCTTCACAACATCTGTTTTGCTCTTCTGTCTTTCATTTCTTCTCATATCTTTGCCTATTTTAAATACACGGGGGAATGGTGCTTTAAGTCTAACCATCTGCTACTTAGCCATTAAAAATAAATACAAATAAATATTAAAGCCTTGCTAAAAAGCAAGTGTGTGTATATCCACCAATTTTAAGAGTGCAATTTTTTAAAAGAAATACTATGTAAGTAGAATGAGCAAAAAAATCACTAAGCCATATTTTCAAGGTACTAAATCCACTGCTAAACATTGTAAGTGTATGTATTTAAAATCTATACCCTTCAAAGTTAAAATTAAACACGATTAAGGTCTGTATCCATAAAGAGTCATACAAATCTTTAAATCCTGTTGCCTATAAATAAGCGTCCAAATGTTTAATGCTTAATTACCTCAACTTTTGTCACTTTATTTTTAGTCTGACGCCAGATCTCATTCTGTCTTTTCTATTTGAATAATAAGAAAGCTACTGTCAGAAGTCTGAGAAAGGTAGTTACAGGCTGTCAAGTCACCTCATTTTCTCTCAGAAAAATGAAATACATCAATCTTTTTAGTACAAAACATATTTCCCAGACTGAATCATTCATGTAGCTCTTTTAATCTGAAAATCTCTGTTGGTTCATGATGTATGGACACAAGTAGATACAATACTCTAATAAATATATCTCAAAGCTGTATTCAGGTATATTTTAATTTCCTGCCACCGTTTATACATAATTTTTGCTGTTATATCCTTCCTCACAGATGACATACTGCATTGAAAATACATGCTTTATTGGATATCTTTTCTTAACTTTAAACTCTTTTAATCATGAATATCAATCAAAATTAAAATTTCCCACCTCATAAGATCTAGGTTTGGCAATGATTTTTCTACATTTTCTGACAGTGATTTGTATCATGATTTCCCTTCTTTTATTTTACTGCTTCTCTTGTTTCCTCTCTTAGTTAGTATGTTGTCTTCTTTTAACCAACAGCAGTAGAATTGTGATGCTTGGGGACAACAAATAAAGGCCTATTAAACAATTCATCATTATTGATCAACTATTGATTTTATTGATAAAAAGTGTCTATATTTTGTCACACAATTTTGTACACATGTATTCTCAGTATTTTAATTATAGACAATGTATGACCTGACAGATAATATTTTATGCAAAATAATATAGCATAATATTTATGAATAATCAGATTGCATATTTTTCCCTATTCTCAAAAAAGTTATATATTACGTGTTGGTGAGCTCACAGTGAAAACAGCTAAATTTCTTTAGCATATTTATCCAGTATAGGCATAGGAAAAAGATAACTACTATGCACAATTCTGTATTAGCTTTATGTAACTGTTGCATGATTAAAATGCATTTGTCATTAAGAACTTGCAGCTATAATGCAACACTTCCTTATCTATTTCTCCTTTTTGGAAACACAACTAGGTCTTATGAAAAAATTTACAGCCAGTTACAATAATTTTTCAATTTTCAATAAGAGATTTCAATAAAGTATTCACATAAAGCAATGCAAATAATTTCAAAGTACGGCATTCATTTTGCCTGTATTACTTCAAAACATACTGGACACAAACACATTAGAATATCTTTTTATTGACATATTGCTGACATTAGATAATTTTTTTGGCTTGTTGCTGAGATAATGGTAATGGTCAGTTTCTTGATGGTTCACCCAATATAACCCTGAGCTTTTCAGCATTCAGGTATGAGGGACGTTATTGCTCTTATATGTACCTCCTTACAACATTTGTATTATCGGTTTAAATTACTTCTGGCTTGCATTATATTTAGGTCATGTATAGTCCAACAAAGCTAAAAAAATATACTCGTATGCAATATTTATAGCTATTTCAAGACAATTAAAATAAGATGAGAGTGCAAATAAGTATTCATTAAAGAAAAAGGAAGTGATTATTTTCAATCATAAATAGTGCAGCCATTTACTTGGAGACTAAGGTTTGACACTACATAACTAATTGTCTCCCTCTCCATCCATCCCTCCATCTTCAGGCGTTTTTACATTGCACCAAATTATCAGTCAGTAGCCATTAAGACTATTTTGTTGTGCTTAGCTTTTATGTGTGTTGGCAGTCTATTTTTTACAGCTTTTTAAACAGATGGTTTTATATCAGTAAAGCTTAACAAGACACAGAGCAAATAGAAATAAAACCTTCACTAGCAATATTGCCTTTCATTGCCCAGTTGCTGCCAACTAAGATATATTGGACCTATCTCTCATTAAAAAGCCAACAAAAAATGCAGTTTCACAATTCCTAAGTGTATACTTATCAATTTACAAGACTACAAATTCTGGGAGGCATTTTGTGAACTGTGTAGTTATGGATTTCAGTCATGAACATTTACTGTAAGAATTAATACGAAAGCGACTATTGGCAAGATCTGTTGCCAGATTTGACTTCCACTGTTTTGTGGATACCAATGGGAATTTTAGCTTATGTGATACAACAGACTCTGATTTTTGCTTTTAGGCTATTGCAGCAGATAGCAAAGGACACATCGTATGTGTAGTCTGTGATATGGTAGGCACCAATAATGACTTACAACTGTCTCTATTCATAGTTCCAGAAGCTGTGATTTTAAACAGGTTCTCAGTATTAGAAAATAAACTTTGAAAATTACATCTGTTTTTTTATTTTTTATGTTTAGTTTCCTAAAGAAATCATTTTGGGTAATACTTAAAATGCAATCATACATCCAAAAACATGTATTGCACTTCTCAGATTAGTCTAATACATCACATCTTCCTCTTACAATGAGACAGAGTCAGTTCATGGTTCCTAAAAAAGTAATAGATACTTTGTCTAACTTTGAAGGTCCTGATGATAATGGTTCAGCAACCCTTTTGAAAAACCTACCTGTTTTTTTCCTTTATGTCATTCCACTCAGATAATGGAAGGATAACTCAGAACAAAAAAATCTGGAAACATATTAGACTGCAGTCCAGTATGTTAGTAAAAATCCTTAAGCTCCAATGGAGAAAAGAAACATACTCAAGATTACGTAATATCAAATAGGATTGAGATAAAGGAGTGGATCCTTCATTTCT
The DNA here is from genome assembly GCF_964188355.1 of Buteo buteo. Taxonomy (NCBI): domain Eukaryota; kingdom Metazoa; phylum Chordata; class Aves; order Accipitriformes; family Accipitridae; genus Buteo; species Buteo buteo. The sequence continues at coordinate 73,856,595 of NC_134171.1, read as the reverse complement.
GTGGTTCCATAAAATTGTAACTCATGTTAAAACAGGTGTTCTATCAGACTATATGTGACCTAAAATAGGTGTTGTTTAACAAATGCAAACATGCATTTATTTGCATGGTAAGATGAGCATGATGAGCATATATATCGTAGCAGAGTTCATACTTACAATTCATCTGAAGAAGTCCTTTTACCTGATTAACTGATAAAGACTCCTCCTTTAAATAAAGACTCTTCCTCTAAATTCAACATTAAAAGTTTCCAAATTATTCCTTGTATCTCTTTGAAGATCACCTTGAAATTCTTGGGGACTTCATGAAATATTTCCCAAGTTCTAAACATAGCTGCCAGTCAACAGTCACATACTTGCATTTGACACAGATAGAACTCAAAAAAATCCTCATGAATCTCAATGGAGTTACTCTAGATTTACACGAGCATTCCTGAGATACATAAAAGTTTGCATCTTTTCCTAAGTCTTACAAAAAAAGGGAAGCAGAACTTTGAACATCAAAGACTTAATTTGCAGCCTCTAATTTCAGAATTGTTCAGGGAAATCAGATGATATAGTCACAATATTGCAAAGAGAGAAAACACAGAAATTCAGGGCCCCATTACCCAACATACAGGAAAGTTATTCCTGTATTCTTCGCATGCCATAGCAATATTTGTCTGAGCAATGCAAGGGACCTTGAGAAGTAGGCCAGTTTCTAAGCACATGGAGAGTTAGTGAAGCTTTAACTAGCACAGCATTTCATTCAAGAAGTCAGCTTCAAGACTTCATTTAAAATTATCAGGGGCACATTATCTGGGAACACAACAAGAAGCAATTATTGGTTTAATTAGCCTGCATTCACCACGTTGTGCTCCTTCTCTTTGTTGGATTGCCAGGCAATTTTGTAAAATCATTAAGCAAGGGAACTATAATTCCATAATGACCTAATCTGCAGCTCCATCCTATCACACTGGAATATTTTAAAGTTATTTATGACTGTCCTCAATAAAAGCTAAGTCCATTGGGCAAGAAACACTTTGGGTCTCCAAAATTCCAAGTGGCTTCCCTTATTGAAAGGTTTTTGTTGTGTTCAGTCATCTGTTCTCTTCTACACTTGAAAGAGAAGTTTGCTGTCAAAATAAATGCATGTTGCTATGGAAATGCACAGGACACACTAAAGGATATCTTTTTGTCCCAGAAAAAAAAAAAAATTAAAAAATTAACTTCTTTAATTTTCAACATAACCTTTGATACAATGGACAGGAAGAGGGATTCAGAACAGTGTAAAACAAACAAACTCAAAACCTATTAAATAGATCTTTGTCCTGAGAAGGAATTTGAGTTAACAAAGGTATTTTTCTAGATAATGTCTCAGATTTTGACAACAGGAGAGATATAAGAATGTAGTACATGGTATTTTACAATTTCTTATTTCTGGCTTTCATCACCATTAACATATGAGGTCTATGTTCTTTCATTGTACCGTCAACACATGAGACTAGAAGAAAGGTTAGATTTATAAACTAACAATGTATCTCCATAACTTTTACGTAGTAATTTAGTGCAGTATCATTGTCTTCAAAAATCCCAAAGCTTCATCACAAAGCATCCAGGAAGACTGCATATGAACCACTTGGAATAAATTAAAAAGTTGAAATTATCAGCTGATGATAACTATCTTTGAAGATACCATTTGCTAACTAAATTGTTTCACTAGGCTAAAACAAATCTGGGTAGAAAGCTGTAATTTCTTCATGTTTTGCTAAATAGAAAGATAGAAAAACTAATTAGGACAAAAGAAGAGGAATAAAAAGCACCTTTCATATATTTTGCTATGGCGATAAAGTAGAAGCTTTTCATGGTATTAAGACTTGGGAGTAGTTAACGAACAGTGAAATTGCAATGGCATTTTTCATTTTAAAAGACCCTTACTAAGAGCATGGCCTTATCTAACTATATTATGAGAGAGATATGTTAAAAAGTCTATGCCAATGTAAGAGTTATGTAAAATATAATATTAAAAAAGAATTAAATTTCTGATTAAGGAAAGCAAAGTTAAAACAGAATTTTGCGTTATGTACATCAAGTAAACATGATTTTTATATTGCTAAGAAACAGAATAACTTGATCAGAATGTTTTACTTTACTACTGCTCTCAGCATGTTGACCTGGAGCAGGTACATGACCATTAACTATATCACCTAAACCTGGTACAGTGGGAGTGTTAGTATTTTAAGCACTTTCTGACCTTCCAAAGGCACAAACTCTTAAAAAGCAGAAAGGAAAAAGGTATGGATATGTCTAAACCTCCATTATGGAATTATTTAAACCTAGGAGATCTGATTTGAGCTCATTAGGTAACACATCCAGTGTAGGTAAAAGATAATGTCTCCATGAATGTGCTTAAAGAATTACTTAAAACCTACTCTTTCTGTTAGGTTTTACCTAGAGCACTTTAGCACATGAGAATGCATCAGGTTTTGTTTACACTATGCACTGAAATGCTGAAAATGTATTCTTTAATACTTGGTTCTTAATATCCTAATATTGTTCCTTTTTAGCCTTGGAAATTAAATGAACATTTAGTTTAGACTCTTGTAATGGTTTATATTTTAAAGTGATGTGCGGTACTATGTAATGAAATCAAAGCAAATTGCAGTCTATGAAATTCCCAATAAAACAACAAAGCAAAAAAATTGCAAATCAGAGACCTCACCATTGCAGGAACATAAGAGAAATGAGGCACTAAAAGCAGTCAAATGTAAAATAAGAATCCTGGTCAGAACAAAAATTTTAAAATGCTTATCTAAGACACTTAGAGACGAAGAAAGGAAAAGAAAACTATACAAGTAATTACATAGGATTGTTACAGTTTTGCTATGCAGAATTGAAAGGCTGTTTAAATACAGTCGAAAGCAGCTCATTCATGCTTTCAAAAACTGTACTGCAGTAGAAGTGCAAGAGGGAATCAGAAGCAAGGTGAACTCCAGAGAGAGAAGTGGGGAAATGACAGAATCATATAAGAATAATGTACAAATGTAGAAAAGATTATCTTTGCTCTTCTTCTGCATGGTATAGCATGAATAAGTAGTCAGTTCTGCAGAGGTAATACCACTAAAATTTAAACAAGTTGTTATATGGACCCTGTAATTAATGAAGTAACTGATAGCATTTCCATAGGTATATATTTTAGTTACAAGCTTTGACTAAATTTTTTGTTTGTTTGTTTGTTTTTTTTAAGTCATTTTGCAGCATATATGTGGCTCTTTTCCTGCATGGATTTTCCTGAGGTCCAGATAACAGCTGATTTTTAGGTTGCAGCCACTCCTTGAAGCTCTTACGGTATGGAACATATAGGACCTTAAATATCTTTGAAATTTCCACTTCCTGTCAAATCTGACAGGAATTAGTCTGGAGGCTAAGGTGGTACTGGGGACATGGATGCAATGGCTGTATAGCTCTTTTTTTGCCTTACGAAGCTGTATTAAGAAGAAAAATATGTTTTATGTGGTGCAGGTATAGAAGTTAGGATAATTGCCATAAAGTCTAGAAGCAAGACTACAATAAAAGTAGATGATCTTTGATATTTAAAGTCTTTATACTTAAAAAAAATAAGTCTAGTAAGTTATCTAGAATGTCCGACTGGTGTGAAAAACTTTAATAAAATTTAAAAAAAACCCCAAGCAACTTTGTAGAAAATATGTAAAATACTTCCACAAATTTTTTCATTATAAGACTAGAGTTCATTATATTGCCTAAATTTTACCCAGTAGAAAATGGTTTCTAATAGTGGATAACAATGAGCAAGAAGCCTCAAGTGTCTGAGGCAACTACTCCAGATGCAGAATACTACTTGCCCTCGTCCCTTCAGCTCTAACACAATTATCTCTGCACAGCAACAGTGCAACCCTACTACAAGTCGTAAACACATCTGAGACTCACAGCAAAACCTTGCTTCTCGACTGATTTCTACAACCACCTTTGAGGCAGAGGGAACTGATCAAAGAATAACATTAAATAGTATCCTTTTTTTTAATTCAGTAACCTCAAGGCAACGTTGGTTATCAAACTTAGCCTGTTCCAACACACACACCATTGCACTGATACAGGCTGTGTGCTGCCTCAGTGAAGTGCTTTCACTGTGCAGAAAAGAAGCAAAAAGGCAGATATATATATTCTAGTTAGCAGGGCATTTGCCCTGCAGGAACCTGAGTTCCAGTCAGGACTACAAGGACTGTTTCTGAGGGTAAGCCAGCATTGCATAAATTACTGGGAAGGTTCTGGGAGGAGGACTGCAAACCAGGACTCTCCCTTAATATTGCATCCTTCCTTTTAGGAGCTTTCAGACACCTGGCTTCCAAGTGCATTGTGCTAGCTCTTACTTCTCAATAGCTATGTCTCTACTATTTTTGATAGCCTTGTTAAGTTCAGTCTTAAGTTTAGCAATGCAAGTAGCTTAAGACAGCTCTTAACGCTCTTTTGGCTTAGTTTGCTTTTTGATCCCTTCAGTTGTCCCCGCGCTGCAATTTGGCAGACTTAGACTTGATCTCTTAAACTGTTTCACTCTCCTTTTACATTGCCATGCCAAACCACAACATCTATATCTCAGATGACTTTTTCCACTAGGCAAATACACTAACATCTTTTTTTATCTTGTCAAAGCAACTGTGACAAAGCAGTAGCCCACATCAGGTGACCTACGCTTCCATACGGTTAGAGTTGGGTGATCCAACTTTTATCCCTGTCAGCATGAGATTGCATATTCTTCACAGCCGTGAGGACATTTGCATTTTTGCCAGACAATAGAGAGCATTGCACATTATAATCTGATCTCCTTACCTTTTGCTGCCTACAATACTTCCAGAGAAAAAGAGAATAACATCCCTTGGTAAGATCTTACCACCTTGTACCCTCAAATCAACGGGTGTGACTTTTTCCTCATGAAGAGCTTTCAGAGATACCCTAGACATATACCACTTCAAGGGCTCATTTTGGTGCTAAGGGGTTAGCAATTATCTTTTGAACCTCAGTCATTCTCGCTGCCTACTACTCACAGGAAACCAGTTTGCTGAGAGCAAGTACACCAAAGAAGCTCTGGTAGAGTTGTGAATTCTCAATGTTGTGTTTAAGGTTGCATTTGCCTGTGATCGCAAGAAAGCAGTGGAAGCTGCATGTCACAGTCAGGCATACGGTAACCTTTAATTTTCAATAATTTAAATAGTATAAAGATAATTCTTAACATCAAAATCAGTAACCTGGTGTTTTAGAAAGAAATATTTGCCATGGTGTTAGAGGACTGAATTTATGATTTAAATTGACTGCTGGCACAGAAGACTTTTAGATAAAGCGTACTAAGCAGCATATTATTTCCATGCATGGCAATTTACATGTGAAATTTCCATTAGCGATAATGGCAGTGGCACGTATAAATCTCCAATTCCCTTTAACATTAATTGCAGTCATCTGTGTAAGTACTTGGATTTTCAATGACATTATGTCCATGGCTCTACAAAGTCAGAAAGGATCACAGCCTGGAGACGCTAAACATTAAGCACTGTCATTACTGATGGCAGGTAATAACCAAAATCTGTATCTACACCATTGTTGAAATACAGCATTGGATAACTTTGAAAAAATACTAACAAAATATGCTTGCTTAATTTACCAGACTCTTAAAATAAAAATAGTTGACAGAATTCTGAATTAAGCTGATTATAATTTTAAGCACACTTTGCTAATACTTTGAAAGTTACTAATTTATCATTTATTTGAATAGGTATGTGGAATTTGAATAGGTATGTAGAATCCACTTTAGACTTTTCTAAATCTGCAAGGGGTAGTGTTGGATTTCTTGTAATATGGGGTTTTGTGTGAACCTTCAGGGCAGTTGTTGAAAAATATAAGTAAACAAACAGGCTGATGAAAGAATGAGCAACTTCTGGAATTTTTGATAGCATTCAAATAGGCTTCATATTAGATGTTAAGAAATTAAGAAGAAACAACTCCAAGTACCTTTTAGTTCAGCAAATGCATTATTTAAACTGAATTGAACATCAGATATTTCCGTTAATGAAACTATCAAAAGCCTGGAGTTCTCAAATTATCTGTCATGAAAAATCACTAAGGTATATTTAAAACAAAATAAAACCAAATTGTACTTGATATCTCTACATAAATATTACATGACATCTGATTTTTGCTTTTTTATCTCCAACATGCATCTTTCATTATCTTACTTAATTTTGAATCAGATAAGGAAACAACCACTATCTGATCATGATAGGAACAGTAATAAAAAGTTACTGGTTTGCATTCAGTGTGCCCCAGAATCTGCCCAGTCATGAGACATAATCTTACTCAAATCTCTAGCAACAAACAGTGGAGGCAGAGTGCTTTTACAATGCAAATAAGAATGAAACACAAATTAGTTTTATTTGCAAAAACACAGAAAAAAAAAAAAATCCCTTCCAGAATCCTGTGCAAATCTATACTACAGTAAACTGACTTAACTGCTGAGGTATTTGCAAAAATTCTTAGAATCTGAAGGAGTTTAAAGCACTGTACCCATGACGGAAGTTATTCAACTGAAATGCTAAACAAGGCTTGTTTCAATCTTCATAACAAAATCCTCAAAGTACAATATAGATTATATTAGGATGATGTATGACAATAACAATGTCAGTCTTTCTTTGGATTCAAATAAGGCCTTGTCTACATTTGTAACTAATTATCAATACTTCCATCCTAAAATGCACTGTTAGCAAAATGCTACCAAGATGAATTTCTTCTCATGTAAGGCTAAAGGTTTAATAGTTAGTTAATCACCCCAAATATCCCTGAAACATCTAGAATTATTACATCATGGTGCCTATTTCTCCCTGTTGACTCTAAGAGGGTCTTGGGCAAGTATCTTAGAATTTGACTGCAATTTTTGGATGTCAGGCACTAGGTGAGAGAACTGCCACCCTTCCTACAAAGCTACCATCTGTCAGCAGAACAATTATTTCATAGTTACTTTAGTTCTCCCGGGGGATGTAAAGTCTTACCAGAGAAAGTCAGTCTGTGTTCTTTAGTTGTCTTCTTTAACTACATCTGAATTTAACTTTTACCAGCAGCTCTGTGTTGGTTGGAGATAATTCATCAGATCTCTGACAGACAGAGCCATGCTGGCAAGTTTTTACAGTAGACCTATCTTTAGATTAGTCTTAACATTAAGTTAAATTGCATCAGCAGTCATGGCTCCCTCGAGGCTGATTTACAAAATTGGGATTACCTAAAGTACTTATGGTAAAGGTACATTTCCTGCACCTTTCACATTCTGCTCTACAGAAATGCAGGGAGGAGAGTGGGGTCAATTTAAGCATTTCATTATAAGTGAAAATCCTTAGCAGCCCTTTTTCAGCTATGTACAGGCATGCGTGGGAAAAGTGCACTGTGAGCTAGGATGGCATTAAAACATTGCATGTAACGTGGGAGGCAGCAGGGTGAGATTCAGACGGGTAATGAATCAATACCTATATCCAGCTGTCCCACTGATGGGTGGTAAGCACATACACACAAATAAGGGCCAAGCAAGAAGACTTTCTTAAATTATAGTTTTATTAAAGTGAAATTTTGTTGATTTTGGAAGAGAAAGATACAATGAAACATTTTCTTGCAACACTTCAGCTACTCCGGATGAAGCAAAGGGAGATTCTGGACTCTTTTTACCATTAATTTCCAGGAATTGTTTTGTTTTCTCTCCTGTTTCCCTCCACCAGCACTTTTTTTAAAGCACTAGTTAGTATTAAATCTCTTCACTACTAGCCACTCAATATGTAAGATGTTTTACACTTTTATCATTACAAACATTTAAGTATTTTATCACACTCTATTGTAAAATTACAAAGCAAAATGAAAAGTAGTGTTGATTTGTCACTGTTCAGTTTAGAATACATCAATTAGTTGTGGAGTAGAGTTAATTTTATGCTGTATTTGAAAACACCACCAACAGTTAGCTATCTGCTTTTTCTAGCTTGGCATGAAACGTAGATGGAGATAAATTTATGTACTTGACACACTAAATCTGCTTCAGGATCCTATCAACTGAATTGAGGTGTAGGTAGGCATCTTTTACATTTTAAAAGGTAGAATCGCATTTCCTACTTTCATAAGTTACGTTAAGAAGGCATTTAGTGCAATGCACAGCAAGCGACAGAGGGGGACTGAATTTTTTCAGAGGAGAAAGCAGATCAAATCTTTAACAGAAGAATTATTTCCTCCTAATTGACAAACAAGCTGTAAGACTGAAAGTGTTCTTTGTCTTCTACACAGTAAGAGACAGTAAAATACAAAATATTTGTTGACAAGTGTAAATAATTCAGTATTTGGGGAAATGAAAAGGAAATTTGGAATTCTGGTTTTGAGTAACTGCAATGATTTTTTCCATTCTCTTTAGGATTTTTTTTAAATTCATTGAACAAATAACAAACATCTATGTCATTTTCCACCTTCACATCTGATTGACTATTATTACAATAGTGAAAATATATGCATTTCTTTATGGAAAAATTCTATTATGATTTGTCTTAATCTGTCTGGCTGTTTAAACACCAAATAATAAAAACTTATCTCTATAAGTACTCATGTAAACAATCAAGCAATTAAGGAAAGGATTCTAGAAATTGCCCTGACAAATACACAGGATGGAATCTATGAGGTGATGCAAGTTCAGTGCCAAATATTGTATTTTTGTCTTACTCTCTCATCAGGTTTGAGGAGATCTTTTTTCCGTTCTCATTCCATAACTTAAGGGTTGAATTCGTAATGAAATTATCTTAGCTTTTTCTAGTTGGCTCTTCTGTTAAATATCTGATTCAGAATTTTGTATATAATTAACAAATCAATTGCTCTGAGAGGCAAAGACTTTTCTTTGGAAGCATAAATACTTCTTTACAAGTACAATGTTTTTAACAGGACTTTTGGGTGATTTGCTTTGTTTTGATTTTTTTTTTGGTTACAATCTACAAAATAGATGACAGTATTAGAGCTGTGAAATCTGAAATGTCTTTTGTTTGACTTTCTGCAGACTATGGCGAGGTCAAATGTTAATTTAGGCCCTTTCTTATGAACTGTATGAAGATACTGACTTGTGTCATACAATTTCAGAATTCAGACAGCAGAAGTATAGTTCCTCAGCAGGCAGTATGGCTAGATCTTTACCTGGATCTTCTGAGTTCTGTTGGGTTTATTGTCTATACTATACTTTCTCAGGGCTATAAAAGAAGTGCTACAAGTATGTCTTCTGAGAAGGTTACGGTATGGCTGTCAAGTGTCTCTAATACATTATTTTTATATAGACAATAATTCTGGAACATGCAATATGAAGCATAGTGCTGTGGCACTGTGAAGGCCATTTGGAATTCAAGATGCTTCACAAACAGCAACATTTATAAACCATGATCTGTATCCAGTAATATTTGCCACAAATGAGCTTGCTCAGTACTCTTAGTTACACGACTTTAAAGTCGCCTTCTAGCCTCTGAGAATATATATGAGAAACAGCTTATTCAAAATTCAGAAATATTGCAGATGAATTACATACTCCCATAAATGCATTAACTACAACTACATATATTGCCAATATATCTCATACTGAATTAAATAAATTGAGAATTTACTGCAGCTTGCATAGAAATAAAAGCACAGTCTATTAAATCAGCCATATTCCAAATCAGATACATAACCTATCTAATCAGCTACTTAATATATTGAATCAAAATCACTGTACCTGCTGCATCAAATACATCACACATTGAATGAAACATACCATCCAGTGAGCATATCGATATTAAACTAAATCGTGTTGAGCGGCTACATAATTTACTAAATTAAATAAATTGGACCAATACAGTAGTCACTGAACCTAATACATCAGATCATAAACAAACACAAAGCTTAGATGTTTTGAAAGAACTTTTCATGCATTCCCCATTAGGTCTCTGTAAAGTGTTATCTTTAAATGGACAAAGTTTTCCAGAGTCTTGGGAAATTAATTTTTAGCCATTGAATAAACACCTGACTAATTTAGGTATCACACTTGAACAAGAACTGCTATCGTTCCTAGATATCCAATGCCTTAAAAAATTATAAAACTGATGGTAAAATCAGAGATTCATGAAATTCATATTAAAAATATTCCCTGAGAAGGTCTACAGAAAAATAACACATTTCCAGTTATTGTAATAAAATCATAACGAAAAGCAACAAAGACCTAAGTTCAAGATGAAAAAAAATTTCTTATTTTAGAGAAATTTTTAAGAAATAAGTGACATGTTTAAGCCCAGATTGCAAGTTTAATGTGACACAGACATGAATTCTTTCCTAAAATAACTTTCCAAAGGCCAGGCACTAGTTATTAAATAAATATTTATCTAAGGCTAAGTAGTAAAGCATTAGATTTCCTGCATTAAATTTAATCAGACTTCTGCCAATTAGACTGTTTTCTGTCCGGTAAGCTCATACTGTTTTATCGTAATTAATACTGTATATCATTTTATAATAAGCATTGTTGAAGACAAATCTAAATGAGTATAGACATTTGATGATACATTCAATATTCTTCAATTATAAAATAAAGAATAGATATTGATTTGCCTATTGGCTTTTTTTTTTTAATGGCTTACTTCATAAAAAAGACATGTTATGTTTCCAAATGTCATGTCAGTACTCTTGCTGCAAAAACAAGAATACACCATTGCCAAGGTCTAATATACATTTGTGTCCATTTTTGAGACAAAATGAGGATATTCATAAAGAAAATCTATAGTTTTAAAATACTTAACCCTTTCAAAACCTCCGTAAAAGTACATAAAGCTAAATGAATAAATGAAGATATATGATTATTAGACAAAAATGTTTCAATGGGTGTTTTTTTTGTTGGTTTGATCTAATTTTTAAGATCCTCTAAAGCCTGAAGCAAGCATCATATTGAAGCTCAAATTCATACAGAAACCCCTGCCTTTTATGAATATACTGGAAACCCAGAGCTCATTGGAGGCCCATCCGTCTAGTATCAGCAATTCAGTAATGAAGACGTGTAGCTGGGAGCTGAGGAGATCTGTTTCCTCTGAGCTGCAAAGCTACAAAGTTATCCTTTCTACCACACAATCAACATTTAACCTCTGTTTTCTTTGAGGGGAACACTTTCAGCCAAGAGGCAGAGGAAAGATTAGAACTTTTATCTTTTTTTCTCATATTCCTTCCTAGTACCTCTACGTGTTAGTATCTATGGAACAACACAAAAACCTCTCCAACTTCTCTCAGCCCCTGAAGAGGAAATGACACCGATGCTCATTAAACACTTCCAACGCTTACCTAAAAAATAAGGTGGTGTTCTCTGAAAGCATTAACAAATCCTGGTGTGTCAATATATGGACAGGTAGCAACTTTGCAGAAACCTTTTATTCTTAATTCCCCTTGCCTGAGGAACAAGAGACCAGCTGGAGTCTTTCAGCCACTAAAGCATCATCTATAACGCAAACCAGCAATCAATACCAAAAGCAGCTGTTTTATGAAAACTTCTCTTGCTTTCTCAGCTTCGGTCCCCTCAGCCCATGCTGAGACATTAAAGTAAGAAAGAGGAACACTATTGATGTAAAAGGCAAAGCTGAGGATGAAAAAGCCACGTCAGAATTAGAAAAGGTAAACTACTTTTACAGAGAAACATATATCAAGTTCTTCAGTACAGTAGATTGAACTCAACAATCCTGTAATTCTCTAAATTAGACTGCTTTCATGCAAGGATCAGAGTCACTGTGTTTTGAAGAAAATACATTTGCATCCTTAGAGGCATTCAACACTGCTTTAGAAAGTCATCTAGTAAAAGGTCAATTGTGAGAACGCTAGCATGCCCATAACCTTTCATTTCTAATGAAATGTTCTGCAGATTCCTGATAAAGAAACAGCTTGTATAGTTCCTATAAATTTTATTTTGAAATCAGTTCCCACATAACACATTTAGAGAAGCTTTTGAGTCTGCTCCCCCCACCCTTTCAGGAAAATCAGTAACCTTGGCTTTCATCTTGCCTGTGCCTTAATAGCCAAGGAAGGATATGTTTAAGTTTCAAATGCAAGCCCTGTTTTTCAAAATTGTATTTCTGAGCAGTTGGCTTGCTGTAGGTTGATGCGTGGTATGCAGTGTTTTGGGGATATAAAGGCTTTGCTGTGTTTGTATTTTTCCTAGAAATATACTGGGTATTTTTACATAGCAGGAGGAAAAAACTTAGGGCTGATATCAAAATGCAATGCACAAAGCAGAACTCTGTGTGTAACCCTGCTGATTTTATGGGTGTTTCTTGTAGCTCCGAGGCCCCATTCATGTGGATCTCACTGAAGGCGTGGTGCCGTCATTAATTGTAGCTGAAATTGAGTGAAACACTTAATTGCTTTGCCTTATTAGTAGTTTGGATTCAAAGGAGTTGTATCAGTTGCTTTTTCCAGACTCATTAGATAAAAGCTAGTAACCTGGAACAAGGCAAATAGTCAGACACTGACTAGGGGCAGGACCCAGGAAACAGTTCTGCCACACGATCATACTTTGTAATAGAAATATGACTTAGAAGGGACAAAAGTTTGTCAAGAAGTCAAGTTATGTTAGTTCACAAAGTGTTAAATGTTTTAGAGCTTAATTTAGCAGAGGAGCTGCTCTGATAAATCTGTTCCCTCTTCATGCCAGATTACCAAGAAAAGGATCAAAAAAATTCCATTAAAGAGAAGAATAACAGGATATTCTTGATAAGGAGTCTCTAACTTTAGCATATGCTTATGTATCATAACAAGGGGTATGCGATGCAACCATAATGGAAAGTTCATGCCCAGGTTACAAGGAAACACACAGACTAAAACCTGGATTTCTTTTATATAAGTTGTAAACTGTAACCAAATATACCCCATCACAAATTGAATGCATAAAAATGCCCCAGTTACTGATAAAGTGTGTCAACCATCTAAAAAGTTCTAAAAATATGTAGAAACTCTATAATATATATCCATAATGTTACATGATATTGGCAGGAAAACATATGAACAAAAACTCTAGGACCCAGTGAGAGTTATAAAAGGAAGAATTCTGGATATTATCTGTCTTTGCAATATTTTAAAGACATATGGCATGCCCGATGTATTTTATTTTAAGCAGACCTGAAAAATGCTTATTTAAATAAAATAAAAAATCCTTAGGGAGCCATTAAAACCATAACTTACATAATTCCAATCATACCTTCATTTTATACATATATCTACATATAATCTGCTTAGACACGTATATCTCTTAGATATATATAGATGTGTGCATATTATTTCAGGTAAGACTTGGGAAGGCCAAATTCTTTCCTTTGTTAAGCATAAAGCAAAAGCAGAATTTGTGTCAGAAAATTGTAACTGGCCTTTAATTTTCACAGAAACTTCATTCAAATCAGATTCTTTCACATTTCCCTATAGTGAGATTTTATGCTGGCAGCATATACCCTGGGAGGAGCAGAAAAACAGTCTTTGGGCTGGGGGACGGGCCAGGTACTCATGTAGTACCATGCTGCATTTCACACAGTGAGTTAGGGACCTAGGGGTGTCCTCTGATATCAAACACTTTCAGACCAAAATACAGGGTTATTTCCTCCTCTGCCTGTGCATCAGCCTTGGCTGGAGCTGCCTGCTTGCAGCCAGAAGCTGCAATGTAGCCATCAAACACAGCACGGGGAGCTGCTCTCCAAATCACGCATTTTAAAATACTGTGTGGTCTGCTTTTTTCATACTTACAGGCATTATTAGATAGAGTCTATCTACTTAGCTCACAAAAATAGGAGTACAAAATGCAGCAAAGAAAAAATAGCATTAAAAAAAATTGACTTTTTGACTTTCCCCGTAGAAATAATTTGAGTCATTTTTAATTTCATCCAGGCTGAACAGATAGCATACTAAATAGTCAAGCGCTGTATTACAGCAGTCTGGAAAAAAAAAAAATCACAGACCTACATTCTACACCTTATTTTTTTACTTTTTTAGACTACATATTCAAGACACTTAAGATTGACCATTAGGGCATCAATACCTTTTGCTGGAGTAGCATTTGATAGCTGCATTTTATATTTTTTGGTTTGCGACATGGGTCACAGAAAACGATCCTAAACCATGCATAAATAAAAGAAAACATTATAAATATTATTCAAAAATAGACATACATTTTAATAAGCAGCTAATCAAAACTGGTTGTAAGGCATTTTGCAGACCCTTTGGGAAAGATGAAGCATGGTTCATTAAAACAGGATGGGAAAAAAAAAATCTGTATTTAAATCTGTTTGATGCCAACGGTTTAATCACAGAGGAGAGCTCCTTCTTACTGTAAGAAAATGTTAGAGAAAATAAAGGAATATAAAAATAAAAAAAATTTGGTCTCCAGATACATATTTATCTGTTCATAGAATAGAATAATAAAATGGTTTGGGTTGTAAGGGACCTTAAAGATCACCTAGTTCCAACCCCCCTGCCATGGCCAGGGACACCTTCCACTAGACCAGGTTGCTCAAAGCCCCATCTAACTTGGCCTTGAACACTGCCAGGGATGGGGCAGCCACAACCTCTCTGGGCAACCTGTGCCTGACCACCCTCACAGTGAAGAACATCTTCCTTACATTTAATCTAAATCTACCCTCTTTTGGTTTAAAGCCATTACACCTTGTCCTATCACTACATGCCCTTGTAAAAAGTCCCTCTTCATCTTTCCTGTAGGCCCCCTCTAGGTACTGGAAGGCTGCTGTGAGGTCTCCCTGGAGCCTTCTCTTCTCCAGGCTGAACAACTCCAACTCTCTCAGCCTGTCTTCACAGGAGAGGTGCTCCAGCCCTCTCATCATCTTTGTGGCCCTCCTCTGGACTTGCTCCTACAGGTCCATGTCCTTCTTATGTTGGGGGCCCCAGAGCTGAACGCAGTGCTCCAGGTGGGGTCTCACAAGAGCGGAGCAGAGGGAGAGAATCACCTCCCTTGACCTGCTGGCCACACTTCTTTTGATGCAGCCCAGGATACGGTTGGCTTTCTGGACTGCAAGTGCACATTGCTGGGTCATGTTGAGATTCTTGTCAACCAACACCCCCAAGCCCACCTCCACAGAGCTGCTTTCAATCCAGTCATCACCCAGCCTATATTTGTGCTTGGGCTTGCCCTGACCCATGTGGCCTTGTTGAACTTCATGAGGTTTATATGGCCCACCTCTTAAGCCTGTCCAAGTCCCTCTGGATGGCATCCCTTCCCTCTAGCGTGTCGACCGCACCACATGGCTTAGTGTCATCGGCAACCTTGCTGAGGGTGCACTCAATCCCGCTGTCCATGTTGCTGACAAAGATGTTGAACAGCACCGGTCCCAATACCGACCCCTGAGGAACGCCACTTGGACATCGAGCCTTTGACTGCAATTCTTTGAGTGTGACCACCCAGCCAATTCCTTATCCAGCGAGTGGTCCATCCATCAAATCCATATCTCATCTATTAAGACATGCATGAATACATCTGTCTATATTTAAGCAACCCATGATCTGTTTTTACTGTTTGAAACGGCTTCATCATCTGCTTTATAGAATTAATACAAAAAGGAAAAAGGAAAGAAAAAAATAATTATAAGGTACATACTAAGTCTTGGCAATAAAAACTTCTGTGTATGCAAATAACATGCAGGAACACAGAAATACTTTTATTCCATTAAAATGAAATTTTCACATTTTACTCCCAAATGCCTGGAAGGGCATGCAAAGAGATGGTCAATATTTCAGCCCCAGTTAGGTATCTGTCGAAAAAATTGAGGCAAAATTGATTCTCATCACAAAATGGGGAATAAGGCATGATTAAAATGGATTTTATATACAATATTAGACATCTCTACATGGAGATGGTTTTAAGCAATTAGCTCAAGCTCTGAAATCAACTACTGTGAATTTTCTTTATATCTCATCACCTTGTCTATGTGTCTTTTCCTTTCTTCCTCTGCTATAAACTGTTGGTGAGCCTTACCAGTGGTCTTTAAAAGTGGAAGAAATTTATGCAAAGTGGTTTGAATAAATTCTTAGAAAAATGATACAGGCTGTGAGGGGAACCCTAACCTCAGGGCTGAGAAATGGTACTTGTAAGCAGGTGAGTCATTACCTGTGAGAAATGAAATGGCAGCAGCTGTTTGGGGAACTTTCACATGAAAAAAACCCCAAGATCTGGAGCTCTTCCAGGTCAGGATGCAGAACCTGGCTACTTTTCTGTTTACTTCCCACAGAGTGCCAAGATTAAGGCTCATTCCTTGGAGATTTAGCGTAAATGCTTATCAGCACTCTTTGCTGAAGTTCTCCAGGGGGTTTTGTGGGATTTGCTTGTTTGGACTTACACAGTATAACATGTAAATTCATTCTTGTTTCCTTGAACATCCTGTTTATACTGATAGTGCTAAACAAGGTTTTATACATGTCTCTCAATTCCTGATAAATTACATTTTATTGTGATAAGCTAGAAACTACTAAGCCTCCTCAGTACTACTTTTTTTTTTTTTTAAACTCTCATGCATTATATTTAAAGACAAGGTGAAGCACCTGGCTCATCATTAACACCTGAAAAAGCACAAGAAGTGCCATTTGAAAATTGAAGTTCTATTAATGTAAACAAGCAACTAAACAAAGGAGCTTAGTAAAGGACATGAGAAATCTGCTGTAGGAATTCTGGGGAACAAAAGGCACAGCTGAAACTAGTGAAGGAGAGTCAAATTCCTTTCTCACTCAGCCTGCCATCATGTAGGCTCACATACAAAGCACAAAACAGGTTCATGAGAGTCTGGATTGTAACTCTTGCTTTGGCATTCACCTTCTGAGTGATGCTGGGTGACCTCTTTATGCCTCAGCTACAAATAAGCCTCATGTATCCTCCTGTTGTAAAACACTTTAAAAAGTACAGTGAAAATTGGAGTATAATTATTGTTATTGTTAAAATTATTTCCTTTACTAGACACCTCTAAAAGACAAAGAAATGAGAGGAATATTTTTTTTCCTCTTGGGAACTCAAATATGAAGCATGGAGATGAAAAGTAATACTCAGTACCTTCTGATCCTTCTTGGAGTAGGATCTGTACCAAACCAACCTTGACCAGACAAAAAAAAAAAAAATATGTGAGGGGAATTTTTCTCTTCTGTTAAGGAAAAAGAAAAAAAAAAACAAACCTTGGGACTTCTCTGACTTATTTTCTACTATAGAGAAAACCACACCGTAGAAGAAAATCAATTTCTTCTGAACTTTATTAACTGCTAGATTTCTCCTATGTTGATGAAAAATAGCTCATTATGCTGTTAGCATGTTATTTTTCCATCATCCAAATTCTCAACTGCATCATTCTCCCATTTCACAGAAAGAGTCCTACAGAGAGAAGTAACCTCTTCTACATGTTTACACAGAAAAAAATTAATCTAAACAAAGGGTGGGACACACAGAAAACACATTTAATTTCTTGGTATTTGTTTTTCATTCAGATGCATCTGCCTATGAAAAGAGTTGTCAAAGACAGCTCCCTGCTAGTTGTCAGTGGGGAATGATTTCAGAAATCTCTGTCTAAATCTTCACTGGCATTTTCTACTAAACTTCTCAGTAAGAGTTTGAAATGCATCACCGTTATTTAATCCTGACTCTCTCAAAAATATCTCCAAAGAATTTGCTTATTAGCATTTGAAAGAAACTGTTACCTTTAAAGAAACCTTTACAGCCACAATTTTGAAAATGCATAAGACATCTTCCTTGGAAGATTTGCTTCCATCACAAAGATGAGTAGATAACGTGTATTTCACTGGGAATGTTGAAGTCCTTCCCTTGGTATTTCCAGACATTGGAAGCAGTCAGGATGGATAATGACAGTTGCCTTTCTTGCAGCACCTACAGATTTTCTTCAGTTTGACAGAACAAATTCTTCTGGTCCCCTCTTCTAGTTTCTGTGTACTGAAGAGGATGCAAGAGGGTTCAGAAGAAATGGTCTCTATACAGTGCTACTCATTAAAAGGATTAATGCATTATATGAATTACATTGAAATTGAAATCTGAGTTGCTCAAAATGTGCAAGACATAAAAGAAATATATTTTTGAATATCTGGAAACGACAAAAAAACCATGGGCTCAAAATTAATTTTGTGTTAAATAAGAGTTGGACCGTCCTAATAAATAGGAATCAAATAAAGCAAGGAATAGAACACGTGTGGATGTATTGTTAAGAAAAGAAAAACTGCTAAGCTGTATTAGAACTGTTAAGACTATCAAAAGCTATTTGGAATGACACAGTAAGGTATCATGACAATTGCCATTACAGTTTCTTTGGATGCCATAAACAATATAAAAGCAGACAGTATTCAAACATGTAGATTTAACTTTCGAAAGCATTTGTATTAGAAATCCTATGATCATTATAAATATATAATTTTTTATCTATGAGTTATATCTTCCATTTTGCTGCACCCCCCAAAATAATGAAAGACAACGATTGTCTTTTCCATTGCAACGCAACCCCCTACACACAATGACACATGCACGCTTATTTACTGTGTTTATCACCAATAAAATGAAAAATGGCCAAAGCATATCAATGTCCCCATCTTTATTCACAACTCAAAAGCCTAAATATCTTTCTGTGTGTCAAGTCCACTCCAGAAGACTAGAGCTGAAGCAAACCAAAGGTTCACAAGTGAGCACAATATACCAATACTTTCTCTTCTGGTAAAATAACACTAGGGAAAAAAAAAAAAATTTCCTAAATGATTTCCTTTCAATATTAGAATTTATAAAACTATTTTCTCCCCAGACAATAGCATTCCCTATGTACTGAATCTTTGGGGGACATTCTGACAATATTGGTGTCCAGAAAGTGGAAACTGTACCAGGCTCTGGCTCCCAGTGCAGACCACACAGCAGCATTTCAGCTTCTGACTAAGGCAAAACCCAGATGTACACCTTCTTTTTCTTTATGACCTTGCTTTCCAGACAAGAAAATCAGGCACAGAAGGAGAAATGATGTAAAAATTGTAAAAAATTAACCAAAGAATATGTTTGTATTAGAGCCAAGAAAAAATATTACCTGATCTTTTCTTTCTTTAAAATAGCATAGTTTTCTAAAGGTAAAAATTAAATGCTAAATTGAAATACATGAATTTTAAATGTGTTTTTTTAATTCCACGATGTTATATAAAAATGAAATCTCATCTTATATAAAGGCGTTTCAAGTAGTTCTGTATAAATATTTGTATTTCCAAGAGAAACAAAATCAAGATTATGTCTCTTTTTCCATTTTCAGGAGAGGATTTTGTGTTTATTTTCATAAGCTGTATATAAATGACTCTCTAGTAAAGGAATGATGAGCACAGTTACCAATGCATGAGCTGAATCTCAGGTAACTAGTTGAGGTAGTGCTTACAGGCCACCAAAGAGGGACAATTTCTTTCATTCATGAGAAACAGAGCTGTTGCAAAAGCTTCATAATCCCAACATTGGCAATGTTCTGGAGAAGAGTCTCTACAAATAGTAAAGAAAAACAAAGAGTAAAGAAGTAATTGTACTAAATGCCAGCAGGGGTAAAATTTGAATTGGGACAATGGTGTGAAACCTTTGAAACCTTCTAAGCTGATCTACATTTTATGTGTTCTTGCATGCAAACAACACTGAACATTTTCTATTCCCAATGTCCTCTGTAAAGTTGATGAACAGCAGATTTTTTTGATGTGCTCTAGGAAAATGTGATTAAAATTAACATTAGGTAAGGGACTTAAATCTGCCAGGAAATCAGGAGGGAGCAGAAGGAATTTCTGTGAGAAGAAAATGCTGAAGATTTTTATTTTAGTACCTTTCACCTTAACTGATTAGCTTGTTCTCTTGTTTGACTGTACTGCTGTCAGAGATGCAGTGAACTGCTGCTACTGTACACTTGATAAAACTTTCAACATGTTGCAAAGACCCCCTGAAGAAAAAGGTTCTTTCTAATCAATCCAAAGAGCTTGTAAAGATCTAGATTATGAGGGAAAGTCACAGTTTTCTGGGTATTGCTCAAAAGCTGACTTTTTAACAGGATGACAGCTGAACTCCCAAATATTTGGATAGAAGCAGTTTCTCCTGTGGCTTGCTTGGTACTGTTTTGTGTGTGTATATGTTTTTATACATTAATGTCTAAAACTTCTGAAGAGGAGTATTTGCAAAACTGTTTAAAAGAAACAGCTCTATTCTTCGTATGTTTATGTGAACACCTCCCCATTACTACTGTTTCTCTTTCCTACTGAGTACCCTCCTGTATTTTTAAGGGATGAGCTTGTTTCTACCCAACATAAATAAGTAGTAGACATTCTACATACAGTAAGTTGCATTTGCAATGCAAATTAATAACACAGCTATCACGGAAATAAGTACCAACTATTCAGATGACAGAGAAGATGCTCTTTTCAGCTGATTCAGCTCCCACTGTGCCTTTTGGTAACATGTCCAGTCAAGAGTCCAGTTAGCAAATGGGCACTTGCCTGTTCATCTGATTCATCCCTCGGGCTCATTTGTGAGAAAATTAAACAGAAAGAGTCATATGGAAAAAAATGTTATAAGGTTACCTTAGAGAGTAGTCTTTGGCTTAACTGTTGGCAAGGAGAACGTTTTGCCTCCTCAAGCACTCCTGTTCCCAGGAGGACCATTAACAAGCAAGTCCATTCACACAGGAGGCTTCTGCGATGGTTTGTGTCCTTTGACTCCCTGCCAGTATAGATCCAGTCACACTGAAAGGAATTTCTTCTGGTACAGGCCCAACTAATTTCCATTTCCATTCAGTTCATTCATTTCACGGCTCTTGAGGCAAAGCCTCATGCCTATGCTTTGTCTCTGCCCTGACTATGAGGACTCAGCAATTAGCAAGGATCTATCACAACATTAAGAGCAGAAAGCAGAAGTCAGAGGGAGAATTGTGGATTGCTCAGAAGCCTGCCATCACCCTTGCAAACAATTAATTTTGTAAGTATGAAGAACGGCCATAACCGTGATGAAATACATTACTGGTCCACACTCATAAATACTGTATATTTGAGCATGCACGCAGCCAGGTTGTTTCACTTATCACTAGTTCCTTCAGTGGTAATGACAAATTATTTCAGTGTAGTATCTTCTTATATGTATTCTAGAAAGTCTGTATGGGAATTAATTTGTTTCCACAGAGAAGCAGGAAATTTAACACTTCTTATATGGCACAAAGTCACTAAACGTTGGCTCTTCTATTGCTTTGCTTTCTCTATAGCCCAAAACAGTGTGGGGTATTTATTGATAAACATGGTAGAAAAATGAGCAATTGCCACAGAATAACTTTCCCTGGTCACAAAAAAAAGTTCTTGTTTCTTTTAGAGAAATAAATATTGTTCAAACTCTCCAAAAAACAAGTTTACACAAAGCTAGTGAAAACAAGCTCACAGATCTACTTTTGTTCCACTGATGTGTAGAAGTTTAAACAGGGTCATAACCTCGGTGTATGAAGAAAAGGCTTCACTTGCAGAGGCTGGTCCTGAATGGAAACAGTTTAATTTGAGTGATGTAGCACAGTATTCAGTATTATTAGGATTGATCTTCTCTGTATATATCAATAACCTTGATTTGAGAAATGTGTTGAACTGTGATGAAACCTAAAATGGAAGAAGGCAATCAATATGAAAGAGAGAAAACAAAACATATAAGTAAACAAATGTAATACACTGAAGAAAGAAGCATGAGCAGCTGTATGCTTTATGTGTGTTTTACACAACATTGTTAAATATTTTGAATACACTTTGCTGTAAAAAATGTTAGGAGTTTGGTGCTTCTTGTAGCAGAGATGTCTTTTTATTTGTACTAGCAAATGAAAGTCAAAAGCAAAATAAAAGGCCGTTATTGGACTGGCTTGTTGGATTCCAATAATATTCCCTTATTTCACCGTAATTTGATATAAATGCCAGGAAAGGCAATTACACTCTTATTGCAAACCCCACTTAATTTCTCCAGCAAAACCTGTATTTATTTACAATCTTATTTTGTTGCTTTCTGGCCCCCATCCCTAGTTAGAAATATAACCCTTTCTACTTTTGATGAATAGTAGGACTTTTGATAGCTATCAGTGAGGCATCTGTGCTTCCTTTAGAGTTAAAAATAAACACACTGATTGTCTTCTCTATTTCTAACAACAGAAGAAAACAATAGTTAATACATATTTAAAGTACTAACCTTTTCTGCCAGATAGTGTGGATATACTTCAAATTGCCACGTAAAGGCTGCTGGAAAATGTTAAAGAGCATTTTGTCTATCAAGATTTTTCAAGGCAAGAGCATTGAGTACAGAACACTGTGTGAAGAAAACTTCACTGTGTTATTTTTCAGTGGTATGAATCATTTGCAAAATCAAAGTTTTAATTACCTTTGAGATACACAGTACTGATTTTGCAGATCTCTCCCTGTTTTCATCACAGCAGGAGGTGGTGAAACAGCCTAATAAAGACAGGTAAACATAACTGTTCATTACAATGTTCAAGACTTCTAGAGGGGATTTCACTTGCTATTGAAGGGTTGAGAAGCTTACGCTACAAGATGAGCTTATATTAATAATTCTCTCACATCTTGAAGCAACAGTATGAAAGGCAAAGGCACTCTAAGGTAATGCTCCCCTAAACCCTGACTTCCAGGCAGTGTGTTATCAGACCCCTCTGGTGTGGCTCCCAGCTAAAGAACATAAAAAAAATTAAGACTGAGACTGACAGGGAGAGCAAAGAATGATTTTGGTGTCAGCATGATGTTTGTTGAGTAACAATAATATGAGAAGCTTTGGAGTTGTTGGGCAAAAGGGGTTTTTTTCTCCAATATATTTATTAGTTGTAAAAAAGTTATCTATTAACATAAGCAAACTAAAGAAAGGCATTTCAGAATAATACATAGAAATAATGCAGTGGTATCAGATCAGTTTATGAAAAAATACTATGGAAATCCCAAACTTGTTCTCTATGAAAAAAAAAGTAATAAGTACTCAACTGTTTCAAAGAAATATGTTTAGAGACATTAATAAATACAACCTCAAAAAGCAGTCTCTTGAGAAAAGGCATCAGTCAGTTTTGTAAGGCAATAATTCATTTTCTTCTGGAAGAAATGGACAATTCAACTCTTAATTAACAGCATTAACTCAAAAGAAGTATTAAGAAAGAGAACAGAGAACAAGAACTGAAATGGAATCATTATGTCTATGGAAGAAGATTAGAAGCCAAAGTATTAGAAATTTGTAAGACAAATTTGCAATGTATGATGATCAGAGCATATTTGGGAGAAAAGGGGAGAACAGAACTGGAAAGGGAAATGGAATATTTATGGAATGATAGAACAATGAACTTAAATGGAACAAAATAATCAGCCCAGTCAGCGGTCTGCTAAATTTAACTCTGAGTGGAATCCTTTTCATTTATATTCATGGTCTTTCAGACTTTATTTATTGGTACCATAACGTATTTCAGGCTATCACCCTAAAAATGAGGTGAAGAGAGAGTAAATCTAATAAGAACAAATATGAAAGACAGTGGATGCCAAGTGTCTGGTGCAACTAAAAGACTGTTAAATAGGGACCAAACAGATGACATGAGTGATACATGAGTCTGATGACTGGCACAATCACAGGATTTTATAGGGAAATAGGTATCAGGATGCCACCCTGAGCTGATCTGTCCTGGATACTGCACGAAGATTATGCCTGTACTAGCCAGCGACTATACCTAGGACACGGACTATTGCTGTGCACTAGAAAACAAATAACACTGAAACTGTGAGAATACTCCCTAGCATAAAATTGGCTTCTTTCAACTAGCATTCTCCCAAACAGTTCCTGGCCCTGGTTCAGGAGCCTGAATAATCCAGGCTCCGTACCCACTGTCTCTTTGCACATAGTCATTTGGGTTTGGCAGCCAGGGAGCTCCACGCCACATTAGTTTCAATACCTGGGAGGGGATCCTGGACTAGTTAGCACAAATATAGCTTAAAGAGGCTGACTCTAGAATATGTAGCAGCAGCATTTAGGCTGCCACATGTGCCTCCTCTTCCTCCGTTAAGCTGTAACTCAGATACAACTTTGTAAAACTAGACAACAGTAAAAAGAACAGGTTTCCTCTGAAGCACTAAGTATCTTTTATTTCCCGTTCTCCTTTACTTTGATCAATGTTAATTCTAAAATTTTCCTAATATAGTCTTTAAAGCAGTAAAAAAATAAAAAAAAAATTAATGAATCTGTTCCTTCATATAAATTGCACAGTTCTAGTACTTCATTAAAACCCAAACCTGCCTGTGCACAGGAAAAGTGAAAGCACTTGGATTCTGAGCCAAGATGGCAACCGCAACGACAATTTTAATATACTAAAAAAGGTCACAGTGATACCCATAACGTGTGATGCTGCAATGATCATCATTAAAACATCCCACTTTTGCCTAGGGATATTATTGTAGGGTTCTTTCTCCTTATACGACATTAAGTATTGGTGGTAATTCATAAAGCTGAGAATAATTAGTCAGTATAAAAACAACAGTAAGGTGTAACTGAGCTATCAGATTTATTTGATAATTCATACAGGACCATCAATCTGTTGTCATGCAAGTTAAAATTTTACTCAGCCATCTCTCTCTTTTTTAGATCCTCAGAGCAGAATTAAAACTCTGAATGGCTTTTCCAAAACTAATCTTCAGATTTCCATCAAGAGCAAGGCTTATTTTCATCCAGAGGGTGAACACTGGGGACTTACTGGCAAATCCCATAGATTACAGGAGGTCCACCCTGTCATGCTTTAACCCTGTCCAGCAGCTAAGCACCATGCAGCTCCTCGTTCCCTCCCCCCTCACCCCAGTGGGATGGGGAGGAGAATCAAAAACAAGTAATACTTGTGGGTTGAGGTAAGACCACTTTAATAATTGAAATAAAATATAATAATAATAGTGGTAATAATAATAATCGTAATGGAAAGGAAGATAAGAAAAAACAGAAATAAAACCCCAGAAAAGACGAGTGATGCACAATGCAATTGCTCACCACCCGCTGACTGATGCCCAGCCGGCCCCCAAGCAGCGCCCCCCCCCCCCCCCCCCAAATCCCCAGTTTATATCCTGAGCACACAGTCCTATGGTATGGAATATCCCTTTGGCTAGTTCGGGTTGGCTGTCCTGGCCATGTTCCCTCCCAGCTTCTTGTGCCTCTCCTTGCTGGCAGAGCATGGGAAACTGAAAAATCCTTGACTTAGGATATGCACTGCTTAGCAACAACTAAACCATCAGTGTGTTATCAACACTGGTCTCATACTAAATCCCAAACACAGCACTGTACCACCAGCTACTAGGAAAAAAATTAACTCTGTCCCAGCCAAAACCAGGACACACCCATACCGGTTCATACTGGTGCCCAGGTCCTGGTATTTTCCTCTCTTATATCTCACTGCACTACAACCTCAATAGATCAGGTAAAACAATTCCTTTTATACTGCCATACACAGCTGCTTTCCTGTTAATAGCAGCAGGGAAATGTTTGCCTTGCCTTATTTATATTTGCTTGCCTATCCTATTTCCCTCCCTCTCTTTTCTTTCTCCTCTTCCCCAGACCAGTGGTTATACTCACACTTGTGATGGTAGCCAATGCTTCTCTCTGGAGACTGTGAAATATTGAAAACAGAAGTAAAAAGTAAAATAAACAAAGCAGACAAAGAAATCCTCAATCAACCCCAAGGACAAAAAATAGCCAAATATTGATGGAATGTCTTAAACTTGATTCTAGTAATCAATAAGCATTTCTACCAGTAATATAATGTGGGTCAAAAGGATGTGTTCTCTTTTCCAGTATAGTGGTTAAGAGGAGAAAATACTGCTACAAATTAAAGTTATTATTTTAGGAATGAAAATGAAATCATACCAGATTGTTTTCTCATTATAAATTGAAACATAAGAAACTACTTAAGAATTCCATATCTTTCTCTTTCTGTCCATACATATATATATATATATATATATAAATTTACAATTAAAATCTCAGAGTTTCAGATTTTCTTAGGGAAAATAATTACTTATGAATTGAAATGTCTTCTGTCGTGTTTCAAACTGAAGGATATTTGAATCTGAAAATATTGCCCTCATCCTTGTTTTAAAATCCTGATTATCAGTCTGGATTTTGGTCTAAAAATGTGGGGGGGGACACCATGAAGTTTACTCTTGGAAGAAACACAGTTTCATTGAAACTAGAAGGTTTCATGAAACAGACTTGATTTGAAGAAAATTTTAATGGAAATATTTCTGAGATCCAAAGAGGAGCATCCACCACTGTAATACAGTTAAATTGTCATACACAAGCAGCAATACCAGTAGCCGCAAGGGCTCTACTTGTTTTGCTCTTGGCTATGTTAGAATGTGTAGTTATGAATGTATGCATGGGTCTCCCCCTACTTTTTTTCCCCGAATCTCTAACTGATTCAGGCAGAGAAAATACCTAAATCTACATGTGACTATTCAAATTATGTACTCTGTTACAGACTAGTTCTTTTAAAGGAAAAGTGAACCTTGGTGAGGTATATGAAACT
This sequence comes from Buteo buteo, assembly GCF_964188355.1. Classification (NCBI taxonomy): domain Eukaryota; kingdom Metazoa; phylum Chordata; class Aves; order Accipitriformes; family Accipitridae; genus Buteo; species Buteo buteo. The sequence continues at coordinate 73,830,010 of NC_134171.1, read as the reverse complement.
GAATAGTTGCAATTTACAGCATTATACTCAAAAAGGGTATTTCATTTTACGAGAAACTTTCTGCCAGCTCTCCCACCAAGATACCTGCAATGCATTATAGTAGGTAAGACGTTGAAAAGGTAACATAGCATCAGGTACTAGTTTACCTGATAAACATGGTCAGAGGCGTACTTTCAGTCCTCTTCAAGCAGCTTAACATTTTTCACCCCTCAGGTAGAAACTGTTGCCCTGGAATTACACACCTTTCAAGTGAGACATGGTAATGGGCTGTGTACATTCTGCTTCTGCTTGTCCATCACAATGCATTTTTGACCACTAGTTGAGAATAAGCCAGAACTTGTGAAAATGAAGACACACGCTTAGAAGAAATGCACAGATTTACGTCATCCATGTTTTAGAATAAGGAAGTTTTACTGTAAATATCTCTTTTTTATATATATTTTTTTTTCTTCACATTCCTACTTCATTTATCCTCTTGTATATTGTATGTATGTCAAGAGGGGTGGAAGAAGGGGGAAAAAAGTGATTTGAACAATTAGATACTTGAAGAGCCAAAAAAAAATCTTTTAAAATTATCTAAATACAGACATAAAATAACCTAAAATAATAAAAATATTTACATTTTAGATTCAAAATGCTAATGTGGTTTTTTTTTCACTTATGTATTTGAAAGGTTTAGACTAATTCTTATTCTTACTTAAACAGCTACCAAAAGCACTGCTCTATTGTAATTTAAACATTATAGCACATGCTGAAATCTCTGGATTTTGGGCACCATTCATAAAACACGTGCACACACACAGAGTTTCTAGCACTGAAACAGAATGTTCCCAGATCTGTAGCAAAGCCTCTGCTTAGTTTGCACATGTACACCACCTAGCACATAATAATAAATTTCCTTTCTCACCCTTACTTTCATCATTATCATGAGATAAATGAAAGCACTCAGTCATTTCCATTTTCAGAGAATTTTGTTGCTCTAACACACTTCGCAGCTATAGCTGTGTTCATGAAAATATACGCTTCTTCCTGGAAACTGTCTCAAATCACCTTATTTTAGTGGAAAAGACACAGAGACATGAAATGTCTAAACTTTTCTAATATTTTTGTAAGTCAGGTCATGCAACAAAGGATTCTTCAGCTTCTGGTATTTGTCTCACATGTGATGGCACTTACATAAATAATGGTAACTAACCAAGAAAATGTTGTTTGAAAATTGATCATTAACAGAAACAATAATACATTAGTGGCATTACGCATTAGTCTCTTTAAAAAATAATTACAACCATTAGCAAAAAATTCCTTAACAAAAAAAATTACTGGGAGTCAGTACAGTATTCTCTACAACTTCTGCATTCTCACCACTTAAGACATATATCATTTGTAGCTCAGCTCTAATTAATTTATTCCTCACTCAACACTTGAGTAGTTAAGCATCTTTTTAAAAGTCAAATGAAAAGCATTGTACCTAGCATGAAAATTTCTAAAGATTTTATTTCTTAGTTGTAAAATTAAGCAATTTAAAAAAAAAAATTAAAATCTTTGAGATGTATGGTTATTATTGCTTCCATAACCTGATGCCACAACATGTCCAGGATTAGACATGCAAGTAAGGTATAAACTTCTGCTTTCTTTCACTTTAACATCCTGCATCCTATTCTTAAAATGCTATTTCCAATAAAATTACCATGAGTACTTAAGTAACAACATTAATAAATAGTAAAAGTAAGGAAGGGTTGCTTGTTGTATATTATTGCTTTCTTTAGTCCCAGCACTTTGGGCTATGTTACTGAATCTAGTGATAAATTTTTATAGCTGTGATTATATCTACAGTAAAACAAAATTTATGTACTTTTTATTTGGTCTATAAAAATGCATAGAAGGAATGGATAAAATTACTTCATCTGGTTTACTGCCAAGGTCAGGAATTTAAGGATCACATCTCTTACCGCTGTGGCTCACCCTAACTACATATACTGAGAACAGGGAAAGAAAAATCTGTTTCTTTGATAAACGTGAGTGGACAGTTTGGTTTAGCCTGTCTATAATATAATTGTGTAAGATAGGTGAGAAAAGGAAGGCGGCTGCATTCCGAAGCCTCCTTTAAAACTGCATCAAATTTGATTGGAAAAAGAGCCAAGAAGAGTTTTCTAATGAATAAAAAAAGCTCAGAAATATAACTTGATCTTTCCTGAATATATGTATGTTTCATATAGCATGTATGAAATGTATATACATTTCTTTAACATATTTTTCAGCATAAATAAAAACTTAACTGTGTTGTTCCTATATTCACTTGATCATGCAAATTTCAAAGACACACCATGCCCATACACCCAACAGGCTTCTAGGTGTCTACATGTCTAACGTTTATATGTAAACACAGTACAGGAGAGGCAATAATGTTTTATAACATTTATCCATTTTTATCAATTTTAGTCCAGGCAAAAAAAAAAAAAAAAATCAAAGAGAGCTTTATTGTCTTTAGTGCTGATAGAAACATTTCTATCACAACACATTTCTAAAAGTCGACCCTGAAATCAGTGGATACTGAGTCCTGCCATGCGACACACTATCAGAGTAACATTTTGTTAACTGTCACATATTTCAGGTTTTATTGAGAATTCAGTAAAACTGGTAATGACACTCTTGCCATCCGAGTCGCATATTCTGCCTGAAATTCCCAAAGGTTATTGCAGCTAGGATTTGCATGGCTATACTTGACCCAGCGTCTACCTGTGTTCACAGTGAAACTCAGCTGACCCCCCAAAGAATGTAAATTGGCTTTACAAGCGTGTCATAGTTAGGGAAAGGTACCTCAGACAACTACACAGACAAGTACTATTTGTCTTACCAGAAACCTTGGAGTCTCTCCTGTAAGCATAACATTTTATGGTTCATAATCTGTACGCATCACGCGTGATAGACAAAAATGAGGAGGGGGCAAGAGTGAAAAAAGCTGAATGATTCCCCTGCTTCAGATGAAGATCAGAATATTGGTGAATCAAACAGTGAATTATGACCTTCTGGTCATTTAAGTAATCTGAAAAATAACAGAGATCACCAGTGCTCCCGGCATGTCCCTTTGTAAGTACCTTCCTTTTCTAGGAGAAAGAGCCTTGCTAGTTTGCAGCCCCTACATATTTCTAGCATGCAACAGACAAGCTTCTGCACCATTTCTAAGTGACAGACCACAAGCACGAGATGAGCAGAAGATATTATATGCCTGGATTTTGCTTACATTTGGGAAAAATTCTGCCTGTGAAGGAAAAAGCAGCCCTGTTTCTGATCAGGGTGAGCTTCTGTGTGGTGGTCTGGAGAGGGGAAGGCCTTTGTTACTGATGGTTTATTTATGTTCGTTTATTTTTAAATGGCAGCTGTCTGAAGCTGTTCAGTGTTTGGAGCGTGAAATTAAGTCTCAGGAGAGATGGATTAGAGGATAGAATGCCAGGGAGTCAATCAAAATTTCACGATATAAGTGGTTTACCCTATAGCTCTGAGAATCTATCACAAAGCTTCCCAGTCTGGCATTTACTAGTTATAATTGTTTGATACAATCCTACATCTTACATATATATACATACATATATATATAAGGCGTGCTTCCTTTCATGCTGCTGGCATTCACATGCATGCAGTATGAATACTCAGTACTATGGAATATTCCATGTAACTATATTAATGTTTTGTTCTTTTCCAATGAAATATTTAATAAAGACAAAATTATCATATAAACCATGCAAATGCCAAATATCATCTTACACCATGTGCAATTGTCATTAATTCTTACCTGACACACAATCCTTTTTCCAGTCAGTAAGTCTGCTGTAGTATCCTCCACTTTTTCTGTTATATTATCTTTAACTAAAAAATTAAATGATGCTATTCTTTCTGAGAGGTTTTTTTGAAGGAACAGGGAAAGAGAGACAGTCTAATTAAATGCAGTCATTGTTGATGGCAACCCAACATTTTCACTTCCAAAAACTCCACTAAAAAAGTTCAGATGAAACATGATTCTTAATAATCAGAGACACAAGAGCATTGTAGAGCTGATGGTTTAATATTATTCTTTGACTTGACACCATTGGGGTATACTTTTTTCCCCTGAAATATATTTGATAAAGTAATAGCAATCAAACAGCTATAGTAAACTAATAGATGTAATGAAACTCTATTGGCATCCAGAGACTTCTGAAACTGGAAGGAGACAATAGATTAATTTGGAAATCACTCTTTCATTAATTCATTACAATCCTCTCTTCGTAATTCTCACATGCAATCCTGATACAGCCCATGTGAAAGCAACCGGTGAGAAAGCAGGTGGGATCATTTAGGAAATTATTCACCAGTAGAAGGAAGAGTTGTTGATCTTTAAGAAAGCATCATGACATGTCACTTTGGATTTCTCCCTCTTATTCCCTCCCTTTTTGTATTTGAACCCTAGATGCTTTCTTTTTGGGGGGTGGAGATTGGCTTTCACTTGGAAGAACTGCAAGAGAGATGACCTATCAGTACTTTAGCAGACCGGAATGGTTTTTAATGTGAAACACAGCGATGGGATGGATCCTCCTGTCAGCAGGGGCAATAGCCTGGAAGTCTACAAAGAGGCAGAATCACTTATTGCAGACTCACCCCAGCGACTTCAGCTGAGTAGACTCCATCCTAACACAAAGAAAGGGAACGTGGCTCTGAAAGAGGACAAACTAGTCCTGAAGGAAAAATGTACATGTATGAGGCAATGACAAGCTTAAGATTTGGGCATTTTAGCATATGATTAGCTTTTAGTTATTAAAAAAATACGCTTGAACAGGATGACTTTCTGACTCTTACAGGGACAGCACCTTTATTGGACCCAGCAGGGCCACCAACTCATATATGATGCTCAAAACAGAATTTTTCCTCTAATTTCATCTGAATAGAGCTACAATCCATCAGGGAACCAGAATGCTTCAGCAAATAGCTCCAAAGTGCCACCTGTCAGGGGGAACGGCAAGTTCAGTCGCCAATGCTAAAAGCCTCGGCTAGCTCGGTCTTACCGCACAGCATGAAGGAGCAGAAACCACAGATGAAGATGGCACGGAGCGAACGCACAGCTGGCTAACAGCTCAAATAGATGCTGCTCCTAGAGGCACTGGCAAACGTGGGATTGATTTGCAGGCCACGACTTCATCGATAACTGACCTCCTTTGGCCAAGCGCTGATCTATACGTGCTCTAGCCGACCCCTGAAAAGCATCTCGTTTTGTTTGTGGCTATCAGGGCACAGCGAGGGCCCTCTGCTCCTGGTGGGGCTGGCCTTGAGCCCAGAGGCTGAGGAGGGAGTTTGCCCCCCATTACTAATAAACCATAGTTTTGTCAGCAGTGCAGATCACTCTTACTCGGCGGGGGGAGAACTCCAGCCCGACAGTTTGGTCTGACGCAAAGTTTGATCCCCGACTTTGTGTGTTTCATTAGCAGACTGGGAGATCATGATTCACGTAGCTCTAGTTCTAAAAGTTCTGCATTTACTATTTGATACATTGATCCTTTCACTTAATAGCTAGCCCTTAAGCCATAATAACTTACAGATATATGCATTTATTCTACAATACTCTGAAAGGTCTTGTTAAATATTCATTCTATTCTGCTAAATAAGCAGCCCTCCTTTCCAGGAGGCCTGTGATTAACGCTCCTTTCATCCGTCACCACTATGCACTGCCTTTGGGAAAGCCTGATCCTCTTGCCACTCCGAAAATGGAACTTGAACCAGAACTTATTTTGCCCACTTCTGCTACTGACAAGCTTCAGGACTTTAGGCAAATCACTTGACCTTACTGCATATCTCACTTTTCTCTCCATTAAAATGGGGATGGTGCCTAGCTTCATAAAGTATGTCAGTTCTACAAATTAAAATAAAATGCTGTGGATGAACTTAGTGTAATTATTCTACACACAATGGAAATTTCATCCTTTAGGATGATGCCAATGACAAAGCTGTCAACCCAAAACTGCTCCTGGCACTCAAAATCTTATATCAGCACCATGGCCCAGTGCCATCCATAGGTCCATAAATAAGGGAACATTTGGTCAACTCACTTGACAGGACCATCAGCAGTAGCTGGATTTCCAGTGCTGTTTTCTTTTAAAATGAACATGGGATATAAGCCAGTGTTATTTTATATAGGTAACACAGGAAAATATGGGAGGTGAATGGAGAATTTTCTATTAAAAGGCAAGTTGGCAGCACAATATAGTGTTCAAAAATAGTTCTAATAATATCTGCTAATGCTAGTTTAAAATGGTGACCTGCCTATTTGACTAACTGTCCTGAAGGCTGTGGGATAATTATTTCAAACTGGCATCAAATTTAATTGTATGGTAAATTAATGAGTAAAAGGCTTCTTACTGTTGTTTAATAAGTATGAAGGAAATACACTTAACTTCTCATATAATGTAGTCAAACTGCATAAGCAATAAGTGCACATTAGATGTCGTATTTATTACATCAAATCTGTGAACACTGTTAATACATTAACATTTAAAAAGGTAGCCCATGGCAAGTCAATTTCACAGCAATTAAAACTGAAAAACTGGTAATTGACATTTGATAAGTGTGTTAATTGATATCAAGCTTGCAATAGCTAACATGTTAAATGTCAATTAAATCCATGTGTTTTTACAATTAGAATTTATTAATAAAGAATCTAATTACAAAATGTTGGTTATGTCAATTTATGTTAATTATGCAACAACTACATTTATAGTGGAAAAATTCCTTCAGTCCTCAACAGCACTTCAAAATTTTCCCTAATTTTTAACATTTTGCATTTAATGTGTTGTCTGTTTTTTCCTGTTCTAGCTGTCACAGAGGGGGGAAAAAAGTTAGGTTGATAGTGTAGAATCACTGGTCCAACCTTATGACATTGAAAAAAAAATAATTTAAGATAAGCACTTCTAGCATAGTTTTGATGATGACTACTTATTCAAATCTCTTCATTAAATTTAAACCATTTTTTCTATAGTTTTGTGAAAGTACAGTTATGAAAATGTTCTATATTAAATGTGGTATGTATTCAGTAAACTCAAGAAATTAATTTTCCTCATTGTTCATGTGCTGTTGCTTTCATTTATGGACCAGTGATTCTGGACACTAATCATACAACTGTGCTTGGACTACACAGATCATAGGTATTTCCTTATGCCCTAAGTTGGAAAAATGCCTATGTAAGGCAACCAAGGCAAAATAGGTGATGATAGGTGTCATTTTATAAGGCTGATATTTAGTTGCAGAGACTGACTTGGAATTTTCTAGATATTTTAACTAGAAAAGTTCAGATATTTACCCATCCCTGCCTGGGACAGGAAAGTGACCAGTGCAAAGCTTGGCCCAACCAGAAAATAAGCAAACTGGAAGCAAACATAAGATTTAACTCTTGTTCTTGCATAAAAGAAAAAACATTTGATGCTTATTCTCTCTGACAGAGCATCCAGAGAGCGGGATATGGCCCTAACATACATCACCTTTTGCTGCAAGGAGTCAGCTTCTCATCATCAGGTCCGCATAACGAGCGAGCTCCTACCCAGCCGCAGCCTGCTCCCCGAGTTCCCAGCTAAGCATCTCTCAGATTACTTACAGACCATCTGGGGAGATCTGTTCTACCACGTGTTTCTGGTTCCTCACCTTTGGTGGCACCAGGTTTTTTAGGCTAGCATGCATCGATGGAAGCCAGGAAGAGGAGGTATTGCCACCAAGGGCTTGAAAAGAGGAATGAAACTAGACCTGCTGCAAATGACTGGAGGCATCAGCCAGAACCACAAAGCACAGAGGGAAAGTCAGTCAGCTAGGAGAAATTAATGTAGGGAGAGAAAATCAGCACCATATGCAGGGGAAGACACAAGGAAAGGGGGAAGCAGAAGCGGGGGTTGGGGGGGGTGGGGAGAGATGTTTAATACCCTCAAGGCACATAAAGGGAATTAAGAGAACTACAAGAAGGGGAAAGAATACGAGGAAAGTGAAAGGGAAGAGAAAAATGAAGGGGAAAAAAAAATTTCTACGCTATCTCTTTTAAATGTAAAGATTTCTTTGAATTTGTGACAAGGTAAGAGACTTCAAGTCAAGGTGAAAAAGACAGCAATTTTTAAAAATAATATCATAAACTGTAAATCTTAATGACATTTATATTGGGCTGTATTAACAGTTTAAATTCTGTAAAAATAATTTCCCATTAATTTTCATTATTTTTATATCTTTAAATTCCTGCCTGTTGACACAGAGTCTTTGGCTGCTGCTTTGGAATTTGAACAGATACTATTTTGTGCATTGTAACATCACCACCACCAAAGGTCCCTTTACCTAACAAAGTTAGAATTGATTCTCTATTGGTCTTGTTTGTTTGTTCAGAACACTTGTTTCAATTGTCACTTCTGCTATTGCATCTTCTACAGCTTACTTTGCTTTTAATTTGACACTAATAGGGAAAAATTGATTTTATTTCCACTTACTTCCCAGCTTGTCACATGTTCGTCTCCATTTGGGACAACATGCAATGCTGTCTGTCTTCACTGTGAGAAGGAAAACTAGGTTTACACTAAAGCAAGACTTTGTCAGGAAGGAACGTTTTGGCCTGACAATATCTGTAATTAAATTCTTAGAGACGAATGCTGAGCTGAAAGTATTTAAAAATTAACCTTCTTTGAAATCTGAAGTGCAACACCTTTTGGTACCTTTAAATTAAAATTGATCTAGTAAACCAGAGTAGCAGGGGGGATTTTTTGTCCTTTTTTTTTTTTTCTTTTTTCTTTTTTAAAAAGGAGATATGTCCCTTTGTCAACCAAAATTAAAATCCAGTAAAAAAGCATACTTCAAAGTTCACACATGCTGTAGCACCATTCATGAAAGAGACAATAAAGTAGGATTTGGGCGGGACAGGGGGAACCAAACAAAACAAAAACAAACAACAACAACAACAACAACTGAGTTGAGAGGAAGTGGTAAAAAGCTGCTCTATAAGCATACATAAGTAACAGTTTCCAGTACTTACTTAAATACCTGTTTAGCTAAAACCCATCTTTAACATACGGTTGTTCTAGAGCTGCATATCATAGGTACAGTTAGCAGAAAAATTTAGCAGTGGCCTTTCCCTAATATCATTACAGAATACCCACCTTCACAGTTTAGGAAAACAATTTCTCAAATGGCTTTGTTTTATTTAGTTCTGCTACTCAAACTGTGCAGAACAGTAGATTTAGAGGCTCTCTTCAGCTGAGTTGCAAGTGGTTGTGCTATTTTGCTCATATCACACAATATTTCTCTGCATGACCACAGACAAAGACAACCTCTGCCTGCTGTCTTGGCTCTGAGTGAGGTCTGGACAAAACAAGGTCCCTCATCAAGGACATTAAATTTTATGTACAATATAGATATATAAATTTACAGAAGAGATTACTATCTCAGAAACCATTACTTAAGGATGGGTAGACCTCCTTGATTTATAACCACATGAATATTGGTACCATCATAGAATCTGAAAGCCTTTGTCCTCCTTTCGTTCTTAATTCCTGCAACAGCATGTAAATCCCAGAAGCTGTGAACCCTCTGCTGGGAAGGGAAGGAACAGGAATTTTGAGATGTAAAGCATACCCCATGGTGTAGGCTCGACTGCCATAATGGTCCAATGTGCTGAAAGGTTAGAACCTGTTTTAAATTCATTAAAAAAAAAAAAAATAATCATGCTTCTCAAAAAGCGAGAGAAACCACTTTGAAATTTAGCTTCACAGTTCATTAGAGGGAAAAGAATAACAGATTCTCTTAAAACTCTCTCTGGAAAAGATTCTTAGTTGCTCAGAAATCATAACATTTGCTTGAGAAAAGCTTTCTTATTTAATCCAGATATTATTCCCCCAAACTACACAACAGGTACTGCCAACTACACAGCCGCTGTCTTACTCTCATGCTCCTTAAAGGGATCTGTTTGCATAAAGAAACAATCACTGAAAAAGAAAAAGTGAACCTATAGTCTTGGGATTTCTGTACCTATGAGTAATGCAAACCCAGTAACCTGCTCTGCTTGGTCTGAAAGCAGGCTCTTGCTCTTGAGTTTGCAACCCAGTCTTGTTGCAAGTGACTATTTCAATAGCTCCCCCTTCTTACGCATACCCTTCTTTTAAAGCCTCCTGATGATTAGTGAAAACCAGCATAAATCAATGCTTTCCCAACTATATTTTCCTGGAATATCTCTGATCAGATCTAGACAGTTCCATCTGAAGATGAAATCTGCAGCTTTGATTCGTGTGCAGCTTAGAAGCACTTCAATAGCTAGTTTTTTGGGCCACTCTTGCATCAGGAAGGCTGAAGGAAACCTTCAAAGCTCCTCTGTAGCATCCTTTACATGGCATTTCAAGTATCCTCATAAATTCTGCTTCTGATGTAAATACACTTGAGCTACTAAGCTCCTCCACAGATCCAAAATTCCATCTTAGATACTACAAGGCAAGAAATGATCAATCAAAAAATGTTACAGCTTTTAGCAGTGGAATTCTAGTGAAAATGCATGCAGACCTACATTATTCAAGTCATTACTTCAATTTAGTAATAATTTCATGTCACTTAGAATGATGGCTTTTAAAAGTTCATTTTTAATTCTGCTGATTATAATAGGGGTGATACCAACACAAATACTGATCTTTCAGTCAGTACTTGACAATCTCTGTCAATAAAAAGATATTTTTAGCATAGACTTAAAGATTATGTTCAGGTTTGTTTATTTCTTAACCTGGACACCTCTCTGTCCTCATATAAGTCACCTAACTCTTGAAGACTCTTTCTGAAGAACAACTAAAATAAAGCATCTTTTTGAGCATAGATGCAGGCTTTGTCCAAGGTCTTGTCACCCATTTTCAGTTATTGCAGCTTCCTTCTCAGTAACTTTGGCATCAGAACGCAGATGGTCAATGCTAAACCCGACACCCTAATCTCCTCTGGCTGCACTACTTGCCTTTAGCATCCTTTCCTTTCCAAAGGCTGAAGATAAACCACCTTGCTTGCTTCCAAGACCTTTCACAGCAACATTTCTCAGTTCTGTTGAGGGTTAAGAATCAAAACAACACACATTTCTAAACTATTTTGTGTTGCGTAAAACAAAAGGCAGATAAAAGGAATTATAAGATCCATTAATGTAATGTCAATTTTAAATAGAATTGGTTTCCTTCAAAATTTTCTTATTTTTATCCCTGGATTTATTCTTCTTAATGGCAGAAAAGTAGAAATAGGTTTTTAAATGTGGGGGTTTTTTTCTTTTTAGAAGTCTTCAGAATAATTTTCTTGAGTTCAATAAAGTTGTTGAAAATACCTGCAACGTTATTAGGCCCAGCATTTAAAGAATTCAAACGAGTCTTCAAAGTGCTCAGCTTATGAGATTTGCAAAATTAACTTTGTAATTACAGTATGCAACAAAATACAGTGCTGATAGGCGTTTTCCAACTGAATGGAGTTCATTTCTAGCATTAAACATTATGTATCCTGTCTCAGATAATTTTGGCTTTCCTGAGGATGAGTCCTGCAATAGAGACAAATTTCCCAGCTATTACTTCTAGAAAAAAATGTCAGAAACTACTCCATAGACTGCATATTGTCAACCTGCTCATTTCAATATCTACCAGGTTTTGAGAAGTGAGTTTTGAAGAACAGATCCTGTTTGCACAAACTCATCTCGTTCTATTTAAAAGCTTTGTTTGAAGGCTGCCAGGGTCATCTTCTCATCACTCCAGTTTTGACTAAAAAAAACCAAACCAAACCAAACTCCAAAACAAACCACGTTCGAAAATATAACTTTCTGCTCTGTAATTAGGGAACTTGGTTTTGTAACACATCAGGGACAATGTGTGATGGCTTTTTGATTTTAAAACAAAACTTCTTTTATCTCAGCAGATAATAATTTTATTTAGAGACTGGGGTGATTGGCATTTTTTTACAGACGCAGCATTCTCACTGTTTGTAAAATGAGAAAATCAAATTTAAATCTTTATAAACAGCTGATGTGAGCAAGGATATTCATTTACTTTTCACATTGCTTTCTACTTCCCCTCCTTCAGGCAACTCTTTAAAACATAATTCTGTCATATTTCACAATCAAAATATGGTACTACCCTACAGGTGTGAGCGAGAGTCCAGTTTTGACGTGAGACCGGGTAGAAGATGAATGCTGAGAAACCTAATAAAGAAGAAAAAAACCCCAACCCACACTAAATGCAGAGAAACAGTGGAAGAACTTCTCTAGGGATGTGGAGAATTCTCGTTACACGTGGTATTTAGGTTGAACTTTTAGTAAGTCAAGACTGAGTGCACTGGCTTCCTTGATCACTCGCATGGGCTGACCTTGTCCTTCACCACATGACTAGGCCATGCAGTCTGCCATCCAAGGACATGCATGTGCAAATCTACATGGCTGGGTGCCTCTGAAACGTGGCTGACAAACATTTCTTGAGTTGTTTCACTGAGTGACCAAAACCACACTTGTATAGCCTATTTGCATGCATACCGAATGGTATACGGTATACGGATGCATACCGAATGGTAAGTGGGCCTAGAGGTTATTTCTGTAATGAGGACATGTCCCAGCCTAAAACTGGCCCTTCCTGTAACTGAATGCAATGGGTCATGGGGTAAAGGTTTATGCTATGTCTTTTTAGCTTTAAAACATTTGATTATTTCTTTCACTTGTAACCTACTCAATTCCTGAATCTAAATAACAGAAGAAATCAGGTTAATAGTAACACAGAAGTAAGTTTTACAGAGTACTAGACTTTGATAATAATCTCTCGGTAGATATCCTTTTTACTAACCATTCACATCTGCCAAATACTGGATGCCATATTGCCCTACATCTGCAGGTACTCTTACAAAATCTTGTTGTCTCCCATTTAAATCTTCATTTTTACTCATAAAAACATGCTGAAGGCAGATAGATTTGCACGAGTGGTTAAAAGCATAATTTTAAGGCAACAGTTTTAAAGAAGTGTACATATCGTTTAATATCCAGAATCTTTATTAGTAATGTTGATTAAAGTGACATAAGGCACCATAGTTAAACTGCATTTTGGGGCAATACATGGTCCCATGTTGGAGAAGGTAACATCTGGTTTTGCACTTTAAATGAATTATATCAAGGAATTAAGGTGACAGAATGTTAACTGAAACCCTACAAATTTGTACAAAACTTTATCAACATAGAAGCCCTCATCCTCAATCAAATAATTTACTGGAATAAAACCAGGGGAAATCAGTATAATTGGTGACATATTTTTCACGTTTCTTTCTTGCAATTTTGAAAGATGTTAGAGGTTTGGGAAGAGGAGAAGAAAGAATTTAATAGAGAACACAAGGACCTGGAAACCTTTCAATGCACATTGCAATTATCTGGTTTGTTCCATTCATAGCCATTATATGGTTTAATATGCACCATTAGCAGTTCACTCTATGAGTACCTGTTTACTAAGCTTCAGACATGGAGATCTAGATCTAAATGTTCACACCAGTATATCTTAACTTTATCGCTCTCCTCAGGTTTTAGCTAGCAGGCACAATAACTGAAATTCTCATGACTAATTTGCTAGCACCCTACAAACCTTTTATCCTTCATACTCCACAATGAAAAGACATATTGTATTCTCATTCCACTTGAAGTCTTTCCTGAAAGATCCTTCTCCTCAGTCCTGAGAAGATGTCTTGCTGAATCCATATTCAGTTAATTATTTTATATATGTGCAAGAAGCTTGTTATGATTATCACCATTTTTATTATATTGCCTAACCTAACTGTTGGGGGCGGGGGGGAAATCAAACCCAAAAATATGCATTGCAGTGGATTTGTTTAATTAAAGATTTATTTGATTTTATTTCATAGCAGCGGTATCTTGAGAAGGGTTGGAAATGGAGAAATTCAGTAAATCAACTGTGCCATACCTAGTAGGTATAATCTGTACTGCAGCTTGTTTTTCTTTTCTGTCTGCAAATTAGCCCCCTCCCACAAGGGAAATTGATTCTAATTTAACAGCACTAAAAGCCTCTTGATGTTCCTATCTGGACACCCTCCAGTCTTTGAGGGAATTATGTCATGTGTATGGCTGTTTTCCAGCTTCTTCTTGCTTTCTAAAACTATGATATCCTAAAAAGAAAAACTTCTGTTTCTTGCAAGCTTTTGGAAACAGAGCAGATAATTAACTCTCACTTTTCTTTCATGCTAATTTTGGAATATTGCTGCTCTGTATCCGAGTCCACGTTCGAATTTGGGACATTTAAACAAAAGAAAATACAAATGTTCTTGTAAAAATATGATTAATTTTTGCATGACATACAGGAAAATGAAGAAACAAAGCTCTCTGTACTTTATCCACTTAGAAAATAAAATATAATTTGGGCACTGCCTCAGTAATCCTCATGATATTTTCAATTCTTGCATTACGAAAAAAGGAAAAATAGGATCTGTAAATAGCTCAACATTTTTTCTGTAGCTTGAACCTCATAAAATAAAAAATTCAATAAAAATTGTTACTCAGATTTCAGCTGAAGCCTTTCATGGCCTGTCCAAGGTCATCAAACTTTTTTCCATTTTCAACTTACAGGTCCAGATAAGCACCCTTTATTCAATCAAGTACCTGTAAACTTGAGAGCACATAAATCTGTAACTGAGTTTTAACCTTGGGAAGATCTCCACTAGTTTGATGGGTTTTAATCAACAGAACAGTTGATGTGCTTTCGGTTCTCTTTTCTCTGGCCTGGAACTGTAAATATTAAAATATTAAGGTAACGTATGAAGTATTGTATGTTCTCCAAGAACTATCATAGCTCTTCTTGAAGAACTATCATACACGTATTCATACCGAGCACATCACTAAAGAAAGGTTTGGGGCTTTGTTTTCCTTTTTGCTGTTGTTGTTCTTGTTTAGAAGCAGTTTCTTAAGGGTGTACAACATAATTTCCAAACTAAAAGATATAGGGATCTGATGACTGGTTATTTAGACACACAAGTCACCTTCAGAATGCTTGTTTTAGCCATTGCTGGATATAATAAATGTAGCTTCATGAAAGAAAAAATCAAAATAAGAGTAGAAAGCTCCAGATAATTATTGGAAAAAAGGAACCATTCTTATGGTACAGATACCAGAACAGGAGATTTCACTGACCTACTCTGGAGACAAAATTTGAATAGCCACAATAGCTGGGCAAAGTCTGTCATAGCTTAAAAGGAAATGGTAGTGCTGTGAGCTAATCAGAGGGGGAAATATCCATTGTTACCCAGATGAAAGTTAGTTCTCTTCAGTCTAGATCCGGTACTTCCTAAAGATAAAACATACTTTAATGTCTATTCTCAGACTATTTAATTTCCTTGAGAAAGCTAGCAGGGACACGAAAACTGTGGATAAGTAAAATGGATTTTTTTTGTCTACACCACATCAACCCTACACAGCCAGGTAAAACTGTAAAGTTCTTTCCCTCCGCCACTCACGAAAGTGATTCTGCAACTGCTGCATTTTCTTAGACATTTCCCAGATTTCTCCCACATAATCAGGCCCACACTTCCAGTATTTGCTTTTTTTCTAAACCTACTCACAAAACCACTTATATTTTCACACCTTTAGTAGGTTCGGTCAAAATTCCTGCATATCTAAAAAACTCCCCCTGTAGTACATGTAACAGCTAAGTATTATACTGTTCCATTTTTAGATATGGGAATCATTTAGGACTTTTCTTAGATAACTGAATTTTAAGATTGATTTAATAGTTTTCTAGCCACTAGTTTGACAATACATTATTTTGAGGATTGTGTCCTTAGGGTATTTTTTGTATGGATACCACATCTTGTATGTATAGTACAGCTGATGGTGATGCAAGGCTGATTTTTTTTTTAATATGCTAAAAAATAAAGAGAAAAAAATGTATAGCATCTTGGTATAACGATGCAGGATTGCACAGTTGGTCTCCAGTGATTTAAAAAAAAAAAAAAAGGCAGCAAAAAGCTAAAGCTTCACATCACACACATACACACAACACATCATCAAATAATTGAAGGTGCTCTTTCTCCCATCCCTTTAGTCTCAAACTTCCTTCTTACCCCGATTGAGGTCAGTCTCCTGTCGAGCAGCTTGCTCTGCTTTGCAGAATCTCAGTTTATCCTTGATGCAAGCAATGACTTCCAGCAGGGTTGTGAATTGCTCCCCATGGTGATTGCTGTCCTCCCACTGCAATGACCAGATCACTTCAAACTACTTGGAAAAACTCCTCCCAACATACAAAATTCACCGCATCAAACAGGATGTTCTTATGTAGAGCTCTAAAATAGAGAGGAAATGCATGAGTACAGGAATCATGCTTCCAAACTTGATTGACGTATTCAAAAAGTCATTTCATTGCCTCCATAAGGAGTCATGCCTACACAACCTTACACCAATAGGTGCTACACATACTTGGTTACTGCTGTGGAGGTATAGGTCTTCACTGTAGGACTCCAGTACTGGAGGCAACCTCAGTGATCTCTTCAACTCTTTCAAGTCTAATGCTTTTTCACACGTTTCTACAACCAATGTGGGGAGCAAGTATTGCACCTAGTGGCCTATGGAACCTCAAAGCAAGCTTTTAATATTTTCCCCAAATCCTCTTCATCCTTCTAACATACATTATATCCCACCATTCCACGGTGTGTTACAAGCTCTGCACAGTGTTTTTGCCTCCTTTGAAACAAAGGAGTGGCTCATCATCTTCTCCAGGAGGATAAGCAATAGTGAGAGACCTTCTGGATAAAGAAGATAGTTTCTGAGTGTTTTCTGTCTGAGCTTGCACAGATTTCTGATGAAAGAGGCACCAGAGCTGGAGCTGCTTGGACAGCAAGAGCAGATGGCAACTGTGCTCACAGCCCTCCTATGCCAGAGTGTCATCTGTTTGTGGGTGAGAGTTTGCTGATGGAAAATCCGTAGAGGGGACAAGCTTATCCTGCTGTGACTCTGAATGATACTCAAAGAAACGTTACAGAGTTCTGAAGCTGTAAAGCTTCCCCCTGTTCAGCAAATGGCAGTTAAGATGACTGTTCCAACTACAGATACATTCATATCAAGTTTTATGAGATTATGGATGACAAAAAAGAATTAAAAATCCAAATTTAAAAAGACGAAAATCATATACTCCAAACTGTAAAAATAAAAAAAAAGGCACACATATCAAGTATACAGTTCTAGCCCAATTTGTTGTCAGATGGTAAAAAAATGCTATCGCAACCTCTTAATCTTCTATCCATATAAGTATAGGGGCAGGGACCTATTGTATGCCAGAAAGTATTTTTAAGGTAAAGCATAGTTGCAAGCAGCAGCAGGTGTATGATGACACACGTGTGACAAAGATCAGGGCATGGCAACTTCTTCAAACAGCATGGTCCCTACTCCCGTAAGCCAGGGGCACAGCGACGGCGGTTTTAATGGACTGTCAACAGAAAGTTTTCTATGGGCAGGGAACAGAGAGTGCAGTAGTTCAAAGGACAACATCAGAAATAATATTTAGGCTATTAATGAGAAATAAGTGCAAAATTTGCAAAAGATGCCTATTTCAACAAGGTAAAAGGAAACCAGTCATTCCAGGGAAAAGCACTATTTTTTTCTGGTATTGCCCAGAAAGTACAGCATGAACTTGATTTATTCTGAACTTGGGAAATCTGACTTCAAAACTAAAGCATGACAGTCTGAACTTCTATAATTTTTGCTTGTTTACAAGCAAAGCTTACTCCTAAACCCCATGTATCTTGGGCCAGTCCTACTCTTTCTTGAAAATAATATCACATGTACATTGTTTTTACAGCTCTTTTTCTTCCATATACTTTTGATTATTAGCAATGTATTGACCTTAACAGGACTATAATTAAAGGGTAACTTTAGTTCGTTCCCAAAACTTAGACCTTCTACAATATTTCCAATTGTTCGCAAAGACAGTGACACTTAAAGAGTAAGTATTTATGCACATGCATTCAATTGTGCCTCGTTTTATAAAAGGTATGGTTTTAAAAGCCTTACGGCATTTTTTGTGTGTTTCACATTATTCATGTTAAAAATCGTCAAAAGTAAAAAGATCACATTCGCTTTCAGAAACAAAAAAAACAGAATCAAAGAAGTATGTGAATAAAAAAATTAACAGTAAGAAATTAACTCCTGTAATACAGAGTCCTACCTTTAAACTCTAGTAATGTAGAGAAATCCACATCTGTAATGAAACTGATGTCATTAAAAACCTCTAAATACAGTAGGGGTCACCCATAAAGACAGCCTTGTATCCACAATCTCCATGTGTAGCTCTGTGAACATGCTTCTGTATTTTACACACGTGGCGGGGGGAATTTCCCCTCTCATTTTATTAGGTCTTTCAAGACTTTCATCTTATTGAAAAGCATTATAGCTGCCTTTGTTGTTTGATCATATAGAAAATTGAGCCTGTTGGTAGAACAATTATATTCTCAGTGATGCAAATCAAAGTTTTCCAGATGGACAACTGAAAGGACTCACTCTGTTTTAAAAAGTGTCTGTTGTGCCATATTTTTGTTTATTGCTCCTCCCTCCAAAAAAAAAAAAAAAAAAAAAAAGCGCATTGGTGTTATAACTTTGCATTTATTGGTAACATCAGACACCTACAATTCTGACTGCCAAAAAATAAGCCTCAGAGTCCCAAAGCCAAGTCCAGGGCAATCTACAGAAAAACTCAGGCACAATTTCATATTGGGTATATGCCAAGTAGTACATATTGCATGCACACTAATTGATCATTACAGAAAACCCCTAACTACCGGTGGAAAGAAGTGATGTGACAAACCCAGACACCATTACAGCTCCAAAGAATTCTCTGGAGCAATGACAGCTTTGCCAGATGCCTATCTGTCCTCATATTTTACAACTTAGCAAAAGAAAACCTTTTTCTCATCGCTTTTCAGGAGAAAAAAAAAACAAACAACACCACAACAAAACCCCACCAAATAAACCCAAAGTAAAAAATCCCTGCTCAATAGAAACAATCTCATTTGCAGCAAAAAGCTCCTTCTACTAAGACAATGATTTCAACAAAATCGGCACGTTAATGGTTTTGTCCTAGGAATTGAATTTCCACCAATGCTAAAAATACTTTTACTTCAAATTTCAGGCCAAATACTTCTGTCCAGGCTTATTCAACTCAAAAGGTCAATTTACTCTAATAGGCTCCTCCCGTCCCCCATGGATTACATGCTGAACAACTTTGTTTACCTTTATAGGCTTATTTTAGTTGTACTCTTAAAACAAAGAAGTAGGTATCTCTGAACACTGGTAACAGATAAAGTAGTTGACAATCTTATGTTTCAGTGCCATATTGAGGGATATCAGCCGTGGCCTGTCATAAATGTAAGGACTCCAGGACAGAAATGTAGAACTTTTTACAAGATGATTTCTTGATACTTTCATATTGCAGCACTACTTGTATAGTAGTCCAACTTTTTATCAAGATATGGAGAAAGAAGTATCAGCTCTCACAAGGCATCTATTATTTGACCACTGTTACTGCTGTTTGGGACTTCAAAGACATTTAACCTTCAACCCTACCAATGCCACTTACCTTTCATGAGACATCTGCTTAACAGCTGATCCGTTAAATCACAGCTGTATCTGGAAAGTCACAGGCATAAACCATTTGAAAAAAGAGCTTCTATACAGATTGTGTATTTGAAATACGACAAGGTTACTGTCCTAATGCCAACAAGGAATCTCAAAGTCTTTATATGTGAAAATAAGTATTTAAAACTTTAGAGAGATGGTGCTTTTTCTTCCACTGTATAGCTTCAAAGTAAACCTTGGCAGTCTAATAGTTCAAGGGTGCTATTTAAGCAACTCCTCTCATTTGAACAAAAAGAAGTGCTCTAACTCAATCCCTGTTTTTGCTACAAGAATATGATGTTTCATTTTAACTTAATAAAAGAAATGGTTCTCATGGGGTAGAGAATTTATACACATGCTGCCTAAGGTACCATTTAAAGACAGAACTCAGGGCAAGATGTTGCAGGGAGTTATTAGTAGGTCTAATATCAATATAAAAAATAGTACTGTAAGATAGTGACACTAATGATTTATTTAGCAGGAGCATCAGCAATTTTTTTGCCCTTCTATCACTGTGTTATAGTCTACTTCCTATTATTCATTTATCTTGGTTCCCCCATAAAAAGTGTTACTAGTTCTTTTTGGTCTTCTTCCCAGTTTCAACCCCCTGTCTTGATCGCTGCTTGGGCCATTGACAGCAGCAATATTTTATATGAAAATGAAGTGCTGTCAACTACTTGTTCCAAGTCAGTTGCTTTTCCTTCACACTGATTTCAATTAACTGGGAAGAAAAAACACTCATATATTACCGGGAAACTCAGATTTTCCTGTTCATTTCAAGCTGACTTGTGAATTCCACCTCTTAGGAGCTTTGTTTTTGTTTTTTTTTTCTGTAGTCCTCACTGAGCATCTCTCTTCCTCCCCCCCCCACTCCCCCCCACCCTTTAGTAGTATGGACAGAGTGAAAGGAGGGAAAAACAGCAGCTGAAATCTACCAGGGAAAGAAAGTGGTTAGAGTTGTGCCATGCTGGACACCAGAACACCAAGAACCCATCTTACTGATATATGTGATGGGAAGAGAACTACGTTGTCAAATTGTTACTATTTTAAAGGATTTTTACCAGGGCAAGGAGAGAGGAGTGAAAAAATGTATTTTTTTAATGTATTTCATCAAATGTTTGAAATTTGCAGAATTCCTCACACATACGCTCAGTTTTTCCAAAGGTACACTGCCTTGCCAGTGCAACCATAGGTTTCTCCCGCCCAGATTACTTGCTTAGATAGCATTTTTCCCATTAACTTCTACAGCTTTACTGGTCTTGGCTGAACTCTACTGCTGTTAGAAAGGAGAGCGACAGCAAGGAATTCTGACATTAAAACCTCAGTGAGAAAGTCTCATCTTCTGTCTCCCACTAGGACATTCACCTCTTGCTGTGCAACAGTAATGCTGGGAAGCATGCTCTCCCAGTTCTTCCAGTTGTCTCCTGTGGCTGTAAACACTATTACCTTCTTCCCTAGATGTGCACACAGTAGCAGTTGAGTACCTTCTTTCTCTTTTAAGAATCTAGGTTGTTAATTTCTTTCTTTTCATCCTCTTAAAAACCTGTCTTTGTTCTGTCTTATCTCTGCTTTGCAGTCAGAAGTCAGACAAGTGAGAGCACCTCTATCTTATTCAGCTTGAAGAGCTGCTCTATCGAGGTCTTGGCCCCAAAGGTACACCTCCCAGTAGGGTGGCCCTGAACTGCTTTGCCTGCGTGTGGCATTTCCTTGTGGCATCTTTCTGGTACCCTTTCATTTTCTGTGTATGAGATTCAGCAATAGTAACAAGATAAACACGTAAACAAAGAAGTCTGGTACGTACAGGCCCTACAGATGTTCTTCTCTTCAGGTTGGGGATGTTGGTATACTTGAAGTGAATGTTGAGAACAATAGATAACTTTGGTTCTGTGGAAAAATATTGTCACTTCCCCCCCCTCATTTAAGGAGAAAAGTCTTTAAAATCTAACAATTACTTCATTGCCAGAAATCTTACAAGGCAGCAGACGGAGGGTCTGGCTAAGGCCACAAAGCTGGTTACTAAGAAGGAGCACGTACTTTACACACTGCTGAAGTGTGTGGTAGACATGTCGTAACACATTTCAGCGGAGCATACCTTTTTTTCAGACGTCGTGTTCCTTGGAGCTGCTAGCTTTCCCTCCAGTCTCTGTGCTTCCAGTAATTTCAAGGCTTTACCAAGCCTATAGCTTTAATTAATGCTCCAAAAAGGAAGCAAACTCATTCTGTTTTTCTTTAAATGCTACCCTTTCTTCTGCGTTCCCTTTCCATACAACCCTGTGCAGAACGCTTGAGAAGAAAGGCTACCCCCAGCCTCCCCATTACCTTTATTGTCACCTCACAGTCAGGGGCAGTGGTGCCCCCGCTTCGCCCTGCTTGGGGCTGGCGGAGCTGACACAAGATTTTGAGTACCTGGCCCTGCAGGTGCGTTCCCTTCTGCTCCGCTGGTGCCACCCCGACAGCCCTGCTGAGGCCGATCACCCAAACGCTGGTCCCAGTTCAGCCCTACAACTGTGCTTCTGCCCTTTTAAATTTAATAAATCCCTTCCTTCCCGTGTGATAACAGGCATCATCATTCAGTTTGACTTCATTCTATAACGCTTTTCTAGTGATTCAGGAGACTAACCCACACTATTATACCACCTCAGCAGAGGCTGGTTTTCCTCCCATTGAAGTCAATAGCAAAATTCTTGTAATAAAAAGAGAAACTGACTGCAGATGAACATTAACCATATCCTTTCAACATTTTTCTCTGCCTAATGAAGTATATTAAAGCTTCTCTGCATAACTTCTGAATAATACGGTATGCAATTTCATTATTAAAGTTTCACTTAATTTAATTCTGCTTTGAGGTTTCTGGTTAAAAATAAAATATGATTAATGCTTACAAAAGAGAATGAGAAATCTGGGTGTTAAGAATTCTGATAATGGCTACAGTTTCTGGGTAAATTGCTTCAGTAATTTTCATAGTAAAACACGTTAATGTTACCCTTGCTTATTGCAGTTCCCTACCCTAGCAGTCACTGCTCATCCCTATGATTCTTTTTAAAATTGATTAGTGTGGCATTTGGCTGGTTAATACAACCCACTGAAAAAACCAGTAGTTTTCCCTGAAAGTCATTAGTGGCTGTATACAACTGAAAGAATGTGAACGCCCCAGCTGTAGGGGTTTATCCTGCTCACACCGTGAATGAATTTCAGTTTTAGAGCAAGGAGAATTACCAGATCTCCCTCTGGCTGTCCGCTAAACCTGAGTTTTCAAGAGAAGAAAGCTCACGCAAGCTAGGAGGATGAAGGACAACTGTGATGTGCTCCAGGACCAGTCTGAAGAGGGTATTATCAGGATGCTAAGTATTTAATGACACTATTAGCAGATCTATTCCCCAAAGTGATTCTAGAAAACAAGTAATACTGTTTTGGTTCAGATATTTCTATTGGAACAGAACAAAACCTAAGACTGTGTTTCCAAAAACTGAGTTTTAGAAATTCTTGATCTTCTTGACCCATGCAGGCTCATATCCTGGCTTCCCAGTCAACCAGTAGAAACCTATTAGGATAACCAGGGATTCATTACAGAAAGAAATTTGATCAAATGGAGTAAAGAAAGCCAGAAGCTGGAGATTTCCTATGCCCTTCATGCCCTACTTTTTCATTGTATGGGTTTAGCTGGAACTTTTTTTTTTACATAAGATGCACATGCTTTCAGAGTCTATCTACCTATTAATGTGGTAAAATGTAATACAGTGATTAAACACAGTAGATGTAGTATGATAAAAATGGAAAAAATGACTGTTAATCCAACAGAAGTGCCTTGGCTACATACCAAGCTAACCAGTCCATCTTCGTTATTAATTATTATTAATTATTATTGTTATTATAGGAGATCCATAATACCTTTCCCAGTGGTAGTACCTATGTAGGACTTGAATATAATGAGGTGATTTGGAATTCACAGAGAGAGGGGTCACCCTACAATTAAGGATGCAGATAAATCACATTTTCCAATGGGTTTTGTTAATTCACATTTGGCCAAGACATTAAAAGCAATTATGGCATTAAGCTCTTATGGGTTTAAGAGAGGATCTTTTTAGATAAATAAATGTGCATGATAATAGATGCTTTTTAAAAATTGAAATTTATTCCACAGATGATCTCCAGCAAAACTACTGAATTCCAAATGCTGGGGAAATTTGAATCTGCCTGCTAATCTAAACTTCACAGATAAATTTTAACTAAGCCTTATTAACTAGAGAGAACCCAATAAATGTGGTCCTTTTCCTAAGAATTATATGATACTAGCCCTTCACCCAGAAAATAATCACCTTTGAGCATAATAAGCAGTTCTATTGAAATCAGTAGAAATTCCCATAAAAGTAAAATATTAAGTTAAGCATGTGTTTAGATCCTGTGAATAATTCAGACCTTACTTTTTTATTTGAAACCTATCTTGAAAATAACAAGTCATAATGATCCAGAGAAGGAGATAAATTACAAAAAAAGGACTCAGCAAATAACTGATCTTACTTGCTGCAGCTGCTGGTTAACAAATCAAATCTAAACCAGTTATTGCCCTTAGACAATAGGGAAATTCACAGTAAGATCTTAGTCATGACTAGTGGAGCCAGGGGTACTATTATTGTGCTTTGCTAAATCTCTGTAGCCTTCATTCATAGTCAAAAATAATTTGGCATAAAGAATTCTCCTTATACAGTCATGAATAAAAATTTAAATATTATTATTGACTATAGAAGTATCAATAAGACTCACAAATAATACTGATGATATAACCAAAGCAAAACCTATAGATAAACAAACAGAATATGTATATGACTAAAGATTTGTTTCCCAGACTACATCCACTCCGCTTACAAAGGCTTATCATCCTTTTTGTAAATGTGGGCACAAAAAAACCCCAAACTCTCATATACACTGTATCTATCTCCTTCCCACTCAACATATGCTTTGCTTTTATTTTTCAGTTATAACTTTCAACTGAAGTAGGCATGTTCCCCAAGAAGAAATTTTTTTTCTCTAGAATAAGGAGGAAATGATGGAAAAAGGAAGATTTGAGGAGAGCTTCTACCGCTAATCGTAAAATGTTTTGGTTGACACAGGATGGTTAATGAATAGAAATTAATTTCATTTAAAAATAATAGGGAAAGGAACATTTTGTTTCTTAAGTATCAAATTGAACTATAGTATAACTTTTTATGGAGAAGTCAGACTTGCTTATAATTTGCAACTCTATTACTTTGAGTCTCAGCAGTACAAGACTGGGCTTTTGGTTTAAGTTATCCTACAAAAAAAAAAAAAAAAGTCAAAGTACGTGATAGAGACAATTACAAAATCTTATAAATTCCCAAAGGCATGGAGCTATTTGTTAAATAAGTTAACATAAATCATGGGGGCACTGCTGCAGCCAGCTACAAGTAGTTTCCAGAAAGCAGGTAAATTCTCCTGAGCAGAGAGGGGTGTGAAACCAGCTGTATGCCACCTCCCTCAGCCTGAAAGCTATGCTGCAAAGGACTGCAGGATGCAGAAGTACATGCTGCCTGCCCAAGCACTGCTGAGAATGGGAAGAAAGGACTAAAGCCATTACCAATCCTTACTTTTTTAAGAAATCCCACCTCCACTAGGGAACAGAGCCAGTTCTGGAACTCTCTCTGTTAAATATAACTTCTTTACTATTTGTTTCTCTATAATAAACAATAATTTTCCATCCAAGTCAGGAAGAAAAGTTACATTGAGTAATTTAACTTTGCTCTAAATATTTCTAATGGTCTGTAATAAAAATTCTCACTTCTGTGAGAAGGACACAAACTCAGATCAAGATGTTAAAAAATAAAGTGAAGAATATCAATAGTATTTAAACAGTTGCTGATAGACAACAAGCATTGCTTTCCATTTATAAGGGTCAATACACTTGGAAAAAGAAGGGGAAATAAAACCACAGTACATGAGTACATGCTCATCAAGGGGTTTTTAAGCTCTTGATATTTAAGTAAGTTTTCTTTCAGGAAAGCTTGCTCCCCCCTCCATGTTTCAATTTGGATCTCAGAGGCATGAGGTATCTTAGTTTGTCAAGAAGTCTTCTTGTCCAGGTCTTGAAGACTGCATTATGTCAGAAAAGAAATTTTAGAGTTTTTCAGTTCTGTGCAAACCAGTTTTGAACTATTGCAGTGCAACAAACGAGAAGTTCTTCATTACTCTACTAACCCAGTTAACCCCATTTCAGAAAATCTAAATGCACAGCCAATAGTTCGTTTTATATTTCAGACTGGAAACTTGTCAAAACTCTGACATAAGCTTGTGGCTTTTTATGAATAAAAAAAAGGAACATAATAATATGAAACTTTGGCTCTTGTAATCTGTGTCATTTCAGTACAGAATATCTTTACAACCATGGTCCTAATACTTCTTACAAACATTGTGGAACAACTGAGTATTGAACTAGAGTCTAAAATATGAACTGCATGCATTAGTTAAGTAATAATGATCTATTTTTGCTCTCTTTCTGGTCCAGGCTATAAACCTTGGGTATAGTCAGAAATTCATAAAAGCCTTCAGAGCAAATCCCAATTTGCTGCCCACTTTACACAATCCATGGGAAGCATTCCTATAGGCTATAAAAACAAATCTAGCCAAATTGTTGTCAGGCAAAAAGCTGAGAAAAAGCTGGCCTTTTGACACAGAAGGTGCTTCTTGGTTTTGACATCAGCTAGTAATAAAGTAAACTCTGCTAAAGCAATCTGAAGACTTCAACAAGAAAGACAAAGTGTAAACAGGGATTTACTGTACATGGTGTATTTGATAAGTCCTCAATGAAGGGGAAATAATTTTGCAGAACAGTCCTCAGCTGACATGCAAAATAGGTACTGGACCCAAATCTTAGGAACATTTTCAGATAAGACATGGATTTAGAAATGCCAAAGAAGGAGCTATTAACATATATGGCTATATTTCAGCAGTCAGCTTTAGTAACCACAGGAATACCTTTCTTTAGTCTTCTTATCCTACTGCATAAAACGACTGATGAAAGGCTTCTTCCCATTAACTGGGACAGAACACAGCTCTGTCAGCAACTGATGTGCTCCAGCAGAATGTGAATCAGCCTCCGCCTCTCCCACATTAGCTTGCCTTTGCTTTTCTCCACTCGTGAGTGCAAACACCTCATCCACTCTCAGAAACATCTGTTCATCCCTTAACGAGGAAGGAGGCAGCGCTCTAATTTTAGAGGTGCAATTCTATTAAAAAATTGACCTGTTCTCCAACCCACACCCTTGCAGTAGCTCAAACTCCTAATCCTTCTCTTCCAGTTAGGATCTGTAATGGTAAAATACCACCCATTAGCTTCTGGATTACCCTGCTTGCAAAGCTCCCCTACTGTACTACTTAGAAAAACAACATGACATTTGGAGTTGAGAAAGTTGGAAAAAGCAAGGATTCTCCTTGGAGATAAACTTTTCTCTTGCTTTTGGGTTGCTACCAGGAAATCTGCAAGCCTCTTGACACAAGACCTACCTTCCCCCTTTTTCTTCCTTTTTAATATTATTGTCTCTCTTTTAATTATAGTGGCACCAAGAGACCCCAAATGCAATCAGTGACACATTCTGCCAGTCTCTGTGAAGACATATGGTATGAGACAGTCCTTGCCCTGAAGAGCTTACAGTTTAAATAGGCAAGACAATAATGAGACACATTAGCATTGTTATCACCATCTCCCAGGTGGGAAATTGAGTCACAAAGATGAAAAGCAACATGCTCAAAATCACATATCTACACCATACAGTGAAGCATGGTTCAGTCCTCTTGGAGTTAACAAGCATTTAAGCTGATAAATTGACACAGTGGAAAGAAATGCTGATGTGCCAGTTTGGGTCCAGAAGCCCTACAGACTGGAAATGCACCATTTTGACCAAGACAACAAGCCCTGGAAAGAAGCGTTGCATTAAGCACATGTACAGTCCAACCAAGTCAGATGTCTGCACCACACTTTCATTTCCATTCAGTCTGGGCAGCTCAGGACGTGCTGCACAGGTGCGCGTGAAAAGCAAGTACTGAAGAAATAGAAATTATTCAAGACTTGATCAAAGAGATTTCTTTAAAATCCACCTTCCATTCTTTTATAACATTTTTGTCCCCAAGGTGGGAAGTGGACCTTGTTTACAGACTTCCCTTCTCAGTAATCCTGTTAAGCTGGACTCCAAAGCATGGGCAGAAAATCCCCATGTTTTCAAAGCAGTGAAGATCTGAAAGGGAAGCCAAATGGTATCTTGTGCATCAGTTTGCTAATATCAGTTTGGGAAACCTGTTTAAAATGAAGAATATTGTACATATTTGAGGAATAATACAGTAAGTTAAAGAGCAAGACAATTACATATAGTTTTAATTCCTCTGAGAAAAAATAGGTTTCTGAAATGAACTTATTTCAAAAATATTATACCAGAAAAGAGAGATTTCACTTGTCTTTTTGAAGTGAAGTTACTCATGGTAGGTATATCGAATGAATAGTATTCAGTGTTATTCATTAGTTCAGAGGCCACTGAATACCAAGTTATGCTGTCATATTAGTCTCTTTTCTCTATGGCTTTTTTCTTTCATCTGATTAATAGCATAATAAATTTTGTTTCTTTTATCAAGAGATTTATCAATGATCCTGAGCTCTGTAAAATTTGTATTTTTTTTTTCCAAATCTGGTGAAAAATGTATATAATTTGCCATAGTGCCTTCTTGTGCATGTCTGCTTTTTTATGATAACCTCAGGATATCTAGTGACCTTTTGTAATCATTTTGAGTAGTCTTCCGTTATAATTTTGAACCACAAATTCATTTTCATAAAACCACTAAGAGTTATGAAATAGATTCCGCCCCTCCAAACCCCCAGAAATTAGCATGCATTGTTGTGACAAAAACACTTATTGTATCACTTTTGTTACACTCGAGGTTTTTTATTTTTGGCTACTTATGATATATTATCCCTTTCTTGTTTTAAAAATACTTGAATACACTGTAGAGCATGTAGATTACTGCTGCTTGTATTGCCAGACAAGTAGTTTGGAGGTACTACAGTAGTACTTGATGCTTGTTATTTATCTTGATCTTCTCTCTCCTTTCAACATTTTGATGAGAAAATCCTGCATACCAAGCTGGTTAAGATAACACAATACTTGTACTCTAATTATCTACTTCTCAAACACACATGCAAAGCTTTCACATATTAATAATCTATTATATAAAGTACCATACAGCAAGTCTTCAAAACAAAAGTAAAATAAGCTAACATTTCTTTGAATGGTTAGTTTGCTTGAAGAAGTAAACCGAAAACCAAAGGACTGGAGGAGACCTCCTGGATAAGGTCGTTGCCA
Organism: Buteo buteo; assembly: GCF_964188355.1. NCBI lineage: Eukaryota > Metazoa > Chordata > Aves > Accipitriformes > Accipitridae > Buteo > Buteo buteo. Next base: position 73,801,024 of record NC_134171.1, on the reverse strand, counting down.
CACCATAGCCCTTTCATAAAGTCACCCAAGCCCATTGTAAAACTAATTCTTTTATTTACCACCCTTTTGTGTTACTACTTTTGGTAGCACCTCTCGATCGTAAAAGATGAATGCTAATTTGATTTTTTTTTCCAGTTAAAAACATGCTACCTGTCATTCTTCATCTATAAAGTCAGTCATTTGTTTCCACAATTCAAGAAAGAGTATCACTGTGTAACACAAAGGCTACTTTACATATCAGTCAGTTACTTGAAGTAGCAACTACATGTTAGGTCATTAATGAATCCTGAGTAGTTGTCTCTGGGGGATCACGAATGACATCCCATTTTCCAGATGGGAAGACTGAGGGGGGAAAAAAAATACTTAATTTCTAATTAAAGCATACTGAAATCAACCTAAAAGGTTCTCATTTTATTTTCTAAGCTTTACTGTTTCTACTGATTTAGAAGATCTGCAGACTGCACAGAACATCTCCAGAGTTCACTTATCACATATACTCGATGTTCTACTAAAAGGTTATGCAGGAATATATGTGAGAATACAGGTGCTCTGAATCAATTAGTATTGGCCTGAGAAGACATAGTGTTCACACTAATCAGTTGTGATAAAGTCTTCTCTCAAATAAGGAGTTTTCCCATACCCCTTTATATAGACTTTTACATTCATTGGGTATTCATATCATCTCTAGAATAATTTGCATATCTATCTAATATTTAAGGAGGTATATGATGGCCTCTAGTGGTGCATATCAGCATGAAAATGCTGAACTGCTGTTCTATTTCCTCATAGTTTTAGAGATAGTGTGTAAGAAAAACAAACATACATTTGAATTGGATCTTCTGAGTTAGAAGAACAGCAGAATATGGCACACAGCAAAGAATGTGAATGTTTCATCACTTTTTGCTCGGTAACAAACAAAAAAATTCCTTGAGCCAACATTATTCCATTAGAATAATTAAAAAAAAATTAAATCTTTACCATTTCACACTGTTTTCTCTCTCCCAGGCTTTTGATCACTCTACACAGTTAAGCTTTAGTCTGCTGGTACTGTCAGTCACTAATTCATTGGGGATACTTCAGATACTGAATGAGATAAAATCCATCCATAGTTTTCCATAGAGAAGGTGCTTACAGAGCAGATATTCTTTAGCCTGAATTAGTCCTTCGTGTTAAAAAGACTTTCATTGTTGTACCTGTGAAACGTTTTAAAAAGAAAGACAGTACTTGGTAAATTAATTCCTAACAATGAAGCCACCAAAATAAAATTCTACCATGCTAATTTTACCTTATTCTTACAAATGGCATCTCATGACCCAGAGAACTGTAAGAAGGTTCACACAGCTGATGGGATTTACTATCATACTACAGAGTACAGACAGGTAGGCAATCAAACACTAACATGTTCTTTAGCAAGTTAAACATTAAACAGCTATCTCTTTGTGCATCGTCTCTTAAATCTATTTGGTTTTATATTTTTATTTTTACACGGCCAAACTTTCAAAATGCTTAGCAAAAATATGAACACTTACAGGTTGAAGTTTTAGGCAGTAATTTCAGCCTGAAGAGTTTCATGTATTCTTGGAATTAGTATCACGATAATTCTTTTTAAGCACCAATATATGGGTTTTTAACCAAAGCAATTCACAATTTCCTGGAAAGTTTCTATATCACATTTTTAAATATCTGTTAACTAGAAATAAAAACTCGCAAACATTTCTATTCAACAGAATGTGAATTTACAAGAATTTGAAAGGCGGAGCTACTGATCTCAGTCAGTGTCCTCCACAGCTCTGCTTCAAGCAATTTTTCAGAAACCAAGTCATAAGATAGATAATTGCATAGCTCATTCCTAAGGAAAATAGAGAGATAAAAGGATACAATAAGGCCATTCAAGGGAGCTTCTGAATACATCTTTCCCTCTGTTATGCCAACATTTTGCGACAGCCTCCTTCCCTATCCTAGGCTATCTGCAGATTTAGTCCACATGTTCTGTGGACACAAAGTTAGGGGGAGAAGGATGTTAGAAAGCCTAATTTTTTTCCTCATTCTGAAAGTCATTTCACAACTATTGTCAGAGAGATGGAAGCCTTCAATGTCACAGACCCTTTTCCTGTAATTTCTGCATTTTTACGAGGAAGGCTGTTCAGGTGCAATCAGGGTTCTTTTCACTGGAAAACAGAGTTTCGAAATCTCAACAATGCAAATGTTGTGAGATGCCTATGAACTGCACAGACTGACAGTAAGCAAAACGTTTTCATATCAGAACAGAACAGAAAACTATAGGCAAGGAAATGCCTATTCACATGCTAGGTAACCAATTAGACTCTTACTGGCTATTAGCTTCTTCCAAGTGCAAAGGGTAGAAGCTGAATGATTTTCTTAAACACTTCTGATAAGTTTTCAAGTATATATGGTTTTTCAGCTGTACCTTTTTCCTTGCAGTTTCTCACATTTCTCAGGGTCTTATGAATTTTTGGTATCTTACTGCCTCTTTAGCTACACACAGCTACCTCTACTACACAGTCCTCCCCTAAGCATTGTATCCCAAGCCTTAGGGTTAGCGAACCACGTTTTCACTGAGCCAAAGTGAGTCTACTAGATGAAAACCAAGAAATGATCCTTTCACAAGGGGATTTTCTCTCTCACGCTCTTTCCTCCTCTGCTTCCCCTGCCCCCAGCATCACATCTCTACTCTCCCGCTCTCTCTCCCTGGGATCTGGATGCCCAACACAGTGTGAAATATTAACTAGATAATGATTTTTACTTCCCTTGCAGGAGATCAGAGGAGCTACTAAGAAAACCATTGCTATGAAGCAGAATGCAGAGAGCGCCGTCATCTGAGGAGCAGTCACCAGCCGCTCTCTGTGCAGCAGTGATGTTAATGTACAATGCTATATCTTAATAGCCATCTCAATTGGCTATTAAAATGCAGCACTGCACATTAAAATCACTACCCCACTGCTGTAGGAATACTTACCAAAGATGCAGTCCCTGAAAATTACCTTTCAGCTCAATGGAATGCTGCCATGCCAAATGAGCTGTCTCAGCTCCTCTAATTTTCTGCTAAAGAAATAAAACTCTTACTTTTTAATTTTAAATTTACATGATTATGCCGAATGGCATATTCAGCCAAGACAACCCAGACATAGCACGAGTGTACTGCATGCAGTGCCTCAGAATTCAATAGCAGTACTCTGAACCTCCTCAAGAAAATAGTGCTAACTTCCAGAGGAGTTATTATTCTCAGTTTCTTTAAAGAATGCCTCTAAGAGCATCTGCTTGCAGGTATTGGAGAGAGGAGAACGGGAAAACGTAGCTGATACGAGTTTGTTTCTGGAAACTTACAGGTTATAAGCAAGTGAATTCTGAAAAGGTGGGATAACAGAGATGATGAAGGCTACAGGATGAACGTGGGGGTAAAAGACATGAATGGACTACAGTCAAAAAGAGGAAGTGGAGAGGCTGGTAGGCTGTATAATAAAGGGGGAGGATGAAGCTTAAAAAAGAATTGAGTCTTTTGATCCAGAGAGACGGTTTGTGGGACAACTTTGTCTCATCTTCTGAGTACATAGATTCAGGTGAGAACAAGGAAAGCCACAGAAGCAGACGTAAAAGACAGAATAATGTAGTGAGCTCATGTTGCCCTCCCTGAGTCATGGTAGGAGATGATCAAAAGTCAAGTCAAAGAGATATCTGGAATACAGCAAAAATATGTTTCAATTGCATAAGCTTCAAAATGTAGGCAGGGTCTCTCTGCTTCAAATATCTACCGAGCTGAATTGATCTGATTTGAAAGGTAAAAATATATCTGTTTGATAGGCTTGAGCATCTTACCTCCTCTTTAGCTACACACAGCTACTACATATCTCCTGCCACACAGTCCAGCTCTCGCAATCATACTGGACCCGTCTGATCCGGTTTCAAAGTTAGAAATAGTTAGGGATATTCATACGAAACCAAGTTTCTTCAAAGAAAAGCTGATCCATAAACATTATGTTTTAAGTATACTGGGCATCAGCAGCTTTGTTTAATCTTCTACCTGGATTCCTGATGGATCTGCCTAGGGCCAGAGACAACTGCACCTTTTGGCTTAAGTCAGAAATAATTTATTAGTCTGCCCCAGAGCCAGGGACTCTTGAAGCTGCAGAGCAATAGCCCCAGGGAGTCTGCTAGCAGGGCTGTCCTGGATCTTGAGACCTCAAGGGAAACAGGCAGCTAGCCCAATGGAGTTGACAATGTTGGCAGTTTCATTACTGGTATCATCTGGGATGCTGACAAGGACATCAGTTTCAACTAAAAATCTAAAGGGACAGAAAGTTCTTATTTGTCAGAGAATTCAGATGTGTGATTTCTCAGATTTAGCCTGAAACCAGTTCTCCTTGCCCCTCAAAATCCACATACGTGCAAACTAGAAATTGCTTTTTTGACAGCTCTACTGCAAAATTGATCCTTCGTCTTCTATTTAAGTCTTCCTATAAGAATATAAAACTGATCAAGCTGTAAAAAAACCCCAAAACACCCAACCAAAAAAACCCATATTCTGAACTACTTGAATGGATAGGATGACGATTTATATAATCTACTGCTAGAATTTGGAAATATCTGCCATTACAGTTAAGTAAATTAGGAAAATATTGTATAATTAGCTCTTCAAATAGAAAAAGCAAAACCACTGCTCTGCAGCAGAGATCACTCCCCTCCCTTTTCAGTCTGACATCCTCCATCAGTCTCCAGAAACACAGTAACACGTCAGATTACAGAGCGACACTCCAGCCTGCACAAAAGTGTGGGAGCAAGCTAAGAGTAAGCAGCTCGCTGTGCTCAAATGGGAGAAAAAGGTTCAGTCAGAAAAAAATCCTTTGGAATTTTGAACCTCACAGAATGGTTGAGATGGGATGGGACGTCTGGAAGTTGTCTGGTCCAAAACCCCTGTTCAGGCAGGACCACCTAGAGCTGATTGCCCATGACCTTTCACTGGGAGGTACTTCTTGCCCTTCTGACTTGGTTATCCTTTTCAATCTTGGTTCAGAAAGGGCAAATACTTCTGAAATTAAATGGAGGGGAAAAAAAAAATAAAATAGTGCTCCAAATAGTCTAAGAGTCTGGGCTGGATTCCCCATTACCCAGCACCAAAGCCTGCATGACTTCAGGAAAGGGTGACAGTTGCCATGTATAACAGCATCCAGCTGTCAAAGGAGAGACCAAATGAGCACCTACTTTTAAAATAAAAATAAAATAAGTCTCGCCTAAAAAAACAGTCCCTGCAGGAAGGAACACGGTGCTGCATCATGTGTCCCCCCCCCCCCAATTTTGCTTTAAATAATCTGAGCCACTGCTTTTTGCAACACCAGTAGTAAGCACCAGTAAGATACTGCACTGGTGACCTTGGATTTTCCAGCCCATTACTCCTGACTGGTCTCCACAAGACTGCTACATTGCCACCTGCTACATAACACCTCCTCCAATGTCGCGAGGAAGTCAAACTGTGCTTCCCCTGGTCCTACCCCCGATGAGTCACGGAGCTTTTTCTGTCAATCCATGAATGGAATGTGATCCGGGGCTGTCAGTGTGCTAAGGATCCTTCCTCCCTCCTATGCCTACGTTTGTCACTTAGCTGATAGGAGATGCAAAAGAAGAGAAGGGAATACAAGTGGAAACATTTCAATTTTCAGCCTGGTTAAAGAAGTATTTCAAATCAACAGATGCTGCGAGCTTTATAAAGAAATCAAAAGCCCAGTAAATATTATGATTTTAAATAATTTTTTTAGAAAGAAACCTATTGCAAGGCATGAAGATGCATACACAGTCTGAATGATTATGTCCAGAAAAAAGGGTCAAAACAACGTCCTCGCCACTTGTAGCGATTTTTGTATGCAAGCCATATTTGAAGTAATTAGCATAACTGTTCGCCTTTTTATTTCTACAAAAGCAGCTGACAGACTACCCAGAGACCCTAAAGAAAATTGCCTCAGGGGAAGACAAAAGCTGTCAACATCAAGCTGCAAAGATCTCTTTGAGGAGGAAAACAAATTCCCAGCAAGAGAAGTTGATATGCCCGCTGATGAGCTGTTCAAATACGAAACACAGACACTTGGAAGGAGCCTGCTGCAAACACATCCATGGAAGAAACAGAACATTTGGCAAAAAGTTTGGCACGAGAAAAAATGAAAACTGAAAGCAAGCATAAGGATGTGATGGAACTAAGAAATGCTGGCATGCCATACAGAGAAGAAGAGCTGAAGGGAAAGCAAATATGCCTAGCAAACTAAATACAAAAACATGTGCTGGCTGGCAACACCAGCTAAGCCCTGGCTACTACCGGAAAGTAGTGATGCTACTTTATTCAAGTCTTAAGGGAGCGTTTTATGTCACCCAGAAAAATGTGGTAGATGTGTTAATATTATTGTATTTTATTGAACTAATACAACAGCAACAACAAGGAAGTCTCAATAACCCACCCCAGACAGTTAGTAGAGAATATTGTTTCAAAAGATTTTTCAAATCCTGCAATGAATTTCCCACAAAAACAACATTTCCCATAGGCATTGTTAGTTTTTGTCTAAATGCCTCAATTTTCTATTGAACAGTGGAAAAATAAAACAAATCATTTGGACCAATTCAGCTATTTTTCTCCTTTTGGTTGGGCTTCTTGTCTGAAGCTGACATTTTGTGAGAGCAACGTTGCTTATTTAAATAACTTCAGCAAAATTTATAAGTGAAAAGATGAACTTCGCATACTCTTACAGTCAGAATTTAAACCTGTTGCCATCTAGTGGCATCTTTAGCAGAGTCCGTGAGTATTCCTGTGAACAATTACTTTAGGGAGACACTGTCAGCTGAGGTACCCTATGTATTCCCATGTCCTAGTAGAGACAGAAAAATCTTGGCAACCTTCAGAGGAGTGCCGTAGAAGAGCCAATCACCTAAGGACGGAGAAACTTTCAATTTCTATTTTGGCAACTTTTTTCTCTACAGTCACATGGTCCTTTGAAAAAATGAGGAATCAGCAGAGCCCACAAGTAGAAATTTCTATTTGAATGTATGTATTTTTGAACTACATGCTGGATAAATACACCTCTCCCCTACTTCTACAAACATCAAGGAAGCCACACAAAACAACCCCCACAACACACATAAGCAAGTAATGGAAGCAACAAGATGTAAAAATACTTAATCTATGTAATTTGATCCCTTTTAGCTGGTTTACAAAGTAATTCAGGCAGAGCTAAGATAATAATTCCACTCCAGACAATAAGGCAGTCATAAAACAGGGCAGGTAAAGCTATGACAATAATGAAATGATCTAAGTAAAGCCTATTATCTTCATTAATTTTCACTCACTTTCCACCACAGTGGGAAGATATTAACTTGCTAATATCTTCTATCCTAGTCAAAAAGAAATGCATCCCTTGAGCAAATAAGCTAAATTATTAATTTCTTTGTATCAGGATTTATAAAATAATAATTATGAATTAAATGTGTGCATAAAGTTTCTGGTTGCAGTCTTTAGATGCAAAATGTGACTGATTGCTGTTTAAGAGAGTATCCTCGTCTGTTACTTCAGAAACTCTGAAGTCTGTTAAGCACCTTGAAAAAGCCAATTGTTTTTTTAAAATGCATCAGTCAAAAAGCTTGACTCATTTTACTAAACTTGCCTATTACTATAATTTTTTAGATATCCTCAAGACTTTTTTTTGTAGTAAAGCAGAAGGTACAGGTAGAATTGTCACTGTCAGTTTGTTCTGTTAAACAAACTGAATAATGGCTCTGCCATACCTAAAGGAACTCAACAAGGAATGACTCATGGTTTTTCTAAGAAATTTTGCCGAACTGTTGTGACTGAAATAACGAAATAATCAGTTGCCATATTCCTTCTGTGAAAGCTCTAACACCCTCTTCTGAGAATATAATGTGATGAACTTGATTGAAGCTATTCACTTCAGGTTTCAAAAACACTTTACCAATAAATGGAAAATGTTAGGAGTTAATAGGCACAAATCAAAGATCTAAACCCATGTCCTTTCATACACAGTTAGACTAAAAGTGTTGCAAACATGGGATTTTATCGTTCGCATAGGAAAATAATTGCCTACTGTAAGATTTCTTGGGTCTGGTAAACCTCTTGTTACATTTATGCCTGAGAGAATCTTCAGCTTCTTAAATACACGTAAAGCTACAGACAAGGGGTTAGTTGTGCGGTTTTTTCACATGCTTTGAAGTCAGTTATTTTAAAGGCAAAACTGAAAAGATGCAGTGATCTTTAAAAAAAGTTCTCAGGTTTTCATTAAAAAATCCCAGACTTTAGAACACCAATTTCTTTCATCCTTGTTTCATTATTATCCACAACTGTCATTCATTATCCTTTTAGTGACTTCCAAAATAAAGTGTGCACCCATTCACATGAAGTATGTAAAAGAGATAAACAGCCCAATTTTACTCAAGAGATCACTTGGCAAATTAAAAGTTTCCCTAGAAATTGTAAACCCTGTAATATTAGTATAAAAGCTACTAAAAACCACAGTAGTTACAAGACCTACTTTAGGACAGAATAAAAAGCTTACTATTTATATAGACGCACGAGGAAAAACGCCAAAAAACCGACTAAGGACTCTCTCTTTTCCATAAAGTAAGTAAAATGCATAATGCACTCCTCAAAAGTCTCCATTGAAGAATCTGTCCAGCACCAAAAGTGGACACCAAAAACACTATACCAAGGCATCAACAGTAATCAATGATCATATGCTTCAAGTATTTTCAATATTTGCAAACCAGCAATATGATCATAGTAAGAAATTGAAATGACTTAAACTAAAATGCCTGTGTCAACAAGAAATGTAACTATAGGAAGGTGAAGTCTCTCACAAGATCTGTCTACAACAGATGATTAAAAAAAGTTTATCAAACTATATTCGATATACTAGAAAAAAAGATCACCACAGAGAGTTCCCCTAGATGTAAAATTTTATTTCTATTGCAGATTCCACTAAAACATGAGAGACTAGAATCAACTTCAATAACTATAAAACGTCTTAAATCTGTCACTCTGAAGCCATACAAAATAACTAAAAGAATCACAGGAGATATGAGAATTATGACTTTGAGGCAAAACACACATTCAATGGACCCCAACTGACTGAAGTAGATTTAACTGAACAACAATATAAATCCAAACCAGAAAATTATACGTCCCAACACATTTTAAATTCATAGTAACAATGCTTTTGTTGTTGATTAATTCCAAAATATCTGAATTTCAACATCTTTAAAAAAACAAAAATAGAAAACTAAAGGACATTTTGCAACTGTCTCTAACGTACTAAAACTTCCAATAACAGTATTAGAGGTTGAGACTTAATTTTGTCTAGAATCATACTCAGCAAGACTGGCAGGGGGGAAGACAGCAGGTAATGGAAATAACTACTGTGAAGTATCGGAATTTGATTTAAGTTGCACTCTAAGTTACTTGCATTGCAATTCAAAACTGTACATACCAGTGATTATATTCTTCAAAAGAAAAAGCACATCAGAACGATGACCTTGTTATTTGCATTGAGAGAAACAAAGCACAGTAAATGCTCTAAACACATTCTTGATGCCAAGACAACTGAATGAATCAAATCCTTACTAGAACTTCCAGAGCCATAAATTTTGCATGACTGCAAAACCCAGACGAATAAATCTGGTTTCTCTCATAGGCTTTGCTACTTTTAAAGGTAAAGCCTTGGCTCTTGTGTTGAGAGTGTTAGATGCAGTGACTTAGAGAGTGGACTAAGGAAATGGAATAGTTATCACTTTTGAAAATCTAGTAACATGTCCTTGTGTTAGATCAAGATTTCTAATTTGTTTATCCCAGGGGCTGGTATTCCCCGAACAGGTGAGACAGGAGGCAATGTAGAAGACAAATATGGGCTCAGACCATAGCTTAAAATATAAAATAAGCTTAGTAATGAAGACTTGCTTGAGAACAAACCATCTGCAGTTAATTGACTTGTCAAAGCAATTCTCTGTTATGTCCCAAGTATATTGGGCTGAAGGTTTTTAGTATTGGTAGCTGGTCTCCAGAACGAGAACTCTTCAAATGATGATTATCTAGCACAGAGTTAAAAAAACAAGAAAACAAAGAAAACAAAACCCAAAGCAAACTAAAAACCAAACAAACAAAAACCAAACCACTAAAAGAGAGCAATTAGCAAGCAAACCAACCATTATCTAAAAAGACCATTTTTAAAGAGTAGTAGATGAAGTGGATGACACATACAACCCAAATAACTATATAATTCCCCTAAAAATGAACCAAACAAAACCATCCCCAAACCCTCTCAAACAAACAAAGAAAACACACTTTAAAGGCTGATGCATGGTCCTGGGGACACCAGGAATCATTTTTTTTCATTAGACCTTCCAACTATCTACTCATCAGAAACCCTTATCCTACCTTGTGTATTTGCATGTGTACATTGCACAGGACACAATCCTGACAGACTCCTGCTTACTTATTTATTTTCTGTACTGGTAACCATTAAAGCATGGACCTACATGGCCAGCTAGCTATACATGCCTTCTGAATAGACAGTGCTAAAGAATATAATAATTCCTGGATTCTGTAGAGCAAGTACAAGTTATTTAACCCTAGTGCATGCTAAAATAATTTCCATGGCGCTATTAACTTGATATTACATAGATCTGCACTTTAATTCATTGCATAAGAGCTGGTTGGAAACAGTTGTAGCAAGAGATACAACTGAATGGATGAGAACTCAAACACTGAATGAGGGAGACCTTTGACAAATTACCCAGTAAATCTTAGAGATAAAGACACTGAAATACTTTAGTCTCATATATTTGAGTTTTATTTTAAAGTGAATAATGCCAAAAACATAAGGAGATGTTTTTACCTGGTATGAACTAATGAAGGTCCATGAAATTCAAGGACTGTAAGAGCTAGGGTTAAAAAGAAAACCCCAACCAACACAGCCCAACCCAAACAGCTTAACAAAAACTCACCAGAACCTAAGAGGAACATCACATCCATTTAAAATAAAGAAGGAAAAAAAAAAATAAAGAAGAAATTAAAAAAAGATAATTCAGACAACTCTGGCTGTCCAACACCGGCTGCACACCACCTCCATGATCATACATGATCCAAAGAGCCAGAAAGGGAATTTGGGCCTCTGTGGTGCAATTCTGTTACCATTTACTGAGGTGCAACACCCTTTTAAGTCACTGGAAGTAAAGTCTGAGACACAGAGGGCAAACTAGCTCCTTGGTTACGTTATAGACTACTCCCATCACTGATCTTTAAGAAATGCAGAGTCAGGGGAACTGTTACTGAGGACGAGTCTCAGAGTACAAATTGGCAGCTGAAATTTTCTAAAATTGCCACAAAATACACATTTACAAGTCCCTGAAAGCTTCTTCACCAGCTGAAAGGATGAATGGGAAATTACATGGTGGAAACTGCTGTTGCAGAATTGCAGTAAACATGAGTGATAGCACATATGTAATATCGTGGTACAATACACATAAAGCTCCTTTTAAAAAGTGGGAGGAAAGAAAATGAAAGAATTCACCGTTGGGAACAAATACAGAAGTTCTTTTATCAAAACTTCAATGGAAGTCAAGTGATGAATTTCAAAAGGGAATTTTGCTTGGCTAAGGAGAATTTAAATAAGAAATGAATAGTGGGTCAACACCTTCACTTTTTATTAGGTACTTCACTGCCAAAAAAAAATTCCTTCCTTCCTTCATTTGCACATTCTGCATTCTGAACAGAATGAAAACCTGTCTGAAAATTATAAATTCTCTTAATGCTGCTATTTTGCATTAATATATTATTGTTAGCCTTAAATTATCGTAGCGGACAAGCTAGCTGAGCTGGCTTGCTTTCTATACGGGTGTTCCCAAGGGGAAAATGCTGCTTGTTAAAGCTAAAATCTCTTAATGTTTCCCTGAATGAGAAGATGTAGAGAGCATTTTTAAAGCGTTAACAATGTTCTTATTACCCCAATATAACGTTTACACAGGATAATGACTGTTACCATACAGTAACAGAATACACAAATTAATACAAACATATTATCTGCTAAGAAAAAAAGAATCTTCCTCACACTACATTTCAAAAACAAGCATACTGTCCAAAGACCATTCATTTTTGTGTGGGCTTATGAACTGTTCAAACTCCACTGTTTATTTGACACTTTTTGATACCTGGAAAGCAAAACGTTGGAAGGGAATACTTAGTAAGCGGGGCTCAAGAAGAGCTCAGCAGCACTGTTGGCTTTGGTGCGTGTACTGCGCTTCGTTGCAGGAGTGGCAAAACTGCTGGTACAGAACAGCAGCTTCAGAAGGAAGCGCGCGAGAACGCCCACACACAGCTTTCAAAACTTAGGATTTGCCTTTTTAGGTACTATCTAGGTCTGCACTGATTCAGTGAATATATTTTAAAAAGAAAGATTGCGTTCAGTTTCCTGGATACTCATCAATAAGAAGTCCCTAGCACTTGGGGGTGGGGGGGAGATGAAAAAAAAACTAAAGTAACTAAAATGGAACTAGGACAGAATGTGGGTGTTCAGTATAACAAGTACACTTTGACAGGAACGTAAGCAGTTTGCAGAAAGTATTTAACTTGATTGGCAGAAATGTCTTAGAAGCAAATTAACAATGCAAACTATTTAAAAGAAAATTAGAGATAGAATTTAAGCATATTGGATAGCCGTTAAGGACTGAATTATTTAAAACCTATCATACAGTATGATCCAGCAGTCCTCAAACCTACTACTTTTATTGGGATCATTTATCTGCATCACAATTTAATCAAAAAAAAGTAGTTAAAAGAGCAGGTTTGATGTGTCTGTGTAAGTCGTATTATGAATTAAAGGCCAAACAACAATAGTAAGTGTTCATTGGTCTGTAAGAAGCAAAGCTTGTGTGTCTTCTGGTGTTTGACCTATGATTTTGCCCTGTACTAGAATATCTGCACTGGCCTGAGAACTTTCTGCCTTGATAACTCAACAGTCTCTTTTTTTGATTATGTGTCCAAACTATGTTAATTATAACAGTGAAAGCAACATGGGGTTACTGGTAGAACCCTAGAATACATTTCTTTTTTCCTGAATAAGATCTATTTTTGTATCTTTTTTATTGCTATAGAGCAATAACCCAAAGAGATTGCTAACCTACTCTGACAGGCCATCCATTTTACTGTCTCAACAAATTCTATATCAAATATTCTCATTTTTCTGGGTAGGAAACCCACCTACTTAATAGCCATGAAAACTTGACTGGCTATCAGAATATTCAACCGCTTCCTTTTATTTTACTTTAAAAAGTGAAATCACTTTTCTATTGCTGTGAAGAATTGCTAGCTCTAATACCATTACCTAATTTAAGGCTGGAGAGACTTTTTCTGTTTATTTTACTGTTTAACTTGAAGATTATTTATACCCCCTCCAAACCGTGCCCCCCCCCCCCAAAATCCCCAAACAACCAATAACCCCGCCCAACCCAACAAAACCCCAAACCCAAACCTACTCCATACATTACAAATCAGAAAACTTTCTATGGATAAGAATACACAGAAAGATCAAACCTGAATTTATAAAAAGATGTCTATTTCATCTAATATTTTTTCTGATGGATTCAGGAAAAAAGTCATGTATTCTAAGAGATTTCTGGAGGTTGTTCTTTACAGTGCTACTGCAACATCAAACAAGCTCACCCAGATGCATGCGGGAAGAAAGGAGGAAGAGGAGAGAAGCTAGTAAAATCATAATCTTTGTTCATTGAGCTTCTGGTGAAAGATGATAAATACTAACTTCTCAAAATACAGATGGAAGACATCTTCAGGGAAGGCTCTAGGTTAAGTAAGGGCCAAAACATTTGCAGGAATGACCATCAGGTGATTTGTCTCATATCCATAGAACCAGTAAACCTGAAGCAGTCTCTCATTAGCTGTCCCATCAGATTACTGTTGATGAATATCAGAACTGAAACATGTTGACTAAGAACCATGTTATTTTCCTGCTTCACCGATCTTAAATGCTTGGAATGCCAGATTAAAATAATTTGTAATATTGTATTTAATAATCCAAATTGATAGCTGTGGTTTACCTGCTGTTCCAAATAAGAAACGCTTTATGACAGAACATAATATACTGGAAATAATATATCCACTTTTTCTTCTTCAAACAGCTGTAGAATAACAGTTACCCATTTTTTTTTTAAATAATATTACATACATGCTAATTATAATTTCTCTTAAGTCAAGTAAATTGGGCAACGTGCACTTCCTGACCTGTCATGTTGTCCTGGTTTCAGCTGGGATAGAGTTAATTGTCTTCCTAGTAGCTGGTATAGTGTTATGTTTTGGGTTCAGTATGAGAAGAGTGTTGATAACACACTGACGTTTTCAGTTGTTGCTAAGTGATGTTTAGACTAAGGCAAGGGTTTTTCAGTTTCTCGTGCCCAGCCCGCAAGAAGGCTGGAGGGACACAAGAAGTTGGGAGGGGACACAGCCAGGACAGCTGACCCAAACCGGCCAGAGGGGTATTCCATACCGTGTGACATCATGCCCAGTATATAAACTGGGGGGAGTTGGCCAGGAGGAGTGGATCGCTGCTCAGGAACTAACTAGGCATCAGCTGGCAAGTGGTGAGAACTTGCCTTGTGCATCACTTGCTTTGTATTTTCCAATTCTTTTATTATTATCATTTTATTATTATTTTCTTCTTTTTTGTCCTATTAAACTGCCTTATCTCAACCTATGAGTTTTACTCTCCCCTGCCCCAATTCTCTCCCCCATCCCACTGGGTGGGGGGGGAAGTGAGTGAGTGGCTGCGCAGTGCTTAGTTGCTGGTTGGGGTTAAACCATGACACATGCCATGCACTCAGCTATAAACATATCTTATATTTATCATGTTTAATTAGCAAACTGGGAACATGTATATCATACAAACTGTTATTTATAGAAGTATCTCTATACTTTGCGTATATTAATCGGACTAGGAAAGGCAGAAACATGCCAGTCAGAAGAGAACTGAATGAGGTTAAAGTCCCAGAGGATGTATTACATTTCAAGTCTCTGTACTTTTCCCTTTTTCAACAAGTTGTCTGAAATATTTTCTTTAAATAAACCATTTCATATTGAATTCTAGTTTTTTGTTCCATAAAGTTTCTGCAAACAGCAACCCTGCAAGAAAAACCAAAACATACACAGAGGGATCATTCCCCTCTTGCCTAATACTTCTGTCTTTTTGTGTCTGGTGAAAAAAAAAAAATCAGTGCAAGAAAGTGGTGTCTAATTCTACCATTTTTTCCTGCTTTTTGGGGGGGGGGGCGGGGGGAGGGGAAGGCAGTAGAAGTCTACAAGTTTTCTGAAGAAACAATTATTTTTTATTCTGTACGTGGAATGGGCAGAGATTAAGCTACAAGGATGAACCTATGGAGCAGACTCTGGTAAAAGGAGGAATCTACAGTGTTCAATCTTGCACAGTTACCTAAAGATCCTTTCTACTTCATGTTAAAAGTTTCTCACACAAAAATATTTTTTATGCACAATAGGCATCTGAAATAATTGTAGGGGAATTTAGTACTACATTAATCGCTATTCTGTGATAATAAAAAATGAAGATATCAGAATAAGATATGCCATTTTACAAATGCTTTAAAGAGACAGTAACTCTATTTGAACCGATGCACTAAGGATATGCAAATGAACATCTACATACATTTGTAATTCCTATGGTTCCCAAGCTGTCAAACACAAAGGCTGCTACGGTACTTCAACTCAGCAGACTACTCTATAAAAACACATCTGTTATCAGCACATTAATGAAAAGGCCTTTCCATAATATACATTAACATGTTAATATGCTCAATTTTATTTTTAACTTCTGTCAGTTTTCAAGCATTTTTTTGACAAGGAAAAGGAAAGGAAGGAAAGAAAGGAAGACAAAAATTGTGACCTGGGACAAGAGAAATCCACAACCTTGACAAATCTTCAGTATTTCCTAGTTTATTGTGTCTGAGTGCATTTAACAGTTTAATGTAATCTAATGAAGCTAGGCTTTTTAGTTCTACTTGTGAATACAACTATCTGAGTACAAATTGAATTAATTATCCTGGTGAATCTATAAATCACACTAGTGTGTCCAGTTATTTTAACAGGTTTGTAAGTTCTTTTAACCATTTATGTACTTAGCTGCAACTGCTCTTATTTTTTTTTTTTACATTAAACGTAACCTTAACCTTATCCATACAAAGACAAATTTTCTAAAGCTGTACCGCCGCTGACCACAAACAGTGTGGCACCAAGATAACTTGATTAGTTTTACCTGGGACCTTAGCAGTCAAGGAAAGAATATTTTTAAAAGTGATGATCAGCTTGACAAACATATGCCTGCTATGTTTTTGGGGAATTTGCTACAAAGAAAATGAGAGGTAATCTCTAACTTCCTTGAAAATATATGTAGACCAAGTTACCAGTCAATGAATAACTAAGGGTAAGACAAGACATTCTCATTGTGCAGGCAGACGCTGCCTCAGCATCCCAATTTTTTAAGCCCATTTTAGCTAACAGATGCACATCCAATGTAATGCAGAATATATACACAGAATTCCAATAAACACCCCGCAGTTCTTATTTCTTTATCTTTCCATACAACAGAAACTACATCAACCCAGATTAATCTAACAGGTTGCCCTAAAGTTGAGCAGATTCCAAACATGGGAAGGAATGCTTTGCAAATTCAAAGACTTATTACAAATAACTCTGCCCCAAGCCCTTTTAAAAAACTCAAAAAATCAGACGCTGACCACTGCATTTTTATCACACAAAATGTTTAAAGAGCCTCAATAACATGGTATAAGATCTATATTTCAAATTAAATAAAAATAATGAGAAATTGCCAAGAGTCTCACTAATACCCTCTCTTAGAGGGTAACTCCAATGTAAGATTAAAGAGTAATTCCTATTTTCAAAATAAGGGATGTTTTTAAAACAGACTATTGCCAATAATCAAAATTGAGTATCAATCCAATAGTTATCAGTACAACTGAAGGAAGTATCATACAAACCATCCCCTTCACATACCACGCTCTAATGCTAATTTGCCTGTGTTTTCCAACGTCACTTTTAACTTGTATGTAACTGCAGATCTGAGTGCTTCTGTTCTCAATATTTGCATGAATTAAAATGAATACAGAGATTTTGCCATGAACATATTTGTGCCAGGTAATGACCATTTAAT
Source organism: Buteo buteo (assembly GCF_964188355.1). Taxonomy (NCBI): domain Eukaryota; kingdom Metazoa; phylum Chordata; class Aves; order Accipitriformes; family Accipitridae; genus Buteo; species Buteo buteo. The sequence continues at coordinate 73,783,778 of NC_134171.1, read as the reverse complement.
TTACACTGATTATCTTTGTAATTGTAAATGTAATGACATTGATTCCTCTATCTTGCCCATTGCTACAAAACATAAGAAACTTCAACATGAAGAATGGAATTACACATGTATAATGTTGATGGGAACAGAGGATCAAGTGCAGCACAAAGATGAGAGATTGATCAATAGTCTATGTTCAGGTACTCATTATATAGACACTCAGAACAACCAGAAAGGTATGTTCTAAATAATGAGAAGTATTCTTCCCCAATCCACAAATACTTTAAGTAGCACTTTATGTCATAAGGCAGGTCAGTTTTCCCAGTGACAAAAAAAAGTTCAGGAAACTTCACCTTGGAAAACTTTGTTGTATTTGAACATCAGGTTTTTACTTTCAAAAGATATCCTACAGCCCAAGTATAGTACCAGAATGTCCTGTTCTCACCTTGCATCCAATTCTTTGTTCTTTTCATGTCTATTTGTCCTGCAAAAACATTTCTTAGTTCCAGCTGGTGTTAAGGGGACTGTAAAGGTCAAAGGATATGAACCTTTCAAAGCTGAATAAAACCTTGAAATTAAATAATTGAATGCCTAAAGAATACAGTATATATGGAGAAGAGAAAAAGAGAAGTCACTCTATATATTTTTTATTTTTTATATTTCCGTACCCTGCAACAATACATATTTCATTGATTGTACTAATTGTCACCAATATAGTACCAGCAAATTTATTCACTACTGGGAATAATTTTTAAACACCTTTAGGTTTTTTATAAATACTTGATCGTCTTTTTTCTTCATTTATTATTATAGCACAACCCTCCCACGTTTTAGTTCAAGTGAGATAGGAATGAATTTAAGAGTTTACAATTAAAGAATCAACTTCTAATTCTGCAAACATTAACATACATGTGCAGTGTCAGCACAGGGTAACACCAGACACCAAATTGCTCCTCACCCGAGGCCAAAAGTTCCCTACTGCAAATCCCCTAAGTGACAAAATGCAAGCCAAATGTTTTATACTACAATTATTTATATTCATGAATATCAAAAAGGAATAACTACTTACATATATAAAACTACTTCAAGTGAGGGGAAAAAAAAGCCCTGATCACAATTAATGTCCATATTATTATTTCTAAAATAACTGAATTATATTTGAAAAGTAGTACATAACATTTTATTAAATTTATAAATACTTGCCCAAAGTTAAATATAAACAGAGTACAAAATATGTATTAAATTGTTATTAAAACATTTTTATTAAATTAGTATTAGTTAAAATTATACAATGAATGCATAGATCATAATTTGATTTAGATTCTCGTGGTGAAAAATATTTTGAACAAGTGAAATACATTTATGTGACAGACTACTCAAATGCTAACTGAAAATAGATATTGAAAGGAACCAACTCATTTTAAAAAACAACCTCTTTAATATATTTTAGTTTTTTTCCAATTAGCCTTTTCTCAGGTTTGCTTCTGAATACAACTTGGTTACTCAGTAATATCACCTTGTGAAGAGATGAATCTCTAATAACACAAATGCCAAGACCAGTCCTGACAAAATTAAAAGTCAATCAACATTTAAGAAAACCTGCGAAATTCCTGAATCTGTAACAAAAAGTTTTTTTCTGACTAGTTTCTTTCAAAAATTGCTGCTTCTTCCTTCACATAGAATTTTTGAGAATGAAGAATCAAATCAAACTCTAAACAGTCATATGAATAAAGAATAATAAAAGAAAGGCAATGTTCATTTAGGGAAAGCAACATAAGTGACTGGTGTCATTGTTCAGATGATTAAAAAAAAAATCAGTGTTGTGCCTTCTTACACTAATAAGTAGCACAACCTGCCAGCAACTGAAAGAAAAAAAAAAAATATTGAGAAAGGAGGAAACAAACAAACAAAAAGAGAAGCCCTGAGGATGCAGAATTCAAATAGAAGCCTGAAGAAAATAAGTAAAAAGCCCAAATGGAAAGTTGAGGGGAAAAAATTCATAGGACAGCCAGAAAGCAAGGACTGTATCCTGGGAGCAAAGCAGTGAAATGATGCATGCAAATAAAAACTAATTGCTTGAGGACCTAGAAAGGACAATATGAACAAACATATAGAAAAGAATATCTGAAAATCTGGCACAAGCCTAGCATAAAGCACTGGCCTTTTCAGCAAAATGAATGGTGTTCCATTAGGTTCATGTAGAAGATAGTCTTCCAATTTTAAGTCATATAGTGTTTTTTCCTCTCAGAGATTTAGACTGAAAATTGTTGTAACCTGTAACCTCAGAAAAAGAGACAAGGTATACAAAATAGGGGCTTTCCAGGAGAGATATTCTGTCCTGGTGAATTCCAGCAAAAATATAAAGCCTGCAAAATGCCTTAGGCTAAGAAGTAATAGGGAAAAGAGAGAAAATGCATCTTCAAGCTCCTTTAAGCCAGAGATATTTTGCTTGGGTTTTCAGCCCACTTCTGTTTCTCTACCCCTCCAACGTTTCTAAATTACAGGCACTGTAGGTAAAGCAGGTTTAGCTGAAGTGATGAATGACCAGAAAAAAGGGAGTACAATTCCTGCAGGATGCAGGGACAGGAAATGAATTTCAAAGTCTTAGAAACCTTGGTTCATTTTCTTTGTAAGAACTTCTGAAGCATTGCTAGTACACAATTTTTTTAATTCGTCAGTGATGGTAGTTTAAAGTGATCTAACCCATAGAACAAGTGGCTTGGCTTTCTGTTAGAAGCTTTGCTTTGAATTGAAAAAAAATAAAATAAATTCAGTATATGCTCATATACAACATGATTGCCATAGAATATACTTACATTCAAGATTCACATCAATATTGTCTCCAATGAAATCAAGGCTGACATATGGTAAGCTTTCTCCCCTTCTCTTAACATAGTTCAATATTCTACCCCTAAAAAGTACAACTATGTATATCTGCGCAGTAGGAACAGAAACAAAGAAATAAAAAAAAAACCCAAATCAAAACAAAACCAGACAACTGATTCTGGCCACAGCTCAGTGTTGTGGTAAACATGGAAGACAAAGACCCTAATTAGCCAGCCCAACCATGCATTAATAAATCAATGCTGAATATCCAAGAGGATAGCAACTTGCAGTGACTGTCTAAATCAATGATTCATAGAGGATTATCCACACAGAAGGAACAAACAGTGTCAGAAATGTGAGGTATATGTTGTCTTTTTGACCTAGGAATTGCCTGTAAAGTGATTTATAAACACATAAAAAAAAACTTAGCAACTAAAATGAATATTAATTTCTCCCTTACCACGTGTGGAATGGAGCTTAACCTAAAATAAAAAGCTTTCTGTACATCAAAAATTTTGTGAATGTACTTCCTGCTCTTCTCTATAGAGATCTGTACCAAGCATAAGCGTCTGGGAACTCTTTGGTAACAGTAGTTAAATCTATTGGTGTTTATACAGAAACCTTCTCCCATCCACTCCCTCAAGTCCCACCCTCTTATTTGAGCTAAAATCCCAAATTAGAAAAATAAATACAGGAGAAATTCAAAAGCAACCAAAACTCTACTTTTTTTAATCACAGGGGCAGAAACATAGAAATTTCTTTAGGGACTGGGTTCAGGACTTCTCCTTGAGGGAAAACAATATTTTTAGTGGGCTAAAGCACCATGTTTATATACCTGATGAATTAAAAGCCACATCTAGTGTGGAGTTTGTAAATACTCAGCGTTTACTGCCATGAAATGAAGTAAATAATAAAGCTTTTGACCTAACCGCTGTGCATGTAAGCATTTCTCCAAGGATCAAAAGTCAAGCTAGGAATAGGTGGGATGATAGCATAGTGACACCTACAAGTTACCTGTAAACACTTGTAAGAAACAAGGACAGGTTATATTTTTGTGTTGTATTCCAGTTAATATCACCTTTGTTCTGTAATTAGCAGCAAAGTTTCCAAATCATGCTTTAACACTTAGAAAGTTCCACAGGTTGCATCAATTTACAAAATCCTGAAAAGTACCAAAATGGCAGAGTTAATCCCTCTTATTAAAGATGCCTCAACACATTGAGGAAATACTTGTAAGATTTTTTTTTTTTGTTTTATAACTGTAGTGTTTTTAACTTCATACCATCAGTTCACAATTTCCCCTTCAGCCACAGGACATCATGTAGCTTATGAGGGTGCCAACTTGTATTTCATATGAGGGAAAGTTTGTTCTTCCTTAATCTCTCATAACTCCTCAAGCTCATCTATAAAACAGTGATCACCACACATAGATATAAAATTCAGACCAGGTCAGCAAGGCAAAACTCTTAGCTTTTCCTTTGTTTCTTCACTGTCCATTTTTGTCATTAAAATAAATCATACATGTAACATGCATAGCATGAAAAATGAAAATTAAGAACTTGCAACAGAGTATGGAATAGAATGGAAGCAAAAAAAAAAGTCTATGCCTGAATCTTGATACATCTGAAATCATGGCAAGGAAAGAATATCAGCTATGGTGGAAAAGAAAATTCATTTCCATAGAGGGTAACCAGTAACACCTGCTTTAACAATGCATTTTATTAATTTTTCCACAGAGCATAGGGAAATACCCAAATATTCAAGAACTACGTTCGTGTTTGACTCTATGCTCACAGCTAAGAGTTAGATTTTTCATGTTTAAAGGAGCAATGACAACATTCAGTCAGGGTAATAATGATTTAAACAATTACTCTAGTAGTATTTAATCTAGGGGTGCTGTAACTCTTCTGCATAACAACTTTGAATTCTCAGGCAAGACTGTTTCCCTTTTTTCTCAGCCTGGAGCAAAAGTGGAAGCAGATAGAAACCAATACTTTATAATTTTATATTTTGGAAAGCATGCTTAAGTTAGAGGAAAAGAAGTTTCCTCGGGCTTTTGTAACCAATCTCAGATACGTTAGTGGTTGGAAGCAAGAAAACATACATCATGCTGCTGCTTGAGTCTAGAGGTGATATCAAACAACGACAACAAAAAAAATCCCTGAATTGCCAAATATGTATTTTGGCTTTCTGATTTTATTTAGTTGTCAAGAAACTGCAAGAATCTGAGAGCAGTCCCCTTAAAGGATAACGACTCCTGACAGCAAATACTTGTCTGTCTTCAAATTGTTTTCCTCTTGCTGACAGCTTTCCAATCTTCTCCAGAATTAGCTTGTATTGGTTTTCTTTCCTTACAGTTCCAGTTTTCTTCAGGTTTGTGGTTAGCTGAAAGATACTATTGTCTGTGGTAAACTACATTAATGACTACCACAGGAAAAGCTGACACTACAGCCTAGAATAGTATCCCATGGTCCAGCAGTACGTGGCAATTAGTTGACCTGACCCCACTGTTCAGCCCATGAGAGGAATTGGGGAGGTGGGGACAATACTTCCAACGGCCGTGGTACCTTGGGGGAACGTTTCAGGACATCCATGTCTCAAGCATCAGCCCCGCTATTTGTTCTGTGCAGCTGGGCGTTGGGTCACGAGGGCTGGGAGCTCCGCGTTACGATGCCTTACTCAAATAACCACCTTAAGAGGAGGGCTCATCAATTCCCACATCAGTCTCCAGTCTCCGCCACGCTCTCCACAGGCTTAGGAAACACCTGAAGAGCAGTATACCTAAAAGGGCCAGACTTCAGGGACACAAGCATCTGACCTGCTAGGAAACTGCAGATAGAAAGATACTTTTCAGAATTACAACTAATGTAGAAATTAGGAAATTATTTAGAAAGTCAGGACAATATGTATTTGAGGTAAAATGGGAAAAAACCCCACAGTAAATAGATTTATTAAAATTCATACATACAGGAAACTGCAAAAAAGTCAAATAGATAATGTACTAGTAGTAAAGTAGCAATGTGAAAACATAAAAGCAGAATACAGCATGAAAAATAAACAGCTGTATCAAATATTTAGTAACAAAAGGGCAAAACTGTAGGACCGCATTATCAAGAAAGCCCGAGAATGCCCTTAGTTTTGGTGGAAACGAAACCTTTTACTGCAGCTGGGGAAATTAGGAAGTAACATTTGCAGGACACCTTAAATAAATTCAGATCACCGGAAATAGCAGTCAAGCTCATTGATAACCTCGCTCATAATCAGCCTTCTAAAATAGCAGTAAAAATCCAAAACACAAGGTAAGAGTCCACAAAAAGGGCACTTTATTCAAATTGTCATACGGACACTCTTGTAGTCTTAACAAGCATGAAATATGCCCCCTGCATTTTAGAAGGGAATGTAAGAAAATATTCAGTATTCCAGAAATAAGAGTAGAAAAGCACCTTCCTCTACACATTTTCTAAAAATAAAAGGGTAAAACTGTTGGCAATACAATTCTGTTTAATTATCATGAAAACTTTATTGCATTATATCAAAGATATCAATGTTAATTTATCCCAAGTTAAAAGGAGGTAGTGTGACTAGATAAAGTTTCCCAGGTTTTTTTGGTGGTTTGTTTGGTTTGGTTTTTTTAATGTTGTAGACAAGATAAGGAGCAGCTCAGAAAAAGAGAAGCTTTGAAATAGCTTTTTTTAAAGCAGTATATTATTCTCTGTGAAAAAAACCCAAGTGCATTAATAATGATTCAATCTTATTTTGTAAAAGGGAGTGTCTGTGATGCAGAATTCCAGCTACAAATCTTACTTGGTACTGCTCGGCCTTTTATTGTTGAAGCTTCTGGTTTCTTATTAAAGAAGATGTAAATTGCTCTGAAAATGTTCTCTGTGTACAGGAACAGGCAAATCTCCCAGGGAACAACCTACATCTCTCAGGCTGTGACCAATCATTTGGCTGTTGAAATTAAAAGATGCTACAAAGCCTCAACTTTCTAGAAAACGACAAGCTCAACTTCAGAAATATAAATTGCCCAATGCTTGGGTTTTATTTACACCATGGAGGAAAAAGATTCTTTCCTACTTTTTGTATTTTCTTCATACCCCAAAGGATCTCTGGCGTTTCTAGATGCATTGTATGCGGTGCCCTGAGGGTACTTCTGTTTGTATTACTATAGGTGGCTTTGAGAGCACAAAGGGAAGCTGAGCAGTTCTAGCCCGGGTGAACTGTGAATGAGATGCCCTGTAATACAAACCGAGGCACCCTGAGGGCACCGCTGAATTTGTGTGTGTGTGTGTCTATGTATCTCTGTGTGCGCACGCTTTAAAACATAACCAGGGCAGAACTCTTTCAGATGAACTGATCTCTAAAGGTTGAAGTACTGAAAGGACTTTTTTTTTTTAAATTTCTTTCTTCCCCCCTCCCCCCGCCCCCTTAGCTTGCTCTCAGCATTATCGGTTTCTCCGATAACAAAACTACCTTTGTTTTTTTTTTTAATGTATTCAAGGCCTTATGGTTTGAAAAATTTCCCTAACAGTGACTGGTTGTCAAACTTGTCATAAAATGCAACCGTAAGAAAAGTAATTACATTTAAATGAATTAAAAAATAGCTCTGCCATTAAAATTCAAAAGGGTCTCTAAAATACTTGTATTGAAAGCAAGCACCTATATTTTAACTATTTCCTTTCCTTTCAAGGGTAAGAACCAACATTTACATTGGGATTGTTTCATATTATCAATATAGACTCAACTTGTCCCAGCTGCAGACCAGCTGAAAAATTTTCTGCCCTCATTGTAGGTATTACTTAAATAACACTTCTTCTACCCCCAAAAAATAGAAAAAAGAAAATATATATTCCCATACTGCTATAGAAAGTTATAATTTTTGTTTAAAAGACAACTTATTTACATTACCAGAGTCCTTAAAAAATCCAACCAAAAATATCAGAGCAACTTTAATGTTCTTTGTAACACCACAATATAGCAGGATAAAAAAAAAAGGTGGATCTGATCTTACAAATACCTGCATTAATAGGAGCCCAACTCCTACAAATAATTCAATATGAATAGACCAAATCATTCCCTGTAGCATACGCAGCATTAGACACCAGGTAGTATTCTTCTCACCTTTGATCTACTCCATGAACATGGACTTCCACTTTATTTCAAGCCTAAGTGGATGCTTTTTATCTATCCGTAAAGACAAACAATAAATCCAATGATTTTCCTTTGCAATTATGACCTAGGCAGCTGTTGGCTTGTAGAGCTCCAGCATGGTCTTACTGGGCAATCATACACAACTGTGTGTCTTTCTACCAAAGAAGAATTTGCAGGCTTTAGGGATTTATGATCTTGTTTCCTTAATCAACCAAGGTGAGTTCATTTCAAAGTAGCCTGCCTTTTGCATACACCCAGAGGACCCAGTAGCGCATCCTCTGTGAACAGAAATACATACATAAAGCACTTTGTGCCCTCAGCCTGCAAAAGGCCATGGAAGGCACAGCTGTTATTGATAGTGGCTAACGGCGGCATGCTGTTTATAAGGTAACTCAAAATGACTGAAAGTCATTTAAGAACTTTGCAAGCAACACTCTTCTTTCAAAAATTATTTAAATCATACAGCACACCTGTGTGTAAAAGAATCTGGGTTAAAAAAATTATGCCAAGCTTGGGATCAACCACCATGAATGTAACTCAATTACTTTAGGTTGAAAAAGCAAGATATGCATGTGGATTCTTACAAAATAACTGACAGGTCCTATAAGAATGCTGAAGAGTTTCTAAGACACCAGAATAACAACAACAACAAAAGTAAAAAGCTCATCCTTTGCTTCGTGGTTTTACTTTAACAAATTAGTAAAACAGCATGAGAAGTGTCGTCAATATCTCCGGTTTTAACATTCATTCATTCAAAATAGTGCCACTTGCATTCAGTTATAACATGCAGAGGATAGGAACAAAACGGGCATTAAGTCTCCCTTTCATTTTTCTGATTCTTTGTCAAGTGCTGCATTTTTCAGTTTTCAAAGAGTTTGACACATTGATTATACATCCATTAACATGGATGGACTTCAGTAGCATAGGACAATCACTGTGCAATACGGCTTACAGTCAGCTTAGACAGACATGCTTATTTATTGTTTTTCCTCATAAGAAAGGCTTCCTGAAAGGTTATGGAAGTTTATTCATGAACCGTAAAGGGGGGTTTTTTTTGGTAGTGCTTTTTCCTCAATCAATGAACAAAATATGTCTTAAACTACTGGATTTTTCTTTTATGACAAAAGATCAGTTACCTTCAACTCCACAATAGTATGGAATAATAGCACTTCATTTTATCTGATAGTAAACACACTCAAAACCAACATTCAGCATATTTTCAAGCTGTTTGTTTAAAACAGCCTGGAACTTTCATTCACAATATGCTTTTTTAAATATATAGACAAAGGTTTTTCTCATTCGGGTTGAAATTCATTCTGTGCAGAGTACTCATTTATATCTCTCCTAAAATTTAAACTAAGCTTCTCCCTCTCCCCTTAAGGAAAGTAATTACTATTCTTCATTTCTAGTAGTTCCCATGATATGCCTGTCTTCCAAATAGAGAATAATGCATTATCTGTGCCCCAAGGAATTTATATTAGAAGATAAACCATATTATTGTCTGTAAAATGAATTATTTTAAATAATAATAAAAAAAGATGCTAAGATGAAATTACTATGTTCAAGAGGACACATTAAGTTCTGTTGAAATTGATGTTGAAAAATGCTGGATGCTTAATGGCACAATTCAGCTAATAATATGCTACAACAGGAACTATATTCGTAAAGTCAAATGTAATTTGCATATAGATAAAATATCTATTTAATCTACTGTCCATATTCTAAAATAGAAATTATAGATTGATATTTGCTTCCAGTGCAACACAACTGCGGGTAAAGACTTAAACCTTTCCTTCATACTCACCAGTCACATGTTAAAAATCTATGTTGTATTTTTTTATGCTTCCTAAAACTCAGATATACTAGAGATTTTTTCAAAACTCCAATGCCATCACACGTGACTGGAAAAAAAGACAAAACCAAAACCCAAAGACCCTCCCCCCTCAAAACAAAACAAACCCCAACCAAACCCAAAACATATATTCAGGGTAATTTTACAATATATTTAAAACCTCAACGATAACAATTTAATTACATAACTGCAATAACTACATACCATTTCTGCATTATAATAGAGTAAAAATAGCAGATAATGTAGTATATTAGCATAGACCCATATAGATCCATGCAATCTTTTGAATAAGACAATGAAGATTTTAATTATTTAAGCTTGCTGCTCTGTTTCATAATATATTCATTTTACACATCTATTTAGTGCTCCTGGCTGCCTGTATGTGTTTGATAAAGCAATATATTCTTCCATCTTCCTCCTAACCCTGTTCCTCTCTTTTTACATATTGATTAGGAGGAAAGGTATAAAAATAGATCTCCATGTGCACTGACCACAGGTGAAGAAAATGTGCATTTAAATAGCAGGATGGAAGATAGAAGTAAGACATCAGGAGAAAAGAATGCAAATTGCTAAAAAGTTATCTAGTAGGTGGTTGAAGACTAGCAGGTGTTATGAACAACTTAATTATATCAATCAGGTATTAGTTGTACCTGATTCTCTTCTGAGGCAGATGGATGAACTGGATGATTGCTGGAAGCCTTTCACAGACCTATTCCTTGCCATTTTTCATGAATAAAAGTTTGAGGATAGATTCTACCTTGTTAATTACAGCAATATATTGTTTCAAATGAATGAATATGGCAACAGAGATATTACACATAAGACTAAATCCCATTCAAAACACAGTCTTTTATAATAACAGAATGTGCATATTTGGTAGCAGTATGAAACCTCACAGGTCTTGCAATTTTTGTTTGTTTTGTTTAGATTGCCTTATTGTCATAGCTAGCAATCCTTGATCACTCATGCAAAACCTAGACTTGAAATTCTTCATTTTCAGGAAGCATTGATGTGCTGTTTTTCTCATATACTAGAAAAATGTTAAATGAATTGACCTGTACAGGTTTCATTTGAGTGGACCTATGACAGCTACAATTGCAGTACAGTTTCAAGCCTGACAACACATCTGTATATTTTTAAATGTAGACTAAGGAGCATCAGCATATTTTTTGTTTGCTTGCTTTCAGATTCCGATTAACCATTTACTTCTTTCTTCCACAGTTACTTTAACATATTTCAAGCAGAATTAGCAGAACAGTGTTCACAATAAAATGTGCAGGTTTATTCTACCACCCTGACTGTTGAATTCTTCTATATTAGAATGAACGACACTTTTAAATTGACTTGTATGTCTTTCCTATTATGCATAAAACAATATCACATTTCAGGATAATTTCTGTGTATTTTCTATACCTTCATATTCCACATTTATAATAGGGGCAAACTCCTTCCAGAAACTGCTGCTGATGCTGGATGGATGGGAAACAAGATGACAGCATCAAGCATGGCAGATTCAAAACTTCAGGTCTCCTCTTACGGGAATAAAAGACAGGTTTCAGCCCCCCATAATTCTGAGTGACAAAAATTCAGTTTTGCCTCTACTAGTGGAAAGCCTTTAGCTGCCTCTAAGACAGGATAAAATATTTTTCTAAAAAAGATATAACCAAGTAAAAAGACAGCAAACGTGCTCTCTAGATAGGAAACTGAAGCAGAATGCCAAATTGTTTCCTTGGACTGGATGAAGATGTTTGCCAAGCTCCAAGGCATGTGTTATGTGACACCCAACTCCTTAGATCACAGCAAAAGCTTATTTAGGCTTCTATTTGACCTATTTGACCAGTGCAGGGTTTAAAAGCAGTTGAAATAAAATTGCATCAGCCATTTAATCTATGTTCCAATTTAATCCATCTTCCCAGTTTCAGAGCCAGTGGTGCTTATGATCTGTTATCAGAACTGCAAAGTCACACAAGTAGACTGCCTCTCACATTTCTCTATAAAAAATTAGCTAATGCTAAAACCCAGTTTTTCCACATCTTGTGGAAAACTTCCCAAGCACAAATGTATCTATATATTCACGTACATATATACAAAAATGCGTACATATGCATGTAGAAACTACTGGTTCTTCACATTCATTTTTCTATATAAAGATTAATATACATTCCCTTCAAAGGCTTAGCAGGATCTAATGTCTTTTGAGCAGAGATAAGTCCAATACTTTACTTTATAAAAATGAAGATATTTTATGGACAGTTAGAGTAAGGTCATTTGACACAATTCAAACAGGTAACTAAGAGAACTATTTAGGCATAGATGTTTTGGCCTTATTTCTGGAATTAGTTAGCTACCTTTCAGAATTTGATGAGGACTCTTTGAATATTGTTGGACAAGAATTTCTTCCAACAATCTTTGGACAAGTAAAGGTAAACAGTCTTCAAGAAGGGATTAAGTCCAAGGATTCTCTGTAAGAGTCACTTAATTAAAAAGGCTTAAGAGAAGAAATGCTTTAATACAGGAAATGAGGACCATTTGACCCCTAAAGGTTGACTGAAAGTTATCACTTCTTTGAAGATGAGTGATCAATAAAAACTCAAAGGATGAATTATCTTTAAAGATGTTTTAGGAGTTGCTACTGGTAGAAAACAAGGAAAATAACTCTTTTGTATGAGCTTCAGATGCCACCCAAAGCATCCCACAGGAGTGCTGAGGTGCTGCACACAGCATCAGCTCAACAGTGAGCCTACACAAGTTCTTGCAACTTCTGAGGACTACAAAGAATTAAATGCAAGATGTCTTAAAAATGATACAAGCGTTTTCTTTTTGTCATTAGTTTGCCATTGCTTCCTTATGATAGATTCACAACCGCACTCCTACCCCTTCATTCCCACAGATACTGGTCAATACCCATATCAGCTCATAGGATTCATCTTATCTTAGTGTGACTAAGAAGAAAACCAGAGCCAGCATGGGCTTTCTGGTCCAGCATTGCTACAGTTCTGCAACATAACGATAAGGCTTGGACATCAGTAAGTCAGAGAAGTTATATCAAAACCAAGGTAAAACCTTAGATCTCTGAGAAATTATCTTGAATATATAAAACCTGAGAAGTAAAAAAAAAAAAAAAAGGAAAACCAATGGCAGTCAGTACTAATTCACGGGGGACTGAACCATCCAAGTTATTCTGTTCTAGCTGAACTAAGTTTACTAAAACTGTTACAGATGCTGGTGAAAGCACTGAATGAGGGAGACACAAGGGGAGTGAGAGGGGGCACTATGGGATTAAATTAAGCCAATTAAAACAGAATAAAGCAAACGGCTAAAAAGGAGCTAGAAATAATGAGACCTGTATTGGAGTCATCCTGACAATGGAAAGTTACCAGGAAATGTCATATTGGTAAACTGTAATGACACTATTTTAATGGATACAACCCAAGCACAGTAATGGAAACAAATGGACAAACACAAATACAGATACAAACCAACTACCTCAATAACAAGCACGTCTTCAGTGTCATATGAACATGAAAAAAAGCAATGTGTTACAAAGATTTCAGTGAAAACTGTGACCTGGGAGAAACATTAGCCAACATGTGTTTAGTCCGATTATGGAAGTGCTATCCACTGCTTTCCTGGTACAAGTAGATTGGGGAAAACTGCAACTCCAAATGACTTGATCAAATCAACCTCAGGTAAAAATATTTCCCAACTTCCTTGCTAGAAATAGACTCTGATTCTGTGAATCACACAGAGGCATTTGCATAGCAAGCACACAGTCTTGAACATGCAGACCTTTGTGAACAGTTTATAGTCATGTGGAGATCAGCTGCCACTGTTTGTCATCTGTATTTCTGAAAAATGCCACATATGCAGTCTGTTGATGTACTAAAAATTGTTTTCAAGGAATTAGTCCCCTGCAGTTTGAAATGTTTCCAAACTGTTTTGTAGCAAGCTGAATTGACATTGCAATAGGCAAATTGCACAAACTATTTGTTTCCACAGAGGTAGCCTTTTTGTGTGTCCGAGCACAGGAAAAAGAATAGTGACTATACCACAGCTGCATTGTTTCTTAATTCAGCAAAACCAGGAAACATGCACGTAAATGCAGCCCATTAGACTACTCCCAGTGTTATTTTCTGGCTAGACATGGTCCTAGAGGGACAGAAAAATCTTTTATGCCACTCTAAATCCTGACTTAAAAAAAAAAAAAAAGAAAAAAAGAAGATAATCTGGTCCACTCTTCTCTGGAGATCCTTACCCCTGTTTCCAAAGGCTTCCCCAGGAAAGGGGGTGCTGATAACCCCAGGGGCTGGGAGGCAAACGCATATCACTGCGCATAGGTAATAGTAATTCCTTTGGACTTGGTTTTAGATCAGTGATTAGAAATTTTAGGTTTTATTAACATTTTGCAAGTGTCTAATATTTCAGTTTACTTGCTCTGTTGCTGCTATTGATCCTAAATTTATAGTTCACTGATTGCTAGTTGATTACAAGTCATTAATAAATTCATAACGCACTTCAATCCGGATTTTGGTTTGAACCATTTGAACTGAGTGGTTTTTCTCTGCAGCCAAGGCTGCTGCCCAGTCAGACACCACACCGCGTGTTCGGAGGACCTCGCTCAACTCAAGCACTTCTTCCAGCTACTTAGGACGGTTTTCTCAGGGCAGAAGTTGTATGAAGTCAGCCAAACACTTATGTAAACACTGCCAAAATTTGCATTTTGTTACACAACAGAATAGTCATGTCATAGACACTATTTATTTATTCAAACCTGCAGAGAACATCAAGTTCTCTTGACTGGACACCATCAAATTTCAGATGTAGATACAACCTCAAAAATTACAATGCTGCCAGTTTAACTTTTCTTCCAATTTTGTTTTTGCTGCCTATAACCTTCAAACAATATTTTTATTTTCATTAAAAATACGCTGACTTGTATCAAAAATATATTCAAAGCTATTGCTTTGGAAAAGGGCCTCTTCCATCATTTAACATTAAAGTAAAATGCAGTAGACTGAAAAGCTCATCATATATTTGGTAAAGTAAGAGTTCTTTTACTTCTCATGCTTTATTTAAATCAGGGGATTGAAAGTTACATGTATACACTTCTATTTGTAGACCAAAACTCAGTATTACAAAACGAGAAATACTTGAAAGCAGAACTTTATGGTTGCCAGAAATGGGACAACCTATAAAAGCCAGAAGCAGCTCTAGATGTTTCTACCCAGTCATGTACAGCATCAAGTCACCTTGTAAAACAGGGGCTGCCTATCTTATAATGGTATTTCAATACAGACTTTTCCTAATAAAGGATTTAACCTTGTCCTTTTTCTCACTTTCATATACATTATAAGTGTTATTTCTTAGAATTAGATATTGGTCCTAGCATTTTTTAGGATTTTGTTTTGTTTTACTGGCAGATAAAAAAGGGAATTCTAATCAACCATAAGTAAAGACAAAATTATTGTTCTTACCAAAACAAATAAGAAGTCAGTCATGTAGGGACAAACAACATCAGGTGTTTCATTTAGAGGAACTTGTCACTAACGGTGGAAGACCGGAACTAGATTCACAGCATGATGTACACACTGGATAGAAAAGTCCCCTTGTGAAACAAGTGGGATCAAATTTTTTCGACCCCATTTCAGTTTTTCAATGTCATGGCTATTAAGTAGAACACCTACAGCACAATTCCCATTACTTCTAACAGATGCATTAACTTAAACATGTTTCTTTGATGGTTGTGAGATGTCTAAAGAAAGACTGGGCTTCGAGGCTTCTTTCCCCCCAAAACAGAGATTTCTAAAACTTTGTCTTTTGAACTTTGACAAAAATACTGTCATATCCCCCTGCTGAAATTAGGTTTTCATTCATCAGATAAGCATCCATCTACATATGGGCTGTCAAATTAAATACCACCATTACAAAAAATTTTTAAAGTTCTTTGCATTTAGAACTGTCAGTCTGATACGTATAGGGCTGTCACAAAGTAGTTCACAAGATTTCTCCCTGATTTCCTCTAGGTAAAGTGAGCAAGATTAATTTAGCATATGATCCATTCCACTGGTAGAAAGGTGTGGCCTTTTCTACCAACACAGCTGCACCTGAAGAGGATTGCTGCTCAAAGCCTAAACAAAAAAAAGTTGAACATCTGATCACTGAGATATTTAGATTTTACAAATAAAGTCTTCCATACTTCCACTAGGTATCGGTTTGGACCACAATAACTGTTGGAACAACATGGAATACACCTAATAAGATCTTATTTAATTTAAGGTTTTTAATATAAAGCTTTTTTAAAAAACCAAAACACAAAACCACCCCCAAAACAATAGAAAAGCTTTCTTTTTCCACACCCCAAAATGTAGCTATATTTCATATAAAAATATTAACATGAGGAAGAAGAAAAGAAAAAAAGAAAGGAAAAAAAAAATCCAAGCACCTGGAAGTAGAAACTCTCTCCATAGATTATCTTTTCTCCTGTTTGGGAAAAAAATATTTGCTTCAAGCAGCACTGTAGAGATTTATTGTTTGTTTCTCTTGGAAAGCTAACATTTCAAGAGAATTGCACTCTGGATTGGACTAACAGAGAACAAGCTGTGAAGAGAAAATTATTAATTGAAAAGGTTATTCCTAGCTGGACTGAGAATACATACACAACCTCTCTGCCAGCTTTTTTCTGCAGCAAAGAAGGACTAGGTTCAACTATATAGTGACTTCTTCTAAAACTGATCAAACAAACTTTAGTCCCCACTCTAAGTACTGGGAGTGGGGGAGGCTTAAATATGTTTCTTACATACCCTACACTGCACAATTTTACTCACAGAACTACCAAGTTTAGATTGAACACAAAGGAAAAAACTTGAAAAAGAAAAAAGAATTACAAAATCATCAGTGTGCATACATTCTATGTCAGCAGCAGCTTGTGAAGTAATCCTTTACCTCTGATTATATGATTTTTCCAAGGATATATCTTTCCCATGTTGATTTCCCCTCCTTATACTTCACTCAAGATGTCAAGGTAGACCTCACTACTAGTTTATTGGTGCAGCCCTGGTCACCCTTAGCACACTGCCTCTCTTCCAGTTCATAGCACTATCATCTAATTCAGATGGAATGATTTTGGATCCATTTTAATGTCAGAGAATAAAAATAAAAATAGGAGGAAGAGAAGAGGAAAGTCCTCCACTTTCTAACCTACTCTCCTCTGCTCACTGCAAGCCCACTAGCCACGATGTTCTCTTAAATCATAGAGATCACAGAACAGCACAGGTTGGAAAATCATCTGGTCCAACCTTTCATGGACACAAGAGCCTCAATGAGATTATCTATCACCCTGACCTGTTACGTCTTGCAAACCTCCAGTTATGGGGACTCCACCACGTCCCTGGAGAGACTGAAGAGCATGAAAGTATTCATGCTCTTCACTTGCATTACCCAGAGGAGTACGATAGAGGTGGCAGTTAGTATAACCTTACTCAGGATACATTAAATATACTACTGTTGTCCAAAAAGGCACATAGTAACAATAGCATTTCATCACACCAGGGATAAAGTCTTAATTTAAGCAAAACAAATTATACAAAGAAGTCATTGTGTTTCTTGTTCTAATTCATCAATAGCTGTAGACAAAGAGCTCCTTTTCCTCTAGAGATGACTACACAGAGAGGTTATAATGTGTAATATTAAGGTAATCAGATCAGTTGACCGCAAACAAACAGCAGTCATCCAGAAAATTAACATCTGTCTATTACTTCTAAAAGTAAAATTGGTTCTACTATTTTCTAACTATGTGAACACAGATGATTCGCTTCATCTGTTTTTACCTCAGTCTTCTCCACTACAAAAACAATGAAACAGATAATTTACTTCCTCTGTGAAGAACCAGGATACCTGAACAGGGTTGTTCCCCCCTAACTGATAAGTAGTTTCAGTGGTTTTAGTATATTTGGTGTTCTTTTCCAGAAGAGAAAACACATTAATATAGGTTTCAGGGGGGGGGGGATGTTTTTTTAAAAAAATCAAGTAAAATAATTCAATGTCTGAAATCAAACACATGATAAGAAAAATCTGAGATTTGAGATTGCATTTACATTTTCAGAGCTACTGGTGGCAGTGAGGTGCATGTCCTTCAATCAAAAATACAGTATCACTTCATGTTTTTGGGGAAACCCCTTACCTCTATTAAAGTATGTGTATGACCTTAAAAACCCAAATCAACAACAAAAACAACCCCAAACCCCCACAAGCACACAAAACAACCAACAAGAAATAATTCAAAAGTATCTTTGCCTCATAGCCCTAACTTTCTTCCTTTTGGGAGAATCAAGATTTCTGTCATCCTTTCTACAGACAAATAGGAACTTTCCCAATAGGACCATTTGTGGGTCTACTGCATATAATAACTGAATTTTATTGATATGGTTTAGGTATTTTTTTTTCAAATGAGAAAAACCATTTATTTCCATTTTCAAAGGAGAAAAACCAAAACAATTAAAATATGTCCACAAGAAAACTTATTTGTCATGTCTTCCCTGAAAGTTTTGAAATATAATAATATGCTTTTTACTATAAAATGAATTGCTAGAGATAATAAAGACCCTCTAGTTGAACTTCAATATTCTTTTCATCAGGCAAAAAGAAAGGAAAATAGCAAAGCACCATTCAGTAAAATTACAGCATAAAGTCTGCCAGAGAAATGAACTCCAGTAAGCAATCGTCTTCAAGATGGTGAGATCCCAGCTGTTCACCCATTTGGATCAAACTGATGAGCGTGTAGAAAAATCACACAACTGAGCTGCCAAACATCTCCCACTGCTCCAAGCACAGAGCCAACCGAGCTGCTGAAACCATAAGGTGATGCTCAAAATGTGTTCGTTCACAACGTGCTTCTCTTTTTCTTGGTGTGTGTGAGAGAGCATATATTTCAGCACTGAGAGACTTTGAGACACACAGAAGCAGAGATAAAGAAAAACTAATTAAGCTCTCTGTATGCTTGCAAGCATTGCTAGTCATCGTAAACAGCAAAATATCTTGCTCACCAGCCACATTTCAAAGAATCCCAGAGGGCTACCGCTATCGCCCAGGTAGAAGAAGGGAAGGAAGATTGGAAATGTGACCAGCTGCATTCCCTATTTGCAGTGGAGAGATGGGATGCAAGGAGGAAGGAGATGAAGGGAAATGTTGCATTAGATTTCACAGTAGAAGGACTGTTAGAACAAACTGTTAAAAAGAACAGTTTGTTTAGCGCTGTAACCACAAGTGATGCTAATAGACATCATATTCCATAATCTTCATGTGATCTTCTCTAATTTTCTCCCCTTTAATGCTGCTTAAAACAGTTATTTTAACATCTTCTTGTAATTTCTGGATTTTTGATTGTATGCATTTCCCTCAATAGGAAAAAGCTATCACTTTACTAGACTGTAGGCATCATTTCATTATTTCCTAACCTTTGAACTCTTGCCTTTATGTAGATTTCAGAGGCGATCTCTGCAGCTGGTTAGAATGGTAATGAGTGAAGAAAACTACCTCCAGACAGTAGCTGAAACTCATAATTTAACTCAGACAAGGCCTTATGTCTTTTGTCCTTTCCTTATTTATAGCAGTTCCTTTGCTCTAAATCTTTTTTTGTGCTTCTACTTTTCTAAGACTGGGAAAGTTTAAGAGAACTGATTAATGAGATGGTGTAAAAATTTTTTTTTCCCCTACATTGTACTTGAATGATACATGCATTCTGCTTATGTGCAAGAGACAACTGACAGTTATTCTACCCCACTCACAAGGGAGACAAGTAGAATCATCTGGAGTTTTGCCACAGAAGGGCAGACCATCCAGGCCATTATAAAGGAATTTCAGATTTTACAAGAATGTATCTCTTAGTGCTATATACTTGTTAAGTATAGCACCGCTTGTAACTGATACATATATATATATATGTATGGGTACATGTAGGTACCAAAGCTGTCCTTATAGTAAAAAAAAAACCCCAAACAACCTCAAACCCCCCCCCCCCCCAACCCACCCCATATAAAATTATGCTCAGCAATAAAAGGGGCATTCAGGACAGTTAACCACCCTTTGCTTGGAAATGGGCTGGGCATCAGTTTACCCATGGGAGGTTGTAAGTGATTGCCTTTATATCACTTGTTTTGTTCTCTCTTCTTCCATTTATCCTTCATTTATTAAAGTTTTGGGTTTTTTAAAAATTTTTTACTCCCAGATTTTCTTGGTTTTAGTCTTCTTTTCCACTTCCATTACTGAGACGCTGTTGAGATGCAGTCGCGGGGAAAGTTTGAAAACTGGTTAGAGCAAATCCTATTTTCATTAGTGAAACTACCACTACTGGTAGTGAGATTGTCTGACTACATTTTCAGTAACTGAAATTAACAGCCCTTTAAGGTTTCGGAGTTTCGATTTTTTGTTTGTTTGTTTTAATCTAAGCAGTCCCATCCCCCAATTCTATGTTACAAAAATACAGAAATAGGGGTTGTCTTGCTATATTCCTTCAGCACCAATGCAATTTTTCCACATATTCTGAAAATTAAAGGACAGGAAATTTTCTTTAACTCCAGAGTAAACAACAGAGTTAAACATTCTTTTCTAATATGAGTATTGGTACAGAAGAACAATGTAGAAACACAAGAGTTGTCAGAGAAATGTGTAATTAACGTGACAGAATTCAAAGAATGCATAGTAACCAAAATATGAGAAAGCTTACTGAGAAAACTTTCTAGCCTAACATGCAGGATAAAATTCAGCACACTGGAAAAATGTTTAATTGAAACATTCGATAGTTGTGGCTGTTGCATTCATTCTGTGAATATTTAGTCATTACGCCTCTAGTCACCTAATTTCTGCTGCATTTCCACAAAATAAATACTTCCCAAATTTCCTTTAAGGAGGTTTCTTATCGTCTTCTATTGCCATAATGTTTTTCCATTTCAGTATCCTGTGTATCTTAAGCTGCAACACAATTTGTTCTTTTCTATAATGGAATGCCTCACCATCAGATTTAATTCACCTGAAAGGAAACTGTCATTGCACAAAGATCATAATCCTATTTGATTTCTACGATGCATTTCAGTTGGTGTTTTATTTGCATAGAGGGGAAATCTCTTTTTATGAGGAAAGCATCTTCCTCTCTCTCCTTCCTATATGGCAGCTGCTATTGAGTAATTTATATGCATGTCCTGGTTGCAGTTTTTTTTGCAAAGCAGCATCCTGCAGTTACATGGAAAATACTGTTACCACAATATCAAGGAGAATGATAACTTTAACATGAGGACTGGAACTGTTTGGCTCGTTGTGAGGGGAAGGTAAATTTAAAATCATGTTTATTCTGTTTCCTACGTCCCACTAAAAGAACAGATTACTTCATTTACTGATTTTTTACATTTACTAATATTTATTCTCATCTGATTGCTTGAATTATATATTATTTAGAGTTATAAATTATATGACTCCAGATGATTCTGCTATTTAGCTTGCTCTCTTTTGTCTCTCCCTTCCAATTTCAGTACCAACAGCATACTGAATTCAGCTGTCCTTGCAGCACAGAAACATTAAAGAAAGAGAAACTAACTTCATTTCTTGTCTAGGAACCCCATAAGACAGAGAAATATAAGGGAACAGTGGCAATTCCCCTTGAAGCCAGACCTAAGTGAAATTTCCTAGGATAGTGGGCTGACCTCTTATTTCAATTTTTCATCATTGCTGCACAATTTTGACCAAAGTAGCTCCTCAGACTACATAAAAGTGCTCTACAGAGGACAGTCTGAGAATCACCGTCCTAGATTACTGGCAAATGACAAATCCATGCAATTTGAGAATTGTATTTCCTTAGAGAACTTTCTACTTTCTCTTCATTTTTTTTAATTTGTGTTTTTACCCCTAAACCACTTCTTACATATGTGTGTGTGTGTGCACGCGTGCATGTGTGTATGTATTTCTAGGATACTTTCTGTTCTAGGGATCACTAATCCCCTCCCAAATAGAGTCCATACAGAGCAAGAAACATGTCAGAAATTTTCACACACACAAACAATTTTTTATATATGGCAGAACTAAAGTCAAGATCTGATAGTTTTCTATTCCTTGTGCTTTTTAGCATACACCAAGTTTGATGAAGACCTAACCAGAACATTAGTACTTAGGAGAACAGTGTAAGTAACGATAGATAAAGGAAAACAGAGAATGGCCTTTTAAATAAAAAAAAGAAGCATTTGGAATATGATGACAAAGTGAAATGAGGAAAAAAAAAAGTAAAATAGCCTAATCAAAACCATGTCAATATATTTGGGAACGTCAATGTAGAAACACCAATTAAAAAAAAAAAGAAAAAATAATATGAACTCTGGGAATGCACACCTCCCACTATGCATCCCACAAACCCGGTCAAGCACACAACCAAAATTACAGTCCTATCCATCATGGAGTGAGGTTTTCTCCTGACCTCTAAAAAGTTTCCTTTCCTATAAAATTTTCATATGGGTAAGAGGAAGACAGAGAATGAAATGGGATCTCTGCTTCCCTCCGAGAAAAAAACAAAAACAAAAAAACCAGAAAACACTGATCAGTCATGCGGTTGGGAATACACCTTTCCAAATCCCATAATTTAGAGATACAGTGATGGAATCATTTCAGCAAATGAAGTAGGCAGTTTTGCTTCTATCAGACACAATTCAGGAAAGTCAACGCTTGTTATCTCTGTAGAGCTGCTGACATTAAATAAATAAATAATCACGAACCTCAAATCTTGTTACATTTCTCCTTGGATTTGTGGTTTTTTTTTTATTTGGAAGTCCAAATAGGAGCTATTTTCTCCTTACATTTTGGAAATTTGAAAGAAAAATATACACAAAATAATCACCAATATAAGAAAAAGTTCAAATTGTCATTATGCTTCTACTCTTCCAAGTATCTCTTCTCAAGATCTATTTTCATCATGATAGTTAAGGTGAACTAGCTGCACAATAGTAGAGACTGGAATATCAATAGATGACTTGGAACCAGTTGTTTAGGTCAAAGTTATGAAATTACATCTTTTCATTGTTATTCTAGTTCTCCCTTCCAGTTCCATTTTATTCGTTTTCTACTTGTTTGTTTTCAGACAAGACCACAACATAATCCTGTTTCAGAATCTTTTGGTTAGCAATAAAATCCAAGTCTAATTTTAAAACCAAGACCATACAGACCAAAATTACACCAATCACCTCAAAGTTAAAAGCGGTATTGCTTCATCTTCAAGCCTATTGTCCTAATGTTATTACTTAATCAAAAGCATGGTTACAGTAGCAACAGAAACTGAAAAAAGCCAAAAAAAATGATAGTTAAGAATACAGGAAATGGCTTTTTAAAAAAAATAAAATCCACAACAGAAAACACTCCCTGGAACAATGAAAAGGTGCAAGATGAAAGCATAAGAGCAGATAATTTTTGAACAGAAGGCATAGCTAAAATTATGCATAATATTTGCTTACAAGGAAAATATTTCACTGTGACCAAAATAGCTCGAAGTGTCTACATCAGTGTCAAAGCTCCTTTAATCTTATTCCAAAACACTTCTGAAAAAAACATGGCATCTTTAAGAAAGGAATGCTTGAACTCTCTGTTGAGGTCAGGTTTTCTTCTTTGGCATACTCAACAACCATGATATTCTGAACTGTCGGTCTGGTTGGGAATAGATAGAACAGAGCATTTAAAGCAGACTAGTTGTTCAGAATGATACTAGTTAAAGTCCCAATTAACCTCTTGCTTTGCATTTTGAAAGTTTAAAATTAAAAACGTATCTAGTTTCCAATATCTTTACCAGAATAAGATCTGGTAATAACAGGAGTCCAAAACATATATATATGTGTAAACTTTATTTGCTCCTCTTGATTGGTACCGATTAGAAATAACACAGATTCATAGCTTTTGTTGGAAGGCACATAATTTTCAGCAACATCTAGAAATACAGGTCTTCGTGCTTTTAAAAAAAAAGTTAGACCTTTCAAGAAGTAATTTTACTACAAAATATCACCCTCCAGCTCTTTGTAGGACAGTACAGCCATTAATAATGCTTTGTTATTGCATATGATATGATTTACACTCAACTCTAATGACTTACAATCCATTTATTTTTTTTTTGTTGGCAGTATGAGCAAATTAGCTCTGTTTTCCTGGCACAATTAGTTGCAAGTCCTTCATTTTCATTCTGTTGAAAACTGAAGGACAAATCAGTGATAACAGAATCACTGGGTAGCACTTGGGTAGTCAGCTAAGATTGTTGTCTAGGAGCAATTTGTCATGTAAATGGTGTCCGCTTTGTTTTATGGAAATCTGAAAACTGCTTTCTGCATGATTGAAGCCTTTGTCAATGAAAGCCCCTTCAAAATGTGACAAACGTTTCTTATCTCTGGGAGATGCTGAAAAGACTTCAGTGATAAAAACTATATATACACTTACTATTTTTATCCAGGGCATACACATATATAGTATTCTGAGGATTTAGCAGCCCTGCCAGAAATATAAGATTTTCTCTATATTGAATCAATTCTATTTTAGGGGGAAATCAATTCCATTCCAGAGGATTCAAAAAAGATTCTTTGTTTTACCCACGGTATGTATAAATATTAATTACCACCTTCATAAATAAACAAAACACAGTACAAAATAGTTTCCCAGAGAAAAATGAAGTGCATTACAGATGATTTCCAAGCCTTTTTGGAATGTGAACTGTATGCTTATTAATTGTCACATTTGTCACACACCTATGTATGTCAAAGAAGCCACTTCTGGGGTCTCATTATCTCAAAGACCTCCTCCTTCCCAGTCTGCTGATCTGCAGTCATTTTCCATTGCATTTCATGGCTACATTTCAGCTCCCACAGGTGAATCAGGATATATATTCCCCTGCGAATAAATGACATGAGGATGGGACTTCACATCCCTTATAACAGAGACTTACGCCTTTTTTTTTTTTGTGAAATTTAAAAAGTCTGCTTCACAGAGTCCCTTCAAATACATTTAGCTGATTGCTCATTTAAAGAAATACTCTTAAACCATCTGGGACAAAAAACAAGTTACCAATACCTGGGTACAAGAGTAACGTGAAAAACAGTCTCTAAGAGTAGGGGCATCCGACACAAACCTATACTTAACAAGTGATGCTCCGGAAATAACAAGAATTTCCCACCTTCTACAACACAGAAGATGCAAAGCATTGATTTTCAGCACAGGCCATAGTATTTTAAAACATAAGCAAGTTCTACCAGCAAATGAAATATGGCTTTAACTGTCCCATTCACGTTGTGTTTGCTTGAAGAATCAAAGATTCACAAAAAGACCTATTTCTTATTTTACATGTATTTGCTTGACGATAGAACATAAATCTTAAAATAAGTCTGAATTCATCCTTTTTTACTCAGTTTTCCTCATTTTCTTCTCTCTTTCTCAATTTCCCAAGAAGATTTTTGGCATTCAAGGAGTTTTTTTTGTTTTAGAATGTATACTGCCTGTACACACACAGAGATATAAATACCTTCTCCCCACAGAGAAGTGGACAACATTCAGATAATTTTTTTTTTTTCAGATGAAACTTCATATTCTTCATGGCCTAACATATCAGCTAAAGCCCTCTGGTTGCTATTTCGGTCATTGTCTACTGCCTAAATCTACTCCCTTGGAACAACACAATTTCTCTCCAACAGCTTTTTTTTTTTGGGGGGGGGGGGGGGGGGGGGGGGGGGGGAGGAGGAGCAGGCAGGGTTTTTTTGAACCACTAAAACCCCCAAACTGTTATAGCAGCAAGGAAAATACACATTACATCCCTTCTTCATCCGAGATCTCAGAAACAGGAGCCATTTTACCCAGCCATAGACATTAGCAGCGTAAACCGCTACCTCTCAGCAAGATCTCCAAGCAGCCCCAGTGACACATGTCAATGGTATAAAACAGATGTTGGGTTTCCCCCACCCTGAGAAAGAAGTCAGAGTGAGTTCGGATGTTCCTACCCACCCATTCTAAAAACTGAAATGAAACTTATCCCAAGCCCCAGCAAACTTTCCTCTTAGAAACAATGACATACAATATTCTGATAGTATCTTTCATTTATTGACCTTTCTGAACTTACAAGAGGAGAATGACAACCTTAAACTATTTGTGCAGAAAAGTGATTTTCAGTTCCTTCACCAGCAGTATGCAAAAAGGCCAGTAAACTAGACTGCTTTCACCTGGAAGATGTTGGACACAATTCTTCTGGTACTGATATTTTTATTTCAGCAAGAAGCAGAGCATAGAGGGAGTAAGTAAAACAGAGAAAAAAGTAAGAGAAGAAGAAAAGTCTGAGCTACTCTAAAGTCACTGCAAAATTCTTCCTTTAGCACTAGTAAAATCCAAAGTACTTCAGAAATCTGTATTGTCCCACCAGATAGAATGTGTTCTTGGGTGGGGAAGATTTCTGTGTTGTAATCACATTCACTTGAAAAGAAACCCACACACACTCTACCTGGTACAACTCGATCTGGCTAACCAAAACCCAGCTGTTTCACTTATGGTATTTAGTATCCTGAAATTCTAGCCAGTCTTCTCGGCAGTGCTCATCATCTCCCCTGGTTTGCAGCCACATCATCCTTTCTACAAAGCCTGTATCTTAACACTGGTTGACCTAAAATTCCACTTAACAGGCAGAAGTATTTGTTTACTGACACTCCAGAGAGAACCGACCAAGCCAAATCATGTGCTGCTTTACATATTTACATTTATTGGTTACAGATATCCTGGAATCCATCTTTATGCACCACTTTTGGGTTTTGTACTTTTGAGTACATGGTATGAGCCGAAACAAGTGAAACAAACAGCACCGAGAAGTTATTCCTAAATAGATATCCGTTTTCCTTTGCTTCTAAGTTCTATCATTGCACCTATGATGAAGCACGATACAGGTAGCAGATTTTAATCATGTAGAGTTAATTTTAAATCCTACAATCTTTAACACTTAATAATTTTTCCTGAAACCATTCTCTAACCTCAAGCCATTTTTATGTGGTTCTGGAACACACAACTTCTGTACAGACTTGTCTTTGCTACTTCCCCCCCCCCACACACACTATCTCAGTGTTAGACTTCATTTTAAAACTCATTCTTTTCCTCAGCTTCCACTATATTCAAGTTTGATAAAACCTAATGAGCTCAAAGGCAGTCAGATTAAAGTGCGCATTTTTGACACAATCAATCTTCTTTAACAGAATGCACTTTTATTACCAACTTTGCATTCACTTTCTGTGCAAGAGGAGAAAGTAATTTTAATTTCAATGGATATGGATTTTAATGGCATTCTCTAAAGCTTTACCAAATCTCCTTCAGCCTGATAAATTTGGTCAAAAGGTTCATAGCAATGCAGTCCCAGCAGAATGAGAAAATTTGCCTGGATTACAGATTAGTCAGCAAGAATATTTCTGTATTTTCTTTAATGTTTCAGAAGAGATTTGATTTCTCCCCTCAGGTTAGTATAACTAAAGAGACTGGGTGATGGGTTATGAGTTATCAGGGACAGGGTTTCTAGCTCAAATTAAAAATAATGGTGGACAAAGGCTGCTCAGGTAATTGAGTGTTTATGCCTGCAGCTGTATTCTGTTCAACCTTCATCAGACTGATAGTATCTCCAGATAAATCCTCTTAGCAAACCATTTTCATAATTTGGAATCCATCCATGCTAAAAAGAGACTGGTAGCCAATTGAAATATTTTTCATTAACCTGAATGCTCTTTTTCTGGTAAAATTTCAAGGTACAAGAGAGGGGAAAACACTTTAGAACAATTCAGTTATAAAATATTCCTTAATGACGCTAAAGAATAGACTTAACACATGCCATCAAGTAGCTGTCAGGAGAAAATTGCCACACAAAAACTTGTTTTTAATTTCAAAGAAAATCAGAGCTAATTAAACCTTTAAGGAACAAAATATAACAGTTTTTGATCAAAACCATAGACTATATTTTTTCCAGTTTTTATTATTCTTCCACCTAGCTTTATCCCAGACATTACTTATCTGATGGACACTCCAGGGAAAAAACGAAGATATATAGATATATGTAGCTGAAATCTTTCTGTATCAAACACTACAGCAACACTGCTTATTTGAAATGCTCTGTTGTTCTTTACATGAGCAGATAAACCCACAGAAGCTGCCTGAAGCAAATCTTAACTGAACATTAAATACTTCCACACTTTTAAGCAGTAAAAACAAAGCTTGGAAAATCCGATTTATTTAAAGAAAAAGACAAATGGGTGTTTCTATGGTGTCTTGTTTACAAACTTAAACTAAACTAATAATAATAAAAACATCCAAGAGACCTGTAGCCTGGTTAAAACGTTCTTTTTCCTTTAAGATAAATGCCAGCACCTGCCCCCTCGAAGCAAAAAAAAAACCCCACCACCCAGCCCTAATATATTCCAGTATTACTAAAAATGAAAATAAAATTGAGAAAAATTCATATGTTTTCCCCTGATAATTTTTTTTGCAAGTGTGGTGGTTGAGGCAGGAAGATAAAACTTATGAACTAAGAAAGAAAATACCATAATGCTATTTCATAATAGCATAGAGATTCCACTTGACAAATTTTGTTGGGTTGAAAATACACAAGAGGAGAATGAGTTCAAATCATTGCATGTGGAAGCTGATAACTTTGCATATCATGTATACTGGGAAAAACAAACAAACAAAACCCCCTGCTTTTAGAGCTTTCTATATTTTAAATGCACTAGAAACTTTTTAATACTTTTCAAAATACATTTCAAAAACAAGGGATCACAAAGTGATGCTGCTTTGAGCACAAGGGAAGATATAATCAGCTCAGTGATTCAGTTTTTAAAATCAGAAGATAACAACAATATGATCTAGTCTAACCTCCATTGTAATGTTGATGATAAGACTTCAGCCCATAATTCCTTCATCACATACATGACTTCTGTTTTCTTTATGATGAGGCACCTCTGTCTTTAGTGCATAGATCCCAGAAAAGACACATATAAATGTATTGCAGGCTTAAAATCTGATCTCTGGGTTTCTTTCAAGGTACAAAGTAGTACTGGAAAGCTAGGGGTGACAAATTTTCCACTGCATATAATTGCCATTTTTAGTCATGAACAGAAACAAAGTGTGGTAGACAGTCAATTCTGAGTAACTATAAAGTTTACTGTTCAGTGATATTTTTTTAAATTTTTTTTTTTAATGAATCTTAGAGAAAGTTCTGAATTGCACTGGCAAAAATAAAATTAAGTTTGCAGTATATTTTCCCCTTTCATTAAAAATTATGATGGCTGCAAGACGTTTAAACTGCCTAGTGTAAACTTTAAGGAAATACAATTTGGGGCTAAAGGAAGAGAGAAATATCATAAGTACATAGTGAATTAACATCAGTATCCTATTTATATGAAGTTGTTCACATTTGTACATAATATTTATTATTTTCTCCTCTGTTTCTGAAAGATGCGAAGATCAGGACCCCAAGGTGGTTGGGATCTCATAAATGCATTGAGAGGACAATAGCTGCAGAGCCCACCGAAACTAATGAAAAAGAGTCAGAGAAAATGAGGGTTAGAAATTGATGTAGATGATGTTAGACAGTAGTAAAAAGGTGACATAATTGAACTCTTGATATTCTAAGCCACAGTCCCCTGCCCTACTCATTGAACCTGCTTAAATTTAAAACAATTAGTCTTTCCTAATTTCAAGGAATATTTTAGCTGCTTAAAACACACAGAAATATGGAGAACTGAACAGCATTAAACCACTCTGAACACATTAAAATTAAAATATTAGGCTTTAGTCTTAGTTCTATGACAATTAATGCTTTGCAGCTTTAGAATTTCATCACAGTATATTAACCAAGCCATAAAAATACAAATGAGCTCTTTAGTATAGAAAAAAGCTTTCTAAAATGATTTTAATAGTAATAAATTTCCTGTCTATGGTGTTTTAATTACATCTCTTAAATTACATGAAACTGTCTTATTCAACCTTCACGCATGTGTTTATTTCTATTTAATTCTTAAATAAAAGTCCTGCATACATAGAAATGGCATACATGGAATAACATTGCTCTTCATAGTACATGCACTGTCCTATCAGGAAGTCAGGACAATGTTTTATATTTATTGTGATGAATAGGACAACATATTTATCATTATAAAGGTCACAGTTTTTGCCAAGCAATCTTTATCCCTCAGCCTGATAGATTGGCCAGTGAAGACTATAACTTCAGACAGCATTGCACTTTCCAAATGATGCTCAATACTGAGATAATAAAGTGATATGTGAGCAGAGCACAGGCAGGTCTGTGAGGCAGCAGCAGGGTAAAAGGTAGCTCAGGAAAAATCCAAACAGGCTGTGGAAACAGCAGAAGCTATTCAGAAAAGGTGAGAGTATTGGAAGAGGTGCAAAAGGTAGAGCAATGACAGCCAACAGGAGTAAATAAGTCTGGAAAGATGCACAACGCAAGATGGAGGCTTCCAAACAACACACCCCCACACTGCAAATGCTGGTGAGAGTGCAAAATTAGGAGCAACAGTTGAGGGAAAGACCTGCTATGAGGGCACCGATTGGGGTCAGCATTCAGAAAGGTTTGATTTATGCGATGCTTGGAGAAAGAGAGATTTATCCAGATCCTGGGCAAAAACGTTCAGAAAAGATCTGCAATGACAACTCTGTCACAGACTTACCTTTACCTGTATATTGGCATATATAAAATATCATAAATAATAAATGTTACCAAGGAATTTCAAATGGTCATATTTAGAAACATCAAAATATCCAAAAAATACAAGGTATTAAACTATTAACTGCTTAAGTGTAATGCACACACACAGAAGTAGAAAAAAGATTAAGCTGAGAAAGTATTAATTTGTTGAAATAAAATGACACTTCAGTGCAATCGCCCCTTAGCTACATTGTAAGCGCATGTCTGAAAGACTTACCCTAAGTCAAAAGATGGTAACTAACAGTGTACACTCCTGGAGTATCTTAGAAAAGGTAAAAATACCATTGTAAAAAACCTGCCAGCCCTACGTTAACTTAACAGAGAGTTCTCACCCAGTTATCACATTTCAGTAAAAGAGCAGTATTTAATAGCTGAGGTGCGGCAGCTATCTAAAATGCTTAAATATTTCAAGAACTCAACTGCTATATTTTAAGTGCTATGTTAACTAATGGTTTGGTTTTCTTCCCTCCATTTCAGCGCTATATTTCTGCCACTTCCCTCTTGGGTTACTCCAGGCTCTGAACACCATTTTTCAATAGCAGGTACCCTAATCACCTTAATGGTACAGGATAAGCCTGAAATACCACCATGCAGCATGTACAAGAGGAAAGGGATTTTTTGGGATTAGCTAGGATAATGCTACAGGATCCACTACTGGGAGAAATCCACTGTTCCCTAACACAGACAAGAACTGTTCAAACTGTGTCCAGTCAGTACTTCCATAATTTTCTACAACCTAACAGACAGAAGATGGGGACTGGTGAAACTCCTAAGAAAATACACCCCAAACACCAAAAATGCCACAGGGGGAAAAAAAAAAAAAATCGCCACACTAATATGGAGAGTAGGAGCTACCTCACCTGTTAGCAAACATAAGCGATACAAGCAAAACACTGCCCTTCAAGGAAGGGGTTTTTGTTTGTTTCTGCAAACACCGAGTTTGGTCAGGTTAAGTTTTGGAGTGAATTGCTATCAGCTCTTCATATATCAAGGAGACACCTCCCCCCCCAACATTTCACTGTTCAGCACACACACAATCTTGGCAAGAGATTCAGTTCAGCTGTAAAAGCACCATTAACATACAAACTTAAAAAAATATTTATTCATAGACACACACCATATAAGTAACACTCTCCGACATGGACAATTCCCTGGTTAAATAAAACTACTTCATGGCTTGCTGAGCCTGCCACTGCATCAGTCATGCGTATCTGTGTCAATCAAAGCAGGTCAAGGACCCGCGTGCATTTTAGGGATCTGCCTTCCCACTTCACTTTGGCTGACAATTGATTTGTGAGGTAGTTTTCGCCTCTACTGCATACCAAGATTACAAGTTACATTAGAGAATGAGCAGAATGGATTCATAATTTGGACACTACAAAGAAAAAAAAAAAAGGATGGAGTAAGAGAAATGAGTGAGAAAGATGAGCATAATTATGACTTTCCTCTCAGTTCCTTCTAGTTGCAGGGAAAGATGTTCATTGTCCTAGGATATTTAACAGAAAAAAAAAATCATAAATGTATGAAAAATGGCTAGTTTTATACAAAATAATGAATTAAGTTACTAGAAATATTTAAAATACTTTCTCTTGAGGTTGCGATGACAAAACGATAAGAAATTTTATGTTAAAACAGTCCTTTTTAGACAAGTTAATTCACCAGAGGTTTGGATTGTAGAGTTTGGTCGTCTAGTAATTTCCCTGTGAAAAGTGCTTGTTTACATCAAAAGTTTAAATCACAGCTGTACTAAAATCATCAGCTAAAGATAGATCCAGCTCAAACTCAGACTAAACAGTTGTCAAGTATCAGGAGATAACCCTTTCTTTTTTCCATACTCAGCTAGAAACTCCCTGCCCTGCCTGAAGAGAAACACTTTCCATTTTTATATTTGTTTACTCTCACCTGTCAGCATGAGTCAGCCAGAGCCTTGCAGGTTTTAACACTTCAGGTTAGTGTTTCTTCTGAAAAACTCAAGTCTTTCATACAAACAAACAAAAATGGAAAGGAACGGCTGAGTTTATACCAAGGCTGCACTTCACTTCAAATGACATAATGGAAAAAAAAATATCTCCCTTTCTCCTGTATTTTATACCATTATAGAACTGATGTGAAAGAAGACCATCATGATTTGATAGCATTTTACATCTCTCTTCAGTTATTTTGTACCAGCTAAGTGACTGTGTAAGGTTCAGGGTAATGACAAGCAGACCCACCGGGCACTGATGAATTTGTATAATTTCAGGAAAAGGATTAAGCGATTGACCTTGCAGAGAAGGAAAGAGAGGTTCTTTCTGGTTTGTTTATTCTTTTTTTTGAAATACTTTTGATTTAGGCACAGTCTGGTCCACCTAAAAGTTTTTTGCTTCTCAAAAATGAATGGGATGCCTACAATCAGCCAGAATAAGTTAGCAGTACCCACCCAGCAGATAGACTCAATCACACACACACAAAAAAACCCCAAAACCAACCAAACCACATTCTATCTATCCTCAGAATTTGAACAAGTTGCTTCTGGAGTGACACAAGAGAAAGAAATTGTTTTATTTATTCAGAAAACAAACAGCTATTTATGAAATTCCTCCTGTATTTATTATTGCTCCTTTGTTGCAAGATTTCATTTTCCTGTAGGAGTTAATTCTCATGCATAAGAAAAACACACATGATGGAATATTTCAGATCAGGTCTGCAAATACAGCGTATTTACATAAACACAAAGAAAATGTGGACAAACTTTCATTTGATTTGTTCGCACCAGATAAATCAGTGAATACATCTTCAGAAAGAAATACAGAATTTCACAAGGAAATTTTTATTTTTGTCTTTCCTTATGGAACTCACAGTTGAAGTACATTCACCGAAAGATTTAATTGTATAAACAACACGACTCGGAACACTTAGTAACATGCTTTTGACATATTTCACAATAGTGAAGGCTTATGCCTTACCTAAAGGTTAGTTAACTATCAGTGGACATCTCCTATAGACAGTCATTAAAGAGAGAATATAGTTATATCATGAACACTAATAACTCCCCCCAGTTTCTTATCTACCATACCCCAACCCCCTCCAAATCTAGATAAAAAGCAAATCAAATTAATAAATCCAGAAAATATTTCTAAATAAAATCAAAGATTAAAAGTATAAAACCAA
This sequence comes from Buteo buteo, assembly GCF_964188355.1. Taxonomy (NCBI): domain Eukaryota; kingdom Metazoa; phylum Chordata; class Aves; order Accipitriformes; family Accipitridae; genus Buteo; species Buteo buteo. The sequence goes on along the minus strand of NC_134171.1, from coordinate 73,750,080 downwards.
AAAAAAAGAAAGAAAACCTTACACAGTGTGTAATATGGTACAAGCAGGATTAAAATGCACTGTGTGTTTTCCAGTAACCCCCAATTTAAAGAAAGCCACATGATTACAAGAGGCACAAGTTACCAATCTCCTATAGACACAAGAGCATGCAAGGCATTTTTATCTTAATCCCCCAGTCATAGCTCTGGTCAGTGAATAGTAATTATATAAAAGTAACAATTCATTTGATCAAACCACCTTAGATAGCACCATTCTGAGCTAATATAGTTTACAGCACTCCAACAGATAACTGGAAGGGGGGAAGTGTAAAGACAGGGAAGGAAATAACAAGCAAAACACCAAGTCTTTTGTTTGAAACACATTCCTGACACAACCACAACTTTGTTTTTCATTATCTTTGATGTTGTAGCCAAGTCATTAATCCTAGAAGAAGCACCTTTCTAAAACATTTTCCCTCATCCTGATGTATTTATTTTATTTAAAGCTCACCATAAGATGCAGAAATCAGCAGCCTTTCAGGGTGATTGTTATCCACAGCTGTATACTCTACATAAGGCAGGTTTTAATAATTTAAAAATTCACTACCTGGACTGACTGCTTAAAATTCTTTCATGCAACACACACACACATATACACACACACACACACCCCCCCCCAACCCACAAAAAACCTCCCAAACCAAAACACCACAACCCCAAAACCCAAGAATCACAAGGCATAAGTGATCGGGAAGAACTTCGCAGATTTCCCAACAATCACAAAATAATCTTACAAATATCCATTTGCTGAAACCAGGACATGCCCTCATCTTCTTTCTCAAAAACAATACACAGAGATATAGCAAAAACCAAAGGAAGAACATGAATTAATACCTATTCATCACAGACTGTCTATGCAAAAGGATTATGACCAGGAGGGTAAAAGACGCAGAGAAGAAGTTAGATCACTTTTCTCTGCTTGTTAAGCATTGCAGCTTTTAAATGGCACTGCCTTGAATCCTCAAACTTTTCTCCCCCCCTTTCAGAAGCCTAGGCAAGAATTAAGCAACATTTGCCTGCAGTCTAAGCATCTAAGTCCCAGCAAAGGGAAAGCGAAGGAAAGAGGGAACAAACCCAAATAACAGCAGACAAACTTGCAAGAAGACACCACTAGTACCCCAGAGAACATCAACCATGTACCTGACCATCAGCAGAACTAACACATCTTCAGCTCCTCTGCTCCATTGGTACTTGTCTGGCTTCTTTACCATGGAACTAGCAAATAATTATTTTTGGGTCCTGGAGACAAGGAATGAGACAGTCAAGGTGCAGCAGCCACCAAGAAACAGATCCATCAGCAGGCTAAAATATCACCCTCATCCTGAAACTGACTGCAAAACACTGAGAGCAGCTGCATCACCTTTTCACCACTTCAGCTGTTCTTCATTCATACCAGGCCTTCAGCTGTCTTTTTAAAGCCTTCTCTTACAATCTTGCATGCATCTGGAGGTTCCCAGGTGCTATGCTTTGAGGGTTTCTTTCAATTTTTATCCCCTGCCCACAATTATATCCCTCCCAGAAGTTGGTGTCTAGTCTCTAAGAAACACAGCTGATGTCTGGGTTGATTTGCTGCCCCTAAGGAAGAGCTTAAATTAACTTTTAGATACTCTAGGATTTCTCTTAGTTGATTCCAGAAACTCTGCATCTATTACCCAAAGTACTCATTTTGCTCCCCCTCTCATCTACTATGTCTTTTAGGTCTCCTCAGACAGACTCAATGCTTTGTTAGATGCATGCAATTTATGAAACCAAAGGAAGACTTGCAGAATTGGATATGCTCTGTGCTTTCAAAAAATTTTCAACCTCTACTTGCCCTAAGACTGCTAACTGTAGTAGTCAGTAGCTCCTCCAAAAGTATCACAACGAACGTATTGCGTCAGCAGTACTCCTTACCTGATTCCTTTTCAATGTAGAGTTAGCGTACAAGTATAAAAGTTCTGGTCAAAACATCAGCATAAATAACAAAGCGAAGACAACAGTATTGGACTAATGCAATGACCACATGGCTATGAACGTTTATAAATATCCACAAGTGGTGCAGATACAACAGGGAACCAGCAGCATACTTCCTTCTCTACAAAGCCACAGAAGATCAATACGAACAACATGAGAGCAGTGGTTAGGAAGAAATTCTAGGAGTGAAGGTGTTTTGTAGGACCAGCAAAGGAAGCACTTTAGAATCAACACATTCACTTCAGATAGTAAAAGGTTCTCTACTGCTAAATCTGTGGATATTAATGGTGGCTAGATTTACAATTTGTTTTTCAAAGATGGAAAATTTACGGATACAGTCTGACAAATATTTCTTAGTCCTGTGAGAGAAACGCAGGAATATCTTTAGTGGAAAAGTTATCTGCATAGATGCAAGAGGAACTGCAGGGAAGGAACCTTGTTTTTGAGCACATTTCTGAAGCCCACAGGAGGCTGGACAGCAGCTCTACCACCACGAGCATCAGAAATAAAGGCGATGCTTGACACCAGTGTTACTAGCCTACCGATTCTTTTCCTCTGGATCTCCAATGAGTAGAGAATTTTTTTATAAACTGAGTTTGTCACAAGCAAGTATGCAGCAGTCATATTTTCAATACAAATTTCAAAGAGCAAGCATGTCTAATACCAAACGTCAGAGATTCTCAAACCTTCAGGTTGAATGAGAGATTAAATCCACACAACCTGATAATCCAAGAAGAGCGTTAAGTGGATTTGTGACGAAACACAGCTTACACTCTAAGAACTTCAGTATCCCTGAATTGACTTCGCTATGTCCAGAGGACTGAAAAGTCCCATTTTGGGCTATTCCAGTCTTAGTTGTGACACCTCAGTAGCATTCCAGAATTTCATGGTTGTATTTAAGAAGGAAATATGAGGTCATCTGTGCATGACTGAATCCACAGTAGAACCCCTTTTAATTCACAACAAAAGATAAAGTAAATTAGGTGTTCATTGTAGGTGACTTGCTTATCAATAAAGTAAGGTTTCAATCATATCCTCTGCTACCAGCAGCTTAGAGAAAAACAGAGAAAAGAATTAAAAATGGCCTCCACGACTGGCTTTCTCTGCCTCTCAGAAAAGTGCTGCACTTATCTAATTGTACATGGATAGAACGCAATATATATTTGCAGAAAATATTTTACCATAGTCTACACATTCTCATAAACAAAATATCTAACCATACTCTGCCACTGACAACGCTGAATGAAATAAAAAAATGTCATTGTTCCCTTCCTACCTCCAAAAAAGTCATACACATTTTGAATTGACTTCAGAACAAAGTAATTACTGGATCAGGGTCTTGAGGATTTGCTGGGGGGTTGCGTGTTTTCCAGTGCATGTAGTTTATGACTTGCATTTCTCTTGAGTCTCAAATATTTTGCCATTACATCTGGGAGAGAGCGAAATGTGTCAGCAACCTAGTAACAAAAAATATGACTTGTTTCTAAGTCCATGAACAGCTTGTTACCTGAATTATTAGTCTGGCTATAGCAATACATGTCACTCACTCAGTGAAAACTGAAATCGTACAGTTCCAGATAATTAAACCCCCACTTAAATTAGCAAAAAAATGAGAGAAAAACTAACATTTAGATTCTTTTACAGATCACCTGTTGTTGATGTACCTCAAGATGTAGTGATGTGAGACCCCGCAATCCTGGCAAACAGAATTATTCAACTCTTTCAATGCTGAAGCATTACATGTGACAAAACTTTCCCCTGGCAAAAAGGTGAACATTTCAATAGTCTCTTTTTTTCACTTAACATGACTTAGTAGAATTCATACTGCTTTTCTCAAAGCCTGACACAAGCAGAGAAAAGTCTGCACTGTTAGCAAAAAGACAAGTTAAGACAGGAAATTTTGAACAATATTTTTTCAGTTTTGTAAGTTAGTTTATGTTTAAAACAACCCAAACTTTTAGTATAGTACTGTACAGTACTGTATGATTTATTTTTCTCAAGTTATTTTCTAATGCTTATTTTTGAATTGACAATAGTTAAGCACTTATCTTATGGATTTGTTATTTAAATATTGATTTATATGTTCTATAAAATATTTATAAAATATTCTTTTTAACTAATTGAGCATTCATTATTCCAAACTTTTTTCTATCATCTCATGTAGATTTGTTTATTTATTTATTATTGTATGGGAAATGTTAATTGTGTGCCTGGTTGCTGTTACTACTTTGTTCAAAAGCAATTCATGAATCCAGCTTCTCTAGAAACCCACTTCCCTCAAACCAGGTTATGTTCAATAAGGCATTTCCATGAGTTATGGCAGACTGGTGTTGAGTGAGATGATAGAAAATAGTGAATTTTTGGAGATATATCAAGAGAGGGAAAAAAAAGCGCCTCAATAATTTCCATTCATGGAGGAGGAAAGCCTCCTGACTGACTGGCTTATGAATGCTTTTGATGGTAAAAACCCCCACCCACCACCTTAATAAGTGAAACAAAAATTTATTTGCTTTCATAACAAATTAAACAAGGATACAGTGCCAAAAGGGAATGAAAACCCACCGCTGCAGCATTCATAGCTCAGTTACTGCAGCAGGCATCTCGGTCAAGATCCAGGGTTACATTCCACATCCAGAAAAAAGTTCCTTCTTGGGAACAAGGAATCTAAGTCACTTCATTGTGCATGGGGTAGGAGATTAAGGCTTTCAGATTCATGGTAGATGGTTGATTGAATGTGAGTTTCTAGCATGAAACTCTAAGTGAGAAAACACAATTCTCCAATGTATAAAGAGAAGAGCAAGTAGGAAAGTGCTATTTCCTCTTTAGATAACAGACTTTTATGGAACAAGGGTCAGAAAAGGAGTACATCTGGTATTCTTCATTTATGATAGACAAAATATTTGAAACAGATTAATAAAGAGCTGAGTTATGGAAAAATGCATGGTTTTTGCTTATTCAAAACAAATTAGGTTGTAGTTTTATGTTAGTCTACATATATCTACATTAAAAGAGGTATGGGAGGTTTTTTCTGTCTAGCAGGCAAAGCAGGATTAGCAAAGACAAAGCAAAATTCATTGTTTCGCCTTTGAAGTTAAAGAAAAACAAAGAAGAAATAAAGCACTTTTAATTATATGAATTAGACTTTACAGCAACTTCTCTAATAGTTCTTTATTCTGTCTAAAAAGACATGCTGCAGCTGAACAAGAATATGAGCTTTGTGCAGAAATTACTGCAATAATGTTCTATCATCTTGAAGTCAGCTAGATGACTGTAATGCTACTTTGATTAGATGTGTGCATTTAATATATTTTGCTTTTCACTATGATTTTACAATATTATTCTTTCTTATTTTAAATTTACCATTCATAATTATTTTACTATTACACTGTGATAAGTATGAGTTCAGCCAAAACGCAGTTTGCTTGTCTTTCATCACCCTCATCATAGTCAGTGGACTAGAGAAAGATTTCAAATTTTGTCCTGTTAAAGTAAGCAGAACTAAACCACCTTGTCTAACAGTATTGCATACCTTAGATCTAATTATTCTTATATTACTGTTGACACTTCAAATGACTACTATGAACAACAGAAAACTTCTTGAGATACGTCATCAAACATACGCTTGATGTGCCCTATGATTTATATCTGGAGGCACACGACATACCTAGGACTAAGCATTTCTGGTTTTGGATCCTTTACTCCAAAAAAGGGAAATGAAAAATTAAGTTAATCTAAACATTTTAGAACTACTTTTCAGGCCTTCCTGAGGAAGCTTCCAGGAGGTGTAAGAACAGAGGAAAGGTGTCCCAAGTGGTTTACAACTCCTAAATCTTCAGCACCATCTCACAGATGAAGAGTATTCCTAGTGTTTATAGAGGAGATAAAATTTAATGTTATGAGTTCTAATGTAACGGTAAACTAGGGTAAGAGATAAAATATCAACTGGACTTTGCTAATCTCATGATACTATTAAAATAACTCACTTTCTACTTCATAGTGCTAATGTGAAGTATTTAATTAAGAGCAAGAAAACCAAACAAAGCACAGTGAACAAAAGAACTATTAATTCATTTTGAACATTATCTTTGTCAGGTCTACATTGGAGGTAAAAAGGGTTGGAAACCATTATGCAGGCTCCAGGTTATTTTTCATTTGTGTTTTCCTTTAAAATCACTAAAAATAATTGTTTACAATACTTTAGGAACCTAAATATAAAAGTACATCTTGGAAAATCTGTGTCTCAAGACGTTCTCCTAAAAATTTGTGTCTGCTTTCAGAGGGGGTCACAGGAAAATGGAGCTTTTTCATAATGTCCTGAACATTGTTTTATTGGTACGCAATCTGAAACAAAATGGTATACTTCTTCTTAATTACAAATGGAAACAATAATCAAAGATCCTAAAGGATATACTGCCAATAATAATTAAAGTTAACTGAGTCTAGATTACAAACTTGCAACAAGCCTTGAAGTAGCATTTGCTTTTCTGCAAATACGTTGTTCTAATTCTATCCTTGCAGTCACATGTAGAGCTTTGTATGATAGTGACAGATAAAAATCTTTCAAAAAGTGTTTAATCAAACCACCTCACTTTATGAGAAGAATCACCTAAAATGGAGATTTTTAGACAGCAAATGCCAAAGCCTGGTATCATAGACGAAACACTGAAGAATCCCCCCAAATTTTCCTTCTTCCATCTTGGAAAAATATGGCAGCATAGTTTGCAACACTTACACCTTCAAAATGCATGCTATATTGCCATTGTCTGTGTAATAAGATTTCACTTATGAGAATCACAGTCCTTATGCTTCTGTGTCATGTGCTCTTTACTGTTATTCATGGTAATGTAAACACTGTGATATAATGCCAAATTAAGCAACGATATACTGAGTTTATTTCCAGCTTTTTAAGATTATATCAATCTTCTAAAACTCATTCTCTGCCAGAGACTGTTGGAATAACAAATAATTTAATAAGCCTGTAAACAAGGCTTTATACAAATTTAGAAGATATTGGAAAGATGTCTGTTAACAACAGAGTATCTCAGCTTCTGCTATGATGGTGCTAACTGAAAATTTAAATTTCTGGAAAAGAATTATCTCAATAATATGTTTTAAAATATTCCTATATTCTCACCCTTAGTAATAAATCAATAAGAAAATGATGGGCAAACACGAAATCACTATTTTCCAACCCATTTGTTTCACTTCTTTTTACATCTGAACTCTTCTTTACAGGTCTGCTGTTTGCTGTACTGATTTATTGAGTCACAGTTGACAACATTGTCCAGGTTACAGCTGAAGTAACACAAACAGCAATAAATCCATGAGATAGCCAGAAGATAAAGCATGTGAGGAAGCGATAGTCTGAGACCCCTTCTGGACAACTTGCCTAATAAGACCAAAACATTAAATCCAAGATAAAGTTTACACATGTGGCGTATTTGTTCTTTTGCCTGTAAGAATGATTAAGCCTTGTCTATGAAAAAAGCATTTGCCAAGTAAGACCATAGTGGTTTTATAATCAAAGCTATATAAAAAAGAATATGCAAGTCACATATGTTTTTGACATTATATGACATTAGCCTGAGCAAAATATTTATCAGATTGCATATACTTTCCCCTTGTAAAAAACCATAAAAATCTGAATTTGCTATTTTCTTCTAGAAAAGAATAATTAAAATTCCTTAAAAATGTTCTTTCAACTTAAAGCAATTTGTAAAAGTATTTTTAGTGACAAGCACAATAGAGCCATCTATGCATACTTCTAGAGGTATACCCTTTCTTTGCATTCTCAGGAACTTCTCCGGAATTTAACTTTGCACTGTGAGGGACTTGGTCTGAGAAAACCAGGTAGCACTGAACAGTTTTATGATTTGTGATTATTTTCCCTGGAAATCACTGCAGAGGAATATAATGTTCAAAACTTGATTTACCATGCTGACATATTACTTATCTAGTTTCTCATATATACTGCTGTTAGGCCAAAAAAAGGCAAAGCAAATGAATTATTTTTTTATTCCTACAAGTAGACACAGACAGAAATTTGGGAGGTTTGCAGCTTTACTGACCCTGTAATTCTGTTCTCAGTTGGTAGAGATTTTCATGTATCTGTAGGAGGTGCTTCTTTAATGCTAACTTAAATGTTAAAATTAACAGAATAAAAAAATTTAGTTATAAATTACCTCCAAGGTTTTGGATAATGACAGAAACAAATAGCAGAATCTAGACTGCAAGTAATCTAAAATAAAAGAAAACTGAATTAGCTAAATATTTTATTGTGTTAGTTGAAAGCTTAAGACAGTTATTTGCAAGTCCTGTTTTTCATTCCTGTCATTTCCAGTAATGTCTGGAAAAACATAGAAAAAATGTTTGAATGTCTTTTGCTTTGTTTTATTTTGTTTTCTGGCTACAGTTTAAATCTGTAAACCCCCAGAAATGATGTCTTTGAGTTTTGTCTGTGTTTGGTGAGAAATCCAGGTAAATTGACAAACAAATTATTTATATTGTCTGCAGTTTTTTGAAAAGAGATTAGGAACATTAGTCTGCTTTACAGAGAGGGAGAAAAGAGAAGCCATTTAAGGAAGACACACAATACAGCCGCTGTGTGCCATCCGTTACTCCTGTGTTCTTTAGCATTCATGTTGAATTAGGGATGTAAAAGATATATGCTTGCCTGCTCCCACTATTACCTATCCATGTCTAACCCAGCTCTGGATCTACTCATAATGTTTACTCTGCAACCTGCTGTGGTCACACATTCCACAAGTTTACTGCCCACTGAGAAAAAATGCTGTCTTTTGTCTAATTTAATCACGTCTCCTAGTAGTTTCAGTGATTGCTCTCTAGTTTGAGGTCTGTGAAATTTGGTGAACAACAGCTCTGCATTTACCACCTTCCTGAATTTGTAAATGCTTTAACCAAACCAGCCCAGAAAGAGTGTTAAACTGGGACGCTTTTGCACAAAAGTACTTATAATTGCTAGGAATACAGATTAATTAAAAAAAAAACCAAAAAACTGAGAAGATAGTTTTGCTAATACAGTGACATGTAGTGTCCAAAAGATTTTTAAATGAAACTTAGTTTAAGCCAACATTTCCAAACTCAAATCTTCTGAAATTACAGAAAAAAAGGAAATGAGCAAAGAGTTAAAAGGTTGGTTCTGTTTCCTGTAATTTGATTTTATTTAATTCAGGGCTAGACATGCATTCTGGCTCACAGGACTGCAGAAACTTCCAAACCAGTCAGATTTCTACAGCTGAAGCTGGAGCGTTTTGCAATGCTCCCCACAGTCTTGGTTCCAGGATGCAGCATGATTGTAGGGCTGTTTCATATTTCATCATCCCTTCAGACTTTTAATTTTGGCTCTACATTTGATTTGCCTACTGCATTTTCCCTGGTTAATTTTCCTCTATTTGATTTTGGCTTGCTTTCCCCTTTCATTTCAATTCTCTGCAGTGTCTCCTAAAAAATCCTTAAACTGAATTTTCTTTTTATATCAGAATGCATTTGAAATTTATCAGAATGAGTAGTTAGCATTGTTAAAAAAATTAGTAATGCACAAGAAGCTGATGACAACTCTACAAGTACACATCTATTGTAGGTTATTTAGTGTCATTTGGATCTCTAGTAGATAGGTACATTCTCTTTGGAAAAAAAAAGAAACTACAGAGGGCTAAAATCCACAATACCAACTAAGACGAGATACCTCTAAGACATTGAGCTGGAATGCCTCAGAGTTTGTACCTGAAGAAAGGAATATTCTGTGCCTTAGTGGAACTGATCCCTGTCCCTCCTGACTGTTGGGCTGGGACATATTGTCTTCCTTTTGGTTAGGACATGCATCTGCCACATGAGAGTTGTTAGGGTGCTTATGAGAAAGTAATCAAGACTTAGGAAAGAATCCCAACAATGCACAATTGGTAGGAAAAAAAAAAAAGAATTGAAACAAGCCTAAGGACAGAAAAGAAAATCAAGACAAAAGGGCAAGGCAGGATCAAGAGAAAATCTACTTTATCCTCCCCTCCTACTTGTTGGTATGATCAGGCTGCTAGAAGATCAGTAATAAAAGGCTGAAATCAGCCCCCAGGGTTATTCTTTAGCCAAGGACCAAAATACAGATTATACATATCTAGCAGCTTTCAGCCTCCATTTAATATAGATAGAGAAACACCATATGTTTTGTTCTAAGATTGAACTGAACGTTTTTGTTTTGGGTTAAATTTTTTTTTCATCACCAATCCAAAACTTAATTAATCATAAAAGCTCTAATAATCACCCATTCAAACTATTCCTCTAGGACTGAGCTAGAATTTCTGTTGCTGCATTTTAATTTTTTTTTTTTAAATTCATAATAAAAATTTGACTTTTTCCTCTAAAAGATCTGCTTGAAACATAAAACATAAGGAGGAATCCTATGGTCCATGATATTCAGAAGCTTTAATTTGATGATCATGACTACTAAAATTTCATAATTTATGACTTTCTGATTTATACATTGTGCCTTAATTACAGTGTCCACTACCGCTCAACAAGAAAATCTATAAAGCCTAATAGTTTCATATTATCTCCTACATCTGAACAGACTCTTCTACTTCTGAATAGAATGAATATATACTGTCATGAGAAAAGGGTAAATTGTCCTTATACTGTTCAAGTAGTGAAACCATTAGGAAAAACAAAGCTGAATCTTCTCTGTTGCTTGTTATTCTATTTTTTTTATTATTTATTACTAAACAATTTTTTTCTAGAACTAGATGTATCTTCTCTCATATACTTATTAAATGTTTTATATTGGTCCTATCATTTTTCCTTATTTTAATCTATGTGTCAGAATGGTGGCTGCCCAGCTATCTTATTTTTTACGGTTTATTTTTATGGCTTTGGTTTTCTCTCTGTAGACACCATTTTAAACAAACATCCATTTGCTAGTTTTATGGAGAGATAGCTTTACTGTTCTTACTGACTCAGATATTTCATAACAAAGGCAACTTAGATTATATCTAAGATCCTATATTTATGTGAAATAGTGTAGTTCAAACACCTGATTTCATCCATTCAGTCTCCAATCAAGGTCCTTGGAAAAGCACTAGTTGTAATCACAAAACCACAGACATCTATGGAACCATTTGGGAGAGTCTAAAGAATTCTGGGCTGGTGATTCCAGCTACTGCTTAGACTGAAAAGACTTACTTGTTTCCCTTCATGTGCAAGTATACTGACTACTGAATGCTTTTAGACTCAGATGCCTGGGGAGGGAAGGCTTGTTTTCATTCTGCTGACAAAGTTGGAGTTAGTAGATCAACAGGCAGTCACCAGACTTGCTGCCAATATTACTAAACTCCAGCTTTAAGGTAACTTTTCTCTGGCTGGAGGGATAGTTCAGTCTTCATGCCAGTTAAACTGTCCCTGGAACGGCCAAAACCCATGACAATTAATGCCAGCTATGATGATATTTCTGATATGGACACTATTCCTTTGGGAGTTGGAACAAGTCCCTTATATCATTTAATAAAGAAAAATGAGCAGGCGGTGGAAAGATTTCATGATGCCAATTTGTGTTGGTCTTTAACCAAGAGCTTAATTGGCTTTTAATCCATTACCAGTCACTGAAGCTATCCTTTGGGAAAAGATTTTGTTGCTGCCTCAATAGTGAAGAAGTATCATCTAAGAAAGTGGAAGATATTTTCCCTACCTCATAGGGAAAAAATGTTACCTAGATATTTTCTAGCAGTAAGACTATCAGCTACATATACAGGACATAATATTTATGATGAAACACATTTTTCTTTTATAGTGTGCCAGTATTGATATTTTGGATTTGCCTAATCACATTGAATTACACTTCATGAAACTTATATTTCTTCACTTTTGATTTTGGAGTGGATTATCCTGGAAGCATATTATTTTGTCCTGAGAGCAGAAATTTATAATATGTATTTTGATGGTGCAAGCAGCTGTCATTCTTTAAAAGTAGCCATGTCATAACATAAAGAATGTAAGACACTATGAAATTTTTAAAGAAGGAAAATAAGAAACAAAGTTCCTCTTTTATAACTGCAATTTAACCTAAATGATTGTTTTTTCTTTTAAATAAAAATGTCGCCATTTCTCTGTCACTTTTAATGTGTGCATTTCTTGTATCTGCAATAAAGCCTTCTTTAAGTTTGTCAGGTTTAAGTAGAATAAAGAAATAACATACATTTGACATTTTTAATAGGAAGAGATGAAATCAATAGAAATAAAAATGATAATTTGTGCAGTATAGCACAAGTTATTGCATCTCCTTCATCAATAAAATAAAATGTCTTTATATATGGCTATCATTTTCCTTTATTAAATCTACACCCATGATCTAAAGCTCTATTGAATCGTTGCAATAGTCATGCATATTTCAGATGTTTAAAAATGAAATTTGACTTCACTAAGTCTCAACCAATCATCCACACTGCTAATATAATTGCAAACTTTATTTGCTCACATGTCACTTATAAGCAGTTAAACAAAAGGAGAGAAAAAATGTAAGGACTATGTGGAAGCCCTCTTAGCTTAAACAGCTAATATAGAGCAAGGGTATGCTTCTAAGAACAGCAAATATCAGTATATTGTAATGGGAAAGGAAATCAGTTTTATGATTTACCTTTTCAAAAAATAGATCAGATCCAGGCTGGAGGTGAGTGAGATGTCAAAGCAATAACATACCATCATCTTAAACATGCAGCACTACATGAAATACTTCATAAAATTCTTGATGATCTACAACACTCAAACTACATAGGTAACATTTATAGCTGACTCAACATCAAGTTAATTAAGGTACTTTGTTCAACTTTTCCTGCCGTCAGTATGAAATCCTACGATGCTAAGGTATAATACAACACTACTACAGTCGTAAAGCAACTAATGTGGGGTATTTTATAACCATTAAAAAAAATGTCTTTAGTAACATCTGTAGCAGAGCAGTATTTGTTAGAATAATAGCATAAGATTTGCAAACTGGGATACAAGATTAGTCATGACAAATTAATTTGTAAATAATCTCCCTATTTTTCAATGTAGCAATTTGTTTAATGCATGGTAGAAGTCCTTCTCTTCTCATGTTCTTCCCTTTTTTTTATTTTGAAAGAGTGGACTTATTTCTTATTTTTTGTTTCACCAAATTTTTTTTTTTTTTTTTTACAAGTTAAGGTAATAGCATTGCACATTATTTTAAAACAAGAAAAATAAGTTTGGGAAGGAAGTGTGTTAATAGTGAGAATATTGGCTTCCGAATAGTAAGATTCAGGTTAGAATACTTATTCCATAACACTCCTCTCACAGATCTTCTTTAGAATACAAGTTCTCTGCTATCACTTGACTACCTGAAAGCCTTAAAAGATCATGTAAGTAAAATTCAGGTTCCCAGCAGCTCTAGTTACAAGTATCTATGAGGCATTTCATCTATAATTTGCATTTGAAGTATTCACTTTCCTCATCTACTTTTTCTGCCTCTTCTACTTCCTCCTTCTCCTTTTCTTTACCAAGCTCTTAAAAAACCATAAATGAGACCACCAATGTATTCAACCTCCTCCTTCTTCCCTTCCGCTCCAGTCTTTTGTTGTATATGCATACATAATAGGCATTGTAGATTTTGAAATGCTGATTCAGATTCAGAGAGCTGATTATTTTTTCCTGCTTTTCAATTCTTCTGAATTTAACTGTGCTACTGAAAAGAAATAAAGATGAGCAGATTTGGGTCTCTCTGCTGTGTGAAATGCTTTCCTGATTTCAGCAGACTGGGATATCTCCCAACTGTGCAGAGATGCTCCTGCCTGATGAGGTCTCACCACTCTTCTGTGATGTTCAGGTAACAAGAGGAGGCAGGTAATTACATTCCATATCATATGACATATGCATAAAAGGTGACAAGCTTAGTATCTGTGGATTCTTAATTTTGATGTTTCTAATCTACTGGTTCCACATCTCAGACTTAATGTTGCATTGACGTCAAGGTCTATAACCCTTCTCCATGCCTAAATAATACACTTTTCTTGGTTTAAAATACCATTTTAGCATTTTTATTCAGATTTTATTATCTCCTTTTTTAATTCTTCCCCCCCCTTGCTGTGAATACAAGAGGCAAATATAGGAATATCTTGTGCTAAGAAGCTAGGTGTTTGTAAATAGCAGAATACAAATTAACTTTAAATTGTGTAAGTACTGGATAGTCTTACCCACCATCTCTCAGTGTCTCTCTGGCCCAATGTATATAATTTCTCTTATAAAAGTGAAACTCCCTTTAGAGGAACAACAAGACAGTGCTCCTCACCCTTGAACAGGCTATGCAGCCAGACTATTGAGGCATCTGTGAATACAGGCTCCCTCAGAATCAGGAAAATTTGAATCCCTAGATTTCAAATTGAATTAACCCCCACATCCTATATAAATTCTGCCTGCTGCTGTACACCAACGATCAGGCATTTATTCTTCTTCTTCCACTTTCAGGATTTCAGTTTTCATAAATCATTGGAACTTTTTCTTAGTACAACTCCTTTCAGAAAGGAAAAACATTTGATAAACACTAAAAGGATGAGCTAGGTGTCTTATCTGTTGTACATTTACTCACTTCCCATTAACGACACCTTTTTTTTCCAAGCCATATAGTAGTTAAGATTATAAATTTAGAATTCTGGTAATCATCTTTTCCATCGGTTTTTAGATCTTTTATTATTGTAGACTCATCAACTATAAACAAACAGAAAAATTAACCACATCTTTCATAAATAAACTGCTTGTACTCAGACAAGTGTTGAACAAGTTTCTACTACTTAAGGAGGTAGATCCAAAAGGTTAAATAATCTCAAATATATACATCAACCAGTATAATGTTTGGAACTTAATTCCTGAATAAAATAAGGATGAAAAATCTCATTGAAATAAGTAGGACAGAGCAGGAAAGGTTTTTGTTCTGGGAGCTTGCTCATTGTGAGTAAAAAAAGGTGAGCAGCATGACAGCCTTGTAGGTTAACAAAGTTAATGCCCTTTCTTTCTTAAACTTTCTTTTTCACATTTCAGGCACATTAAATCAAATTTTGCCCTCACATGCATCACTGAGCTCAACAGGAGACCTCCTTATGCTTCCAAGGGCAAAATTTGTCCTATCCTACTTTTGGAAACTTTTTAACACCTGACTTTACTCATATTTATTTCACTTTCTTTAAAACAGACTTTTTCATTTATTTTTGAACACTCTACTTTTTCTATCATTAATCATTCATAGTTTATTGTGATCCCCCAAATTTACATTCTTATCAGTTTTATCAAAAGATCTACAATTAACAGCTTTTATTTAGCAACAAGAGTACAAATAAAAGTGCAATAAAATACTTCCTTGTCTTCTAAATGATTTTTTTTTTAAATCTCATTTCCTGCACAGAAGAATATTTTTATATGCAAAACTTAACTTGCTTACAATTCTTGAATGATCACTCACATCATTGCTATTTTGAAAGGACCACTTCATCAAAGTATATAAATATGTCTTTTTGATCATATGAAGCAAGCTGTTTCCAGACGGAAAAGCTTAGAAATTCTTTTCTTTGAACTGAAAGTGACATTCAAAGACATTTTTAAGGAGGAAAGTGTAATAAATACCAAACTTACATGTTTCTAAACTAACAGTGATGTCTATTCTCTCTGGAACAAATGTATAACAGAACATACATTTAAAATTTAACTAATATTTCTGTATTTATATGCCTTGACACATATGATTGATACAGGAAGCTTTACTAAAGCAAACAAAGTGAACTATCGCAGCTGCTTATGATAAACATACAGCATACTAATTTAAGGTACCATTTTCTGTTTGTAGATTATTAAGTTTAACATTAAGTAATTTAATTTTGAGAAAAGTATGCTGATACATTTACACAACAAAATGCTCTTATTTGCTGCCCATAACTCCTTTTTGAAAAGAGCTATTAAATACGTACAGTGATAACAGATTTTTTGTAATGCTTTTTTAAAACCTTTGGTGTGCTTTATCATTTTGTTTAGCTGGATGTCTCACTTTAAGTCATGTAAGCAAGAATAAATTGTAGTGGTTTTACCAAAAGTGGGAGTTGAGACTCTGCTCATCACTGCATATATCAGCTTCTAGGCAAATACGGAGAGCATCTCTACTAAAGGTTGAGACAGGCACTGAAGGTTCAGTTTGTAGCACCAAGATATTTTAGGTAGGTTGGATCTACTTATTTGACCTTTCACAGTAACTCACCAAAAGGGTTTAGCTTAAAAATATCTGTGCCATTCTCCAACTGTTCCATATAGTCAATGTTATATGCTTGGTGAGCTCTAGGTTAGGCATTCATCACAGTAGCAAAATACGAGTAAATAAGGAAAAAGCACCTTATCCTATGCTTTTGTAAGATCTATTTCAGTCTTGCAGCAAATAGTGGTCTATTATGCTACATGAAACACAAAGAGGGATTTTGGTAAATAATTCTAATAGTAGAAAAAACTTTTCAGTCTCTATTATTTTCATAGCCTTCTAGTTAAAAGCATAAAAAGAAAATTTCCAGGGTAGTTTCTTCCTTGCGAAGGTGTATATTCTCAATGCATTCCCAGATGCTTTGATACAAAGACTATTCAGGGAAATAATACAAATATTTCTCAGGCAGATCATCACATCTGTACTTGACTAAGTGTAGGATACTGAGGCTTTTCTTCCCCTCCAAAAAAAAAAAAAAGATGGAGAGTGAAAAGTCTTTTACCAGCTCATTAAACATTTTGTGAGCATCAAATGCTGCAAGTTGCATTCCCTAGCATAATGCAAAAAATACATTTGGCCAAAAGGCTGCCAGGATATAAAAATATTTTTATTGGAAAGCCACTGGTGCCAACAGAAGAATGTGATTCTCATTTTCACATACTCAGCAGCTGTGGACATTCATTTGCAGGTAGCTGTAAGATATCACTGGCAACACAGAATTAGGATAATGGGGTTAGAAAACAAAGCTATGTTTGACCACAGGAACAGTTTCTGGAATATTTTACGAAGTCTTTCACAGGGATCAGAACAGATAGGCAAATGCATTCAGCTGCAGGAGAAGGCTTGACATCATTTATTTTACCAGGAAAGAAGTGCTATGTTCTGGAGAAATAGCACACAAACTGTTGTCTGGCAGAAGTGGCTCAGAGAACAACTTCACTAAGACTGAAGTCATGTTCAGCTCTGATAGTCCTACTATGAACAGCAGTCAGAGATCATAACAGTCATGAGAATATTTTCTTTGCTGTGTCCTATAGACCATAAACTTTTAGGTTACTACAAGCCTACAAGATGACAGTGTGATTGCCAACACTTTTTCTCAGTTTTAGAGTCAGATATTGGCAGAACACAAACTAGTAGGAATAGTAACCAAATTACAACAGTCCACTTTCAATATTCATTAGGACTTAGTTCTCACGTACCACCTGTCTTCCATGACTTGTTTCTAAAAGCTGCAATCTTTGTCGGGAAGAAAAACCCACAATGTGCAATGCATTTGATGAGGGTGCGAAAGGGCAAATATTAAAGTAAGCCATTTGTTAAGCTTGGCAATAGAGAAATAGAGTATTTCCATAGAACTTATTCAACAGTTCAGAAGTAGTATCGATTTTGATTGTTTTGATTGGTTTTTTTGCAAATGTTATCAAATACTCTATCAGAAACAATGCAAATATTGTATTAGACACGTACAGTAACGCTGCATTATGAGCTCTTAATCTTTCTCAGTTAGAAATATATTTACACAGGAGCTCATTGTTGACTTGGTTCTGATCCCATGGAAGTCAGTATAAATCTCACCATTGTTAAACCAACAGAAATAATTTGAAAGCCCACCCTTAATTAATATATTATTAGTATGTAGCAAGACTCAAGACATGAATATTGACTCTGATGAGAGAAGAATCTTCTTTCTAATAGGCCAGTACTTTACTGGGATTAGGAAGAAGCTTCTCTTCCTTTCTTTTTTTTTTCCTTTTCTCATTTCCCCCTTTTCCTTTTCCCCTTTCCCTTTCCCTTTTTTTTTCTCTGTCCCTTTCTCTTTCTTTTTCTCAGCATGTTTAGCTATTCCACTGTCAAGGCAGAACACTCACCAACTGAATGATCTGAATGATCAAACACACTGAAAACCACATAGTTTTTCTCTTAGGAATGAATGTCTTCCTGAGACATGCAAATGGTGAAACATATTTTCTAAGATCATATTTTCACAGAAACATCACTCTCCACAGCAAATATTAATGATATATAATCACTTATTACTTTCATAATAATGTTTTATTGAAAATAACTCATGTAAATTGTAGGACCAAGTCTGTACCATTTAAAAATGTTACGTTTGTATGTTTTATTAAAGTATAAACCATTTCTTTGTTCTTCTGATCAAAGAAAACATGAGCAGTCTGTGAGGCAAGAAGAAATGAATCCCGCAATGCCTAATTCAGGAGGCATTAGATATTCTACCTCTGTAGACAGAGCAGAATGAAAACTAACAGCAATCAAATAATAGCAAATTCAGAGGATGGTGGGCATATAACTATTAGACACTAAGCCAGGCAACTGGCACTGAATGTCAAACAAATTATTTTTGCATTACAATAGAAATGGATTATATTTGTATGAAAATCCCATTTGTATAACTACTAAGTAAAGACAGTTAGGAATCAAAATAACTGGGTCAGAATGACAGAATAACTATTTGAGGATAACTGTTTTTCATATGGAATATGTCCCAAAGGGGGAGATGTGACTATTAAATTAGTGGGCAAATATTAAACCAATTAATGTATTATTAGAAATTAGTGATTGATAAACTAAAGTGTTGTAAAAAGAAACTCTTCTCAGGAAAAGTTTGCAGTGGAAGGCAATTGGCACATCCATAGCGTTAATTGTGTGTCTCTCATGAGTTGAAATTTACAACCCTGCTTTGTTCAGCAGATGTTTTAATTACAAGCTTGGGGCACGCAGATGTGTTTGTGCAGTCAGGGAGAAAAATCCTCCACAATGGCACAGAATCGCAGGAGTAAGGCTGGAACTGATCTGGAGACTGACACAGTCCATCCTCCTGCACTGAAGCATGGTTAGACTCTGACTACCTCTGACAGATGTTTGTTTCTAGAAGTTTCTATTAAAGGAGAGATTTCATAATTTCCCTAGGGAATTTATTTCCTCCTGCTTAATTATCCTTTTTGCAAAAAAGTTTTCCCTGATCTGTAACGTAAATCATCTTCCCTACAAATCAAACCTATTTTGTCTTGTCCTAAGCCTTGTGGAGCCAGAAGTAAACATTTGCATATGAGAAGACTTGTCTGTCCCTTCTTTCTCTTTTAAACTGCTCTAAATTCCCCAAACAACTCAAGTTTTCTGAGCCTGCAGTCAGTTTTGATGTGTGTTAGACAGCTGCCTCCAACACTGATAAAATGTCTACTTTAAGTACTGAAGGAAAGTATTTATCCTGGTAACAAGTCTCACCAATGCCCAGATACAATCTAATGTGGCGACAGAGTTAAACACTTTCAGAAGAAAAGTAAGAACACCTAAACATAGGTAGATTGTTTATTTTCTTTGCCCATCTTTTTCTTAAAACCAAGGTGCCCAAAATACAAACGATATTTCATCCAGATTGTTACAAGCATGAAAAAGATTGCAGTAATACTGCAAATATATTAATCTATTACTCCTGTTAAATAGAACTATAGATGAGATATGCATCTCATAATAAATTAAAATTAACTTTTTGATGCACTAGAACCATACTTTTCAGTATCTTTTTTAGGTTAGTCCAGCTGTTTCATATTTTGTGCGCACATTTGGCTCTTCTCTTTTAAATACAGTACTTTGCCTAGCCCTTTAAAATACTACTCTGAAATACAAAGATAATCATCAATTTGAAATCTGCACTCTGAACTGCTTGCACCTTTATCTGCATCTTTTTATACATGTTAAAAAAAATGTAACTGAAGGCAGGCCAACATACAGGTAACTGACAAAAGCCCTGAATAGAATCTTGTTCAGAAAAGATACCTACAGTAATTGACTTGAAAATCTTTTCCACTTGGACTGCCTGCAACTAGTAACCAACCCTGGAGGTATTTTTTTCCAAATTTGTACTTTCATCTTAAATTGAAATCAGCTAGTTATACCACACTTCCCTAGTTAGCTACCAAAATGTGATATGAAACTATGCAGAAAGTCCTACTAAAGTCAGAATAGATCATATCTACTATTTCTACCTTATCCACTCCGCCAGTTTTCTGGCTGAAGAAGAAAAGTAGATTGGTTCAATAAGATTTGTTCTTGACAAATCCATGCTGGCTGTCCTTATCCCCTAGATGCTTATAAATTTATTCATAATTTGTCCAGGTAAATTTCTATGTATCTCAGTTAAGCTGATTGGTCTTTATTTCCCAAGAAGCATCCTTTTCTTCTTTAAACTCCCTATGTTTGCCCTTTGCCACTCCCCTAGGACTTCTCCCGCCCTCCCTTAGTTCAAGGGGATAATTGCTAATGTTCAGAGACTTCTTAAGCTACTTCCTGAAATACTCCATGGTGAAGTAAGGAACTGACCTTATTTTACTACTTTATTTCATCCAGCTCACATACACATTCTCTCACTTGCCTTTCAGTACTCCAGCTTGTCTTCCATTTCTCCTTAACTATACTGGTTGCTATTAAGCAGTAGAACTGTGTTTTCTTTTGCCTTCCTCTAATTTTTCACATACCTGTTTGAGTTCCCCTGGTTGTTTTTATGTCTTTTGCTAGTTTTCATTTGTATTGTTTGTTAGACTTCCTGGTTATCCTCACATAGTTATGATAGCCTTAATTTTTATACTTATACTTTTAATTCTTTGTGTCTAATTTTACATGATTCCTTTGGTTTTATTTTCAGATTCTGAAAGAGACCTTAATGCTTCCCTTTTCTTCTGCTATGCATTCCTCTGTAACCACCATCTCTTCTGCACTTTCCATGCCAAGTGCTCTCAGAGGCCACACTTTTGACAAGTGAATATTGTATTAATGGGTACTCAGAAGAGAACACATTTGTGCAGTAGTTGTAAGTGAAAGGGTGCTATCCCCGTTTAAATTCTCAGGATGGTATTGAACAATTTGTAAGTAAGTTAATTGTCCCTGTCTCGCTGTTCTTGCTTCTTTTCCATTTCTTAGAACTGTGAACTGCATCATGTGACAATTATTTCTCTTCAATTGCCTTTCAGCCTTCGCATGCTCGATCTGCTCTCCCTTACCTTTGCAGTGAACATTACATCGAAGTTGCCTCCTCTGAGATAAGAAACTGGCCTCCACGATTTCAAGAACTTGTTCATGTCTACTGTGTTACCAGTGAATAGCCGAGCATTTAAAGTGCCTCCTTCATTAGAACAGGACACATCCTTTGACCGCTTCCCTCAGTTTTTCCAAATCCTCATTCACCACTCTAATTCAGTGACCTGTAGTCAGTGCAGGAAGCCTGGACTTCTCCTTCTGTTGTCTTAACCCTGACTCTCTATTCTTCCTCAAGTTTAGGCAAGCAAACTGCCTCACCTCTCTGAGAATTTGTCTTAGTTTTCTAGCCAGCGTTAAAGGATGGTTTTACAGACTGTTACACAGTATATTCATAGAGATGATGATAACTCAGAAGAGTGTTTCAAACCCATTCCCCAGTCACCCCTGCAGATTAAACTGTTGCAGCCTCTGAGAAGCTTATTGTTATGCTCACATTAACAGCAATAAAATACCAAGTAGACTACAAGGCCTAGGAATGGGCAAAGCCCAATGCCAAGGAACCCCAAACCAAAAAGGTGCAATCAAATTTCTCAAAATCTCACCAACACAACCCATTTTGTAGTAATTAAAGAGTTCAGCTTTCCCCTTAGTTTAGTTATCCCCTAGAATATTTAGCTATTCTGTTGGAATATTCCATTTTCCAATACAAAAGCATTTCTCTGTATGAGCTGACAATCTGATTCACTCCTTTTCCCTCCCCTACTGCTTACAAACCCCTCTCCCTACCCTTCGATCCTTCCACACAGTGAGCTCTCTAAATAGGTCACACAGTGAATTAATTTTCATTTGTTGTACAAAAAGTCTCATCTATTCAGATCTTATCTACTAACTGTATCACCACATTTCACTTCAGATGACTTTAAACAGGGACCACCAGAAGCATTTTATTTTTTTCAGACTGAGTTCAAAATCTTGATTATAGCTTAGAAAGAAGTATTATTATTAGTAGTACATTTATCTGGAAGACAGATTTAATCCTACGAAGTGTTAAGAGGCTCAATAAAGGGTCTGTCAAGTATTTCCACATGCTTTGATAAATGCCATTATGTGTATGCCAAATGAATACTATTAATATGGATGATTAAAAAATTAAGAACTTATTTGTTCATCCTTCATCACCAAGAGATGAATTTGCATTTTGATTTTTGCATTTTGGAAAGCAGTTTTTACTGAGCTAGAAAACCTCTAAAGCAAAATAAAATAAAACAAAACAAAACAACTCTGACCTTCAGATAGAGAAATACTTGATAGCATTTTGATTCTTTTTGGGTTTCCAGCATAGGATTTGACTATTGAAATTTCAATGATACAAATCTACAAAGAGAAATGGGGCTGACTCCTCTGAAAAACAATGAGACAGTACCATCAAGTTTCTCCCGTATTTTTATCAGAACATGAGCAATCTTGACTCTAGCTTCTTAATCAAAAAAACCTTGAAAGAATACCACAACTGAATCTGTAGTAAAGGGTTCAACATAAATTTCAGGCAAGGTGGATCATTTAATCAGAAAATCTCAGCAATAAGTAGTAAATTTCCTAATGTGAGATATTAACATATTAATTACAAAGCTGTAGACTTGAAAAGGCTTTAAAGTCACCTCCCCAGTGGAAAGTGAACAATTTTCAGATCATGGAAGACATTTTGAAACTAAAAGCTACATGGCTTTTCAAGCATTTTTTTCTTTCTTCCTTTTTTGTTTGTTTGTTTGGTTTAGTTTGTTGTTGTTATACAATCTTTCTGGATATTAGGATGTTTTGTTTATACTGAGAAGAATGAATGAACTTTTGTGTTACGTGGTCCCTACAACTGATATTGAAGGATATGTTACTTAAAAGTCAGGAAGGATCAATAAAAGAATTAGCTTAAAAAGGCTTCTAAGAGAAACTTCTTGAAAGTATTCAAGCTTCCAGCAAATTATATTGATGTAAATCCTATCAGATCAGAGTATTTTAAGAAATAGATGATAAAAGGATGACTAATGGGCCAATAAAAACAGTTAGCATGCCCATGTGATGACTTCCATTATAATACAATAATGTTGCCTTGTCTAAAATATATTAATTTCAGCAAGTTCTAAAAGCTGCAGAAATACCGGTAGTTTATGTAACTAGCCAATTCATGTCTCAATCAACTACTTTTTCAACTAGTTGCAATTTTATCTCAAGTGCTTTAATCATCAATGGACAGGGACCTTATTAAAGTGTTGATATTTAACG
Organism: Buteo buteo; assembly: GCF_964188355.1. Lineage (NCBI taxonomy): Eukaryota > Metazoa > Chordata > Aves > Accipitriformes > Accipitridae > Buteo > Buteo buteo. Next base: position 73,726,566 of record NC_134171.1, on the reverse strand, counting down.
CTTTAAAATAACTCCGCAGTATTGCCAGATCCTCTTATGAATGCACATTAATGCTAATTAGACACCAAAGTTATTTATCTAAAATTGTGATCAACAGAGGGTATTGATATCTACTACATAAAGTAGATATCCCTCTATAAATCTAGTACTCTATAGCCACCCAGTTTATTATCAGGATACACTCCTATGAATAAAAGTGGAGCTGCACTATCTCTTTTTAGAAGAAAAAAAAAATATTGCCATATCTATAAGCCTTTGAATGTTCATTAAATTAAAAAAACACCAAAACTTTCACATGCTATGAATTGTCACCCAGACATGGCCTTGAATAGAAAACACTGTCAACTACACAGAAAAAGTCTTTGTGTTTTCCTTTTCCCCTGCTCTCTTAGTTTTCCACAACATGCTAATGACTGGCATGGAGAAGTACTGCCAGTCTGTCCAGTTTGACTGCTAAATTTCAAGCAGCAAAACATACCAAAAAGTAGGAAATAGTGTCAATTAGAGAAAGGCTTTTGCATTTTCTCTTTCCCTTATTCCTGTTGTAATCAACCAGTATCAGATTAGCTAACACTAGTACTTAAAAAAAAATTATGTTAATGAGAACACCATAAATCAGAGCAAATTACTTGTTAAGAACAGTTTCTGGCCTATAACTCCCACCTAAATACTTTCTTTTAGCCAACTATACAGAAATTACAGGTGTTGAACATAAGTTGATACACACTTTATATCCACAGATAGAGAAAAAAATGTTCATTGTTCAGCTTTTTAAATGTGTTCCTTGGCAGACAAAAAAAAGATGTCTATCTGACAGCCAAAATGACTAAGAACAGTAGTGATAGCTCACTTATTGCTAGGGGATTTCTAATTTGTTCTCTTCATAAAAGTTTAATGCTTGACTTTAATTTTGTGGTTTCTAAATTCACAGGGACACAGCCAGAATTTCAAACCCGATATACATTTCTGAGAAGAAAACAGAAATGAATCTGTTTATCTTTCCTTCTTGAGTATAAATGGCCTTTCTATAGACCTTCAAAGTTAAGTGAATAGTGGTTTAAATATTTTAAGTACTCCATTTTATAGTGCTGACAAAACTTGGCATTTTGCCAAGTAAAACTGTGTTCTAATGATCAATTGCCTTGTATTCCCTTAAAGAAAATCACCATAGCCCCAAAAATGCAGTTAAATCATTCTGATATTTCAACTGTCAAATCCATATGAGAAACAAACTTGTTTTAAACAGAATGGCAAGACAGAGATTTATAATGGCTTTCCTTCTTAAGAAACTTTCCCTGAACTTGAAGGTTCTCTAAAACCTTAGGATAAAGACCTTATCAGTATAATCTAAGTAACTGCGATTCTAAGTTCACACACATGCATAACAGGCATTTGTTTTCAGAAAGCTAGTTTATCACTACCATAGCAGTATAATACACAAAAAAAATTCTACTCTTCATGTATGGATACAAATATGAGAAACAAAAAAATCTTGAGTTCGAGTGTTAAAGAATAAACCACAAACATATTCTAATTTTCAATGGGAAAGACCTCCTCATCACACTTTCCTCTTAGCTGAAAAGCAACTAAATATTTTCTTGTTCTGCTATTTAAAGAAAAATCAGAAGAGATCTCCAGTTGCAAAATGAAAGTTGCTTGTTACATGTGATTATTAAAGAGAACAAGGTGTCTGTGATCATTTACGTTAACTTTTCACTGAAGATGAATTTTGTGACTAAATGCTTTCCAGTACTTCTCCATTCTGATTTGCTGTGTCAGAGATGGACAGTGGAAACTAAAATTTGTTAAGAGTTTTGCAGTAAAATAATTTTGATTCGGAAAATGCCAGGCATTTCGGAAGCAGTTATTTGGAAAAAGTTGATTTAAAAAAAAAAGTTTTTACTGTAACTCAGTTAAATTCCTTGTTAAATTCCTAGAGTGAACAAGAAAAATCCCAGAATAGCCAACTAAATGTTATAGTATTCACTCTACAATGAAAATGTCTTCTTGCCTTGACAGCAACAGACATCTGTCCCTGTGCCACTAGCAGTTCTGCAAAGTGCCTGGTGATACTGCAGTTATGACATCCAGCCCTCCAGCATCTATTACCTTCCAGTTGTACCTGCAAGAACTCTTCTGTAATCACCATAGCTTCCTCAGTGTTATCATCACCCAGTTTCTTAAACAAGTAAGATAATTCTGACAAGACAGTAATTTCTTTGTTTAGAGCATCTGCAATAACAAGTACAGAAGAGTAATGAAGAGTTAATATATGGCATAACTCTAGCTATTGGTCCAGTTTTGCACCTGAATCTCTTTCACAAAATATATACAAAATCAAATCAAAGAAGGTTTTGACAAGGGGAAGGATGTGACTCTGTTCTGACAATTCTGAAAGTACATTGATCAATTAAACCCTGAATATATCACATTTTCTTTATTGCTTATTCATAGAGGCAAAGTGTATTGATACTCCCAATGAGTGGAAGGTTTAAAAAACAATAGACTTTTTTCTATATTTTTTTGGTCTTGTATCTACCTCCGTCAGGCTGAGCTCAAGTGTGACCAATACCAGTACAATATTCATGTTAGCTTTTTCCCTTTCCCCTAAAAACTCCTTATTTGTCTCTCTTAGTTTATTTTATTCCTTTTTGTAGCTTTTTTTTTTTTGTCACCTGGTTTTGTCAGAAAGGACTGAGATTTATATTTTTCTCTTTTTCTTTTTTTTTGTCACAGCTTTGAGTCCACGGATATAGAAGCAGTGATAGAAGAAATGACTTAAACAAAAAAACCCTGACACCTGTGCAACTATATCATGTTCTGGTGTGTCTGATGTCTCTCTTCCCTCAGTATTGAAGTCTAAATTATGAGTCTGCAAGAGAAAAAGAAACAATTTTCTAAGCCTTTGTGGTTTTTTTTTTCCTCCCTATGTCCTCACACTCTCCTTTCATCTTTAGGAAATCAGCATTGTTCCCCAACTGTAAAAATAAGAGTATAATCTCAAGGCTACATCTCCTAAAATTTCTTGCAGTTAAAATATGGCTGACTAATCCTCAGCTGGAATCAGAGTCTGCATTCTCCAAAAAATTCCATTAAAAAAACTATCCCCCAGAGAGATGAAATAATGCTGATATTAATTCCTGTTCAATTCAGAAAGAATTACCTTGATATTCTACTTAATATATTTTTGTAAAGAAATTGTCATTAAAAGGCGGTTATTCCAAAGAGTTGGCATTCTGCCACTGCCTCTCTCACCTTCCAGTTATACCAAGATTACCTTTGTAGAAATTAACACATCTACATCAAAATAAATTTCCTTTTGTTGAGAGGATAAACTAGTGCTGGATCTTTCTGGATATGTTATGTTTATGCTGCAGGTTTGTAGCGGCACTAGTTTGTACCACAGTATTTGTACCACAATTTTTCCTGAAGCACAGTATAAAAACAGCATCTTTAATCCTTGTGTTACATACAACTACCCTTCCAGTCATCCTTGAACAGAGATAGGTTTCTGATGTTATTTTTTAAAATATTTTCCTATTGTATAGTGTCTAGAATGTATTTGGCTAAACTATTTTTTTCTGAGTAGGTCTGGATGTTTGCAAAATGTTAAGAAAATACAAAGTTTCAGTACAGGTTTAATATGGTTTGCTTAATGAGAGAGTAAATCAGTCCTTAGGGTTGAAAGACTTCTTTAAAACTCCAGTGGACATTTAATTCTGTCAAATGGTCCTGCTGTGAAACAGCAGAAGTATTTTCTACAGTTCTATGGAGCAGATACACAACAAGACTCTTTCATTACACAATTGGTAGCACAAACTCTAGAGCAAAATGGCTAACTCGATTTCTCACCAGACTTTTCTGATGTAGCTTTGTTACGACTGATCTCAGCCTCCTGTCATTACTTTTCTTCTTGCTTTCATCAGAATATGCATATAATGAGTATGGAAGTATTTCCCTCTAGACTTCTAGGATTTTACAAGAACTTTCTGTTCAAAGCTAGGAATGTGACATAGCATTCAATCAATCCTTTCAAAGATATGTAATTTCCTTAGTATGTGGAAAGATTTCACTTGTGAGTGGAAAGAAATTGAATTGCCTTATTACCTTATTTTAAATTCCAATCTCAAGTAGTTTTCTTTACTAGATCTGTCTTAATTTTTAGAGTATAATTATCTTGACAGAATTTATTTATTTTTACAAATACAAAATGAATTTTAGCATGAAAAAATTAACTCTCCATAAAGCAAGAATTCAATTTTCAATGTAGTAGTACTTCCAAGGTAATTTGTTTAAAAGGAAATATGACACTTTAGAAATCTGCTTGATTATACAGATGTGTTAAAAATGACCAGCAGTTTCCTGGATGTTGCAAAACAGTTCAGTTCTTCCAATGTTAAACCATAAAGTGCATCACATTACAAATGATGCAAAGAAAATGGGGAGTAGCTAACCTTACCAAAGGGAAGATTGCTGATGATATGCAGTATGATGATACTATCTGTCCAGTAGTAAGAATCGGTCTTCTATGGAAGGATTATCAAGTTTAGAGATCAGTACATGTAGTTAATTTCCCATTCATTTCGTACTCTTCCTTGGGTTCCAGCTGATTACTGCAATCTTTCCATTTGTTGAATGGGTGGGATGGTACTTATTTTGTAAAATACTTCGAAACTTTTGAAGTGCTAAAAGTTGAAACATGACTCTAGACTTTTTTCCAGTGGGGAAACAGAGAAAGTTGCAGTCACTTAATCTATTTTTTGAAAAGCTAGTTATGTGGATGCTCTAAAGAAAGAATAAACCCAGTAGCTAAGAAGCATATGCATCAGTCATTCATTCTCATTGCTTTGCCTATCCTTTTCCTGTCTGAAATTCACTATCATCTCCTGAACAGATGTCCTCCACCTTCTCCAACTTTTTTCACATTCCTAAAAAAAGAGGTGCATACAGGAATAAGGAGTCCAAGAGAAGCAGTCTAGAATATCTTATTTCAAGATTAACAAAGTTAATATGAAGTGCATCAGGCTACAGAAGTTGTCATCATGCTGACACTCCCTCGTATTTTGTTACTTGAGTGCTCTCATCGTGTCATCTTGAATCAGTTAATAGATTTCAGTCTTTCAACTTGATAAAAGCTACATAAAGCTGTAGTATAATGTACTGATGCCCTTCACCCTGAGAGCTTGTGCAAGTTATCACCAACCAGTTTCATATTTTCAGAAGTATCACCAAATTGCTTAACTGAATCCGGTGTGTTGAATCTGTCATCTTAAACAATGGTAAGAGACAAAGCCAAGCAACAAATACTTACCCTGGGGGGTAAGTATTTGGGGCAAGGGAGAAAAAGAGATCAAAAATAATCCCCAGATTATAGATGCAAGGAATGAGTTTGTGTGAAACTGTTAGCAGTGACAAATAAGAAGGAAGATGAAAGGGTTCAGTCAAAATCAAAAAGTTTGTTCTGGCCACAATTCCTTGCTTGACCTTGAAGACAAAGAAGCTAAAATGTTGGACTGGCTGGAAATGTGTGGTGTAGTGACTCAGTATGCAAGGACACCACCATTCCCTTTTGAGTAAATAGCAGGTGCTTTCCATGGTAACCAGGTAAACTTATTTTAAGGATCATCACTTTCCACAAACAGTGAATTTTTATGCTTCCTACTCCTCTAAACAAAACTTGGTCCATGAAATCCCTTGACTGTAAAAAGTTGACTTAATGTATAATTCAAAATGTAAAAACACACCCCTTTTTGACTAGAAACTACTACTATCAGAGTGTTGTGGCACAGTCATTATGTGATGTCATCATTTATAAAATAAGTTGCATATATCAGTATTTCCCAGTGTTTATAAATTAATAGGAGACTGTTTTCAAAAAGATACATAAAAACATTTGATGTATTTCACTTTTTAAGGATATGGACCAGAGGGGCACATATGTGTTTGATCTATTGATTTCTGAGTTTATATATGCATTAATAATAGCCATAGTCCTCTATAGAAGCTGCAAAAGATTTGGCCAACTGTTGAGATATTTCTTCCTTTAAGAATTTGCCTATATATCTTATCACTGATCCAGGAAAAGAGGTTGAAAAAGAACACTTTGTCTTCTACAAGACTGACACATTTTTATTCTTTTATGTGGGGAACATTAAAAATTATTCACATCATCACTATACATCCGAATCAAGAAAGAAATAACAAAATCAGTAGAAATGTTACAGAACAGAAATATTCTTTTTGACTTCCACCTAGAGAGATCTTGCCTTACCACACAGTGTGTGGTGTTTTCTGTATGCACTGACTTTTGTAATATCAGAGATTACTTAGAAGTAAAAAACAAAAGTAAATTTCTAGTGATTGAGACTGTTCTTAACATTTCTGCTTATATTTAATTAAATAAAATGGAATTTATTCAATTCTATTAACACTGGAAACAGTTTTAATCCCTTTGATCACTCAACACCTTCATATCAAAAGACTGGCTAGTACCAGATTGGGAATTATTTTTAATGTAACAGTAGGAGCTGCAAATAATTCGGCTATAGCTTCTTTGTTTTATTTATACGTTTTTGTTTTTCATAGCCTTAATATTTATGTTAAAGAGCTGGAAAGGGAAGGAGGGAGATGAGAAAACATAAAATTAATTAGGGGGTAATACATCCACTATCAGCTTCCTTCCTGTTTGGAAAGCAAGCAAATAAACAATATGCTAATTTCTCCTACTCCTGCCTTGTATTCTAAAGGCTGGACAGTATTCTAGAAGTTGATCATCTTTTATTAAATTTTTCTTTCCCAAGGTCTCTCTTCTGCCTGCTTTCATTGTTTGTTCAAGTCCCCAAGTCCCAAGGTTCAGCATTAGTTCAAAAATCCCACTTAAATCTGTTTTCTCACAGTACTGTAAATGTTATCCAGCTCTAATAAGTCCCCAGAGTGCTACAATATTTTTTCGACTTATGTTTGTAGCATCCTATATGGATGAATTCAGATACTATCAACCTTTTGATTAATACATTGTGCTTATAAGTTGTTCTAATTGTTCTTAATTTTATCTCCATAATTGGTCTTAATCGATCTCCATACTCTCATACGATATGAACTGTAGATTGGCAGAGATATATATTTCATATAAAGAATTGTATGTTTTAAGCCTAGTAGAGACTACTAAAATCAATTTGACCTTATGCATAGTACATGTCAAGTAAACACTGCATCAAATTTTTGATTGAAGTTAGAACACAACCTCTAGAAAGATGTATTTTCTAGATTTAAGATTCTGCTGAGTGAGGGATTTGCTTTGTGATTTATTACCATCAGTGGAAAAACCCTTTAATAATACTTCTAGTTAAACCAGAGAAACATTGGTTGTCAGTCAATTGATCTTGATATGACCTTTTCCTTCAGACTAAAGAGCTATGTATCATCAAAAGTCTTTTTTCCTCATACTTGTGTTAATATACCATAATTAAATTATCTTCCAAACTAATCTTGGACAGATGGAGTAAAAGAATTAAACTCTTCAATCTGTATGTCAGAATTTCTGATTCTCAAATCATTCTGATGGCTTTTTTTACCCTGCCAAATAATTTCTAATTTGTGAACTTCCATTCTGTATTGTAGATACTATACTCCAGCAAATGTCTTATGGACTTGTTTATCCACCTCAGCACAATATACTATCTATCTAATTTGAGTTAATATTTCCTTCTCTACAGTTTTAGGTTGACCTTTGCCTTCTCAAAACAGTATTTCAAGAACAGTATCTATAACCAGGACAATCTAAGACATTTTCCAAATCAGTATGCAAGATAACAGACAGTCTCCCTCCCTGTAAGGGTGACTTCCTTTACGTCTTCATCTGTTTACGCAACTGTAACTACAGCAGTAAGAAAGTGTGAAAGGTGCATGGTAAATTCAGAGCTGACCTTCAAACATGACTCAGTAGTTATAATTCCTAGGCAAGCTTCCAAAATCTTTCCTCAGGCAAGACATACAGCTATCTAAAAAATATATTTGCCTGAAATTTGTAGTATTCTTAAAGTTCAAGCCTTTTCATGATACCTGTATGTAAGAAAACGGGGAATAAGAAAAAGTAGGCAAGCTCTCATGTACACATGTCACATTTTGAAGAGTGAAAAAAAAAAAAAAAAAGAATATGCAGATGTGTGACTTGATTTTTTCTTTGTTTTCCTGGTAATAAAAAGGAGTATCTCTGGAATATATCCTGCTTCATACATATTGCTAGACTTGTTTTTTGACAGCTGTTCTGGGCAATTCACCATCCTTTTCCATATACTTTGCTTTTCCAATGAGTTTCAGAGCAGACCAGCTGTCAGAGAAAGAGTCTCGCAAACACTGCAAGCCCACAAGAATTTTTTTCTGTGCTTGATTTAGAGACCACGTCTGCTTCTTCAAAGTTATCTTTGTATCTTATTGGATGGAATGTACTTGAAAGACTATTTGATAGCAGTGAAATGGACCTTTGTTTTTAATAAGGAGATATTGTAAAGATTAGAAAAATAAAGAATTAAAGAAAAAAAACCCCAACTTTCCCAATTTCAAATTCTTGGCATAATTAAAAATTAGGGAAAATAATTCTTTCTTTTCCTTTTCCTCATTTCACTGTGCTTTGACACTTCCATTTTTGGATTACTTTCATCCATTTATGAAGCAGTACATAATGGCAGGAGATTACCACATAGGAAGGGCAAAACAATTACAATAAACTATTCAGAAAGTGAAACAAAAAGTTTCAGTCTGAGAAAAAGACCTTAACTCAAAAAGCAATGGAAAATCATAGCTTGTTCAAAAAAGAAAGAAAAAAAAAAACAACAAAAAACAACATCCCAACAGAGAACAAATTATGCTCCCCCCTCCCTTTTTGCTGCTTTTAATCACTTTTTAGTCCTGGTTCAGGTGACTACTCTATGTTTATTGAATAACTTGCCTAAACAAAAGAAGAATACAAGAGCAAGAACAGAAACTGGGTAGCAGCGTAATTTATTCTTCCTGTCTGCCTTCCTACATATTCACTAACCCACCAAACTCAGCATCTGAAGAGGGAGTAACTCTCTTCTGTTCCCTTCTATACTTGTTCACCACTGAAAAAAGGACATAGTGGGGAAAGTGGACTTTTGGGTTCACAGCATTAATTTACTCTCTTTTCTGGACTAGTCTATGAACAGAATAAGTTTTGTTGCCTTCTTTACCCAGACTATCTGATAAAACATAGCCTGACTGTAACTAATAATATATAGAGTTTCCATAAAGAATTAGTAATCTTTTAGCAGTAGATACAAATCAAGCCTGTATTTCCTAAAACCAGATTTCCTCTTACTCACTTTGCACTGTTGGTATCTAAAACATATTTGGCATAATTATTTTTCTTAATTATTCTATTTAATTGACACACTTATTCATCAGATAGAAGAAAAAAAATAACTTTTTACTTTATGGCATTGTTTCAAATCCCTGCTCTCTATGCATGTAATGTAAATCTTTCTCATTTAATCTCTTTGAAGCAAGCCCTAAAGAAGTATTGTATCTTAATGCTATTCCTCACTAATAATTATTTTATAAACCGCTGCTTCATTCTAGAAGAATTAGTTGAGTCACTTTCAGCAAAATCAAATGTATCTCTTAGGAACACATTCTGTAAGTGTCCATCCTGATTAATGTGTTACTGTTTGATCTAGCTTTTTTTTTTTTTTTTCCTTTAAACAATCCACCCCCCACCCATATCTTCAAACACAAAAGACACTCAGAATGTCAAGTTCTTCAGGATATTGGGTTAATCAGAATGATATTGAATTCTTAGGGGGAAAAAAATGTACTTCTGCTAAACAATAAATATCTACTTGGTTTTTTTCACCCTCTCATAACATGAAATAAGGAATTAAACAAGGATGAACATACAATCAGTCTGATGCAGGTATCGTTTTTCTCACATAAAATTACAGTCTCTTTTTGTATGAGTGAAGGCTGATTTGAGATGGATGAAGCGCAGCAGAAAGAACTCAACAAGGGAGCAAGGCATAAATTACTCCGCTTTAATTTGGCCAGTGGAAGTGAAAGTAAAAACCTGTTATTTACTGTCCATTATTCAAACTTATTAAATGAAATAGCTGTCACTATTTTTCTATGCCTCCACTGCAATGCAATAAAGCCTATCTAGGCCTCGGATCTAAAGGATGGATGTCAGAGGTACCCCTATAACACAGGGCAAGGAATGTGTTTTACAAAGAAGTTCTTCATAGAAACACTCTCCTCCCTCTTTGCTCACTTCAATGTAAAAATAACAGATTACAGGCATCCTTCCCTTTACATCCCCCACATCAGAGTTATTTTTAATCTTGAAAGCACAGACTATAACTTAAAAAGAAGCTCAACTTAGTCTCCTAAATCTATACTTGCTTTTCATATTTATGATTTTATAGATTTTATATGCATATAAATTTGCACATCTATATGCACATATATGAATTATATACATATATACATGTAAAACAGATTTTTATATTAAAAAAAGTAAATTGGAAACTAGGGAAGTTTCTCCATAGATAATGCATGCATAGATACGCTTAATTACACACCAGCTGAATACAAAGCAGCTCTCACTCGAATTAATACTTCTTTTGAAATCAATGTGAGTCACTGGGTGAACATCTGTCTTGAACATCAAGTCATTCAAAGATACGTAGATCTGAACCTAAGAAGCTATCATTAAATGTGTACTTTTAAAAGCATGACCAGCACACAATGCACTTATGTCTCAATTTAAGCAATAAAATTAGGTAATGTGAGATGTTCTGAAATACTTTAAGCAGTTTCACACTCCTCTCATCCTGATAATGTTCTTCTTATCTATGACACCTATAAAGATTATATTGCAGATAAGAAAAATAAAACTATTGTTTCTGTGGTAATGAATGACTCAGTTAAAGCACAGTAAAGACCTCCTTATTTCTTTTAAAGAGGCAACCAGATTTTGTTAATTTTATTTTTTTTTTTTTAGATTTTTCCTTATATGGGAGAACTATCCAGCCAAGGAAAGAAGAAATAAGCAAATAAGGCATTTGTGACCACTGTAAATACTAGTCTTTGTTTTTAAGCAGCATTCAATCTCACTTTTTTCCTTGCAATATTACATGTATAACCTAGACAATAAGCTTCCATAGACAACGTGTTCTTCATTATATTTGTACATAGAACAGAGGTGGAATTTCTGCCTAAATGTCAAGCACGCTGTGTGCATTATTTTCAGCATTGTCAGTCTGCTGTAATTAATTGCTGTCTTGAAAGCAGCAATGGAACTATCACTCAGGACTAGTTCCAGTAGTATCAGACACACAAAAAAGCACACTATATAGTAAAAAGCTGATAAATATTTCTCCTCCTATGACCATACATAGTAACTGCTACTCTTTCTATGTCCACAGCATTAGGATTTTGTGGATTTATAAAAGACTCCATAAAAATTAAATGATACCAGCCAACTTTCTTGTAATTTGAAAGGTCTAAATTTTAGTATTTCAACACTGAATTGACTAAAATACTATCTAGAAAGAAATTTCCAAAGGGTAGGTGGTAAAAGAAGCTGTGAGCCTAAGTTTGTCTCAAGAGGTTTCTGTTCTATGAGTCTTTATTTCTCCATCTTCTGATTCCTCGAACCTTGTTTAATCTTGGTTTCAGAAATACAAGAGAACTTAAAAGTTCCTAAATCTTTTATCCTCAACCAGTTCATAAGCATTTTATCAAGGTTGCTTAAAACACCATCTTTAAAGTTTCTTTTGCTACAAGAAGAGCATAAGATAGCTTTGAGGATAGAGAGGGTCATAATACTTTCAACAAAAGTAGACCTTGGCAAAAGTGAAATTCTAGGAGCAGCTCAAGAAGATTTCAGAAACTGATAGGCATTACATTACAGACTGACATTTGGCCCAGGTTTAAGCAGTAGATGACCCACCATTACAGAAACTGACCCAGGTCATCTTCAAGGGTTAACAATGAGTGCCAATCACACACCACCGGACAAGACCAGTGCCTTTCTGTGTGAGTGACTAGGATTTAACTGTGTGGAATGAAATCAGAGACTTACAGAAGGAGAAGCACAGTGTGGAGGGGAAATTCACAGCATCATGTTGAAGCAGAGACCAGAGCCACCTCCTAGGACGCAGAGAGAGAAAGGAGAGCAGGCTTCAGTGTTGCTCTGCAAGTCTGTGTGGAGACTGAACGACAACACAGGGGGATCCACTGAGGTTGAAAAAACATGAAAAGACTCAATCCATATTGAATAGGGAAGTATTGGAAAGGTTTGTTTTCATTCCAACATAGAACAGAAACAAGAACCTTGAAAACTGCAGTGAAACTGAATTGTTCTCTGAACACATGATTCAGGGACTGCTTTTTCAGCAATATCACGATTACATTCTCATCAGATGAACACTTTACCCAGATCAGATGTTGTAGGAGACAGAGTTGTTATTTCTGTTCTTAGCAGAAATAAACTACAGGAGTTCTTGTATTGTTATATCTCCTATACAGTTTTTTTTTGGTTTTGTTTTAATTTTATGCTATTCTTTTAAGACAATTCTGAGATTTGTAAGTCCTGAGGTAAAAAAAATAAAAAAAATTTCCTGTACAGGGTGCTTTTTTTGTGGGAGCTATCACTGCAAAAGAGCTTCTACACTGATCATCTGCCGAATTTAAATTTTCTGAGTTTCTATGTACACAATTTCCAAAAGTGTTGTTAAATCACTATTGACTCTAACAGAAGCACAGTTATGCTTAACTTGGTTTTCTCATCAGAGTTTTTTGCTGATGCCTGAATTTTCGGCATTTTTTGCTCTACTTTCTTTCAATGAAAATTCTTAGATGTGTTTGATAACACATCTAACATGTCTGTTTGGAAAATGTTTCTAAAATTAAGACTACCTAAATAATTGGTGATGACAGCTTTTGATTATTAGATGTATTTCTAAGAACTTTTAAGCAATTAATAACTGAAAAAGTTAAGAATTTACACTAGATTTTTTCCAGCTTATATATCTCTGAAATGATTTTACATTACTGCTGTACTAACAATTGTATTACACTAGCAAGAATTAGAGTATTTTAAAATTCTAAATCTTCACTGGCTTCATTGTTTCAAAGTCCGTTGTTTGAAAAAATTGTACATGGACATAGCTTAAATTCCCAAATAAAATATTCAGAATACTAAGCTGCAGAATTCTGTCTTGTCATTTCAGAGCTACTGATTACCATTTTATTGTTTGATTAGTTCCTCTAGTCAAATTGACCTACCTACTTTTTTTCACTAACTGTTAAGGCCAAACTCTACTTTCTTAGAGTGAATTTATGTTACTGTTTCCAGAAGGTGTCATTTATACCCAGGGACAAAGTATAGGACTGTATTATGTACAACTTTTCTTAAAAATATGGATTTTAAAATATAATGTTATTTGACTAGTGTCCTGTAAGCTGTAAGAGCTATTTTCATTTGCACTGGTTATATTTCAATCAATTTGCTAATTCATTGCTATGTTTCTTCTTGCCTTCATTAAAGCACACACGTGAACGTGCTTGATATTCGCTTTTGCTCTTTTTGTGTGCTTGTTTGTAAGATATAAAACTTTGGAATTACTAGGTTATTACATTAGCTATTTAAAAGAAATCAAACTCTAGGCTTAGACTTAAAAATAATTTATATTTGGGGGTACATAATTATACAGTATATAGATAATGTAAGCAGATCTTAAGAATTTATATGCACTGCGGTCAGCAAATATCTGCTGCTCAAGAGCTACCTATTACATTCATTGGGTTGGAGGTCTTCTCACATTGATATTTCTATAGAAGCTAAGATTTTCATTTTCACATACACACAAAAGCCCCACTGACTTTTGTATACAGAGTATAAATGCATAGCTAGAGTATACGTCTAAACAGACATCAAGACGTAGGCATAAAGGCAGCAAGAGCCTCTAAAATTATGCCATGAGATATACATCTTCAGAAGTACATATCAAAAGATGATAAAGACCTGTTGCTGTGGCCAAAACCCAAAAGGGTAGAATTCCTTCTAACGTTCACTCACTATCTCTTTCTAAAAATCCCATAGTGAGACAATGAAGCATATTATAAAATGACCAAAATCACCATCCTAATGATAAGGTTCAGGAACCTGCATTTCAAGATGTGTCTGTATAAAAGATGAAACACGCTTATGCTGCACAAAAATACTTGTTTAAACCTGGATCAGTAAACAGCTGTAAGCCTTGCAATTCTAAATGCCACGTACCTGATTCACGCAGTATCTTTCACATCTCTGGTAAACAATACAGCTATTTCACCAGAATGATCAAAGTTCACCTGTCATCATGAGATACCTGCAAACAGCCATCAGTCGACATGTAACAGAGATGCTATGAGAATTAGTATTACCAAAATGTATTAACAACTGGCTGTATCTACACTGCATTACAAAAGAAATGAAACCAGAATCCATTTGGAGGCCTTGTATTTCTAGCATAACCATGCTGTCCTGTAATGCAGTATTGTCATTGCTAGTAACCAGCTATAAGCTATGTATGCAGTGAATTCGCAAGGCCTCAGGGCTCAGGCTTCTCAGACCTGCCCTGTCTCAACTTTTCTTGAACTGCCTGCAGCTTTGTCTTACTAAGTTTTGCTGTGACAGTAATTTTTCTGCTGATCAGCATTTTTTGTAATAGGACCAAGAAAAGCAGGAGTGTGAGCAAAACTCCCAAGAAAAGGGATAAAATCTAAGCAGCATGTACTAAGAAGTATGTGTGTAACAATTTTAACTTAGACTTTATATATACAAACTTATATAAATTTATATGTAAGGTGTGCTGTGTTCTGCCCATAAACAAGATTGTGAGTGTAGCAATAATGTGCAGCATGTTGCCTTCAAGCACTGCATGGTGTTACAAGGAAAATGTCTGAAACTCACAGCTGGGTGATGACAATAGCTTTGGTAAAAAGTGACAAATACTCTCAAAATTATTTCATCCATCCTCCCACTATCTGAAAGTAATTGACAAAAAAACCTGCTGAAAAGAACATTTCTTAATTCTTTCCTACTTTCCCCAAGCTACCTGACATACTCATGCCATTTAAAGATTTCTCAGAACATGTCTGAGTTCAGATGGCAGAATATAAAACATTTTAATCCAGGAAAAAATGTAATGAGGTACTTTACTCGGTAACTATAACATAATATCTAACCTGTCAACAAAGTAATATTTTAAAATGGTACCTGTCACAGAATATAACGTTATAGGAATATGTTCGTGCTCAACTGGTTTTACCAATGTTTTTAAGAAAAACTTTAAACAAAGCAATGTTTCAAAGAATGCATTATCTTAAGGTTGATGATGACGCAGAGATCCTTAGGTAAGGGACAAGATACAAAGAAAAATTGCTTATCTGGTTTCTGATAGCTAGATCTAGTATTTGCAATCTATATGACTTCTTAACTAAAATCACAGTGGCTAAATCTGTGGATTATTGAAAAACTAATTTCTGAATTTCTTTTACAAAAATATTGACAAAGATTATTAGAAATGTTTAGGTATCTGGCAGGTAACACACCATCTTCCTAAAGGGTTGCACTGTGACCATTTACAGATATGGTTTAAAAATGTTCAAAACTCACATTTCACTCAAAAAATACTCTCCCATCCCCCAGTTACTTACAAAGATATATTCTGATTGAATAAACTTTTTTTATGTGGCTCCTACAATACATCAGTATAATTCTTTTACTGAGAGAATCAAATCTAAGAGCACTTCACTGATGAAGTCCAACCATTGCATCACTCATCCCTATTTCACATTTCTTGCCTTACTCTGTGGGGGCAGGAGAATTTCCCTCCTTTTTGGAAATACGTAACAAACTCCAAGTTTTTATCCACCTCTTCTCTGACTTTGTGTATTTTATATGCCAGATTTTTGTTCTTGAGGCACACTGCTCACCTTCATTTTAAACAGAGCATTAAGTAAATATAAAATAATCAATAGAAGAGGTAAAAACAACAATGCATATATTGGAATTTTAATATAGAGTCTGAGATCATCTAATCAAGAAATATGCAGTACATTCCAGATTAGTTAATCGGTCTTGACTGACTCAGATGTAATGGCCAACGAACAGATTTCCATACTGTGCTAAGACAGGGCATCCCTACTCCTTCTCCCTTTTATTAGCCACAGATGTAACTAACCCAGATGTTTTAAAATTAGTAAGGACTGCAATTTAATTTGCATTGATTGGCACTTCTTATTTGATATACTCACATAGACTGTTTTTCTTTGCCTGAGCTGCTTACACTAAAACACCCACAAATTCTATAACACACAGTACCATGAACAGCGTTAAGATTTCTCTTTGCAGTTCAGTCCTCATTTCATTCCCTTTTAATTTCAGAGAAGATTCTGAGAATGTGATAGGATAGCCTGGGATTTTTTCCTTTTTTTTTTTTTTTTGTATGTAAACTTAAAATTACTGCTATAACCAGTAAAAATACAGACAAATACCACAAATGTACCCCAAAAGCATATTACAAAACTTATTCAAGACCACTGTACTTAGCTGAGGCAAAGGTCCGTTTTGCACAATCTGCTCTGAGAACAACCAGTAAGTAACAGGTAGTGAGGTGTGTGAGAGGTAAAAATATAAACCAGCTCATTCTATGGTGCATCCTTTCAGTTTCTAGCACCTGTGCCTGTTAATTCAGAGACAGTGTAAATTCTCACTGTATATGTGAAGTGATATTAAAACTACATTGTTATCTTTCCATCTTGACAACAGCCAACATCTTGACTCCATTAAGAGTAGGATTCTATTATACTAAGTACAGTACAAACATATAATCTCTGCCATAAAGAATTATCTAACAAAAATTTACTTGAGATAATCTACAGGGCTAAGAGGAGTTTAGGAATGGGAGGGGAAAAAAATAATACAAAAAGTTTGCCTTACATGGCTTTTCAGAGAAACTCTGCTGCAAAGAACAGAAGTTTGGTATACAAACTGCTATCTTTTTCAACTGGTTAATGGCCATCCTTTGTGATTTAATTTGTGCAGTAAGATTGTAGAGACTATGTTTTGTTTGGTTTTGTGCAATAACTGGCTAATCAAAAGTTTCTTGATGGAGATCTCTCGAGCTGCAAGACAATATTTAATTCCAACTATATACAGCATATAAAATTACTTCCTAAGGGATGCAGGCCTTCTCTCCTTTTTTAATCCTAGAAAAGATGTTTTAGTAAAAATAATCTATTTGATAAAAATATGTCAGCATAAGTTATAATGTACATAAGTGAAACTTCTAAGAATTACATAGTTGGATATTTTTCAGATTTTGTTTGCAACTTCTTTGCTTTCAATTCATGACAGTGTGAAAAAAAAACCCAGTAAGTGTACTTTGAAAGAAAGATCATAATTCTCAAATTAAAACCGCCTGTTTATTTAATTTGACAGTAGTCTGGGTACAGTGATAGTGTAGATTGTATGAGCAAAAAAAAAGGTACTTTGCTGAAGTGTAAGACTCACTCAGAGACCACTGACTCTTATTCTCACTGAGCTGCCCACATGAACTTTCATTATTTGCCTTCAAAAACCTTATAAGCTTTAGTTTATTCAGATGATAAATCCCTTGTAAGCGGTATAAATCCCTATCACTGCTAACTCATTGTTTCAAATTAAAAATATAAGTTGTACAATGTAGGATTCAGTTCAAACTATTCAGAGAACATTTCAATTCTTAATTGCACAAGGGACGTGGTTTTTTTCCTACAATAGCTCTTCTGGATGCAAAGTTACAACACTGGCAATGTTGCAATTTACAAAGGTGCTAATGAGCTGCTTTAAATAACACAGATTATTGCAGTAACGTTCTTCTGTTGTGATTTTACAGTAGCAAAGGAGTTTCACGCAATATGAGAGAGCATCATAATTTGCTTTTCTATTTTCTTTCTTTACTTCAGATAGAAAAAACTAAGAAAAGTGTCAAATAAAATGACACTAATTTATTTTTATCAAATATTCCCCTATTAAAGCTTATTTTCTAATGCAAAATAAGCAAATGGAAAGAGGAGGGGGGAATTCCTTCTCTGGGTAAATACAAACTTCCTTTATTGCTTTTCAGAATGTTACATGTTTCCAAAATGACAGCAATACTCACGTGCCATTTTAGTCAAGTATTTATCAAAATATATTTATGGGTTTAAACACTGAAAAACATTCAGATGGGGCATGTTTTATATTTTGTTTCTCACATTGCACTTTTTTTAGGCAATGTGAAAGAATATTGGGGTTTTTTTGCATCAGAGATTATCATTTATAGAAAAAAACAGATGCTTGATGGCGACCCTTCAAATGCATAAGGGACCCGGCAAACAGCAAAAATTGAAAATTTTCAAAGAGGGAAAAAATTCTTTTAAACAAATGTAACAGTTCCAGAAACCATGGTAGGATTCAGATCATTCAGTCTAAGTGTGTATGAAGTTACAGCAATTTCCAAAGAGAGACCAAAGCCAATTGAAAGAAATAGCACCTCCAGTAATCTACAGATTACACTATACCAAATGCAATCACCAGCATCAATAGGCATACCACTTTTATGTTACAGGCACACTGAACCCCTTATAGCAAAGATGAATTTCATCTACTACCTAAAATGTCAAATCTCTTTTAAGTGCTTGTTGTTTCTAAGGACAACAGCTATTGTTATATTATGAATATTCTTAACCGAGATCAATGACAATGCTTGTTTATTTGGGCTTTTTTGCTTTTAAGGGAGTTAGATTGGGAGAAAATTGACTGCACAGTCTACATATATATCTCCAAGGTGATACTGGGCTATTTCACAGAATCCCTGTTCCAGTAGCCCTTTATTACTCTCCATAACGGTATGACCAATCTTGATGGTGTTTTCATATGTGACTGAAATTTTGCGGTTTAATTTTCTGAGGCTTCTCTTCCTTCTTCTCCTACCACCTATGACCCTGTTGCTACTGGGTGGTTCGACATTAGTCCTCTGACCCTTCCCTCCCCAAACTTCAGCAGCCACTACAGGCAGCATTTGGTCATGAAAATGCCTATTGGGGCTTTATAGGTAGTCTTTAGCCTAAGTGCTATGCCTAAAGAGACTGTGGTAGGATAATCAAATTTATCCTAAACTGTATTACAACATGCAACTTAAATTTTATGATTTAATGGCAACCACATCTTAAATACATAAATAAATCATCTTGGTTGTTTTAAAAATACAAAATATAAAGAGGTCCCGTCATGTAAAATAATTACTAAGTATTTCTCAAAAATCAAGCCTGATAAATACTCACGTATGCCCTAAATGTTCTGTGTTCTCTGAAGACATCACGTTTCATGTATTTCACTTTTCCTAGAACAGCTGCCTCTCATTTTACGTTAGGCATTCAAATGGGCTGTTGGATGTTCCACTACAAGATTAATTTCTGCAAAACGCTACAGGTAACAAGGGTAAGATGTCTGAGAAGAGACTGGGGATCTGAGAAATCATATATGACAACAGTAATGTGGAATCTATTGGATAATCACATTATCATTTGAAATTCTCCAAATGTCAACCATGGAAAAATAATATTTCACAGGTTTTCACAGTTTTATTCACTTTTCATGGAAATCCAGTAAAACCACAGAAAACAGATGGAGAAACAATCAGGAACCTGACAAAAATGTAAATATAAAATTTCACACAACTGAAAATGTTTTGCAGATTTACCGAAGGAATACTTTGATATTGTTTCAACTGTTAGAAAAACACCTAGTTTAGGATTTCAAATTAAACAGCTTATTTGCATAATGTGGTATCTGTGATTGCTAGTTATTCTTTAAATGGGTTTGGAAAGCCAAACTGCAGAACCTGATTTAGAATCACAGGAAACTACCTACCTACACAGCTTTCCTTGAGATTCACCTTTCAGGAAATCCTTATTTTTGCTCCACCTCATTAGACAAAACTTTCTGCAACTTGTTGAGATACTCTGAGAATCCAAGTGAAGGAAAACTGGTACTCCCATTCTCGTTGATATTATTTCTTATTTAGTAAACTAAAATTTATCAGCACAGAAAGACAACAAACCATATATTAAAATGCAAGTATAATTGAGATTTATCATGAATGTTTTCTAGAACCCCCAGTCAAAAGCATTTTGACACACATTTCCGCTGTGTACACAAGTTCCTAGGGGCACAATAAAACGACAACCTCAGTGAGATGACAGCAGTCTCAAAAATACCAATAGCAATTGAAAGCAATGCTATTGTGAGAATGCTATGTTGCAGAAGTTAGACTGTGGAAGAACACAAAGCTTACTCCATCCCTGCTAATTTGGACTAAATAGAGAATGATTTCCTTTGGTAAGAGTGATTTTTCAAACAAAAGCTGGTTTTCCTATGAAAAAATCATTAGTTCTTGGGTTTCTAAATTCTTTTTTTCATTTTCAAACATCTCCCGTCTAAGAATAATGTATTTCAAAGTAGGGGATTTTTGTTGTCTTTTGTCCATGTGACAAACACTTATCTACCACGTACTCTTTCATGAACCACATAAATGTTTTCCTGATGTTAAAACTTTCAAGATTTTAGATCTGAGAGCCTTCTCATCACTAAGCTCAGAAAGTTTCAGAACACACACATAACACTAGGCCAGAGCTGAACTTACAAGCTTCATAATTGGGTGTGTGTGTGTATGTCTGTGTGTGTAGTTATTTATGCCCTTCTTTAGTGAAGCTGTTCTTTGTATTTTCTATATAAGAACATTCACATTGTTTCCTTCAGCCTCATTCAGATGCAGAAGTTATACCACATTGTTTCCTTTATTTAATTCGTTTGAGATATCTTTAGGATATGATTCCACATGACTGACTGACATTTTTTGGCACTGATATCCAAAGAAATAATGTTTATTTCTTGATAATATATGCCATCACTGCATACATCCCTTCCCATCTTTCTTTCTAATCACTTTTTTTTGTAAAGTTGATTCACTTTTTTTTTTTACAGGTTTGCCTATGGGTTTGGACACATTGATTGCTTTCTTGCAATTGTATTTTTATGTCTGCCATTCTTCTTGATCTAATTTAATCAGTAAGACAGTGCATTTAAGCATTCTCTGATTAATATTCTGACCTTAATGCTATCATAAGCATAAGGGAAAAGCTCGTATAATGGATGCCTCTATCATTTCAACATCATTTTTGTGTGTGTATATGTGAAGGTATATGTTAAAATAGTTCCAGTCTCTGCTTTTAAGTCAATTTATGGAATTTTGACAAAATTTTCAGTATTCTTCTAGTCCATTAAAAACCTTCTTTGAGTACAGCACTAAATTACTCTTCATCTTTTTCTGTTCTCTTGCCCCATGTTCAGTGATGTCTTGGATATTGTCTGAATAAAAAAAAAATCAACAAAATCTACCAATTGTGTTTCATTCAAGTTCTGAGGGAAAACTTACTCTAATTGAATTTTGATGCGGCTGTCCCTTCCCTTCTTTTCCCAGACTTTTTTAACTTTATGACTGCTAATCACCTTAAAAATTATCTCACTTGCTCTCCTATTAAATGGTCAATGCATATGATTTCCACATATTAGAGATATTGGAAACATTCTTCTCCATTAATGTTGAAACGGCTATGAAGATTTCATGCTATAGTGCAATTCTCCTGAAATTAGGCCTTGATAAAGATAAAGTGGAATAATGAGATTTCTTTTTAATTAGGAATTCAGAATTCTTGGTGGTGTCAGCACTATTTTTCTTTAAATTATGAAAACTATATTAATTCAAAGAGTTTTCAAACTTAACATTTTCTGTTCCATTATTTTGATGCCAATTCGGTAATGGTTTTGCTGCTTACATCCCACTGACAACTTCCAATCCACATACTAGTCAAGTATCGCTAAAGCTTTTTAACAGCTTCCTTTGGTATTGTCAATTCAGAAGATGATCAGAACAAAAAAAGTACCAAACAATACAAGAAAGGTTTTGCATGCCAGATTTCTAGCGAGTAAATGCATATCGATTTAATCTCCTTCCTTCAACATACTAAATTCATTGTTTTCTAGTCATTATTATGTAGTATTTGATACACTCTGATGCTGCAAAGTCTTGTCCACATGCCTTGAAGAAAGTCCTATTTATGTGCTTGAAGTCTTGAGAGTGTGTGTTGCTGAGCCAAAGGCCTAGTTTATAAACTTCTTAAATACCAAGCTCCCTTCCAACTCTAAATCCTTATTTCCAGTTCTAAAATTTTACACTGCCTTGGAAAATTGTTTCTTTGGTGCTAAATCCAGGGTGGAGGTTAACTCATTCAACCTTGCAGCGTGGAGAGCAGAGAAATTGAAGCATGTATAAATGCTGTAGCAAAGCATTTCAGTAGTCTTCAAATCATTCAAAACTTTCATGCATATGATAGTTATACAAGATCTTAATTTTAATAGTTCCCAATAATAATAATAGCGCTCATTAGCCTCAGTTGAAATTGAAGAAAGTCAGAGCATCAGATAAGGATATTTTGAAACCAATACCTTGTTCATACCTTTCTAAATTACTGTCAATTTCTTTTCAAAACTTGCCTTGAAAAAAATCTGATTTTTAGCCCATAGTAACCCCATATAAACCCACAATACTTAACCTGATAAACTCCCTTATTACTGATTAGTGTTCTCCACTGTTATTGATTTCTTTGTTTAAAGCAAGCTATATTTTATAGAGCCAATAAAAAAAGCCAATATGGGCTTTGTTGAACAGAAATGGATTTCCTGAGTTATTCTGTCACATCAGACCTCCATGTCGCAAAACTGCCTTCATAAAATTATTGATCCCTGTCTTAGAAGCCTCTTCTTATTTGACTTTTGTTTCCTGTATTTCCCGTGAAAGACAGCTTTTACTTGCTAGGAAGCTTTAGCAAGACGTTAAGGGTCTTCTAATTTAGTTATTTTTATTCATGACCAGGCTATAATTATTAATCTTTTTTATAATATTTTATTTAGTTCTTTTCCTTTCTCAGTGAGCAACCCTGTTTGTATTTATAGACAACAATCATTCAATCCTCCTTGCTATGTCAATCATGCCAAGTTATTCACGTGTATGGAAGACATTTCTCTCCTTCAACGTTTTTGCTAGCAACTTTCACTCTTCTAGGGTGCTGAGAGTCTGTACACATTTGATCTACTACATCTTGACAGGGTGGAAGGGAGAAATCAAGCACAAGCCCCGAATCTTGGTGCTTAGATACCTCTCTTTATTTAGAGCTATAAGCAAATTGCTTACCCAACCGTTGTGGTTTAAGCCCAGCCTGCAACAAAGCACCACAAGGCCGCTCTCTCACTCCTCCCCCATGGTGTGATGGGGAGGAGAAAATAAAACAAAAAGCTCATGGCTTACCACAAGGATAGGGAGGGATCATTCACCAATTATGGCCGTGGGCAAAAAAACCAAACTCAACTTGGGGAAAAAACCAAATCAATTTAATTTACTGCAAATTAAATCAAAACAGGAAAATGGGAAGTAAAACCAAATCTTTCCCCTACCCCTCCCTCCTTCCCAGCTCAACTCCACTCCCGATTTTGTTTACCTCCTACCCCGCAGCGGCGCAGGGGGACGGGGTCAGTTCCTCACACGTTGTCTCTGCCGCTCCTTCCTCCTCAGGGGCAGGACTCCTCACTCTTCCCCTGCTCCAGTGTGGGGTCCCTCCCACGGGAGACAGTCCTCCACAAACTTCTCCAACGTGAGTCCTTCCCACAGGCTTCAGTCCTTCACGAACTGCTCCAGCGTGGGTCCCTTCCACGGGCTGCAGTTCTTCAGTCACAGACTGCTCCAGCGCAGGCTTTCCCACGGAGTCACGGCCATCTTGGGGGGCATCCCCCTGCTCTGGTGTGAGCTCCTCCCCGGGCTGCAGGTGGGCATCTGCTCCCCCGCTCCCCTCCATGGGCTGGGGGGGGACAGCCTGCCGCCTCACCACGGGCTGCAGGGGCATCCCCTCCTCCCTCTCTTTCTTCACTGACCTCGGTGTCTGCAGAGGGGTTCCTCTCACATTCCAATCCCCCTACTCACTGCAGGTTCCCCTTCTTAAATCTGTTCTCCCAGAGGCGCTGCCACTGTCGCTGATGGGCCTGGCCTGGGCCAGCAGCGGGTCTGACTTGGAGCCAGGGAAGCTTCCAGCAGCTTCTCACAGGAGCCGGACCTGCAGCCTCTCCCCCACTACCAAAACCCACCACACAAACCCAAAACAGCAACTGAAATGTGCCATTTCACAAGGACTGCGCAGCTGACAGTCAAGGAGGGAGATTTCATGAGGGAAGATAGCGGGCAGACTGTATGGACTGCAGATTCCTGGAACCGGCCTACTCCTCTGCAAAGGGAGGGAACTCTACCTTTGGTTGGTGCAAGCGGCAGGCTGCTCCTCCGAAGGCCGCCCTCCAAAAACAGTCCTGTCACCAGCCGAGGGAGGCAGCCAGAGAGAGCGGTGACCCTGAAAGACATTAAAGCGGCTCAAAAAACCCGAACCACACAGTTATTTCTTTCTCCTAACCATAGCTCTTAACCCAGCATCTACTGTTGGTTACAGTGGAGGTTCACAGGTGTTGAATAGCTTTGAAAAACTACTTGCCTATGAAATACTCCGAAGAAGTTTGGTCGTCTTGTTGGTGATAAATAGCCTTAGTGAGTATACCTGTGCTGACTTTAGCAGGCCTGATCTCATAAAATTATATCAGATTTTACAGAGATTCCAGTGGTAAAACATTTCATTATTTATTTTTAGTCTACATAGAATTAAAAAAACAAACAAAAATGTATGTTTTTTTCTTACTTGGAGAAGTAGAACAAGCTGTATAGTTATATTCAGAACAGAGAAACTTAATTTTAACAGCTCCAGCCAGAAGTAGGTCATGATTAGTATTTTGTTTTGTCATAAGCTTTACTTTTTCAGTGGAATTCCTTACTGCAAACATTCCCTTCATCTTCTAGGAAGAAATTTTGATCACTTCCAAAATTATGACGATAGAATATTTCTTATTTTTTGTGATCATAAATCAACAATAAACAACTTTGATGCATTTCAGCTCTCCAGAGGTACAAATGCATTACTGAGAATAAATATTGTCCTGTTGCTACAATATGAATAATTCATCATGACTAAGATCTCTTCATCTTTATTTTCCACTATGCCTCTTCTGAAATGCAGTCTTGGGAACATAATTTATAGAAAGTGTACATTTCCTATGTACTTTATCTTACTTTGTAATGTCATTCTCTACTTTAAACACTGAAAATGGCATGCCAATTAAATTTAATTATAAGGTATCCATTTTAAAACATATGCTCAGAACCTGTGTGCTTATTAATATGTTATTTGCCATTATCAGCTGGAGTAGTATGCTATTTATATGCAGGACTATTGTGCTTTGTACACTTTCTTTACTGGCAGTGTCCATGACAAACACAAAATCATATATGATCTAGCAAGTAAAATAATAAACATTAATTTACTCAGCATTTAGTATGCATGCTACCTAAAAAAGAAATGGATGTCACTTAATGCAATGGTAGGTTTTTTAATACTCCAGCAATGGAAAAATACAGTGAGTTTTTACCTATGCCATTATTTTAAATTCTAAACGTATTTTCAGAAAAGTAATTTTTTCTCTTTACTTAGTAAGCTGTTTATCATAGTTTCAATTTGTTCACTCTCCAAATCAAGATTTTTTTTATTGATTGTGAGATTTGTATTGTTATTCTTCACTTCAAAGATCATAGTCTTTTGTCTCCTACATCACATTCTGTGTTTGATCAGAGGTCTATTATTAAAACACATTTTTGTTTTATGGAAAATATTTGAAGTCCTATATAAAGTCACAGCTATCTTACTGTAAAAACAATTGCTCTGAAACAAAGGTGCTTTTCCTTTTTTTTTTTAATTCAACAAACAATAAACTTTTCTGTGCTGAATTAAGATGATTTAGGTTTTTCATGAAGAGAGAAAAAACATTGATGATTATTTAAAATAAACCTTCAACCCAATACTGTGTTGATTTTTACAGGGGAGCTTGTTAGTTGTTCAAGCTGCATACCCTCGTTGCAGATTGGATGACTCACTGAGTAAAAAACGCAGTTAATGTTAATTCATAGAATCATAGAATTATGGAATGGTTTGGGTTGGAAGGGAACTTAAAGATCATCTGGCTCCAACCCCCCGCCATGGGCAGGGACACCTTCCACTACACCAGGTTGCTCAAAGCCCCATCCAACCTGACCTTGAACATCCCTCTCCATCTTTCCTGTAGGCCCCCTTTAGGTACTGGAAGGCTGCTCTAAGGTCTCCCTGAAGCCTTCTCTTCTCCAGGCTGCACAACCCCAACTCTCTCAGCCTGTCTTCACAGGAGAGGTGCTCCAGCCCTCTCATCATCTTTGTGGCCCTCCTCTGGACCTGCTCCAACAGGTCCATGTCCTTATGTTGGGGGCCCCAGAGCTGAACGCAGTGCTCCAGGTGAGGTCTCACAAGAGCAGAGCAGAGGGAGAGAATCATCTCACTCGACCTGCTGGCCACACTTCTTTTGATGCAGCCCAGGATACGTTTGGCTTTCTGGACTGCAAGTGCACATTGCTGGGTCATGTTGAGATTCTTGTCAACCAACACCCCCAAGCCCACCTCCACAGGGCTGCTTTCAATCCAGTCATCACCCAGCCTGTATTTGTGCTTGGGATTGCTCAATAGCTTTCTCCATGTTTAGGCTGTAAGTATTTTAGTTCATGCTAAAATATTGGGTAAATGTGGAGAAAAATTTACTCTAGACTTCAATACAGGACAATGAACTGTATGTTTGTACTCATGAGAAATTAATGTAAATTGCTTCAGATATCGGTACATTTGGAAACCGATGCTTCTTAAGAAGTGCATATAATAGAAATAAAGGAGATATACAAGTGATTGTTGGTAGAAACAGTAGGTTAGTGAATTATCTGCATAGTTTAGGAGTGCTACCATATGTTCAAATTTGCCTTTGGTCCTTAGCAGAACGTACTGATCTCAAAGCTGTCCCAAGCAAATGAATATGCAAGACAAGAAAATGAGAGTGTGGCATTTGAAAGTCAAAGCAGTTTATTCACTGTAGCTTGTGAACTCAAAGGAAAAAAAATCAAAATGGAAAAGGAGAAAGGAATTTTACTTTCTGTGTTGAAAAAGTAGCAGAAAAAATAAATGGAGATGTTTTAAGATGACACAGTAACTGATGATCAAAGTACTATGGGTGCATTGAAAGAAAGAATGGCATTTAAATTTGAATGAAAATCAAAATGAAATCTAGGAATAGCAATGAAAAGGAAAATACTAGAAGTAGGAAAAGACAATGCTTAAAGGTTACAACAAATCTGAAAAAAGTTGAGAAATAAAAATGTATCTGATGGTCTAATAGCTAGGGAAAATTCAAAAAGGAAAGCCTTCAAAATCTTTCTTTCTACAGTCATTAGGTGGGAGTTTTAAAGAAGCAAGGCGACAATTAGTGCTTTTTTCTCTTGTTTGTTTCATAGAACAGGTGTTTAATTCTGCAAGTGTCTTTTAAAATCACAGCCCAAAGGACTTTCAGCATGTGTAAAACTAGGACCGCAGTAACAAAGAGCTCAGCAATGAAAAAAATAACAATACTGAAGAAGAAATGACCAAAAAAAAAAGTTAGTAAGTTAGTAAGTGTATTTAAAGCTATCCATAGCTGAGCAGACCTATTTTTTTGTATATGATAATCTTTTATTTCAGGAACCCAACCTGTAACAAGTGACAGAAAATCCAGTTTGCACTACCAAAGGATGCCTTCTTGCACTTTCAGCTGCATTTTAAGGAATTATCTAGTAAAAAAATTACTTGTTTCTATACAGCACCTCCAAATGCACATACGCTTGCTGTCAATGAGTGTTATTTCAATAAAAGAAGAACAGTGTATAGGTTTACAATATGCTCATGTGTAATTTTTCAGGGATATCACTATTGTTCCATGTTAAATCTGAATATGACTTTTTATTTGTGTAACGGGAGAGATTCCTGATACTTATCATCTCTTTGCTTTTAACAACTATTTTATCATGCATCATAGGATAGGGCTATTGCTTGCAGCTGTGCATTTGATAAAAATGAAATTTGCACTTTTACCAATATAAAAAACAGTTTAACTGCACACACAGCAATGATATTTATCATGATTTGCTCATCTGAGCTGATCAAAGTCTCATCTGTACCATCAGAAAAGCAAAACAACAATAATCAATTACCAAATCCCATTAAAAGTGAAAATGAGGATTAACCTCATGTTACAGCAGTCTCTCTGACTCATATTGTTAATCATGTTTTATAAACAATCGTCAAATCTATGGTCCAGTATGGATGTGGAAGCCTTCTCACAAAATATTCAGCATGCTCACTAATTCCTTTCCTTCTGTTCTGAACATAGGGACATGTTCATATTCCATATTTAATCGATTTCAATTTAGAAATCTGGAAAATCCTGGGATAAAATACTAATTTGAGTTAATGAACCAATAAACTGTTCATCTCTCCACAATTAAAAAGTGTGGGTTGTATAATCCTCTTTCTGTAGATAGGGATGTTTTTTTAACTGAATATCCTCAAAGGGAGTATAACTGTACTCTTCTTTTGTCTTTTCACCACACTAGGCTGTTTGAAAAGTTGATAGAAGCGTGTGTGAGCTCAAATGGCCTCTTCCCAATCTTTTAGTGCCTAAATCATAACGAAGATTTGATATAGAATTGTAACGCTAGCAATCTGCTAATACCATGGTGAAAGACCTATTATACATAGAAGGAAGGGTGTCACTAAGAGCAGGCAAAGACAGAATTAGTGAAGGGAATGTAAGAGATGCCTCAAAATACTATTTTTCTTTGCATTTGTCAATTTATCAGGAATAAACCAAGGGCAGAATTTTCTTTGTTCTTATAGGAATTACAATTCAATGAGAACTTAAAACTTTTTTCTTACCCCTCTGACATTTTTTCCATGATACATATCTCTTTGAGGTCCTCAAGCTCCAAGTCAGCACACCTACTTTGGCTATGGCTTTTCTGGAAACAGCCTTCGACAACCTACATAAAGGAAAATGGAATGCAGATGAGAGTCACTCAGAAAATTAATACTGGATTTTTACTTCCAAGCTAAAAAGATTCTTTGATTTTGGTGGACATCTTGATGCAACCATTCCTGCCCAGCTGGATGCCATTAAGAATCACAACCAGATTGCCACAGGGCATCCTGACAATGGTATTTAAAAACCCATTAAGACAAACCTTTAGTGCGACTGAGAGTTTATGAAATTAAATTCAGAAGGAAAAAGGCTCACTTCCAAATTAAAATAGCAGAAAAAGAGCTTATTTTAAAATTGTTCCAAAGAAGTTTATATAAGGCCATTTGACTATTCCGTTATGATTTTTTATTTTTTTACAATTATGGGCAGCTGGTGGGGGGATGGAGGGATGCAAAGGGAAGAGGAAAAAACAAAAGTAGTAACAGGATCCTGTAAAATGAATGTGTTGTTTGTAAGATAGGAATAACATTAGAATTCAAAGAAAACATGCTCAAAGTTTGCTATTTCATTTTAAAAAGACCTACATACTAAACAATCAAAAGCACATTTCAAATTTAAAATTAATATTTAAATTACAAAAATACCCAGAAAGTTATCATTAGTTACCAAGAATTTATCTCAATGTAAGAAGATTATTCAATTATTCTTTTCATTAAACTATTGCAGAAGCCATGATCATACGCTGCTTTTATAAGCTTCCTCATAGGCAAGCTATATTACATAGTTATTGGATATAAGACAAACCAATAACAAATGGAAAGACATGGTAGAGTCACAAAATTTAATTTTATGAATGTATGATGTGGATTTCCAGTACTGGTAATTTGAGGTACAGGGACACCAACTTTTAATTTGGCCTGTAACTCCTCTTTCTATGCTTTTCCAAATTTATTTTCAGATCAGGCTTAGACTACATTTTCTCCTATAATGTTTTTGGATAACTTTGATAAAAGAGCATAATAGAAGCTCATTTCTAAAACACAGACAACAAAAAAAATTACATATGTAAAATAAGCAAAGATCATCTACTTCATACATAATATTTAGATTTATAAAGGCAGCATAGTTGCATTTCTTTGTTGTCAGGAGCTTCCCTTGTATCACATTCAAATCACAGAAAGAGAGAGATCTCTTGGGAGCTTCTTCCACCTCCCCCTTCTTCAACTTATACTTCATATTCCTTAATAATATTTTGCACAGAGGTTTCTACTGATTAACAGATAGTCTACAACTTTTATTAATAAACAAATGAACTCACAGGAAGGAAGTAGCTAGTCAGGTTTTTTGACTTCATTAACACACATTGTATGTGTAGCAATAGAAGTGTGAGATGCAATATTTGCTATAAGAATGATACATCAGGGAAAAATAATGATGTTCAGTTTATGCTCTAGTAGTTTGAACAGAAACTAAGTACTAAGGGAAGTCAAATAGGCCAATAAATTGAAAATAAAGAAAACAAGAAAAACATAAAAAGGTAAAATACCAACAAAACACTGAACTTTACAAAGTAATCAAACACAGTCTTACCCATTTATTTAGTCCTGATATTTCACATTAAATCCTCCACACTTACTTGGAAATTATGTATTTACTCTAAAGAACATGTAAAAAAGAATATCCATCATTATTTATCAGAAAACATGAAATTAATTTGTGATGATGACTAATAATAACATGAAACTGAATTGGCGCTATTTGAAAATTTTGTTGGCAATGTTCTTGAAATACATTTCAATTAAACATAACAGGTTGAATCTCATTCACAATATGAAAATTCTTTGCTTTTTATTATGTGTCTCTGTGTGAAAGCAAGTATGTCTAGGCCTACTAATTTCAAAAGCTGCATAACTGGGTTTTAATTTTATCCAATTCATTAAGTACAGAAAAAAAAATCATTTCTTTGTATCTAAAACTAAAGTATGGAAACTCTTGGATGAACTTAAGTGTGTATATATATAACTGGTGTATGTTATGTCACAGACATGAACTTCAGTTCTGTTAGACAGTTTTAGCTTAAAAAAGGATATGGAATAATATGAAATGTCAAGTATCTATTTTCCATTTTCAAAGAGGTTTTTGAGTATTCTGTTTCAATGTCTTCAAAGTGAAACTTAGCTCTTTATCACAAAGCACCCTTCTTTCAGACCTTGACTTAAATTAGAATAACAACACAACATGCAAACAAACCAAATTATTTTAAATTATTGGTCAAATACAATCCTTTACTATATCCCCCTTTTCCTTTTTTTTTTTTTTTTAGTTGATCTTCCCCTTCTCCTACAAATAGCCTTTACACCTCCCACCAGAAATATTTCCTAACTTTTCATGCCACCTATTTTTACTATAACCTCTGGCCTAGACGATTCATCATCTACTAAGTTCTCCAGCATGTTGAACTGCCAAACAAAAGTTTTGAGGTTACAGATAAACAAATAAAGAGAAAATGAGCTCTAAGGACCATTTTCATTTGTAATGACTTGGAGATTTTTTTTTTTTATACTGTGCCTTACAGAATTCTAATAAATGCTTAATTCTAATACCTTTTCTGCTGTTTCCATTTAAAAAAGAGAATTTTCATGAATAAAAAATTATAACAGCATTTGCCTATATATTAAAATTTTAAAAAATCCAGTATATCTTCTTTATACCTATGATTTATGAAAATAAGGTTGCATACTTGCTGGTTGTTTCCATATATTCATTTAAGAGTTTATCTTTTATTTTATGAGCACTTCGCTCTGGGTGTTCAAAGGCTATGTATAGCTTTCACAGATGGAGACAAGAAGCAGTGAAGCATAGAGAGAAAGCAGGAGAGATTCTCACATGACTAACTCTGCTCTGCTTCTCATTTCATGTGAAACATCCCATGATAAGTAAGAGCTGCCGAACGTGCACATCCATATTCCACTTTTGACAACATCAGTATTTTGATCAGCCAACAGAATATTCAAATACATTCAAGAAACTAGATCCCTAGTGACCTGTGGTAAGGTGTCAGCACGCCTGCTGTTTATTGGCATAAGAGACTCAGCTGAGTAAATACAATCTGGTGTTTTCAGTGAAGAAAAAAAAAAAGCAAGGAGACAGACAAATGTATTTGGCACTTGGCAAACATATTAAGTCTAAACCAGGGGGGGCTTTTCTCATATGTTTAAGGAGTATAAAATAAGATATTGATATTAATGATGGTAGAGACATGGGACTAAGGAATAGCTAACTCGATTCAAATTGCAAGATTTTATACCTTTGGATGTCTACTTACAAAGCCAGTGGAATACATGAATTTCCTTTTGCTTTTATTTTGACCAAAACGAGTTCCCCAATACACCATTCGTTATACACAAAATATGAAGTAAGACAGTGAAACATCTGTAATAAATGCAGGATAAGACCCCTAGTTCCAGCTTTTTCAGGGTCCACAATTAATTCTGAAGCTATTCATTATCTCTTTAGAGTGTTAGCAAACATTTTGTTGAGTCCAAAGCAGGGCTTTTTTCATAGCAGAGAGCATTCAATAAAATATGGCTACTGCCCCAAAGAGCCTGTCATCTAATTTATCAACAAATACAGCAAATGAGAAGGAAAACAGTAAAAGCAACAACATAAATGAAGATGAGAAATAACGATAAGCACAGGTTAAAGTTAGAATCACTGACAATATTATAAATTACATCTCAGAAGGCAATAATTTGCAATGTACTAGGATATGCTTCAGCTATAAATCGGAAAATAATGAATGTCAAGCACTGTTTTTCATTTGTATAACTTCATTGTACATATCCTTCTCTTCTTATAGACCACAGCTTGAGCACTGAAGCAGCAACCTCATCTTCCACTAAAATGACTTTACACAGTCTAGTAAAAGAACTAATTTTCAGGGATAGTGAAGTAATAATGCAAGTCTTCCTACATTTTTACAATCAAATATGACAAAGTCCACTGTCTTTTGTGGAAATTTCCTTTATCATCCTTTGCCAGCCTCCTGGAAAGGAGACTTTATGTAGTGAAAGACATATTCTAGCTCATTTGAAAGAATCACTCAACCACTTCTCATCTCTGCTGATCAGTCTTTGTTGCTATCTACATCCTCAGATCATTGCCAATGCAAAGGGAATTTCCTGAATTCAGATCATTTTGCATTTCTTGTATCACTCACCTGTATTATTGTCTCATTATTTGCTGGTGTAACTGAAAGATATAGCTACATGAGAAATGACAAACATCAGAAGAGTTAAAGGTGACACCTGCAGAAATGAGTCTGGAACTTCAAGGAGTTTACCAAATGGAAGTCCACTATTTTTTGCAGATGGATTGCATGATAAAAAAACCCCTTATAGCTGGCTGCACATACGTACACGTATTTGTAGTTTATTCACTACCTTATTTAGATTGGCAGTGGAAAGGGGATGCAGGGAGGACTAGAACTGAACGTTTCCATATCCCAATATATTGTTAAGTCAGATCCTCTAGTTTTGTAAAGCAAAATAACTAACTCCATTTATGGCTACAACATAAAGTTACTCTATACAGAGCAAGAACCTAACTTCATATTCTCATTTATGTTCTAGATTCAGACCCACAGTCCCTCCCAATTTCTGGTCATCAGGAGATTCTTACCATTCTCTGAAAATAAATGATTGGTTAATTAGACTGAAACCAGAAGAGCACTGCATCTGGCATTACCCAGTAAGAGTCTGATCTTGATGCTTTTGTAGTTTCTTCAGAAAAGGTAGTAGGGGACAAGTACCAATGACAATGATAATCTGTTTTCAAAGAAGGATGTCTTCCTGGGTGCAAGCCAGGCCCAAGTCTCTGCTGAGTTTCAGCAGGGATTCTTCACATGAAAAATGTCTCAGGGAGTGAAGGTTATAGAAAAACTAGTAGGAAAACTAAGCTGACCAAATCCACCAACTAACCCAGAAAAGCTGAGGCTCTATGAATCTTGAAATAATTTTATGGTGACTTCCTAGTATGTGATGAAATGGAGTACTAACATTAATATGATATGAATGTACTGTTAATACCATATTTCAGGTATAGACAGCGATTGAGTTCAGAATGATGACCACAATGGATAGCTTTTCATGATTCATTCATGAATTATAGTCCCTAATACTAGCACTTTTTCAGAGGCTTCAGTCATGAATATATTTCTCAGTTTTGTTGACTTAATGATAAAAAATACACTGACTTAATTACAGAAAATAATTATAACTGTATGTTAGAAAACCAGTTTTTAAACATTGCACATATCCTATGTAGCCCAAGGGAAAGTGGGGTGAACAGTATATTACAGCATTATGTAGTCAACAGCAGTTTAAACTAGTTCCAAGACTAAACCAGGTACTAAATTACCCTAGTGTAGTTTAAATTAGTGCCTTTAGTGCAGTTAAAACAAATACAAATTTATCTTTTCTGGTGTATTTTTTTGTTTTCTCTTCTTAACATGCAGTATGCATAGGTAAAGTTTTCTGGAAAAAAATACATAAACCTAAAGTCTACTATTGCACTTTCAATTGAGCATCTTCAGAAGACTTAAGTGTTCTCTGCTGTAAATAAACCCATTTCAAGATGGCACAGAGAAAATATTTCTCCTAGCTGATAACAGAAATGTTTCTTTTAGTAAAAGGTGACTAAACAACATCTACTTGTTTGTTCATTAAGTCTTTTTCAGGATGGTGACAGTTGTTCCAGAGGTTTTTTTATTCTGTTTTCCATATAAAGTTTTTAGGCATCAGGAATTAGGAATGAACTTATTGTAGTGAAGATAATCCTTTCTATTCAGCCTGTGATAAAGAGGTTGTGAAATTACGCACTATATAACTTTCTCCTGATTCCTGAGGGCTTAGCCTTTTCCCTAATGTTCATCTGTTATATTTAGATCAGCACTGAACCTTAGAATCATAACATGTATTTCCTAAGGTTGTTTCCAAGTGTCTTTATTATTAACCATTTAGACTCTCAAATACCACTTTCTTCTCCATTTCTTCAACATCTCCCCTGCCCCGCTTTTATGTTCCACAGTTTTGCCTCAGTCACTATTTTTTTCTGCGTTCCCTCATATTTCTGACTACTTACTCTTATCTTTGTTACAGCTCCATGTCAACTTACTGGAATGAACAGAGGCTATCAACTTGAAACCTCTCTTCCTCTGAGCTGATTTCAATCAGTTTTCTTCCACTTGGCCTATAGTCTAATTTTATTCAAGCCTAATTTCAGCTTTAATAGTACTACCTCAGCAGAAACAACCAAATGTATTTCTGAAAGGGAATAAGAAGCAAATCTGTAGAATGTGTGGAAGGTAGAACAATACTTTTGCAGCTCAGGATTGATTCTTCCTTGGTTTGTAACATGTCTCTGCAGGAAATGTGAGAAAATAACCTATCTTAGCCTGAGTTAATAACTTCTTTTCTGGTTTGCTTTTTTTTTCCATGGGGTTTCGGTTTTCCTATCCTACCTGACAAAATGAGAAAGGATAGCTGGAGGATGGAAGTAAACATATTGTTTAAGACAGTAAAAATGTAATGGAATACTGTTCTGGCAAAAGAACCAAAGATCACACAGCTGATGTTGACATTAAAAGTTACTGTTGTGTTGTTGACAGCAAGTATTACCCTCTTTGAAAAACACTGACTAGCAAGATAAGAGAAATTAAATTACTTTGGGCTACTTGCTGTTTTGATGTTGTGTGCTACTTTTCTCTAACTGCTTCACAAGAAAGCCCCAGACTTTTCTATGCAGGAAGCAATGTATAACTTCTTTCACCTATACTTGATTCGCTGAGCTTTTGACCTTGGAGTTCATCACTGTATCCTGCAGCACAGCAACACAGAAGCCATGCTTTGTGCATTCAGGCATCCCACTGCAGTGCTTTTTAGGGTCGCTCCTCCACCGGGTGGAATAAGCAAGGAGGAAGAAGAAATAAATAATTATGAGAAAAGAATTGGTCAGGATTAAGATAGATTGAAGCCTTATGGGATTAGCAGAACAATATGTGTACTTCAAAAAACTGCAGAAAAAAGACAGAACCACTGAAAAATTGGGTGGAGGTGGGAGAACTATACACGAAGCAAGGAGGAAGGATGTATCTGGTACTCTGGTGACAGTGAGGAAACTGTCAGCGGAGGAGATGGGTGGGAAAGGCTATAAGGAATCCCTGAAAAAGGTGGTGATGGAAAGATTGCATGCAAGGGATTTGAAGAGGAAGAAATGCAGAGGAAGAAATCACTGGTGTGTACAACCAGCCTGGCATTAGGAAGTAAAAAGCCTGTACCTTTCCATAGGGCATGTGTGTTTACCAAAAGGCTGGGACCTTCAATCACATTCTATGTGAATATGCCAGTGACATAATTGGTTTACTTTTGCAAAATGGATATAAAATTATGTATGAAATTTAGCAGTCTGTTTTCCCGAGAAATGATTTTATTTGATTCTATAATGTAATTAGATCAATCCAATATTCAGGTATAAATCCCTTTTCCCCTTTTAATATTTGTACATTCATTTGTGGAATCAGTATATGCAGCAGGCTTTTATCCAAAGGCAAAGTAACATTATTAAAAAGACTAAGCTGCCATAGCCTGGAAGGACTGTTGGAAACCACAGAAAACTAAACAAACTTCACTGTTTATTCATTGGGGTCAAACCTGCAGGCATGAAAACTGTATTAAAGTGCATTCTTAATTTTTAATTTCCCTACTATCTGTCAATACATTAAAAACCACAACTTCTTTTTCCAGTACAACAAATATATACACCTATAGTGGAAGAGTGTGCTTACATATAAGTACATTAAAACTTCTTTTAAATATTGGCCAGGAAAAACAATGTTGAAAAAACCCAAGGTTTCTGTGACAAAACAAAATCTGTACAAACCAATTTTGGTTTGCATCTCATTAAGAGATTTACATGCCCTAAAGTGCAAAAATATAAGCAAAGCAACAAATTCCAGCTCTGAAAAATGTCCATTCTTTTGTGACTTGCTCCAACAGTAAAAGAAATGCCTTTCTTTTTACCTTTCTGACTGCTTCTTGTCCCCCATTCTCCATCTTGTGTCAAGAAAAGAAGATGACTGGGGTGCAGCAGGCAGGAAAGCAAATGCTTTTCATGTTTTCACTGCAGTGTACTGTACATAATTCCTGGGGTCTCTTTCATTGCCAGAGAATGTACTTAGAGAACGTGACAACACTGCAGCCTTTTTTCTTCTGTCAAGCACATGTGAGTTATCAAATAAAAGATTTGAGATTATAACTGAAAAAGAAAAGGAAAGCCTTACAGAGAAGCAGATGCTACAGCATTATATATTCCAACTGTACGCTGTGCTATGCATGGCCAGCTGTAGCAGGAAAACTGCTTATTTTAATGTTACACATTGGTCTTCTGTGCAGTGTCACAGCATTACAACATCTGGCTTTCCTCCTCTGTCTGCACTATTTGCTGTAGCCACCTCATGTGCCTACTTATTGACATTCTCTGCTCTCTGGAAGTAGCTTTTGCTGAGGGAATATGCATCTTTTTCTGTTTGTTTACAGGCACTACACACTTCATAACCACAGTTGCCCCTCAGCACAATTCAATTTTCTCAAATAACCTTAGTGCTTCAGCTACCAGTTACTGTAGAGAGCATTTTCACTGTTTATTGAAAAAAAAACCCAAAACAAAACTCGACGTTAAACCATAATATTTTGAGCAAGTGTTACATCAGGGAAAACTCTACATATAAAAGGATGTAGGAAGTAGAGAGTTTACCCATTGTTTTCAACAGTCATGAGGAAGTGATTCTGCTATCTTGCTCTGCTGTAGTGATATACAGTAAAGAACATTATGCATAACCCTGCACAACCTTGAAACAACTGATATTTATAAATTTGAATTCCATCCATGCCTGGATAAGTGTAATGGAAATTTTCTCAGTCATATTGTGATCTTAAATAGGAATTTGAACCAAGCTGTATTTAAATAAGATGAAGAATACCACATATTCATTTTGTCTTGAAATTTCTCATCATCTTGTTCGTAATCATACAATCTTTTTAAAGATTATGAGGTATAGGTATTGTAACCTAGAAAATAAATAGTACAAAAACCTTTTCTATTAAAAAATGGGATCATTAGCCCTGCATATGAAAGAAAAACTTTTCATTATACTTGCACCAAGCATCAGGTTGGATTATTGTTATAATGCTTGAAAATTATATGCTGCCCAATTTACTCTTTGGAAGTACTTCTGCCAAAGGAAAACCTTTCTGTTAAGGGACGGTAAGAGCCGTCGCCTCCTCTGGCAGCTCTGGCCCAGGACTCCCTCCTCGCCCAGCCGCTGGAGCCTAGGCCAGAGCACTCAGGGACCTGGGGTCTCTGCCCAGGCTGAGGGACACGGCAGCTGCTGCTGTCCCATTTACGGGTTCAACCAGTGCCAAAGCTGAGCATGTATCCAGTGGCTGGCTCGTACTCCCACTGGTACCCCCCCGTAGTCGGCACTGGGTCCTAGCGACGCTCACACATAGGATAGAGAGTGACATTATGCAGAGATAGTTAAGAAAGGATTTAACAAGAAGATAGGAGAGACTGTGGTGATCAGGCACAGGGCTTAGTCAAACAAGCGTAGCGACTGGCCCCATTTTGCCCATGACCAGCCCCTTTTATCGCCCTATTTCTCCTTTGTTGCTTCCCCATTCCCTTCCCTTGCATGTTCCCTCCTCAGTTTGCCCAGTCCCGCTGACCTACCCCCCAACATTTTGAACCCTCAGGTTTCCATCCTTATTGGCTGCAATGTCCTGGTTTGCATGTAGTTTCTTGATAGCCCATCAATTAGTGTGACTGACAAGGTTTGTTTCTTGGTTTGGTCTCTGTTATGTTTGCCTGTCAGGTTTGTGTCATCTTATCTATGGCTTACCCGTTTTTCCTTATTATCCCATTTGACAAGGTCCTCAATTAGATAATCTTACTGA
This sequence comes from Buteo buteo, assembly GCF_964188355.1. Classification (NCBI taxonomy): domain Eukaryota; kingdom Metazoa; phylum Chordata; class Aves; order Accipitriformes; family Accipitridae; genus Buteo; species Buteo buteo. Next base: position 73,687,464 of record NC_134171.1, on the reverse strand, counting down.
AATAATCATTTCCACATCCCGTACGTAGCAAGGGAATAAAAGCCCTGTCATGTGCCTGCACTGTCACTGTCCTCTGGCATCCAAGCATCATGAAGGAAAATGTTGCTCAGTCCAAATGTAGAGAATCAAAAATTTGATCATTGAATGGAACGCAAAAATAAATGGGATCTATGGGAAGAAATCCTGTGAATGAGAAAGGAAGTGAGCAGGGAGCAGGTGAGTGAGAACTGAGGTAGGCTGTACAGGAAAAAAGCTGATATTCAGACTAAGAAGAAGCAAGGGGAAAGACAAAGTCACTGTGTAGTACCTGTAACCTTCTGATTACAGTAGGAATCCCTCCAGATCCCCCAGTGACAGCTGGTACTCTGATGTCCTCCATCAGCAGTGAAGATGTGTGAATCCTTCTAGCAACGTCTAGAGTTCATGGCTGCCAAAGAATCGATACACTCGGAAGATGAAAGCCCCTAGTATTACATCTGCTCTGTTAGCTCAAAGGCCAGAAGCCTGTTCTGGGGATTTAACGACTCCAGTGCTGTTGATGAGCTGGTTATGAGATATGATGGAATGCTTTTCTGCTCCTTATTTGATTACATGTCCAAAATGTGTATATTACACTGATTGTTATTTGAAATTAATGTAATCAATAAATATAAATATAATAAAACCTTCTGTCCCAACCATACATACAAGCTCACTCAAAGATCTATAGAAAATCACATTTAAAGCAATAGAAAAATTGAGATAATGTCCAGAACTAAAATTTAATCTCATTGTACATATCTGTTATTAAACTACTTCCTGTTGTCAACTGATGTCCTCTTCTTCACTTCAGAAAATCACTCTTATTCACAAGACCTTTACAGATAATGTACTAACATTGCATAGTCATATATGCTTTTTATACCATCTATTTACTTTTTGTTGAATATGTAGCGAATGGAAGAAGGAGCTTCAGAAATAAGAATAAGTTGGCTGTATCTGCACTGCAGATCTGGATTAGATGTTAGCCTTTTCCTTAGCAGCCCTATGAAAAGGTTTTATCCCAAACTTTATAATGGCTTTTCAAAAGCTTTCCTTTGCTAGTTCTTAAATCTTTGTTTTGTAGGTTTTTCCACTACAGATCCCAAGCAAAATTCCTGAGTATTTAAAAGAAACAGAGAATTCAGTCAAGGCCATATCCTGAGTGTGTACAGAATTAAACTGTGCCAAGCACATTGAAGAATGGGAGTTGACAGACACCCCAAACTGGGCACTCAAAACTAGTGGATACATTTAAGCTTAATTTCTCTGCATGGCCATTACCCATCTGTAAAATGGAGATAATAAAATCCCTTAACCTTATGAGGATTTTGTGAATATAAAGTAATGCCTGACATTATATTAATGAGTTCCATTTAAAAAATAGCATAGAAAAATCAATAATTTCTGCTTAAAGAGTGCAGTCTGAATAGTTTGAAGTCAATAAGGCATGTCCACACACTGAACAAGGACAAGAGAACAAAATACTGAATACTCCTCATTAAGGAAGTACAGTCCCTGACTGAATGAGTCGGGGATCCCTTGTAAAAAAAAAATTCTGTGATGATGTAATTAAAGACCATTATAATGCATATGCCCAAGGGAGCCAAATGAAGGTTGCACGGGCAACTTTAATTTTAATGTTTTCTAATCTGAGTGCTTGACTTTGTGACCTTAATATTTTTTTAATATAATTTTCTGGTTATAATAATAATTACTTGAGTAGGCAGAGAGAAATTAAAGAGTTACACAAGATTTTCAGATGTGACCTGAAAAGCAATAGTCCTTAGACAACAAAGAAGAGAGCCTTGAAGCTGGCAGACATTTCAGAGACACTGAGGAGACAGTACTATTGCAGCAAGAAGATAAGCAAAGGGACAAGCGTAACACAAAGAGCTTCTCAGTCACCTGATTTTTAAGTGTTTATGACAATGACATATGAAATATTTACTAATTTTTCTTTCCCAACCACATCACATTCAGTCAGACTCCTGAAGCTCCGAGAGTAAAATCGAAGTTCACTCACACCGCATAGTTTTCTACAAACAAGGGTTTTTCAACAAGGCTCTTTCTGAGGAGGGAACAATTATAGTTAATCACCAGTTTTTGTTACCTCTCAAAAATCACGGGACATTGACAAAGGTTTTGCTTGTGACTCAGAGTGCTCCTCGACACTGTTAATGACGACTGGATCTTACAGAGCAGCCTTCATGAACTTACAATTAGTATCAGATTTTTTCTAATATGTTGTAGATTTTTCTGTCTCACCCCAAAAAAGTCATCTCACTGCAAAAACAAGGGAGGTGGAAGGAGCGATCAGCCCACTTTTAGTGGCTGCTATTTTTCCAGTAACGTAAAAAGACAAAACAATTTACTTCACAAAGTGTCTTATCATATCTTTTCAAAGTAACAAACCATTGCTTTGCGGGAGAATAAAAGAAAAACAGTTATGCTACTCTGTGTTGCTTAAAGTTCAGATGAGGCTTTAAGAGGAAGCAGATATTTAGCAGAGGAGTCTCAAAGCTATTTCTCAAATGTGTCTGGTATTTACAATACTTTTTATATTTCTAGCACCTTCAAATGCCAACAGCATATTGGTTTTTCCCACTTGTTTCAGAACTGTACAGTATATATTAATTAGGGATCAAGCTTAATGCCGATTCCTGGCACACCACTGCTAGCCGCAGACAAATGGAGTAGATCATACAGCTTAGGAAACAAAAGGGTGAGGGTGTGCCACATCTGTTCTCCAAGCAGTGAACAGTGAACAGTTGTGCCAAGACTAAGACAGTGGTGCTGCACATCACGTGAGAAGAAGCTTGTACTACTGTACTCCTTTTTGAGCTATAAAATATACTCAAACCAGCTCTTCCCCTTCCCTCTTCCCTGCCCCACCTCGTGTCCCCCACTCCCCTGCCTGCCCCCCTCAGCAATTCAGAAAAGGAGTTTCTTTCGCCTATAGCACCTGATTATGCTACCTTAGGACTCACACAGAAACATAGACTGACAATTACAGTACCATGGAAAAAAAGCCATTACATTAATCACCATGATTCATCCTTTACAAATTTTCCGCACTAAAGTAAACAGATTATTGTACAGTAAAATAGTACCCTCAACAGCAAACCAGGAGGGTTGCTACAGATGTTAGAGAATGAAAGTCATGTACCTGTTGGATCTGGCAGAAGGAGATTCCAGATTTGAAATGGGGTGAACTCGGTCTAGCCAGGCACAAATGTAACTCCAAGCAGCACCTAAAACATAATGTTCACACTTGAATTAACTTCTGTTCACAGCACATGTCCCCTTACAGTTCTGCACCCTAAGATTAGTACTTATATTAGCAGATACTGTGAGGTAGGAGGATTCCCTAAACAAACTGATAGCATACACTGAAGAGAATATCAAACTTGAACATCCACATCTGTCCTGGTTTTAGAAGCTGGGAAAGAGGCCTTGGGAAATATCCCAAGTATTACAGAAATTATATAGAGGATGTTAAGACCCCAGTGTAGTTACACACTTACATGTGTCAATGCAGACATAAATTTAGGTCTTCCAGTTTTGGACAAAATTAAAACCGAAAAGACCTCTTTAGTCTCCTCCAAGTAGCTAAATATTACTGAGATGTATTAATGTACCTACTCCATTTTCCTCTTCAGGGAAAGGGCAGATGTGGCTTCCAAAACTCAACAGTCTTAAGCTGTTTAGAAAGTTCTCTCAGTTCTTGTGAAATACATTCATTATCACAGTGGAATTCTTAGCAGCCATATCCTTAATTTTTTTTTTAAGAAATCCATGTTATTTTGACTCCTGCCCAACGAATTCCATCCCAATCCATATCTGAGATATGCAGAGAAGACAATGTAGTAAATGCTAATGATACCTTAACTGCAGCATGCCTATTTCATTCAGTAAAGCATATTGAGTGATTTTGATTTTACACAGCATGAAAGAAAATAACAGATGTAACAGATGACTTAAGATGCTGTTCATTAATCTCTTAACACTAATCTGATTCTATTCATGAGTAGTGTGAAGAAGGTGGAAAAAGACTGGACTAAAAGCCAGAGCGTTTAGAGCGATAAGCCTGGCTTTGTAAATAATTCACTGAATGGCCATAACCACTTCCCTTAACCCCTTTACAACTCAGTTTCCCCATCATTTAAAAGATAGAATACTTATTCACCTGCCTTTTAAACCTGCAGTAGGGTTTTGAAAACACAATGTCACAACATAAATACTCAGTATTTTCTTTCAAATTTCTGTACTGTTTCTTATTCAGGAATAACTATTTTTTCCCATAATGCTACAATTTATGTGAGAACAGAAGGTGTACTCCATGAATAACTGAAGACTCAGGAATGCCTGGTTTTATGCAAGTGAAATCATACATGAAGAAGCAATTCATGTCAAAGCCACATAATACAGTTTGGGAATTAAAAGTTAATGCAATTAAAACTATCAAGAAAGTGAGAAGAATACAGTTTTCAGGGTCTAAAGCCAAAACCACACAATATGCTGCAGACAGTTTTGTAATCTTGGGGTGACTATCAGCATGGCAATGCAAAGTGTTATGCACAATCTTCAAATACAAACTTTTCATCTGCACATTTATTTCTTGCAGTCTCTGAGGAAGTTTTCTTTATAATGGTACAGGAGAGAAACTGCGCAATAACTGATAATTAATTCCAATTGTCTTAATTAGGAACACTAACATGTAGATTGAAAACTAGCTAAAAAGATGTAAACAGAAATAGCACTGAAACCTGAAAAAGGGAAAAAGGTCTTGCCTATTTGTGTGAGGATTGATATCAGATTTTGTTTTATTTAACATTTAAAGTCCTGCAATAAGGAGTGAATAACATGTTAGTGACATTGATAATTGATACTAAGCTGCAAAGCTATGTGATCATTCCTGAAGATGGAAAAATTGTACAAAAGAGATCTAGTCACATTGGAAACCTCGGCAGACAGCAAAAGAGAATTTCTTGTGAGGCAGTGCAGCTATGGAATATTCCTCAATTCTAGGAAGAGATTTTTTAGAAATAGTAATTTATTATATGTCAGATATGATTCAAATAAGATAGGATCCAAATAACGCTAGTCGCTTGCGCTTCATTTTTCTCTTGTTTATCACTCTGACATATTCACAAGGAATCCTAGGTTTACCTTAGCAGAAATCAGTAGACAAAGCTATCTTTAAAAATAAACACCCACAAAAAATCCCTCATGTGTTTTCCATTATGGTTCCAGCTTTTAATTTTGTTTATAATAGTCCGCTAGATCAGGCTGGCTAAATCACCTTAGTTATGCCTTTCATACCTTTGATTGTCATATTTTTCAAGGATAATACATATCTGACTCTTACTGGTTACACAAACCACTCAGTTATACTTATGTCAAGTTTCATCAACAAACATTACCTCAGCATGATTACAGTATTAGAATTCAATTTTGCACTTATTAGCCACCATTAATTCTAGCAAGCAAAATACCTTATCAAAAGTATAATTCCTCATTTTTCATCTTCTAATAAATAAAGGCACTATATCCTTTTTAAATGTATACATTATTCAATTAATTTATCTATAGCAAACCACTTGGATCTCTATTTCTTTTGTTAAAAAATGAATAAAATTATACAGGGTCACTAAGTATATTAACAGCCATCTCTGAAAATAACAATAGGATTCAAATTAGAAATGCAAATGAGCAAAACTAATTAGATGATGGCATGGGTACTTTCTAAGGTCTTGTGTACCTAATAAAGTAAGATTATGTACTTTGGGCTGACCAGCCCAAATGGAGTTGCTCAGGGCCTAGGTCTAAATGTGCATTTTCTATCATGTGGGAATACACAGCTTAAGCAATGGTGGTGTTACTGGTACAAGCTACCTTACTAAGAAAGGCCAGAAGTCCCTCCCGTGTAGGGTGGCTAGTACGGGCTGGGACACTGGATTATTGAAAGCAACCGTGAGATTCTTGAGAAGGATGCAATTTTTTTTTCCTGCCCACTTCTGGTCCCTAAGAAGTCTTATCTAAAAGCAATATCTGCTATTTAGTTCCTTTCCTGCGCTTGGATAGTAAAAAGGAGAACTTGTCAAGAAAGCAGGAAAAGGACTTCAGTTAAACTAGCATGTAATATTTTCATTTCTTATTTCCTGTGGCTTATTCACACATTCTAACTTATAAATGCATAATTAAACCACAGAGGATCGGGTACAATGCAAGTACAGTTAAGGATGAGAGTGTAAGACAAAAACCTTAAAACCTGCATGCATAATTTCGAGACCAGTCTAGTGGCTCATAACAGCATAATACAGTGTGTCATGTTGGTCTATCCACTCAATTCCATGCTTCAATTTTGGTTTCCATTTTGTAGACCTTTTAAAGATAATTTCATTTTCAAAATAAGACTAGCTGACCAACAATCAATTACATATTTTGTGTTTGCTTTTGACCAGAGTTTTGGACTTTATTGATAGAATTTTGTTTTCTCTGTGGCAAAGCAGGTAATCAATTAAAGCATTTGTTTCATCTGTGCTTAACAGCAACAAAAAAGATTATTTTTCAGCTTAATTGTAAAAATGTCAGAGAAACACATTTGAAAAACATTATCTGAAGTACTATTTTATACAGGCTGCTGAGAGATTAATATATTGTCAAGGCAATAAGCTACATGCTGTTGACTGTTTTTTTCAGTACCTTAAGAGAATTTCAGTGATATATGCTTTTCCAAATGCTAACATTTAGAACAATTATTGCATTGTTTTTATCAATTTATGAAATCTAAAAAGAATCTTTTCTTATTAGGTATGCTGAACCTTGATAAAACAAACATCAAACAAGCAGGGAATAATTAACTTCATTATCATGAAACTTTCATTTTACAATCTGCATCGTATTCATCTAAGATCCTTTTACATTACATAACCATAAGCTTGTAGGTTTGTTTCAAAGGTTTTTTTCCTTTGGGTTTTTTTTTTTTTTTTGGGGGGGGGGGTAGCAAAAGGCCTTTTCCTTTTTCTGTTTCCTTATTCATAATTTTTTCCAGTCACATAAATAAAATCCTCAAATTACTATTTCAATCACTGTCATAAAATTATCTCGTCACATACTGTTTCATCATACATTACTTATCTCAAGATAAATAATTTGTCAGGGAAGAGTAATCAGGAACAGAATACTCCTAGCACAGCACTGTTGTATGGCACCACCTGAAGAGCTATGCACTTTATCATAAAAGCAGTTGGACTACAAAAACAATCTTCAGATTTTAATTTATATTCTTTAGGTTATATGCAATATATTTGCAACTTTTTATCGTTATAATGCTGTCCTATGGTAACTGCTAGAAATATCAGGGTTTAAACATGCAAGGGATTGCACCTGACTAATGGACAGGACATGCTGGACTCTTCCGAAGTGTCTTTCAGAAACGGAAGTTTTCAATTAAATTATATTTATGTGCTATATCTGATAGTATCGTTGTCCACAATAGAAGATGTCAAATTATCACTCACTAATAAGAAGCCTGTTGTATTTATGCTGAGATTCAGATTTGATTTTTTCCATAAAAATCAGATGTAAATAGCAGAACACATTGACTCAGCAGTGAAATAATGTTTTTTACTTAATTTTTTTAAATGCAAATTTAATGCCTGGATGGTACTGGATTCAATGACACTGTATGAAGTTTTTTTCATCTGAACTGACACAACTACAACAAAAATGTCACTTACAGGAATATTTCCTGAAGTAATTATAAACTATGCATTTGAAATTTACTTAGTGTAATATTATTTTGCACATTTAAATCAAAATATATATGGATCTATCAAAAGAGTCCTTCAAAGAAACAAGGCTTGTTTATTACTTTTCACTAGTTTAAGAAGAGGACATTAAAGAAAAGCTAAGTCCTCACCTTCTGAAGTATTCCAGTAGCTGATTTAAAGAATTTTGACACCTGATCTGCTAAGGGTAGTTTTCAGTAAAGACTGAAAGAAAGCCTAGTAATTAACCTGTTCTAGTTCTTGAACAAGACCATTTCTACCCTTTACAAACCCAATAATCCAAAACTGGACAAATCTCAGTATCACAAGCAGGATTAAAACATAACGCCTAGCCTTCAAGACTATAATATGAGACTCTCACTACATAAGACAACTATTTCATCTCATTAACTATAACAAGATGTCTATTACCCAGACCATCAGCATTTAGAAGGATTTAGGGTTTCCATATCCAAAGTGGCTGGTTAATAACAGTCCTTAGAGATTACACTAACTGAAAATACAGCAGTTTAGTCTTCTGCTAGTCTAGGGAGAGAGAAGGGCACTGTGATTTATAGGATTAAAGAACTGAATATAATTTAACTCAAAGTCTTGCTTCTAAGGCTTTTTATGAGAAACTGTCACATTCTTTCAAATTTTTTTCATGTGATTATTATTTTACCAAGAGGACTCTTTTGAATAACCATCAGCACTACAAATCCTCTTCTAGCCCTGCCTTCCTGAGAAAATTAATATGAACTTTTGGAAAAATTTCTTCAACAATTTCTGATTAACTACCAAGTAGATACCATGTAAATGGTGTCTCTACAACATCACACTTTACATTTACATGAGTACTTCCTCCTCAACAATAATTTAGCCTGGTGACTGAAACGTTGATGTTCATCAAACTCTGGGGTAAAGACCTTCATGTTAGTGTCTCTACATCAAAACTCACCTATCATTAAGCAACTAAATGGACTATTGCTAACACTTTACATTTAATCATAATATAACGTGATTTTCCTAAGCCTTGGCTTTTAGAATAAGGATACCTGTCTTTAAAAAGCTTTCAGTATTCACTATTCTGAAGAAATATCTAAAAATATTGCACAATTGAATCTTATGTATTACTTATACACTATTATAAAGCAAGTTAATAATCTTGGGTGGCTAGAATCATGATTAATTTTTAATATCTGGTTTCAACAATACTGTGTGTGGATCATCTACTATTACCAAACTCACAATAAAATAACCCACACAAAAAGTAAAAGGATTTGTTTGCTGGAGGAAGCAGAGTGTGATGTCTCTAACAAGGGCCATACAGGTTCATTTCAATGCTTTGTTTGACAATTCATGGCATGTCCTTTCTTTGGAGAGCCCTTTACCAAGACATGGTTAAAAAAATCACTTATAAAGCATGTACTACTTCTATCTACCCATATAACCTGTTACCTTCTCTTAAAAGAACATAGTAGGTTTAACTTGATTTCTTCTTGATATTCCTTGTTAGCTCTTACTCATAACTCATTTCCTAGGTGCTGGCAAGGAGTTTAATTACTCTCATAAATTAAGTTATATTGACAGCACTATAATTTTATTGTTATTCCTTTTTAAAGTTTCCCTTAAAGCAAAAAGATTCTTTTCCAGTTCTCTGAAACCTCTCCTATTATCTTTGAGTGATAAACAGTTAGCCTCTGAGACTGTTTCAATCATACTTTGGAAATGTTTGAATCAATTTTATCTGATTTAGCCCATTCAAAACACAATTTGTTCAAGTATCCAAATCCGTCTTTCTTTAGTCTGATACAAAATATTTGTTGTTGATAATAATTGTGCTACTCGTATTGAGAATGTCCAACTGCTTAAATTGGAGAAGACTGAATGAGAGAAAATTTACTAGTTTTGTTGTCATTATCTTTCAGAGAGCTTTCCTGGACCACTAAGCAGCAGACCAACACTTCCCTTAGTTTGCCTTTTACTGCTAATGCACTCATAGAATTATTTATTATCGTCCTGCTAGTTATATTTCATTTTGTACTTTGGCCTTTCTCTGACTTTGTCCATGCATGCTCTTAAACCAGAGAGAATTCCAGTATCGGGAAGTTTTATTATTTCTATACAGTCTGCTTGCATTTAGGTGGTAGTGGGGAGAATAGCTGCTGTAAATGAGGTGGGACAGGAAACAGGTAAATTGGCTCTATCCATCACATAAAATTCTCTTACCCTCTGAAACCAGATAGTTGTATCCGAGCTGCTTACAGCAAATGGTCCTTGGCCCATGCTAAACACTAACCTCTGCATGGCCATGATTTGTGACAATGGCCACTGGCCCAGGCTGTAAGTATGGCAAGAATAGCAATTTAACAGATCTGGGTTTATCTATATCACCACACATGAATGTTCTGGACTATGCACCCTTTGTTTATTAGTGCAGAAATAAGTAGTTATTTTCCTACAAGGATGCTTATTATTACAATATTTAGGTGAAGAAAATCAGAACTGAGATCACAAAATCCTCTTTTTTTTTTTTTTTTTAACTTATCAGGCATTACACCTTGCAAGAAGAAAAAAGGACCACTCTGAAGGCTTCTGTTTGTATACTGTATTAGCAAATCTGCACTGGTAGATTATGGGATATCTGAGACTTACTCTTGAAAACCAAGGCTCAATGGCAGAAAACAAATTATTTCCAGGTTCAATTTACAAATCACTTATTCTATGAATTGAGAACCGGGCAGGCTATTTACCTCATGTCTTAAATCAAACTATACATCCTGAAGGACTTCTTAAGGAAAACAAAAAAATTACACATTTAACTTCAGACAATCGCTAAGTACTGAGAAATGGACTATTGTAACACCCTTCTGGTTTGCTTCCCTGTCCTTTTCTGGAAGAAGCCCTAAAAAGAATTAACAGAAACAAAAAGCATAAGAATGCAAACTCTTACATCAATAGTACAGCAACCCTATAATTGTCACTAGACTTCCACCAGAACTGTTTAAGAGCAGAAGGGGTTCTACAGAATGTAGTTTATAAAAAGTCTGTCTTTGATCATTACATAACTCATAGACTAAGAGAAAGTAGACCTGGACTTCAGCTTTAGGGAAAAACAAACAAATAAACAAAAACCAGACACCTCCCCCCCACCCCCACCCCACCCCAAATAAAATCAAAACCCCAAAAGCTAATTTAAAAGTTACATTGAAGGAAATGGGTAAACATAAGTCAGACTCCATAGTGCCCATTCCATCTACAGTCTCAACTATCACTACACAGACTATTATACCCCTACTACTTTAGAATAGACTATTTCAGTTGGAAGGGACCTACAACGACCATCTAGTCCAACTGTCAACCACTGAACCCACTAATGTTTCATTAGGTACTCCAAAAATTCCCTAGCTGTCTAATTTTCAGCTAGGCAAACCTACATGATGCACATGCTTCTGCCACTGGTCATATGGGTAATACAGCTTTATACTGCTGATACCACTGAGTTAAGTCTCAACAAGGTTTGAAAACCAAGTTATCTTCAACTACAGTATGAAGCATTAAACATGCAGAGAGTACATTTGATGTCTTCCATCCCAGTCTCCTCCTACACTCTCCCCTCTCTTCTGGAAAGCCAGAATTTAAGTGTCTGTTCAAAATCAATCTCAAGGGAATGCTCAAGCCTAGTAACAGGGAGATTTTTTTGTTGTTGTTTGGTTGGTTTATTGCCAAGGAGGAAAGATAGAAAAAAAAGATTCCTTGTATTAGGCGAAAAGAATTTCACAGTGGTGATTTCCAAAGTGGGATAAGCACCTGTGCATGCTCAAAAATGAATCTTGTCATTTGAGAGTGTTTAGCTGTCTCCTCCTCACGACTGTCTTCAAAGGCTCTCCAGTGAGCTGCTTGACTTCTGTGAACTCTACTTAAGTTTCCTGTGTAGTGGATAGGGGAGTATGGGCACCAAACATAAATTTTAGAAAACAGTTGGGCACCTAAAATTAAATTTTGTAATGCAGAGTGTTTCATTGTCATTGTCCTTTGTGTGAACCCAGTCCATAGCACCTAAATACTTGATTTGCATAGATACAGGTTTATAAATGGAAAAAAGTGTATGCACAAATTGAGGCAAGCTTGAAATTGTCTGAAAATTGCTCTGTATCAGTAGAAGTTAGACTCAGGCAAAGAAAGTGGCTGTAGGAAAGAAAACAGAATGGAAGCATATGCTCCAAGTGCATCAAGAAAGGCAGACATAAAGATGCTAAAGGAAGAGAATTTAGTTAAAAAGAAAAAGTAATAGAAAAAAACCCCACAAATGAAGGGGAAGAAAAAGTTTTAATAAGTTAGGCAAACGAGATTGAAAATGGTGTTAATTATGCCTAGCATCATAAATGGCAATTAAAAAAAGCAGAAACAGTGGATGCAATATAGTTGTTTTAAGTTGTTAGTGTAGCAGAAACTGCAGCACATCCCATCATCTAGGAACAATTACCAGCTGTTGCCATCAGGGAAATCATCCTTTCTTCACTACTCTACTGTACAAAACCCATGTCCAAAACAACCAGCTGTGATTAAGAGGGTGAATGGAACTCAGAATACCTAAGTTCCATTTTTTTATTCTTTCTCACTGTCCTGCAATCAGAATCCTATCCCTTCTTTTCCTTTCTCTGATACCTTTCCCAACCTTTTCTTCCCTAAACATCTAGTTCACCCCATCTGCCTTACTACTAGGATTACATTTTATTCTGTACAACATGTTTTGGACTGATTTCTAAGAATTATACATAGGGGAAATTAAACAAAACAGATTGTTATCTTTTGGAAATTGTTCTGGTTTATGTCAGACAAAAATATATTTCTACTGACTGGAAAGAAGAGAAATAGAGAGGAAAGACTGTAGCAGAGGATAATCTACATTCTGGAGCTGACATGGACCTTGACAAGAGTAAAAACTGTATTTTCTCCTAGTTTTAATAAATGAAAGTCCTTTTGAGGACTATGATCTATGATGGTATTTTAACCATTACTCAGCAAGATACAGAAGAGCATAACAACATAGGGCAGGATGTCACTGGTATAATCAGTGCCATTAATACCATGATGATTTGACATTAAATGCAATTAGGAGGGGACATTTTTATGCTGCTGCTTTTTTGTCATTATTGTTAGTTTAATAATCTCATCTTTGATAGGCATGTTTACTCATACAGACTTTGTGTCTCTGTGCTACTGAATGGGAATCTGACATTCAGACGCTGATCCAGCCTCCTGCATTTTGATCTAATGGAGACAAACCTAATATAGTTAAACAGTAGGCTGCCAGCAGCCCTTTCAGATCAATTTATGATCTCATATGGCATTATCTTAAAGAAGATACATTTGTATTCTTTCATTAAATCTACCTTCTAAGACTAGCAGTTTATTTTTTATGCATATATATATACTCATATACATAGTGACTTAACAAAGAATGGCTGCAAAGAAGATTTTTATATGGGGGGACTGCATTTGGAGATTTATTTAAATAATTATGAAAGATTGTCAAAGCTAGGCACAAATATGTAAAAAATTCAATAAAAACTCCCCCCCCCCCCCCCCGCAAAATCACTCACAAAAATAAGTGTGAGAAGACTACTGTTGAACATAGACATGCATACCTTTTTTCTTAATAAATAAGTTGAACTTTGGCCAGGAATTATACCTGCTCCTTGTTTACATTTTATTAATACTAAAGGTTAAGGACTTTTATGTGTAGTAATGCATATAACGAGTAACAGCCACACCATGCAGATGAAAAAAGAAAAAAGGAATACAAATAAATACATTTCGGAAAAAAGTGAAACACACAGGAAATTATGGAAAGAAAAGTCCTTAGATATAAAGAATAAGCCTGTGAGACAGAAGAAATAGGTTGACTATCCGGGGACCTTTAAGTACAACAAAACTCACCGAGAGATTAAACTCTGAATCTCAGACTAGTGAGAGTCAGTCTGCTCCTAAAAAGCAATTTAGAGTATTCTGATTGCTCTGAGAGGAATTAGTCAGGCAGCCAGGGATTTTCAGAGCATAGCTATGGGCTTGGGCAATGATGTAAAGCTGGCTATATTGCCTCTGCAGCCCCTACACATTCCCTTCTGCCAAAGAATTTCTCAAGCAGTTACAAACTATTCACCTGAAAAACCTACAATCCATTCCCATTTCTATCATAGATTTCCTCTATGACCGTGGACTGCTTGGTCTACAGGGTATGTGTAAATGGCAGAAAATGGGAGCATTTCACAGCTGCCGGGTTCAGAAGCATCCTGGGAGGTGGGGTGGGATAGTATTGACCCGTTGTCCCCTTGTCCTTATCGTTCAGCCTGCCTCTCCTGAAGGAAATGAAGCATGCAAGCCTGGAGATGTCCAGGATCACTATGACGGCAGGGAAACCCGGGTGTGCTGCCTCCGCAGCCTTTCGTCACCACCTCAGCACCATAATTCAATGCACACTTTTGGGGGCAGTTCCCAGCCCTTTGCTGATCTAAGCCACTTCTTTTTCGTACCGCGCCACGTCTTCATTGCACTGACATGACGACAATGTGAATGGGATTGGTGAACCAGCCTGACTGAAAAATGCCCAATTTCTCTAATCTGTTTTAAAATTAAAGCACATCCATGGTCAGCCCCACAAAACAATATGCCAGCTCAGCCAGGCTTCGAGTAAGGTGTTTACAGGCTAGGGTTGGAAAAAGAGCAAACCTAAGAGACCTTAAGCTATCTGAAGACCTGCTGCCACAAAAAGCCTGAGCGCCTCTCCAGAGCCTGTTTGCCTCAGACATAACATTATTTCAGTTTTTAGGTTTTACCCTATGGACAAAATGTCACATTAATAGTTAGGAAATAATGCAGAGACACTGATATTAATCTGTCACAAAATGCGGTTTGTTTGACAGCTTGCAATTTGCTTTGTATCACTGGATGTCCATTCAAATAGAATAGACTATTTCAGCTGGAAGGGACCTACAACGATCATCTAGTCCAACTGCCTGACCAATTCAGGGATGACCAAAAGTTAAAGCATGTCATTAAGGGCATTGTCCAAATACTCTGTTGGATATTTTCACAGTTCCAACAATGTGCCTCCGTAAATATTTGAAATGCAAGTACGAAACAAAGAATGGACGAAAAGCTAAATTTTTCAGGACGATGAATGGGATTACAAACTCCTCAGATACTAAACACAGCCATCTAAATTTGTTTCAGCTGCACTAAGATACCAGTAACATCCACACTGATGGGCTTGTAAACACGATGCTGGTTCTACAGAAGAGCTGTGCCCTACGTAAACTGGAGGTAGGAACCTATGTTTTGGCACTCGCATTGCTTTAACCATATCCTAATTCCTTCAGTAATGGAGCACTGTGGTGCTCTATTAGGCTAGAAAGATGTAATTGCTCATCTCTGAATCACTCCTGATGTTATGATACATTGAAGAGTAATTTGGGGCTTGGCCTTTGTTTACTATTACATTTCCTCTTTCAGCTACTCCATGAGCAGTTATACCAGACAAGAAACAATATCTAAGCGAATATTTTCTCTTTATGTTACGGGTTTTCTAAAAAAACTTTATAAATTGCAATATAATATAAAACTAACATTTTAATGTAAACATATGAAAATTAAACAACCAACCAACCAACAACAACAAGGTATTTTCTCAGTTGGCTAACAATACCATTTTACATATTCCTGAAGAAAGTCAGAGCTGGACTTTCAATCTGCTTATGACTGAAATCCACAAAGTACTGTTTGTTTTCAAAGGAAAACAGACGTCTGTGCAATACAAGCAGTCTCTCATCCTTGTTTCAACTGTTCTTTCTGATTATTTTGCAAGACCACACAATGATTTTTTCCCTTTTTTTCCCCTCTACCTCCATCCTTTTTTTAGAGGCGTTTTAAGTAATCATGTTTTACAGGATGGGAAAAACATTTTAAGACTTAATCACACAATTATATTCACACAGGCAAAGTCCCTTTGTAGTTGATTGTTTCTCTGCATAAAGGTTGAGCTTCCCAATGAGCTTTGAGCTGCAGGATCTGTATTTATTTGAAAAGGTATGCAATCTCACATCATGACATACAGACCCATGGCTTGGCAGATATTAGGAAAGGAATTGATATGCCAAATATTCTCCAGGAAAAGGGAAATAAAACTGCTTTATTTCAGAGCACATCTGTTTGTCCTGTACTGTATTCAGAAGAAAGTGATTTCTAAAATGTTTTATTTTAGATGAAGTATTAGCTTTATTCCATAGTACTAAATATATTCATTTTATCACATTTCCTATAAGGAAAATTTTGGAGTTCAAAATGTTACTATTAGATTTCACTAGAAGCATTTTGAACTGTAATTTTTTCCTAAAACTCTTTAAAAACAAAGGAGGGGGAATAATAATCTTATTATGAGTATCACCAAAGCTGTATTTAAATGGATAGGTCTCTGGAACTGGAAAAACTCAGTTTCCAGATATAGGGACATGCACCTATATGTAGAATCATTAACTTCAATGAAACTTTCCCTTTGAAAATATAATTGGGAGATCAAGGACTGCATTGTGTAGAGTGAGGCTGGTTGGGGACTTTTTTGTCCTAGAGACCTAAAACGAGATCTAACAATACTACTGTTTGAATAGTAAACAGTAATTTAAAATTTCTACCCACTTTTCTCCAAACTACCATCCAGTTCTGAGCAATTAATTACCCATTATCTTGATTAGCCTAATTAAAGTGAGGATGAAATTATGCTTTCACTGGAGTGTGGCATTTCAAAGGAATTTGCCAATTTGTTTTGTAAAGAAGACTTCCCCATTTTACTCACTATTTTAACAGCCAGCTGTTATCTTCACTTTTACTTGTTGCACACTTTTGGTTATGCTGTCATTCATTAGAGTCTTTTTGAAACAGCTGACATTTTTCACATGTTAAATAGTTCTAAGAGTTTAAGCTTTAAACTTGTAACTGGACGTAGAAATAAATTTCCTGGCAAACCCAGTATTTTTTCTGTTAGAAAAAAATATTTGTCTAATGAGAAAAAGTTATGTTAACTTGAAATATCTTACATTTGCTACTATCTAGTAGCACCCCACTAGAGTTACTGTGGATTGGCTAATACATGTTGACTTGATGCTTGGTGACAACATTTTGCATCTGTTGGACAGGGTCATCTTTGGAGACCTGAATATTTCCTGGGAAGGAGAGGACAAGGGTGACTTTGTAGAGCTTTCTTTCAGATGCTGGGCACCTGAATTTATATTGGGAAGACTGTTCCACCTGTTACAGAGCAGCTGCTCAAATCTTCAGCTGTCTTTAACAAGGTTCAAAATCAGGTGACCCTTGGCCCAGAATGTTCTAATTCTAAATAGGTAATAGCTAGAATGAAAAAATTGAAAGAGCTTCGTTTCATCTTTGGCACAGAATGGAAACAGTTTTAAAGTACAGGAAAACTAGTGTGATGGGCAAATAAATTTCTTCGCAGCTCTACTGATCAATTCACATTTGTTTTTTACTATGTTTAGCAACAACTGAAGTATACAGATTACAAGGTAAGAATTCATGAGTTGTCTATACTAGGGTAGTTGAGATCTTCAAATTACACAAAGGCTTAAGAGACATACAGATGTTTACTAAGTAAAAGTAATTTGCTATTGACCTCTATTTCATTTCCTCAATGGTATTTTCTGTATTGATTTTGATCTTACAGTCTTACTTAATTTTACAATAGTGTTCTGAGCAGTGATATGATATGTATCACACATGACTTTTACCCTTTTCTGTGTTTAGAAAAGTTTGTTCATTTAAACGTAAAATCTCAAAGGATGTTCAAAATATAGATGGTATTCTGATGCTTACTTCAGCAATTAAATTAATTTAACTATTTGTCTCAGTGAATTGGGATTTATACTTCACCTTTCCATGAATATATTCTGATTGTTTTTAATTGTTGCCTTAGGCAGCCTCAAGTTATTTCCAGTCTTCTTGTTTTCTTCTGATTTTGAAGCCTCACTAATTCTTTTTTTTCTGTGTTTTTCTCTTTTGGATTTATCATTTTAAGCACTGGACACTGAGGCAAATTAATTTCTCTTTCCCTTCCCATGAAGTCCTTTGATGGGTTCCCTGTGGTATCTCTGGTTGGCATATTATGTTAAATAGGCTTTCTGCCTTCAGATTAAGAGATTATAATCTATCTCTTAAATTGGTATGATACAGACTCTGCTCTTTTGTCGTGAATGAGTCGCTTGGGCCACTTAAAGAATCACCATCAAGGGTATTAGCAAAAGTCATTTAATAGGAGTTTACAAAAGCGTGACTTCACAAAATTTGATGGCAAGGTATACTCTATTACTTAATACATGGATGAAGCGTACAAAGGAAAATCAAGTTAGAATTAAACTAGAATGATTTATACAGACACTGAAGACACAAAAGGGTAAGAGACACCCTCCCATTGAGTCACAAGGTTCAGAGAAGACCCCCTTGCTTTCTAAACTCCTGATGGACCTTAGGTGCAGCTGGATCCATTCCTAGTCCCAGACTTGGTCAACAGTTCATGTTTTAAGGGATTATATGTGTGTAGCAGCAGTTTAAGGTTCATTCACAGTTTAAAGTGGATCACAAGATTTAGCAGCACCTAATCATTGACTAATTTTACATTTACAAAGTGATTCAGTAGAATTTATTAAAATTGCAACAGTGACTTAATTATAGATTCGAAATGGCAATATTTATATTTGCTATCGGATACCTAGGTCAGTTCACACACGCACAGACACAAAGATATATATATATAGATAGGTAGATAGATAGATATAAAAAGGTATACCTGTTAATAATTCCCCTTGAGTTCAGTGAAATACTCACTTCAAATGTCTCGGCATTTCTCAACAGGCGAGGGTTGAGCCTCAAGGAGCAAAGGGTTTCACCCCAGGTCCCGTTGTCAGCTTTGGGTGACAGTCCTCCGAACTTTGCAAACTGGAAAGTTTGCGAGCTATGAGAGGTGCCCTGCTCAGAGGGACATGCTGGCTGCAGCCCGCTGCAGTCCAGAAAAGGTCAAAGGGCCTCACTTAGGACCCCTGTTTATAGGTTCACAAGATGATTGACTTTAGTCATCAGCAAATTACTGGAATTCCAGTAACGCTGGTACCATTCCACTCGAGCTACGATCCAGGTAATGGATGTCCCAAGGTTGTCAGGGGATGACTAATTATTCCCACTTTCATTCCCCATCTCGGCCAGGCAACAGGAGTTCTTGGTACGGTCGGTGTCGCTCCCCACCTTAGCCATTTAAGAGTTCCTGCTACGGTCAAGGGACCCTTAACCACCCAACTCACTACACAAAGGCCAAGGTCTAACAGGAATTCCTGAGATTGTAGAGCAGCCCAGGAGGTGGTGGGGTGTGTGTGTGGGGGGGTATGCACCACCACACCTTTGAAGCTTGTAGAAGACAGAATTTATTACCCCAATTTATCTTCTACAGCAGTACAATCCTGTTGAGGGCAGGCAGCAGCAAATTATCTCTAGAGATTATTTTTTTCTCCTCCTGCCTCAAAGCTTCCTTCCAAATACAGATGTTAGCAAGGCAAATTTTTATGGCACTCACCTGGTACTTCAGTGGCATCTGGGGAAGCAAATGCAGGAAGAGCCTGAAAGCGTTGACACTCCAATTCCCACTCAATTCCTGTTCCACTGAGAATGGCAACCGCATCATGTTTGCAGCTGTCCCTTGCAGCACAGATTTGAAATGACAGTTCAGCTGAGTTGGTGACTGCTTCTGTAATTGATCTGGTAATAAAGAAATGACAAAGGTGCTTTTATTTTTTTTTTTTATTATTTTTTTTTTACTCCCCAAACCCCCTGCATGCTGAAGCAGGAAAACACCTGGCATCATCTTTCATCAATGTTTAACATAGCCTCTTCTATCTAGTGTTGCCTTCCCTTCTCTTAGATCAGGAATTGCTCTCAAAACAGCACCCAGTTCCTCTCCCCAGCTTCTATTATTTACTGGTATTGTCTCTTCGTTTCCTGCAGAGTGCAATTTCTTGGAGAAGAAAGAGAGTTCCACCTGGTCAAACTTCTCAACAGAAATCTGTTACTCTTCTCAGTCATGTCTAGCTTCTTACAAGCTACCCCATGAAACACAGCTATGTGAATTTTAGTGCATTGTATACATCCTCGAACAAATAGATAGTTTTAATTGCTGTTAAGAGAGCTTACAGTTGACAGCTCTAACTTCAAAAACATTCCTTAGAAAGTTAATGATCATTTAGGAACTAGAATAGCATGCATATGACATAAAACCACCAAAGTTTCATTCAGATATAAATGGAGAAGAAAATATTTCAACATTTTTATATCTTTATAACTTGAAAACTTTTCAGAACTTTTAATTTCAGATAATTCCACAACAGAGCCTAGAGCCTTTTGGATAATTCAAAAGAATTTAAGTGATACTGTAAAATATCCATATTTACAAATGTATTATTAAAAATGACTAATCAAAGTAATTTTTCCTGCAATATTATAATTTCTAATGAGTATTAGCCATTACAATATTTATCAAATGCCAGAATCAAATAGGAATTCAGTGTTCTACAGCAATATATATTAAACAAGGGCCTTGACTACTGCTTTCTTTCTGATGCTTCTCACAGTACAAGAATGTAAAAAGGCTTCTGAAGGTTCTGGAGGGAAAAGAAATTGCTGCTTATAATGAGTGTTAGCCCGTTCAGGCAACTGTGTTCATATATGATTCATACCAGTTTCTACTATGTATTTAAACACACACTTAGGTTATTTTACTCTTCTTGTATTAGGTGGAAAATAGCTTACCAAGCTTCTACACTTTCATTTTTGGGGCAAGAAAAACAGTTCCTTCTGACTCAATGTTCCATGAGTTCAGTCAATCCAGTGGATTTATTCAAGGAAACTGCAAACAGTTGACTTCTCCAGCTGACTGCAAGACTCAAATTGATGGATGCCTCAAGCAAGCTTGATCTCAAGATCAAGCACGGTCTTATCTCAGTAGGGCTCAGATCCTTTTATTTTCCCCTGAGATTTTAATTTCATGCTGTAAAATAGTGTTAAAATATTAAAAGAATCAAGTTATTAATATATTCCAAATGAATAATTATTCCATATGCAAAATTCTTTCAAAAAATTCAGTGAGAATTAAATTTAGTTTTCATTCTGCTGATGCACTTTGAGAAATTATCTGTTGCAAGTCTTTTGATAATTTATGTCATAACTGGTAACACATTTGCCTCTATCTTCGTGCCACCAAGGTATGATTGCTGGTAAAAAAATCCTACAATTGCAATGCAGATTTAAAACTGTTTCTTCTTCCTACAAATGATGCAACCATAATTATTTGGAAACATAATTTCTAGATGAAAATCTGAAGTCTGATGAAAAACCCTAATGCTAAAATCTCTTAAAGCCAAAACAACGTCTTGGGCTCCCTGCACACCTTCAGGAGTGGAAAGGGAAAGGAAAGATTAGAAAAGACTTTATTGGTAAAGTTGACTTCTATATATAGTTCTAAACTAAGTCCTTACTCTGTAGTTTTGTATTTGAGGACATACTGGGGCAAAGGGGCTTTTAGAGTCTCATTATGTGATAGATCTAGTTTAAGAATTGCTCAATCCCTGCCATGGTTGTATAACATCTGGCCTGAAACATCTCAGTATTCAGTCCTGCTGTCAAAATCACCTGAATCTTCCTTACAGTATCTCCAGTTACAGTCATACTTGCGCAACACAGAATGTTGAAAGTTGTTGAAGAAAACCAGCTTTGCACAAATCCAATGCTATCATTCAGTTTGCATAATCCCACAGATTATCTGAATTTATAAAGAAATTAAATTTTAAAAAATTACTCTGCTTTCACACTTTTAGCACATCTTCAAGCAATATTTTCTAATAAACAAAAAGACATCATATTTTCCCTTCTATGGCTGCTGATAGGCCTTTTTCTTGAATTCCTGTGGGAAGTGTATCAGATATCTTTTAGATACCACAGAGGATGGCACCATTATTGATACAGACAATATACCCAAATTTCTTGCTGACTGATCTACAGTACATTAGGCAGCATAAATTTATAATGCCCTGAACAAATGATATTTAGAAAATCTATCCAAGCTTACAGATGAATCTTCCAGCTATTTGCAACCATTTTCCTTTCTAACAAAGGAAAGAGCTGAAAAACAATTCTAATCTGAAGGTCAATTAGCTTTAACCCCCAGATTCTGTAGGAGAGCTTTACTTTAGCTGTAATAAAAATGTTGGGCTTGGAGCTCTATTAAGTTTATTAACAAATACAATACTTAGGTGACAGAGACATAGAAACCGTTAGACATTTTTAACACTCCAAGATTGTAGGTAATGCTAATAAAATGAGAGCATTGTGGCTGATAAAATATTATTTTGAACATAAAAAAGTAGACAGATTGTTTGAAAAGAAATACCCTTTCATTACTTCTCTCTGATTCACTTTTTTGTACAGAGCAGAGCAAGCAGAAGATTTGGGTATTTTGTGAAACTTTGGGGTTTCTTGGTTTGTGGTGGTTGTTCACGTAACATTAGTTAGTACTTATAAATACAGCTTATTCCTCTGTGGTTTGTCTTAACTTTGTGTATAACACAATAGCCATTAAAAAGTAATTGTCACTTTAAAAACAATTACACATCAGGGTTATTAGAATATCATATGATGAGATTGTAATATACCTGTTCAACATTTTCACTTAAAATACACATATGTAGTCACCTTCATTCACCATAAATGGAGGCAGACATGTAAACTGCATGTAAAATCAAGTAAACGTTAACCGCATTTCCTTACGTTTCTTTACTGTATTGCAGCAGCCACTGGGGTGCCCACGACATTTAAACACATTTTCTTTTCATTTGGCTCTTGAGAGTATCCAACTCCATCAAGGAAGCAAGTTGTAAACAAATTCACAGAACAATCTGCCAGCTTAGCTATTTAGAAAGGTGAAGATATTAAGAGCACTAATACATTCTAATGACATAAAATCCATATGATGGAGAGTAAAATGAGCATATGCCAACTAGAATCGTGGTCTAGTGGTAGCACAATGCAGTGCCTAATGGGGAGCCATAACCAGAGACTAGCAGTGCCAAGGAGGCCATGTATCTCTAGGGAAGGAAACAGATCACTAATGGGAATCTGAAATCTTGCTGACTGAAGCAGTGTCATTGACAAGCTAGTGGAGAAAACAGTCTATTTTTAAAACAAACGGTAAGCAAAAGAACTGTGATGTAGGGCCTTCGAGGTACAAGTGATAAAAAGGAATTTTAAAAATGGGATGTCTGGTACTCTCCAAAGTAAATATGTACTTTACTGTAGTGGGAAGATTTTTATTTAGAATATTTGCATATTCATATTGGTCATTAGAATTGAAATGGTCTTCATTTGGATAGCATGGGTTACAATTTGCTTGCAATGGCGACATAACTTCATAAGAACTGATAGCTGTCATTTTCCTTTCTTCTGCATTTTCTAATTTCACCCACCACTGGAACAAGCAGTGTTTTATTCATACAGCAAGGTCACAGAAAGTATTTTCACAGCTTAATCTTCCATAACATTTTAACAAGCAAGACCACCGTTCTGTTTCTGTTATATTTTATCTCACAGAAATATCTGTAGCTTCAGAATGTCTGGAGAGGCATTTAAGATGAGCAGTTCTTCATTTCACAGAGTACAACAAACCTACACACAGAGATACAACTCTGTGTTGGCACAAGACCATAAAATCAATTGCTTGTTTTCACTAACGTGTAGGATTTTGTTGCAGAACTAAATATAGCAGCATTCACACCCTAGACTTCATATTTAAAATGTGGACAGACTGAGAATGGCATTGCATTTGATATGCTGAAATCCCATCTTTGTTCCATTCTGAAGTTGGACACACTGCTTACAACCTTTTACAGGAACATTCCTCAGATGCTGCAGAGAGGCCCATGGTCCTGTCCATCATTCATTAGCAGTGGTGCTGAGGGCATTCGTGTCCTCCCAGTAGTTACCAGTATTTCACAACTTCACTTCCGTAATTACCATTTGGTCATTATCTGTGGGAATGGCAGCTCTGTGGGTGGGCAAGGCTCAGATTTTCTCCTCCTGTAAAAGCACATGAAGGAATCTTAGCACGACCCTTCTGGGGAAAAACTTCACTCCTGTGGCCAAGGAGGCAGCAAGTTCCATTCCCAAAGGACTGGATTTTCCAGGAGGCTGAGATCAAAGTTGCCTACAGTGGCTCCTGCCCCAGCATAATATCCTCTTCAAAGTAATGACAGTTTTTTTCAGCCCTGTGCAATCAATAGCCTGCTCAGATGACCCGTACCTGAGCATAGGTGGAACAGCTGTGTAGGAAAATCAGCAGAAAAGGCTGTACTATCCTTTTCACCTAAGGTTTGGTTCTGAAGGACAACAACGACTTCTCCACTGAGTCTAGCCCTGTTATTCTTTCTCTTTGTCTCTTGCTCTTCTTTGGGGATCTGCAGAGTCTGGAAAAGGAGAGAAATGGAGCCAAGAGAACACAGCTTTGATTCTGGAGGGTGGTTATCTGGGTTAATTGCTTCAGTGGGAATTATTTTTAGGAAGAAGCATGCATAAATCGCTGGGGAGATGATCTGAGATAGAATAGCTGGGCTGTTTGTGACTCACCTTTAAAGAGAGGTTTTCACTAAATACAAAAATAGCATAGTCTGTGCTCCTCCTAAGACTACTTAAATTATGGTGAGAAGAACAGGCATCTCAAAACCCCAACACTATTATCTGTTATGTCACACAAGAACCACTTTAGCAGAATCTTCAGGGAATGACATCAAGCCAGTTGCTTAAGGATAGGACATATTCCCTTAAGTACAGCCAAAGAGTAATTTAGAAAAATGATATAATCTTTTTAGATCTTTTCTTGGTCCCTTTCCTGTGAACTGTCTGGCTTGCAAGACTCATGAGTAAAAAGGGCAATAAAATCAGATAATCCATGATTTATATATTAGATTCTCATACAGTGTCTTTGCAGTGAGATTTCCCATTGGAACCAATACAGTTAAAAGAGTCTGTCTTAAGACAATGCATAGCTTGTGACAGCAAAGACTGTGCATGTTTGGTAGGCATAATTTTCTGTTTTTCTAACATCTGGAGTAAAAATGTCACATCAGAGTGACAGTTTCTTTGTACTTACAGCTAAATGAATAGAGAAAAGTCAACAACAAACTGTTAGAAGATGTTTGCTGTCCTCTCATAAAGTTCTAAATTAGTGTTTTTAAGTGCCAATGAATAAGGCACATAATATAATGCAGTTAAAGAGAGATCAAGACTGACCCATTCTCTGCTCCACAGAATTTTGGTGAGCTTTCTCTTGCAATGTTAAGTGGAGTTTTATAAACAACCATATTTTTTTCAGAAAATTCAATTTCTGTAATTATTATTCATCTGTCTTAAGCCAGTAAGAGATGATACAATAAACGGATTAATTATTGTGACCATGGTACTTAAAACAACAATGCCAAGCATTTTGGAAGTGCTGATGTTTTGATTAGATTGATGGGGAGAAAAAGAAAATAATTACATGGGTATTATCTTACTAAATATTATTGTTTATCATAATATGGAACTGTATACATGAAGTGCTTAGCTATCATCCCCAATAAGCTGATCACAGATTTAGGCAGAAGGTCACCTCCACTTAACTGTTTCCAAGAACTGACAGACACAGTTGCACTTTTGACATTTTTAAGATAGAATTAATTCCTAGAGAAAATCATGCTAGGGCTCAATTTCAGAGCTCTAATAATACTCTTTGGACTCCCAATATCTAATTTTAATTGTACAGGTTGTTCTTCTCAGTTCTTCTAAATGTTAAAATTAGAAACCAAAAATGCGAACTTTTTTTTCCCCCAAAAAACCACCTGTTCATATACTGATGTGGCCACAAGGGTTATCTTCTAGCTTAACTTCACCTGAAAGGAATCCAATTCAGGTCATAGTGGCCAAAGCACAGTAACTGGGATGACTGGGAGTTTTTCCTTAAAAGTGCACTTTTAGAAGTCTAAGATGGATACAGTAACACCACCAAATCCAGTTCTGATTCAGTGATAAACTATGTTCTTCAAGCATCATTTTCTCAAAAATTAACAGTAAATTGATCTTACCTTTTAGACTACTGACATCCAAGACACCCCTTCTGGTGGGAACTCTGTTTTGCAGCAGGCTGTAATACAGCCAGTCCTACTGGCTTGTGAAAATAGGTCCATGGCACTGAATATGCAATTCATGGTCAAACTGGTAACACATCATTCTTAAAATATTAAAGAAAACCTTTTAAATCCTTGGGATGTATCTCCTCTGCTTACACAAATATAGTCATCTGTGGCATTATAAGTCATTTTGCAACTTGTCCTGTGTAGAACGGCAATTAGGAACTGATTAATATGAATAGGTTCTCTGCAGACAAATTCACCAAACAAAATGGCAAATTCTTTTAACTGTACTCTAGCAATTTCTATTTCAGTTTTGAATAGATGGAAAATTTATAGTGATATGAAATTATATAATGAAGTTCGCACATAGAACACAGAGTTATTCTCTAATGTGTCTATTTTCTTGAGTGACATTGTTCAGTACATGCAAAAATGTAGAAGAAATGACTGCTTATTATTCCAAATAAATACTTTAAAAATCATCTTAACCTTTTAGTATTTTTCCTGCTTGTTTCTCCACTAAGAAAACTATTTTAAGATTTAACAACACAAGGAAACTTTCAGCAATTTCTAAAGATGTTAATTCTTTCAAGAACTGATTTATAGCAATTTACAACTATTAACACACTTGCAACTTATAATACAGTTTTCAGTATCTACAAACACAACATAATAAAAATCTCATTGATTTTTGTTATTAATCAGAGAGGTCCAAAACAATTTATAAAGCAATTTCTCTTAAAGGCAGCACAGTGATTGGGTAAGTTATCTATATGCATCACCTCAGCAGAAACTCACTGACTGCTACATATAGACCCACTTTAAGAGCAGAACAGGGTACCAAGATTAAAATCTCTACATATTGAAAAATAAAATGGAGAAGTCTTCGGAAGTCAACCAAATTGTAAACAACCTGTATAGAACCAGGATACTCTTTTAAAATTATTGCTTTAAATATTGCATTCTTCTTCAAAAAAAACCTAAACAATTCTTAAGATAAACGGTGCTGAAAAAATATATTCAGCATGCTGCACATATTCAAAACATAGATGCTGTATCTTTCATGTCACTTGTGCGCTGGTCTGAGAGCATATTGAGATAAATTACACCTATTTCAGGACTAATTTGGAAAAAACCTGAGCTGCACAATACATAAATTGAGCAAATTATCTAAAATGAAAATTATGTCCACCAAGCCTTCAAATGAAAATTGTCTTCTTGTTTGAAAGTCTGGTTGATCCATAACTACTTCTCTGTGTGTATGTGAAGGCAGTGTAGGGGAAACTCCAAATAAGTCCAGCAATTCCCTGCTGGCATACAGTTCTTTCAAAACATGCAAAGCAAAGAAGAGAGGGATATCACTGCATCTAGATTATTGTTTGTACTATTAGGTGGTCCTCTGCCTAGCGCTCAGAGTCACATTTATCAAGACAATTCTACTGCTGCGGTATCTGACACATCTCATTCTTACAGGTTTCTGTAGCGGCAATTTCTATGCTACCTCTGCAAGGGATAGTGCACTCCTGCAGCTGATATCCATGAGGCACCAGTACTCAACCAAGCTGCTGGGAAGCTAGTCTGGAACTACACAAATTATTTGGTAAGGACTGCGATAACAACAATCTCCTAAGCTTTAGCAATAATCATTTAACAACTATACCAGATATTATAAATTAGCCATACATCAGAATTAGTATAGAATAGATTATCTTCAAGCTGGTATTGCGTGATTATGATTATGGGAGTCCACTGAAACTTACTTAAACTCACAATGTCTTTATTAACTGATGGAGGCATACGGAAATGGGATGCAAAATCCTGGATGCACAAACTCTATTGCAAAATTCAAAATACCCTGAATTTTGTCTTAGAATCTTAAATATACCCTGGGAAGAAGCCTTAAGCCTTATGCAATTCACACATATCATTCTGTCTTACTTGGAGCCTAGAAATGACAATGCAATTTGGAAAACTACACACATTAAGCCTCTCTGGGTTAGTAGTCTGCCAGGAGTTGTTAGCAGTCAGTCTAGACTCGGGACAGCTGAATACTAGTTGTCACCTTATAAACTCAACTCAATTTCCATGGAGTTTTTTGAAGGGTAGCTCAACCACTCTCTTCCCTGTAGTCCAAAGAACACCTTTTGACAGCTCTCACTCCTTACAGAAAGAGTATGTCCTCAAGACTCATGACATCTAAGTGTGTGTGTGCGCACACATAAATTTTGATGTGTCTCCAGACCAGCGACATGTTTTCACTTGTAAATATGTATTGCAAATATATATGGGATATTAGTAAATGAAATATTTGTAAGAATTGCTAGTATTATGGAGCTCACATCTGCTCTAAACTATCACAAATCATTTGTAGTGTCAGTAGTTTGGTTTGTTCCTAGGTTTTAATTCAGAGCCTTTTTCTGGCTCAGCTTAGTACATGAAGCAGGCTTGCATGCCAAAGCTGTGATTAACTTTATAGATGCAGTGGAATTATGGAAATGCATCATGCAAAAGTGCGTACTTGCCAAAATTATTCCATGACCTTGTGCTTAAGCTGAGTTTTAAATAATTCAGTGATGTATTGAATGAATAAATTTGTGCTGCTTGTTACTCTAAACAGTCATGCTTTCACTTTCCTTGCCATTTTTAATAAAGCCTCACTTTCTAATATTCATGAAATATTGCATTTCAATTAAATTACATACGTATTGAGAAAATAGTTTGCCCTAAGCTGTTTAGTGTTGACACCAACTGTCATTTGCCTTTTCTTTTTGTATAATAACCATGGAGGTTTTATGTACAGGCAATATAAAGCACTGTCACACTTTAACGAGAAACTTTTTTGATCATGTATAGCGCAAGAGAGAATAAACCTAAGCTATTTTGTTATTTTTAAAGGCTATTAATTTAGCTTAAATAGTGCATACTCAATCCAAACTTAAGTTTTCCATTCCTGGTTTCATGGAAACAGCATACAAAGTCTTCCAGTGTTTCAGTTGCTCCGTAAAAACTGCAGAACTCAGGCCTTTGAGCTGGTTCAGTTTGAGCCAAACCTGTTTTTAAAATGCAAAAGTAACAGAAAAGCCACGAGTTAAAAGGTTAGTGTTTTAAACAGCATAAGAAGATAAAAGGGAATACAAATATAAAATTATACCTGCACTGAAGCAGCAAAATATTGTTTGCCAATTCATCATTGTTTCATTGTAGGTAAATTGATTAAAGTTCTTGTGGCTCAGTATATTTCCCTTTTAAAATGGGACTCTTATCACCTTCTTATTTATAAGAAATAATTTCATGTTTTCAAATTAAAAGTAATCTCATTATATCACTTTGGATAATAAAACTAGAACAGTATTTTATCTCTAACTCTAACTATGTACTCATATGGTCCCCCTTATTCTACCTGATTTCATTTCCCACCGCTTGGCCAAAATGAACGGTAATTTTTAACAAGACCAGAAAGATCTCATGAAGTCCATGTTGCATATCACCCTCTATGCCTGATGCAGAGAAAGAAAATTTGTTACAGAGCTCAGCTAAAGCCTGGTTCTCAAGCTGAAGCTGTAAAGGCTTCTCCGTTCGATAACAGAGACCTGAACCATAGCTACGGTGCAGCTGCAATGTGCTAGCTGTTACAGATAGCAGGTACCACAGAAGTTTATTCCCAGAGTGCAAGTGAATAGATGTTGTGAAGAAAAAACAAATATGAAATAAACATCCCATTAGCACATGCTCAAAAGGCCAGCGGATCCCTCACAACTCTTCTTTTGTCGTTCCTTGCTGTTTTCGAATAGCAGGAGGGCAGGGGAAAAGGTGTTTGCAAGCTTCACCTACTAGACAGATTTTTCACTGATGTCTGTAAGCGAATGTGGATATAGATACCATACTGCATCTCTAGCCATCTTAGTGACTTTAAATTGGCCCCTAACATACTGATAATCTTCACCCACTAGTGAAGCAACCACCAGCACCATTTGTCAAAATATTTTCAGAAACTATCCCAAAGTGTTCTGGTTGTTTCACTGTAACTAAGAGGCCACAAACAGTTGCCCCGAAGCATTTACAATCAGCATTAGGAAGACAGTAGCAGAATTACTGTAAAGAGCTAGGCAAAAGAAGTACATTACAGCAGCAAAAGCTTTTGATTCCATAATTGAAGATATTTTGCAATATATTGAAAAAAGTTTTAAATAAACGATCTATATGTGATTAATTTCTTATAGTTTCAGGAAAGGAGATTGTCTTCAGCAGAAACACTCAAGCTACCAGTTTAGGAGAAGTTTAAAGTAAGCCAGATCGCGAGCCTTCTTATACAAAAGTCTTCTGTTTGATATGGGAGTTTCCTTGGCACATAGTTTCTTGTTTAGGTGTCACTGACACAATTACTCATGTGACAGATGAAAGAAAGGCTGCACAAAAACGTTTGGTGTTTTCAACTCTAGCTCCACTTTAACTTCCTTAAGTAAGTAAGACCCTTTTAGTTGACTTTCACAAGTAGAAGTGCTCAAGAAAGAAAGAAAGAATGGACGTAATGGCTGAGAATAATATAGTAACTCCACTATAGACTGGACTTGTGCTGCTTCCTTCCATTGTTCCTATATCAAAACATAGTTTTATAAACAATGCAATCTCAGTATCAGCAATGTTCTCTGGAATAAGACAAAGCTATGATTTTTTTTTTTTAAGCAACCGCTATTTCATTACAAATCACTAGGACATCTATCAATATTTAAAACCAAGACAATACAAAGAAGCATATATCTAAGGGCATAATTAGGTTAAAGCTGAAGGTCAACTAGGCCTTCAACTTTTGTATTCTTTCTCTGGGATCACAAATCTGAATGACTTTAGAATCTACCTTAGTCAAAATAGCAATTTAAGCCTAGACATTATGCTTCCCACTTTCCATAGTTTTAAGTCAGATCATTATTTTTACTTTCAAATTTTTGTTAACCCTTAAATAACTCATTATTATCCAAATTTAATAACTTGTATTGTATACCATGCATTTTTAAACAAGAGATTAAAACTTTACAAGAATCATTGTGATTTCAAAAACTAATAGTCATTCAGGTTATTTTTAAAGTATTCTTAAAGATTTCTGGTTTTCAATACATGGTAGGTGTTTCAAAGCCAGTACATTGTCCTTTAGACACCAACAGAAAAAAAAATTGTGGAAAAAAAATTAAGAGGCACACCAGGAAAACATGTACTTAAGCATCTAACCTTAAAGACCGGCTACTGGTAAATCACAGCATTAATACTTCTGATTCAAACACTGAGTCTAAGCTCACTCTTTTCTCTCACAGCCTTTCCTTCTTTCATTCTCTGCATACATCACCGAGACTGCAAAATAAAGCCTTGCCTTGACCAAAGCACCTTCATGTATATGATGATTTTTGTGTGCTGTAAATTCTTTTGTGTGAGTACTCTGGAGTGTGCGCCTTCCCTTCTCTTTGGCTACAGAATCAGTGTGCAAATGAAACCCCAGCGTAGCGCCTACAGCAGCTCCAGTCAGCCTTTTTATGCTGCCCTTCCATTATAATATCTGTCAAACATTTAATGCAGTTTTGCCTGCTATATAGGCTGATGACACCTAAGTGCTGGGCTATGAAGATGTGAAACAGGAATGAGCACTAACAGTTATCTGGATATGTAGCCTCTTTTCATTTCCTACACCATAAGTTACGGCAATCTACTATGTTAGTGCTGTCCTCTGACCTTCACTGTGCTACCCACAAGCTTTACAAAGTGTGCAAAACAAATA
Organism: Buteo buteo; assembly: GCF_964188355.1. Lineage (NCBI taxonomy): Eukaryota > Metazoa > Chordata > Aves > Accipitriformes > Accipitridae > Buteo > Buteo buteo. Next base: position 73,655,644 of record NC_134171.1, on the reverse strand, counting down.
TTTTCTTCCATGAAAAATGACATTCAAAATAAATCTTTTTTTCTCTTCCTGTTTCAGAAGTCTGATGTAGAGTGGTGGGGCCAGCAAGTTACTAAGCAAGAGAGTCTCAGGGTCAGCTTCTATGCTATGTGCCAAGTGAACTGCAAGGGAGGAGGAAAATCCGAGGAGACTGGCAGCCGCACAAGCTGAACAAGATGGTGCCAACAGCCTCTATGTGATTTCCAATTTAGATTTCCTGATTTCATCTGATTTTTCTAGTACCTTTTTTAAAACAACCAGCTTTATTCCTGGTGGTCCAAGGCTTTCATGGCAAACCTGAAATGTTCTTTCTTACCTCATCAATGAAATTGTTCACATTCTTCTTTTCTCTTACTTTCAAAAAAGCATAGATAAAATACCAATTTTCAATGAATTTACCACACCAATAAAAATTTGCTATGAATTAAGGACATAGCATTCAGTTCCTGAATGTGTTAAGCACTATTCACATCGAAAAGAAAAAAAAAGAAAAAAACCCAGACCCTATCAAAACTGTTCTCTCATACAATGAGACGAAGATTTAGTATTTTATAAGGAAATAATTAAAAAGATTGTTTGATCTTACTTTGAAAAATAGGCTGAAGAGAGTGCTAAAATAACTTTCAAAATTATTTTTACAAGTATTTTGCCAACCTCAAAATATTGCCCGAAAGAGCTTTTTATTTATATTTTTTAATTTTCACAGTTAATATTGAGAGGTTCCATAAGACTGCAAATGGTCTAGCCTCACATTTTTATGGCAGTCACCTCTTGATTTTAGCAACATTTGCTACAGCACTGGACTAAAAGGGGATGCTTCTTAAGGGACACTGGGAGGATCTTTTGATCAACTCTATTAATCACTACCGGAAATCTATGTATGGAGGTAAGACAATATAAAAGACCATTTTCTTTGATAACAGAGACTTCAAAAGGACTTTTCTGATTAAAATATCTCTGAGGCCAGAGAATGCCAAATGCTTCCGTAGCTCACTTTGACTTCACAGAGTTGCATTTCTATAAGCGAACAAGCTCAGCATTTAACTTTCAAAAAGGATGAGGAAATGAAGCCCATCTGAAGTACCTCTACTTTACAAAAAAATCCATACGCACATGAACTAATGAGGATTGCTAAGCCAGGCACTTTTATTTAAAGATCTGGGCTATACTAAAATAGGGGCTACTTTGGAGATGAAATAACTAATGTAATCAACTGTAATTGTAAAAATATTGGGAGGAGTTAATCAAAACACAAATACAATGTTGTTCTTTGCATAAGCGCGCTCCAAAGTATGACTCCACAGTTAGACAAATTAGAAAAAGGGCTGCATATGTCAAGAAAGGTGGCAGCGCTACAGAAGTTAAATTCTGACATATATGTCATGATCATGTAGGATTTGTAGAACACATAAGCCCCAAGGTGATATTTGCTTGTAACTCAAGTCTGTGTAAGATGAATATTGTGGCATGGTGGCACTTGATAAGTCAAGTTCAATATGTTCACTTTCATGATGCTCAAGTAAGACATCTGAAAGGACTGAGCATGGATCATAGGCATAAAAATATATCAGTGTTTTTAATGTGTTAAAAAACACTGTATTTGATGATTTAAAGTCTTCAACATATATTCTCAGTATTTGTTCAATTTTTTGTCTTGATTACTACAAGCTACTATATGACCGATTTACATACAACATGAAGCCACTAATAAAGCATGACAGAGAATGCAGCATCTTAGTGGTTGGAGAAGTACAAGTTCTGTTGAGATGTCACTTGTGTACTGGGGTCTCACAAAAATGTCAGAAACTATTTGAGAATTCTCACATTCTTTGTGTTACCACTGCCCATGGCCTTTTGTGCTTGAATACAAGAGAAAGGCATTTGGCCTTGTCTTTTAATTAAGTATACATAAAAACAGTTTTACCAAAGCAGGCCAAAGGTCCATTTAATCCGCTATCCAACAGTGGCCATTGGAAGAGCCTAAGAGCAGGGTATGCAGACAGAGAAACTTCTCCAGTGTATTTTCCCAGTCTCTAGTGTCTCCAAACTCAAGATATCATCAACCAGAGGTTGGACTGTGTAAAAATTAAAATACATATTTAATGAAAAAATACACAAATTGAGGACAATCTTCTATCTAAATATTTCTCAGATTCAACTTTACTCTGTCAATGTGGCATAAGTTAAAATAGCAAACCAGGAACAACTGCCCAAACATGCAATTTTCTGATACCAAAGACAGAATGTTTGGTTTTAATGTTGGTTTCTTCTCTGCATTTCAGTGAATTTTAATTTTCATTATGCAACACACACTTCAGAGGGGTTTTTTCACTTGTAGAAGTCTAATAACCAGTTTTGCAAAGCACTTATAACATGCATATCTAAGCATGTTCATATACTTGTTATATTGAATATTGAAGTTAACATGCTTAAATACTTCCCTGAACTAGGTCCATTCTAAAGTGTCTAGATGACAAAAACCTCCAACACGATAACACCAAATCATACACAGCTGCAAGCTAAAAATGCATGGGCACAGTAATAATAAAAATACATAAAACTGAAAAAATATGTATTTTTTGCAGATAAGAGAAGAAAATACGACACTATAAGGTTTTGGAATTTTAAGGGGCATTTCAAACACCTTTGACCTGATTATTTTAATTAGATACCAAATTCTCTTTTACCATTTAATCCAACCTCTTTCTTTCCTGTGTCTACACTGTTCATCTTCAAATAAAATAATACAAAATGATTTGCTGGTCAAAAAAGCATATTTTAAAACAATCCATGATAATCAGCGCTATAAATTATTATTTTTTAAACTCAATCCTACCTTTTATAAAGTCAGTGACATATATTCAATTTATTCCAGGGGAGTGGGCATGAGCCCTTGATTCATTCATCTGCATGTAACCTGACAGAGTTACATACTTTTGAATATAAAGTAAAATAAATCTGTTTCTCTTTGCAGTAACACAGGATAAAGGACTCCCAGAGCAAAGAACTGATGAATAAGGTTAGTTTGACAAAAATTAAGTTACTATTGGAAAAATAAAATCTCAAACTCTTTTAAAGAGTGCAGTCTAGTAACATTTTCTTTATGAATTCTGACTTTGCAGCCTGTGTAAACAAAGTTTCCTAAAGTGATTATCAGCATAATACAAATAGCTTATGACCTGTTTGCAGATAGAAAAGCCTCTTGTCTATTCTGTGGCCCAATAGAAAGAAAATATTATTTAGAAGTAATAACTAAAACAATATAAACTCAATGCTCTCTTTTTAAAAACTTAAACTAGATTAAATAAAATGTTGTTATTCCATTGTTTCAGTGTGGAACACCTGTTATTATAATAAAAACAACTCAAGTAACTACTTAGACAAGAGCCTATCTTTTAGTGTGTGAATGAAGCTACAGAAACTGGTTAGCCTCTTGCATAAACATTTGTCTCAGTCACATCTAAAAAACAAAACCCACAAAAATTAGGTGTAAGAATAGCATAAGGCAAATGAGAAAGAAATGGAAGTGTACATATGTGTGTGTATGTGTGTGCAAATCTTTTTTCAGAAAGTAAACCAATATAGGAAAAATCACATAAATGGATGTTAAGTTCTAATTAACTTCAAAACAAAAATGGCAACCAAGGTCACTGGAACTTGAGAGCTACTCAGATTAATACCTATTTTTCACGAGCTGTCTGGTTTCATTGTCTAGATTGGTAAAATTAATTAAAAAAAAATCCTTTAATAAAGGTCAGTACAGGATTCCATATCACCATTTACTAGAAGAAATTTAAGGGCCAAATTTAAAAACCAAACCAAACCAAAACAAAATGAAAAGAAGAAACATTTCAATTTCTTTGTCTGGGATTTCATAAATAGCAGTAAGCAAAAAAAGTGGTTTTAAAATAGAATTTTAATGCAATATAGTATCTCAGCAGCTGGAAATCTTATCAAGACAAAGTCATTCCATTTCTGGTATTTGAAAATATTCTCTGCCTTTTAGATACCAAGCACATGCTCTGTCTTTTCAAAGAGCACTGGAGGATATCATACAGATGAGACGCTCACCGATAGCCTGGACAAGCTCCATTGATTTTTCCAAATACCCTGTATTAGCACTGAAGAGTCAAGGAAGGTCTCTATATCACTGTTAGTTTTTCCAGTGTCCTCTGAGCAATTTATATTATTCGTCCATTGAAACATCACAATCTAAGGAAGACAGAAATAACATGCATCTAACAAGAAAGAAGACACTGACCTCAAGTGTCTTATACACAACGTATTGAACTTTCAACCCAGCACTCTAAGTTTTGTTCCTATTAAATAAACACAATCCCCCCCAACAGGTGTTACCTTGTCTAGTAATATTCATAACACTTAAGTTTTATCAGTTTTATTTCTACACAGGAGTGTGGGAGTTGCACCCCAAATGGTGCAGAGGTGAATGAACATAGTTCTGTCCTGGCTTACAGCAAACCCTCTCTATGAACATCTCTTCTGCATCTTTTCAGACTGTGTCTCCTCACTGCCTCTAGCATCCCTCCCCAGCCCCACATTGTGCATCTGCTTGAAGCTTTTAATCCTCATCTCTGAAAGGCTCTGAAGCCCACTTGACTTCATTTCTGCTCTGAATTCCTTCATTTTCTCCTACTTCACATATTTACTCCTACCCAACCAACACTCTTAAAAAACTTTGTATCCTCTTCCCATTCTTGTCTTTGTGCCTTGTGTGTCAAATTAACATTACAGCTCTTTTTTTCCCCAAAAGTATTGGTCTGCTATGTAACCCACTTACAAAGAAGTGTTGTTAAATCTATACATACAGACATACCTATATAATATGGATGTATACACAGACACACCAATCTTCATAAATCATCAGTCTCCTGTAGACTCAATGCATTATGTTTGAACATTATTGATAGATTTATAGGTATGCTCTTGGACAAAGAGTTCATCTCCCCCTGTTCTGTGCAGAAATCAAAATTCCAGTAACATTCAACTGATAATTATATACAGAATTTAAAAGTAGTCAACCCAATGTGCCCTAGAAATTACTGATGAAAAGGATTATTCATGTATTGCCCTAACACTTGTCACTCAGCCAGAAGTGATGCCTGACTTAACTGAAAGTATCGATTTGCTACCCTGAAATTAAATTTTTTTTAAAAAGTCATTTACAATGTATTCCATAGCACCAGTCATAGAAGCTAGAGCATCTGAGCTTTAATCAGCACTTAGTTCACCTCTGCTCTTCTGTCATTCTATCGTTCATAGACATACGAAGATGAAGACATTTTTTCAGAAGCCCTTGAGGAGAGCATGGCTGTAACTTTTAGAGTCTGCTCCACAGAGCAGAGCAGCTTTTAACTGAGTGAAACATCACGTACATGTGAGGGTATCTCAGGCATCACTGAGGCAGTGTTTCAGCACTAGACCAAATTATCAGGAAAACACATGAAGAATCTGGAGCACAGGCTTAGGTTCCACATAAGTCTGCATGTGGTAAATAATTTTGTGAAGAGAAATCTACTTCCATATAGGACTAAATATTTTTTTGAACTAGGACCCCTGGGGTCCAGACAGACTGATGACTATATTGAACAATAGTAAATTATTCTAACTCCAGGATACTGCTGCTGTGAGTGATTTACGAGGTAATGAAATAAACTAATGACTTGGTGTTTAAACCTTGCCTTGCAGTTTAGGTTTCTAATATCTAAACTTGCAATCTTCAGACCAACACATACGTGAAGCTTAATTCTCCCTACACAGTGTGGGAAACCTAGATACCTAACTTGGGGCTTTGTCAAAATTTTAAAATAGGTATTCACTGTAGCATTCTCCCCCAAACTCTGGTCTCCCACTCATCAAAACAGTATACCTGGTTGTAGAGTGCTGTGGATTTTTCTATCTATACCCTGAGTTTCTATCGGTGGAAACATAGTATAAGAGAGAATGGAGAAAGGTATTATACCAAACCACGAAGTAAGGATCAAGACCCACACTGAAGAGAGAAGTTTTGCATATATTGGAAAGTACAGCTTAGTCGAGGTTACTTTTGCAGAAGTTAGCACAAATCTCAGAGACAGTGAATGCACTGTGCCCTGGAAGTCAGCTCTGGCTAATTACTGCAGTGAGAATGGGCATTCTGGGAGCACGGGAGACAGCTGAGAAAATTTCCTTTAATGACTTACCTTTGTCTGCACTTGTCCGATCATTCAGACCATAAGCTAGGGCTGGCAAACATGATTTTAGCTTGTCATCAAGCCAGAAGCTGAAAGCTGATTTAACAGAGTGTGTGTTACACTCAGCCATTTTTCTCAGGGCAAGGAAAAATTACAAGAACTCATATGCCTTGGAATGTTCTCATTCTGGTCATAGATCAAGTGTTTCTGGATCATGGAGCTGCCTACAGTGATAATACAGTAGCATTCACCAAAGAAGGCACATACTCACCAGATGCATATATGCCATAACAGCTTTGAAAATAAACCTCTGATACTGATTTAAAATATTTTTTTTCCTATGAATATTTGCTCTGTGGCAATGCGTATCACGCAGATGTGACCATTATTCAATTATAAACTCTGTTTCCTTTATCACAATATTAAAAGTACAGAACATAGCTATTCATGTAAGAATTTAATTTTCTTTATAATTTAAACCTAAATGATAACTTGTTTAACCAGGTAATAAAATTAATTTCCAGCTTAACTACTACCTTTTTCTTAGTCATTCTGAAGTAGGGCAAAATCATAAATTAAAGTTACATTAATAAAATTATCCAACACAAGTATACTTCCTTACTTCCTTAATATATCTTCACCTGTTCCCAGACACAGACACCCAGGTCAGGTTTATATCACTACATACTTAGTTTCCACAGTAATTGTATTCAATAAGAGTAAGTGGCAGATGTGAAAATCTCTTCAGTTCCTACCTGATGATTGACAGACATTCTGAGTCTGAGTAGATCCATTAACAATGTACAATGATCTATGAAATCAGTTTCTGGTATATAAATTCAAAGCAATGAACAAGAATCAATGTCATTTTAAAAACATCTGAAAAAAAAGACAAAAAGAAAAAATTAATGCTGCCAGGTTTGAGAAAGATGTGTGAATACTATACATTAAGTTAACATGTGGATTTGGGCTTTGTATCATCTATATCCTTAGTCTGGTCCATAGTTGTCCTGATTCTGGATTTCACAGTTTGCCACTAGACAGTCAGTGCAGGGACAGCAACACAGGTTAAGAATGGGATTGTCATGAGCAATCACTGGAGAAATTGTTCCTTGATGCCGCTCATGTCCTGGTGTAGGGTTCAGTTATAGGGAACTCAGTTATTGGGCCTAAAAGTAGCTCATGGTCACAAGAGCATTCCAGACACCTTTAGAAGGCCTTGAACAGAATAAACAAGAAGATAGAAAAAGAAAGATCCCAATTAGAAAAACACAGGTGCACATTCCACAATAAAGGGAACTTGGCACAAACAACCTCAATTCAGGGGCTTATCTCTACCAATTGGACTAAGACAAGTCTTGCATGCTCTAATTAATATGGCCAATTATGTCCTGTGTTTATGCGCATGTACAGAGCGGGTATAACTAACTTTATCTTACGTTTGTGTGTGTGGACAGTACCGATGTAACCAATCACCGTTTATGTTTGTGCGCGTGGACACCAAATGCTTGCATGCAGCAACCAATCAGAGTTTCTAAACAACTTAGAGAATTGTATAAAAATGATCAGCTAAGCTCAATAAATTGGTGACTTTAATCATCATATTGGTGGTCTATCGTCCGGGCCCCGCAGAAATAAAACCTAAACCCTACATCCTGGTGTGCTGGTTTGGACTGGGATAGAGTTATTTTTTTCCGTATTAGCTTGTATGGGGCTCTGTTTTGGATCTGTGCTGGAAACAGTGCTGATAACCCAGGGATGTTTTGGTTACTGCTGAGCAGTGCTCACCCAGAGCCAAGGGCTTTTCTGCTCCTCACCCCACCCCACCAGCCAGTGGCCGGGGGGGCACAAGGAGTTAGGAGGGGACACAGCCGGGACAGCTGACCCCAACTGGCCAGAGGGATATTCCAGACCGTATGATGTCATGCTCAGCATAAAAAGCTGGAGGAAGAAGGAGGGGGACACTTGGAGTGATGGCATTTGTCTTCCCAAGTAAGCGTTAGGTGTGATGGAGCCCTGCTCTCCTGGAGATGGCTGAACACCTGCCTGCCCATGGGAAGTGGGGAATGAATTCCTTGTTTTGCTTTGCTTGCACACGTGGCTTTCACTTTACCCATTAAACTGTCTTTATCTCAGCCCACGAGTTTTCTCACTCTTCCGATTCTCTCCCCCATCCCACTGGGAGGGAGTGAGTGGCTGTGTGGGGCTTCGTTGCCAGCTGGGGTTAAACCATGACAGTACTGGTTACTTCCCACCCAAGTGTGTGTTCAGTTGCAAATTCCCCTGCCAGTTCCACAAAAACAAGTATCTGCAATTTCCTGTGGATTTCCTTGGAAGCAAATTGAACCAGCGGTGATAGCAGCAGGTCATTAGGTTTAGAGGTTAAAGTCCAGCACTTAAACATCTAATGCATACATAGTATAGGCACAAGCCAAAGAGATTTGAATACAGTTGCATCATTCATCTTTTTATGTCTTGAAACATTCTTGAAAAGTGAACAAAAAAACCCCAGGAGATAGAAACAAGGATGCCACAGAAGCCTGATTTTTAAGCTGCATTTTTACAAAGTCAAACTCATAAAATAATACAGTCGGATCCTGCTTTTACTTTGTTTGTTTGTTTGTTAATTATTTTTTTAACTGCAGCAGATAAGCACATAAGTGGATTTTCACACACAAACTATATGCTTTCTGATTAGGACACTTCTATATATTACAGAGGGCTGGCAGACAAAGACAGAAACTGGGGGAAGGGAAGAATTTCTGATGTAGCCTAACGTGAAATCATTTAACACTTACTTCAAATATTCAACTTACTTGAAGAAAATGAACAGTGTCTGATTATTCCTAATGACAAATTATTCTGTAATACTGAAAGAAAAATGTAAAAGCACAGGTAGGTAATTATTTCTTAAAAGCAACACAGACTTACATTTATAAATGACAGCATTAATCACATGTATTCGCTGTAAGTGAAAAAAACAGGATGATCTAGAGCAAATGTTTTCATGCGTGTGGTTACAGAGTCAGCAAGCAGAATTTTTCAGAGCACAATTTCTTATTTAGAATTGCATAGCTATCCATTTTTTATTAGCTCTAAATGCTTTCAATTGTCTTTTGAATTTCTGCATCCAAGTGCCACTTTGCAGATTACACTCCATTCTGGCAGTGAAGATTTAAAACTTAACATGGTTTCCAATGCATACTTTAGGAAGTAGAGTTGTTTCCAGATATTTACATTCTTTAGCTAACCACTGCAATATAACAGGTTAAAAAAAAAAAAAAAAAAAAAAAAGATAACGCACATACAACATAAAAGTTTTGGGGTTTTTTTAATCAATGTTTTCTCAAACCAACTTTGGTGTTTAAATCTATTATACTGCAAGCAAGTAAGGTTGGGTAGATACCTAGCTACAGCCCAGAAAATCCTTTAGTTAAGCAGCAAGTTTTCACTTATGTTATTTTCATAATATCTGTATTTTGGCAGATGCGTCGATTTCAAAGGTGACGGTTTCACAGCTAAGAAAAGCAAATTGCAGAAATTCAAGCATGTGTAACAGAGATGAGGCAATGCACCACCAGCAATCTAAACCCTTTCAAAAGTTAGCACGTCATTTTGAATTGTAGCCCTGAAGATTTTACAAATGTGCTAAAGACAACAATGCTAGAAAAATATCCTCTGTGAAGATTTTTTTCTCCTTATTACTTACTTTTCCTCCTCAAAGAAATGCAGGCAACAAAACCATTGTGTACTTAACTGCTAGCGATAAGGCAGAAGACTGACCAAGCTTTTAAAACTGAGTTTTCATTTATCTCATCATTGCTGGATAATCATCATTACAGAGGATCTTTATTTCAAACGTTTAGAAAATATGTGATTTCTAATAAAATTGTATTTACTGACAGAAATTTTGCTAACAAAATGCACATTTCTTGTGTGAATTTTGAATATTTTCAATATCAATACTTAAAAACCAGCCCTACCAGCTTTCCAGCACTTAAAGCAGAAAGGTTAGTAAGCAGCATAAAGCAGTTTATAATCGTTTCCACCAGAATGGCACAGGCAGATTTTGGAGATAAGAGTGTGGATTACATACCGTTAAGAAAACTAAAGGACAGCAAATGTTTTATATGTGCTTTGCATGTGAATTGACATAGTTGGAGCCATTGCATTTGCAGGGAGTAAAGGACCACTCCAGAGAAACTAAACAGGCTTTCATATATATACATACACCCTTAGGGACATAAAATTCTAAAAATAACTGACAAAGTGACTGAGAGTGTCTCTGGAAATATCTATCTATTTGCCTGCATGCTTATCCAACCAAGAACAAGGGAGTTGTGAATCAGAAGCTATGAAGCTGCGGTTATTTTGAGAAGGGCGTTAGCCATGACCACAAAGCCTCTGCAGTACATTCGGCTCATGTGCAGCAACCTTGCATGAGTTTTTGGCTCCTATAATCTTGCAAACCCCTGGGTCACACACTACGTGAGTCCAGCACACCTACCAAAAGTAGAGTGAGTTTGTTTAATCACACCCTACTTCATGGATCTTCCACTGCTCTAAGCAATATAAGGAAAGACAGGACTCCAGACAACACAAACCGCTATTTACATTACCTGAGTTGTAGAATTAGTTGTAAAACATTTAGTTCGGCATAAGATCTGCATCCCAAGTAGGTTAAGAAGTAAAGAAGTAGGAAAATGATGGGAAAACTCATCCTATAAAGGAAAGGATGACAGGTAGTTTATTTAAAATAAATAACCAGATTATAGATATACACCAAGTTATAGCTATGTACTACCATTGATCTGTTTGTCAGGAAATATAGAGGGACCAAACAAAATTTCAGATAAAAGTCCCAAATGCAAATGACCAACCATCAACAGTTGTACCAGGTACTTCCACAAGGATGAGGTAAATAACCATTTTGAATAATTTATCATTGTAACAAGAGTCAGTTTGAAATAAAACCCAGTACATTCTATTAATTGCCAGCAGCAGCTAATTGATTAATTGATCCTGCTATAACTATTTTTATTTCTGGGATAACAAAATGAATACAGAATCCTCGATCTTGACTAATACTATTTTTATTAGGTGAGAAAACAGTATAAATTGAGGACTGGTAAGGGGCCACATGCAGTGCATCAAGTAATTTAACACTACTCTATCTTTCACTATAGGTCCTGAGAAAGGAATTACTGACATCAGTTCATAATTTAATATGAAAATGCTGGTCAAATAAGTTAACATGTAAGGAATATGTGATTCTGACATTAAAAATCTGTTGTATAAAAGTGTTGTTTCATTATACAGTTATGCATGAAGTGCTATATGTAAGTAGTAGCAAACCTCCTTTCACTTAAGCCATATGTAGAAAAATATCTTAGCATACAGTTGTGATAAGATAGCTGTAATTACTTTACTGCCCTGAAGACACAAAGGCAGACAGTTGTCACAAGTGGTATTTGTTAATTATAATGTCTTAAAAACTACAATGAGCTTTTACTTTTTTTTTTAATTTTTCATTGGTTGTAGAGAAGTAGTATAGCTGCAGAAGAAAAAATATGATTCTTCAGCACAGCTGAGAAGTTTTGGTAACTTCACATGCCTTGTTTCCTTCACTGGATTTCTGCATAAGGCAGCTGCCATTACTAGAGTATAACCGAAGGTATCTTTTTTGCAAACTCCCGGTGTAAGATCACAGACTATTTTTTTGATTTCAAGTTAACTTTCAGGTCCACTAATTAGATCACAAATCTTTGTTCTTTCCAATCAAGGCGGATTTCAAACAAATGTCCGTGAGACAACTAAAAAGGAAAACTCAAGTCATTGTCCTCAGAGTCAATATCCAGTGTAGAACAGTACTTGACCAATAATTTAAAGCATGTATTTTATTCCAAGTTGGACTGTCACTGGATATGGGAATGTAGGACTGAAATTGATTTTTTTGTGGATATATACACTGCAAATGTTAAGTGTACATTTAAAAGGGATACAACCTATTTACTATTTCCATTCAGCATTTATACATATTGAGTAAGATCTGCCCAAAATGGAAGGTGTTGACTTTACCTTAACCTCAAATTCAAGAACAACTTTGACTATTTAGCCAAGTGAAGAGGAAAGGGAGTTATGTGTTGTGTTTGTGATTAATGACATATAGAATTCCCTAGCCTGCTAACAATAAGGTCTGCTGATTAAATCAATGTGTACAATTGCTAAAATGTATCTCTGAGTAACATCCCTTTTAAAATCATCGCAGTGCTCTTTCAATGTATTAGCAGAGATGACAAGTGTGCTCATAAAGGACTTATGTCTTACATGGTAATATCCGTGTTAGGTCAAATACAGTAACATGCAGAAAAAATCCTCCTCAGCAGTGCCACAGACTGTGAAGGGAAAATGTGATAGAAGATACTCAGTACCATCTCCACTGGATCAATTTCTAGGTCAGTTGTTTGTCCTTTAAAAATGTCAAAGCAAGACAAATGTTCACAACTGTAGTCCTTTTAAATAATATACTACATTTGAAACCTAAAATATGCCTTATTGTAGCTTCTAAGATTAGATTGAGTTGAAGAATGAGTTTGTCCAGTGTGAGGAGAAAATGTAAAATAAGACTAAAGACCTCAGATACTGTAGCTCTGACACACGTCATATACTGCAGCAGAAAGATCACTGGTGATCTCACATTTTCGGGGCAAAGGATTTAAAGAACGGGTCATTGCTACCTGCTTCTTTAAACTACGCTTCTGCCATTCATTCTGTGTACTACTGCAGAGCTTTTATCCATTTAAGGAAATAACTCTGGGTTCACTTGTAAAATAGGTAACTGGAGCTTTATTAATTTTTTGCAGGAATTTCCTTCACTTGCACAGGAGCTAATTAGTTGAAGACCTGGCACAATCTGGAGCGAAACCCAGAAGTTTCTCATTGAGGCAGAAGAACACTTTCTCTTGTCCACGCTAAATGCTCCATGAAGTTAAACAAGATTAGGCTTCCGTTAAAGAAGGCGTGTTCTGCTTTGAAAACCTGAAGACAAAGTTCTGAAATATGAATACAGTTTGAGTGAGGTAATTCAAGCCAGGTGTTACACAGTGACTGTTTTCTGGTCATGGGATTAGCACATACCTAGTCCTGTAAGGATTAATGAGACCCTTGAGAATTAGTAAGTCTTTCCATGTAGTTTTAAACAACCTTACTCTCACAGATGTTGAATGTCCTATTGACCTAAAAAAAATGCTTAGCTTCTTTCAGCATTTCACATTATTCATTTTAACTACCTTCATATCGAGCAATATGGTACATTTAATAAACACATGTATTCAAAGCCACTTTTTTCAGCCTCATGATCTTTTCTTATATTTTCTTTCATGGTGACCAGCAGATTGCATTGGCTTTTACCAGGACAGAATTAACACGTTGGGCCACTCTTTCTCCTACCTCTCTCTGTCCATGCAAAGCTGATTCATGCATCCAGCTTAATTTTTCCATGAGGATCATTACAACACAGGGTACCACAAAGTACATACAAAACTTACTTTAACTCACTTTTTATGAAATAATATCTCCATGTAGCAACAAAACCTCAGCATCTGAGCTGAGAAAGGATTTCACAAAGAAAAAAAGTACATTGCATAGCAGTGTAGGCCAAGTGACAAAAAAGACACCTTTTATTCCTTCCAAACAGTTCTGTATCAAGAGAAATGTGGACAGAGCCAGCTGTTTAGATTGCTATTGCTGGACAGAAAAAGGACAAAAATAAACACTATTTTATTTTACTTTTTCCATTGACCAATCCATTAAGCATTGACTTAAATACTGAATTTATAAATAAAAAAAAAAGGTGCATATTAATTCAGAGAAATAAAATATCAAGCATCAAGTTGTGCTTGTGACAGAGAGGCAAAGACAGCTTACAGTAACTCAGTTTATGTCTATGCACAGTCTAATGTGGATCCTGAAACCGATATGCTCCTCCACCCCAAACATGAATGACATCAGGTAGGATGATGATTAAACAATGAAGCAATATTGTGTTGTGAGGTTACTGTGCCATAGGACAATATAAACAATACAAGGATACTTGCCAATACAGTAACTTGCATTATGTAAGCAAATAATTTACATGTTTAATTAAAGGAAATAGTATTAGCTTTGTATATTTAAAAAAAACAACAAGCAAATCTTATCCTTGTTATTCAAGTGGAAAAAGCAGCAAAACACAAACATTCTGATCAGTTTTAAAAATCAGCATGTTGTGAAAAAGTGTTAAGTTGCAGGCTTGAAATTTCTATAAACAAAACAGAGCTAGAAACATTCTGTTGTCCCTTTTGACTTCTGATAATAAACTGGGCATCCACGATGCCAAAGTTGGCAGAACAATAGATCCTAACAAGAACTGTGAAAAGGTCAAATCTGACCCATCTGTCTTAACACAGAATGAAAAGGATATTTGATGAAAGCTGTTAACACCTACACTTAGGAGTCTTTGTATCTTTTATACATTGAAAGAAAAGAATAAATAAAATCATATTAAAAGTGTCTGTTTAAGAAGAGTTCTATCAATATCCTTTATTGCAGTTTTTCATCGGCTTTTAGGTTAGCATCTGAATTTGAATGAAAAGTGCGTTCCAATTCTCCAAATCCTAGCTGTTCAGAAACTCAGCTGCACAGTTCATGCAGAACTGAACAGTTTGTGAATAGTGCATTGCTAGTAAATGGAACAAGTACCTTTCAAAAAAGAGCAATTAATAAATGGTGCATCCAGGACTCCCTATTAAAAAAACCTTAAAGCCTTGCTAAACTCTGTGTAACATGAATTTGCCAGCCATTTTAGCAGTCACATGGAATATTTAGTATTTTCACTACATTATCCCATTTCCTATACCCTACTTCAATATAGTAACACCCACTAATGTGCTGAAAGAAAAAAAAAAAATCACCTCTAAACAAAGAGGATTTGCATTAAATGTGCATCACCTGGAGGAGAAACAAACCTAGTTTCAGTTACCTCTGGATCTGAACATGTATTCATATCTTTTTAATGCCATTCTGCAAATCTGGCCTTTTCGGGATGGGATTTCGGCAAAATGTTCTTGTGGAAAAGGGTGCAGCGGCAGCTGTGGGTATAGGCAGGGTCAGACTTAGGGGGCACAGAAAGACTTCAACAGGACAGCGCTCTCACAAGCCTCTTTCCCAGAAGCCTCAGGGGAATGCTTGTGATCAAAAACTCTCATTCAAAGGAGAGCAGAAGAAACATGCTGCTCTTACTTTTCCATGGTGTCAGGAATAATGCTATGTCTCAGTGTCATCTCTCACTCCCTGACAGATTACTCTGTCCTGATTTTGGCTGAGATAGAGTTAATATTCTTTCCAGTAGCTGGTATAGTGTTATGTCTTGGATTCAGTATGAGAAGAGTGTTGATAACACACTAATGTTTTCAGTTGTTGCTAAGTAGTGTTTATACTAAGTCAAGGATTTTTCAGCTTCTCATGCCCAGCCAGCAGGAAGGCTGGAGGGGCACAAGAAGCTGGGAGGGGACACAGCCAGGGCAGCTGACCCAAACTGGCCAAAGGGGTATTCCATACCATAGGACATCATGCCCAGTATATAAACTAGGGGGAGTGGGGCTGGCAAGAATCACTGCTCGGGAACTAACTGGGCGTTGGTCGGCAAATGGTGAGCAATTGCATTGTGCATCATTTGTTTTGTATATTCCGATCCTTTTATTATTATTGTCATTTTATTATTGTTGTTATTATCTTTATTAGTTTCTTCCTTTCTGTTCTACTAAACTGTTCTTATCTCAACCCATGAATTTAACTTTTTTTTTCCCCGATTCTCTCCCCCATCCCACTGGGTGGGGGGCAGTGAGTGAGCGGCTGTGTCCTGCTTAATTACAGGCTGGGGTTAAACCACGACAACCTGCAGAAGTTTCTCCTCCCTCACCCCCGAAAGCATAGCTGTGATACCCTGCAGATGAAGTCACAACCATTTGTTCTGTCTTCAGGATGGCAAGAAACAAACTTATCCATCACTTTCTGCCACTTAGGCCTCTAGTATCATCACCAATATGCTGCCCTGCGAAAATATTTGCCTACTGTCAGTTAACTAACAGTAGCTTTGCTTTTTGCATTTTAAGATTCTTTGGAATATAGGACAGATATAATTAAAATTACGCTAGATCCTCTTCATAGCTACTTGTTAGAATTTAAAACTGGGGGTCAAAGTATGGTTGGGTGTATTAAAAATGAACTACAGCTATCTTAACCCATCAATTAATTCATCTTTATTATTATTATATCCTGTTTTTCACATATTTTGGCATCACTGTTAATTTATTCAACTTAGAACTACTTTGCAGCATGTAGATGTACTTTGTCTCACAGGAATGTGTTAACAAAAACATTTTATAAAAAGTTTAACATATCTTTCTTTTTTAATTTTTGACATTTGACTGAAATTGAAATACATAGCTAAGGATAGCACATTGCATAAGATACATACACACATAACATAAGATCGCATGTTGCAGTAAAGAGTGTAGAGTATTATCAGATCCCTTTCTTCAGCCCCTTTCTACTTCCCATGGCACCCTACCAAGCAAAAATATTTTTCAAGCAGTATAGAGTAAAAAATAAATGCTTAGTTGCAAAATTGTAGTTTATTTGAAGTTCATGTTTATTCTAATATTTATTTAAACACATTTAAGTTTCCTAGATAATTGCCATTACTACTTTCTATAATATTGGTTGTAAATACCTAGGTTTCTACAGTTTTATGCCCTAAGATCATGAACGGTAGTTATTTAAATATGTTACAGTTATTTAAGCGTGTAAATATTTCTTTGAAAGCTGTACTTTGTTACATTGTGGTAACTGACATTGATTATTCTATGTCAAATCTGCAAGCCCTCCTACATTAGCACATACATCTAAAGTGTTCATATCCAGACAGTTTTCCTCACTGCTTTACAAAGGATTCTTCTGGTTCAAGAATATCCATAGAAAAAAAATATTCTTCCAGATTAAGGTTTGTTAGAGTAATTTGGTTAAGGCCTCTGGGTTAATCTCTATTAAATTCTATTAGACCTTTTCCTAAGGGTAATGTTTTCATATGATGAAATCCTGTAAACACAAGGTCAGGCAGTGAACCATGGCTAAACTGCACAAAATTAAATTCAGGAAATGCAAGGTTTTCCTTTTTGCTCCTCTAATCCTTGGATAACTCATGGTCAATGCTACAGTGGAAATACTTAGCAGATTTGTGTCCTTACACACTTGTACAGCAAAGAAACTGCAATCTCGTCTACTCAGCCATGACGGGACACTTGCCCCCTTTGACAAAGTTCCCTTTCAGCATTCACATCCAGGCTTCTTCAAGGAAACCACAGGGCTAGAAAGTGGGAGGGTCACCATTGATGCACCTCTTAACTTTCCTTGACAGTGACATAGAGAGCAGCTAAGACTCAAAGGTCCACCATTTCAGCCCTGGCCTCAAAAATATCAGAACATACTAATTTCCAAACGTACAATACGCCAAGCATGAATACAAAGTGGTTACTTACTATTTAAATATATATTTTCAAAACATCTAACATTAATTCTGATGATCAACCACTGTAAGATCAGTGGTTACAACAGGAGAAATCATTGCAAAAACAGTGTCTGAAGCTCTTTGTTTCAGCGATCTTCATTAGTGTTAGAGAATGAAAATTTCCAAGTCTTAGAGAATGAAAGCATTTAATACGTTAACATGATTAAATGAGGTATGAAAACTGGCATTTTCACAATGATGGTAGTAATCCTAGCTGGAAATAATCCTTTGGTTTTTAATCTCTCAGAGTAGGAGCAATGGCAGTCCTCAGAACTGCCCCTTTCAACCATGTACCTAATCCAGGAAAGCATTGTGCTCTAGTTCTCTACAGGAGTAGCATTTCAAAAACCAATGGAACAACTTCTGTACTTAGAATTCTTCATTTTAGAAGTGGCTTTCCTGGATGAATCAAGGAACTCAGCTATTTTTCTCATACATGCCATACTTGGTAAAAGTGAAAATGGCATTGTGAACCGGCAAAGAGCAGCATGAGATTTTTTCCTCCATGTTCAAGAGCTAATTAAAATAAGTATGACTGAATGAAATAGTCATGAGAATCTAAATGAAAAAAATTATTCTCAAAATTCAAAATTAAATGCTTTAGGACAGACTTTTCTTACATTTGTTAGCTTCTTTCAACAAGTATTCAAAACAGTCCTGGGTGCTCTGATCTTTGTTACTATAAAAAAGATCTCCATTTCATTTCTTAAATGTTTCTCTATTCATGGCATTGCGTATAGAAGAATGAGGTCTTATCTTCTGAACTGGGAAGAATATTTTGTCTACATTAGGAAAAACAACATTTGGAATGATAAAACAGAGGAATTATAAAGCTTTGCACGAAGGTTCTGAGTTTTACCTTTCCTGGCTTTTCTAGTGGTGGTGGGAGGGATAAAAGTGTCAGTGTTGTACAGTAAAGAACTTCACAAAAGGCACTTCAACCTACTGAATAATTTATGCTGTTTTGAAAGGTAATATATCCAGTATCACTGAACAATGAATTACCTTCATTAGAAAGTAGATGCAAACAAAAGCATTTGTGCATCAGAGGTTTTGTACCTTCATTTAACAGTTTTGAACTTCTGTTTGGTCTTAGGCAGTCCCTCTTACTTTGCATAGAGAAATAACTCTCATGGCTCACCTAGGAAAAAGTGTGTGTGGGGGAAAATGCATTTTGGGTATTAGGTATTCAAATACAGATGAGACATCTCAGAGATCCCTAGTTAGAAGTACAGTCCTAATTTTCTTATCTACTCTTCAAAGAAAGGGAACGAATGCATCAACCTACAGGCACGATGATGCTTTCAGCAAGAGGTGAGAGCCATGTCTGATGGCCTCTCACAAGGAAGGCCATGCCAAATCAGTTTAAAATGGGAAATGTGGCATGGGATGATCCAATACTCATCTTGCTCTCTTTGCGGTACAACTGTAGATCTGTTTGGGGTTTTTTTGCATCTAGAGGGAGAGAGAAACTGAGGTTCATGTGTCTAGTCCAGAACCTTTGTCTAGTATTAACTGAACTTTTCTGAAAATGCCACATTACAAGGCAGGTTTGGAGTAGAGTCTTCCTCCATTGACAAGTAAAGGAAGTACATGGACAAAATCGTACATGCTCTAGGAGACTGATATTTTGCAAGGTACTCGAGTTATCTGAGAAATATGGCTGCAAACCATTTAGCAGGTCTATTTTTTATAAAGCTAGCATGCTTTAGACCTCTTCTGCCTGGTAAACTGGCTGAGGTTGAAAAGCCTACTTTTTAGCAATAGATAAATTGAATATTTGGTCCACCCAGATGCACTGACTCCTTAGCAAACCAAAATCAGGGGTTTTTTTAAGGGAATGAATCTCCTGAAACACTAACAGCCAAAGCTGGAATCTAATTTCTGTAACTGTAGGGGAATAAACCTCCCTTTGCTCCCACGTCCAAGGAGCCTGGAACACTCATAGCAGAATTGAAAGAAATAAGTTACTGGTAGTAAGAAGATAGGACCAACTTTGCAGAAGGCAGAATCTGACCACAGGTTTTTTTTTCCTAACAGACAGAATCAGTAGCAAAACAATAGTTGAAAAGTACAAGTTATTGCCAAACAATTCCTTGACCAGTTAAAAAAAACCAACTGCAACCTGATTAAACCTTGTATCTTCCCAAAGGTCTGAGACAGCAAGAATTAGTCCAACACTGCCAATTATCTTATATAATATTTCTTTTTCCATAGAGGAAATTGTGAGGTCAGTGTAAATAATTAAAATACATTTTAAACTGATTAAAATATGTATTTTATGCAACACCCACGCAAGGAGAAACTTTGCTTCAGTAGAAAAAGGGCAATTCAGCTGTAAGCTGTTTTTATGTGTGTAGTATGAGTTGGCAGTAGTCTTTGATCCATATCCTTCGGGCAAATTTGACATCTATTTCACCCGAGGCAGGCACAGATCTTTTGAAGGATATTTCTACATAATGAATGACTGACTGCTAGAAGTCATGTCATTGTCCTCCTCCGCCTCTTCAGATCCGATTTGCAGGCCAGGTGAATCTCATGACATGTCTCCTAGTAAATCAAGCAATGAGAAGAAATGCCTGAAATAGTCCCCATCATTCTGACACCATAAAATCTAGATGATGAGTGATTTTGAGAATCTGAGGAGAAACTCAGCTTACCCTTACATTCATTTCAGAATAGGGCAGCAATTTTGAAGAAAATTCAATCTTTCAAATAGCACATTTAGATTCTGTGCAGAGAAAAGCCTCCACAACTCCTTTAAATAAAATCTATTTTTCCTTCTTAGTTCTTTTGTTATCTGTGCTCATATTCACTTGTTGTATTTCCCTTCAATATAGCACTTCTCTAACATCATAGCAGTTTAACTACGAAATACTTAGTTCTATAACTAATAATTAAATACTAGTCTTCTTATCACACATCCAAGTTTACTTCAAAGAAAGCTGTGTGACCTGTTTGTGTAAGGTGATGGATGCTTTGTAAGTGCCTTGGTAGATAATGAAAGTAAATCATGGATACAAAAACAGGACTAGTATCAGAACACCCGAGAGCTAACCATTCCTAATTGTTATCTCAGCAAAGTTCTCACTGTGGATGTCTCTTCTGGTGATTACAAGGTGAACTTCTTAAACTATTTATTCTTTCATTCCATGCATTCTACAGTAGCAAAAAACCTTTACCTATGAGGAAGAGCTAATCAATTAAGAATAAGTAAAGGATAAAATATTTCTGGAGGCAAACAATCCACAGCAAATAAAACCTGCCCTTTCCCCATGCGATTTGATTTGCTAAACATCTGAAAACATTTCCACTCACAAGTCTGCTACAGCAATTTGAATCCTTTTTATCTTCCAAAGAGCAGCTGTGCAAGGTTTTGTTTTGTGTAAAATCACCATAAAAACAAGAAATTAGTTATCCACCTAAAAATATTTCTTTGCTTTTGGTGAACAGTAGATGCTTTCACTAGTTGTCATAAGGAGGTAGGAATATGGCCAGATATATATTTAAATAGCATGGTTTTGCAGTACTATTAAATGGAAGTAGGGAGTTAAATTTCTACTTTTCCTTTGGAGGGGGAAGGAACATTGCTCATCCTCAGCTTAATTTTACTGATCTTCATTTTGCCAAAACTGAAAATTCATTAATTTTAGCCAGACTGAAATAATGTACTTGGTTTGCAGTGATGATGTTTCATGCAGTGCTTAATAATGAATATATGACTGCATATTAAACACACAACAAAGTAGCAGATCACTTAATCCTAAAGAAGAATACCTAGGACATGGAAGTTTCTTCATAAACTACATAACATGGAGCTCTTCTGGATGTTAATTTTTCCTAACATATGCAAAAAAATAGTCCCTTCAAGAAGATTAAATGTGATACAGACAGATATAGATATACAAACGCATACTCTTACACACGTATACATGTGTATAGGTATACATATATACAAACCTCTGTTAAGAAAGTCCAGAGCAAGATTACATAGATGGTTAGAGTCACTGACTAGTCATAGGCATATATTAAAAGAGATTTTTTTAAAAAAATGTTATGTACTTACCATAGGCCATATCAAAAGTGCCTTTAAGGCTGTGAGCATACATCCTTCTTATACTGCAGGTATTGGGAAGATATATGTGCAACACCTTCCTTAACACCTATCAATCAGAAAAATATCAAAGACTCTACATAATTAAAGAGTCTCTGCAAAACCAAAGGAAATAGAGTGGACAAACTGGCAAATTATTTGATAGCAAGGAGAAAGACCTTGACTCAACACTCAAACCATACATTTTAAGATAAAAAGGAAGGCTACAAATGTAGAAGTAAATTGATTTTAGTAGATTTGAAAAAAGAAAAGCCATTATCTTTTCTGTGGAATTCTACTCAAAGCATTTAATAGAATTCAAGGGAAATATTAAAATCCATTATTAAAGTATCCAAATATATTAACTGCATTTTTTTCTTCTTCTACAATATGGTAACTCATTGACTTGCAATAGAGATTCCCACTTCTTCAGCCATAATGGAAAAATCTCAACCTTATAGAAAGACAAAATTTGCTCGGTCATTATTCTTTTGACCAAGATACATTTTCTGTCCCAGACAATTTCAATTTATGTTCTTAATCCTCAAAAAAAAAGATAAACCAAAGGCAAAACAGCAAAACTCTGAAGTGAAATTTAAAGGTAGCTTTTTTAAAAATAACCATACCTGTATCTTTTCACCCTCTGTGTCCTGACTAGAGGTGTATCCTTCTGCTCCAGAACAGCAGACTTGCGAATCTAGTGAAAAGACAGTAAGTGACATTTGAAACAGTGCCAGAAGTTAAATAAAATAAATAAAAAGCTTAAGCAAACACCTCAGTTTCTCTCTCTGGATGGTGGTGTGGATTAGCTTTGGCTAAGGGACAAAATCCCACACAGCCACTCTCTCACTCCCCCTCCCCAACAGGACAGGGGAAGAAAATAAGATGGAAAAGCTCATGGGTCAAGATAAAGACAGGGAGATTACTTACCAATCGCCGTCACGGACAAAAAAGGGCTCAACTTGGGGGGCAGTCCACCTAATTTAAAAATTGTGTTTCCTGTTTTCAGTTTGACAACCACCACTACATGTTTATGAGTGGATATTAACAATGGAACAACCTTGAAAGTGATAGCAAACAAGCGTATCCCTGTACATGCCTACCAAAATCAACGATACTATTAAAACTCCTGCTATTCTTCACTATGGTCTCAGCTAAATGTCAAGTTGGAAGCCAGGACCATTAGCTTATACAATCACCATAATTTTCCCTTAACATTTACTTAGTTTATGGGAAGTTAAAACCTGATATATTCTCTTGGACACACTGGAAAATGCTTAATAAAGTATCCAGTTGTCCATCTAGCCATCAAGCCTTTTTTTGGCTGCACTAGAATTTTTTAGTTTCATTTCTGATTTGTAAACACTGGGGGGGTGTCTTGAAACCACAAATCTCACAAGGTATGATAGCAGATGAACTTCTTCTCTCCTTTTCTTTAGCTGACTTCCTGAAAATATCTCCCAGCCCATCAGGAGGCTGTGGTCTACAAATTGAAAACCATGGAAATACACCATCAGAGGTAGCGTATTGTTTTGTTTTGCATTTCTCCAGACCACACACGTCTGAAGCTTTGGATTGTCAGCACTGCTCATGAAGTAAGTAGGGTGGGAAACATGAAAATGGCCATGGGAAGAGAACTGGGATCAAAGCACTGAGAGAGTGTTCCCAAGGACTTCAAAAAATGACATGATTTCTTAATACCTCAGTCAGAAAATATTACTGTAGTATTTGTAAAAAAAATACTCTAGGAAGTTATTTATATCTGTTAGTTATCTAACACTTTGGTGTCAGAATGGGCTCTGCTTGACTGTAGTGGTGGCACTGGTAGTCATGTCTGATAAATTGGTGTACAGTAATTTATTTTTTTCCCCCCACTGGCACAATTGCAGAATATTCATTTCAAATTTGAAATGTATTCATCCCAGCTGCTGTGAAACCATTTATGCCTTAAAGAACAGCAAGATGTTCCAAATCGCTTGGAACCTGTTCAGGTCGTTGGCAAACGGATCTCGCTGCAGGTAGCAAACCCGTTGTTGTGGTTTAACCCCAGCCGGCAACGAAGCCCCACACAGCCGCTCGCTCACTCCCTCCCAGTGGGATGGGGGAGAGAATCAGGAAAGTAAAAGTGAGAAAACTCGTGGGTTGAGATAAAGACAGTTTAATGGGTAAAGCGAAAGCCACGCACACAAGCAAAGCAAAACAAGGAATTCATTCCCCACTTCTCATGGGCAGGCAGGTGTTTGGCCATCTCCAGGAAAGCAGGGCTCCATCACGGTTACTTGGGAAGACAAACGCCATCACTCCAAAGGTGTCCCCCCTTCCTTCTTCTTCCCCCCAGGTTTATATGCTGGGCATGACATCATATGGTCTGGAACACCCCTTTGGCCAGTCGGGGACAGCTGTCCCAGCTGTGTCCCCTCCCATCTCCTTGTTCCCCCCCCCAACCACTGGCTGGTGGGGTGGGGTGAGGAGCAGAAAAGCCCTTGGCTCTGGGTGAGCACTGCTCAGCAGTAACCAAAACATCCCTGGGTTATCAACACTGTTTCCAGCACAAATCCAAAACACAGCCCCATACTAACTACTATGGAAAAAATTAACTCTATCCCAGCCAAAACCAGCACACCCATTCTGCTGGATTCAAAGGCTGGGCCTCTACATTTTGTTGGTTTTGTATTTGATAATAAAGTTATAATGAGATGCTGAGCAAGAGAAGTAAATAACCTTTCCCATGGCTGTGCATGCTTCTCCCTGTGTATTGCTCACCACATGTAGAACTCCCAAGGACCCTTGGATCGCACTCAAGGCCTTACCTCTGAAGTTTATTTATGCACAGGCATTTCTAAGGCACTCAACACTATAGTATCATAGTCCTTTGAGAACCTAATAGAACAAGCCTTACAACGTACTTGAAAATTAGAGAAGGGTCATTACACCATTTCACAAGTAGACCTACCAAGTCCAAGTACTCAAAAGTACACAGACTTCTTTGCTTAGTCACCTGAGAAATAAAATTTATGACTGATCTGAAGGAGTAAGGTAATTAACGGGGGGGGAGCGAGAGGGGAGGGATTGGTGCAGGGGTGGAAATTAGCTTTCATTTAATTAGAAGAGTCTGTTTCTCTTAGAGCATGGACAGAACATGATCAGTGTACACGCTCATATACACACAGACACAAGGCATTGAAACACCTGGCTACAAATCCCGTGCAGTTCACCTTTATGGGATGAACACTTCTGTACCACAAGAACTCCCCACTGGAGTCTGCAGAGCAGCACTGTGGTTAGCCACCGTGCAAAAATGACCACGGGTGCACTGAGAAAGACATGTGACAAGGCTGAAGAGGAAACTGCATTGATGTCCAGGTCTTAACCAGGACCCTTTCAGTATGACATAAAGCAGTGGGTGCCAAGGGCGGTCTCACAGGACATCACGTGTCTTCTGAAGTTCAGCAATGCACAGGCTTAGGAACTGCTTGTACTATGAACCTCCACTGTGCAGAGGGTTATTAGGAGTCTGGACCTGATTTTATTTTATCTTTGTTAAATATATTTTAAATTTTCATTATTCAATTCTTATATTAGCTGGATCAACAAAATTTGAGTTACTTTATAGTCCAGAGAGGGAGTGCCCTCAACATGAATTTAGTCCTCTTGTCAAAATCTGAATATCTCCATAAGAGTGCCTTAACTGTGCAACTACTGGTTCTTCTGGGGACTGTTTTTTTCTTTTTTATGTTGTTGGGGTTTTTTTGTTTGTTTGTTTCGTTTTTTGGTTTTTTTTAAAGGGATGGGAAACCTATACATAGTGGCCTGGATTAAATATCTGGATGGTTGCAAATCTCAAGTTGAAAGAAATATCTGTGCTTAATATATGTGGTTAGACACTTATGTGTTGTTGTTTTGTTTGTTGTTTGTTTGGGGTTTTTTTCCTGAATTTAACTATGTCTAGTTTAAGTAATGCTTTTCAGCCAGTTTCTTAGGATCATTTCATTTGGTCCTTAATTTTTCTAAATCTTTCCAGATCTCAAGAAAGCTACAGTCTCACTGAGAAATGGAGTTTAAAAGAATAATGTTTAACCCACATGTTCTTAATTATGGAAATTGAAGGCCTTTTCCAAGGTCACTCAAAACAGGGAAAACTTTAAACAGTTCAGCAGATTTACTCTTTCACAATCTTATCACAAGCCTGTGCTGCCATACGTTATACTCAGCCTTAGTGATAGAATAGAAAGCAGTACCTTATTCTTCTTATATAGGCAAAGCATTTAACCAGATGGCCAAAGGCTGTTGCTTGATTACAACAAACAAGACTAAAAAAAGGAAACACTTTTGTATGTGTATTTGTTTTCAAGACTCTTGTGCAGAAGCAGAATAAAAATCCAAACCCAAGACTCTTATGACAAATAGAAGAGCCTTTCAAAAAATTCTCCAGGTCAACGAACCTAAGCTATTTCACACTTGTTTGAGGATCTAGCTGAAGACTTGAAAGCCCTTCTGCACACGGCTTTGCTGTCATCCCTTCTATATCTGTATCTCACTGTATACTTATCTGTTTGGTTTGTTTTTTTTATGTTGTCTTTTTTTCTAGGTTAAACAGAGCAGAAGTGAAGGAGTAGTCTGAGAGTTTCTTAGACTCTAAGTTTGTGAACAGTTCAGGAGATGATTGAAGATGCAGTATACTCTGGTGCAAAGAAAGTGAAAAAAATCACACATACTGTGAAGCTTCTGAAAAAAAAGCACCTAGACAACCCAGAATTGTGTGCAGTGTTTCTAATAGAAGTCAGCATGTAGCAAACAAACAAATCATCTTCTGTCCCTATGAACTTACAGTCAATATAACACCTGTTATTTGTCTGTAACTGTAAAGCAAATACAATGCTGACATTTCACTTTCAACTGTAATTCCTCTTTTGCAAAATACATTGTAGCAGAAACAGAGAACAAGCTTTCATAGTTTGTCCATGGAGCCTTTACTGGGATAGCAGCTGCTGCTGTGCTGTCTAGGGGCTTCCAAACTGACTCTTGAATCTTTTGTCTCTTTTTATCCCTTTTTATCTATATAGAAAAAATCAGTCCAATTATGCTTTTTTTTTTTAAAGGAGGTCATTTTTTGCTACAAGGTTCTAGCTTAAGGACATGCAAAGAATGCAAATGCATTGTTTAAATGTAATTAATTTTTTTTAAACCCAGAACTGACCTTAAAGCAGAATTTCAGCTGTGAAGAAGGGGTTTTTGAAGGGAAAAGAAAGTATTCTGAAACAGGACAAAACAGTTAAAACCACACAATTTCTTATGGGACTGAAAATCTTAAGTAGTTAAATAACAAAGTCAATAAGATCCCCAAGATCAGGAGTCGGGTAAGGCAGGAAGTTTGCAGTACTGAGACAGCAAGATATTGGGGAGTTTATAGTATGCTAAGCAAGCTATTGAGGAGTACAGGGAGCAAGCTAGGCTGGTAGTAACCTACACATAAGGGTATGCTGTTCAGCTGATATGCTAATTGGTTTTATTGTCAAGAATTCAGACAAACCTTCTGAATACTTGTGTTTGCTTTAGAAAAACACCTTATTTTATAGTTCCAGCTCTACCTGAAGATATGTTTGAATTTTAAATCCCCTGATGCATATACCCATACAGATGAGAACATAGTTTCCTAGAGCAAACATAAGCGAATGCACCAAAAAAATAGCTTACTCGTATGAAAAATGAATGTTTTCCTAAAGTCCTGAAATAGGACATTTTTCAGCCCCAGAAAATTATTTGTATTTTAGTCTCTCTCAAAAACCCCCGAAACTCCTAAAACAAAAAAAAAACCAACCAAAACGCACCTTAGGAATGACTCTAGAAGAGGAGAAATTTTAGGCCAAAGAATGCTTTTTTTTCTTGTGTATAAAAACAAACACTTTAGCCTTAAAAAAAAAAAAAAAAAAGAACTTGGCTGAAGAAACATGTTGGCTTGTGTGAATTTCAATACTGCTTATTTTAACGCCCTTTTGTTAACCTAATTATATATTGTGAATTCTTCTAGAACTGTTCACAAGTAGCAGGAGATGTCAATGTAAATGTGGGAAAGCAGGGTCAGGCTGTTAGGCCCTGACTGACCCACAAAAGGGAGGATTTAATTAAGCAAATAAAATTAAAATGAAAGCAGACACATGAACCCACTCTATCTTTACAAAAATATGATGTTACTTTTTTCACTGATGATTGCGAGCCAGAATAAACAAACATGTGAATTTGTTGACCTATTCAACCATATTTTCTGTAACATCAAGAATTAACAGCTGGCCACCACAGCATCCTCGTGTCTTAAGTATTAGGACTAACAATTTATTATGGGCTATGTCAGTGCTTAGCTACAGTGAAATAGGAAAGTATTTTGTTCGCGCAGTAATGGACATTTGGAAAGGTACTAAGTAAATAGAATTAAAGTAGAAAAATATTTTCTTTTATTCTTAAGGGGATGGATTTTATTATTTTTTTCACAAGATGGCTATGAGAGGAAGGTCAGTCATCATTTAATCTTTAAACACAACATGGCCTGTGAAACCACATTATGATAGACATAAATACACAATGCTGAGGTGAGTCTCTGTGTACCTTAACACTTTGCCATACATTCTGATACAGGGCTTTCACAGATAAAAAAAAGCCTGAGGCCCTTCACTTCACAAAAACATCACAATGAAGCAGCGTGGGCATCTGTTGAGAGAACCTGGCTTAATAGCCACAAAAGATTAAATTGAAACCTCTGTATAACTAAGAGCAGCAAGAATCCCAGATGAGCTCATTTTCCACTAAGATGTTGTTTACACAGTCTTCCTAAAGAGCAAGGACAGGCAGCAAAGCACACTGAAGTTCTCCAGTGCAAGCAAAAGGGACATGCTACTTGATGATACTGTCGGATCATAAAAGGCAAAGTACACAGATCACTGTAAACTGGAATAGAGTGCACCTAAGCTTCATTCCAGGCATCGCTTCTCTGTGGAGGTCCCAATAGAAGACAAGTCTCACTACAGTACAGCTGATAGTTTCATACTGAGAATTGTAAAACTGGCATAATTGCAACATGAACTTAAATATTGTAATCAGTTCCGAGCCAGTCTCAGTCTCATATATGAAATTTCAGATAACTTTGAAATTAGGTTTTGATAACAAGATGGAAAAAAAACCCCAAGTCAAATTCTTCTGTGGCATCTATGGAGGCTTAAAGGGTCCACAAGAGGAAGTAATACAAATTACTTCTGTTGTTATAAAAATCAGTTTCAAAGTACTTCTAAAGATTACTTTAGAAAAAAAAATGCTTTACGGCTTTACAGCAAAAATTATACAATTCATCTCAGCTAACTTTAGGGTTCTATAATACAGACTACAGACACCAGGTTAGTAATTTTGTATTTTCTTTGTGGCCAAATGGCAAGAAATAGCCACTTTCAAGATGCAATTAATTTAGCTTCTTTTAGATATCTACTTCAGGATGCAAATAATTACCTTAGATGATACTGATTAGAACTCCACTGATTACAACAGACACTTGGAATGATTAGCGTAGAGACAGATACCATCAGAGATTAAGACATGTAAGAAATCTTATGAGAAGGCAAAGGAAGGATTTTGAATCTAAATCAGAATGAATCAGATTAAAATTTGGTGCATGGAATGAAAAATACGACTCTTACCCAGCTGACTTTTACTGCATGTCCGTGTGCTGCCTTCCCAGAAGGGTGCTTGGGTGGTAGGTGGGGTAGCTGTGGCTGTGGGGGGGCTGCTGTGGGACAAACTGGGAGGTACGGCCCTGTGCCTGGAGCTGTGATTCCTTCGCGTGAATGTGACGACTGGTCTCTGTCCTTGAACAGCTTTTTGGACCACTACCCTGTTGGTTAAAAGAGAACAGTTGCTGTCATTGCTTTATTTTTAGGACATATTTATAGATCCCAGCTAAACATCAAATTCCTACTTGTGTGGTGATACTTACCAGACCTGAGAAATTAGAGGGTTTGTTAGTAGTACAGCATACCTACAAATGAGACACATCTAAATTCTTTTTCAGATTTGTCCCAAAGTTCGAGGTCTAGTAATGTCATCCAGATACATATTTGACACAAGGATGTAAAATCTTTAGTGGGGGAGATTTCCTCAGTTGACAAGACTGCAGAATCAAAATTTAAGACATGAAGGTCTGATCCCACTGTAAATCAAAATACCTTCACTTTGACCAGAGTTCACTCTCAGTCTACAACATGTGGGTATGACCACTTTGTTTTGACCACATGCTTTTGTCCTATTCATTTATTATCTGCAATTGGTTAGATGTAATAATTTTGAGTGAAAAACTGAAGTGATCCTTTGAAAGTATTTTTTTATATCATATAGCATACACAAAATTAATCTCCTAGCATTATAATCTTTAAATTTGTATTAGTACACTATTTGCTCAGAAATCACACCTAATAAATACCGAAGTAGAAATCAAGTTTATTTTTATTTGCTGAGGCATTTCAGTTACCCTATAACTGATTCTAATTTTAGTGGTCATTGTGAGTTTCTTAATCCTTTAAGCAGATATTGTTATTTATTAATAATTTACTTTTCTATTGCTAAGCTGTAAAAAAAATCACATCAGTTATGATGCTAAATGATGCAAAGTTATACCATCACTGATATAAACTTACAGCATATTTCATGTTTGATACATTTTCTAGCATTAGGTGCATCATTTTTAGATGACTGGTTGCTGGGTAATCATCATTTCTCTGATATTTTTCAAGCAAGCAGAGAAGTTTCTAAAGCAGTTTCAGAAGGAAGAAATGAGGTTTGTTGGCAGAAGCAATATCTTTTATTAGACCAGCTGATATAATGGGGAACAATCAGGCAAGCTTTCTAGCACACAGTCATGTAATCAATTCTTTTTGAAAAACCTACATAAGCACAAAAGAAGAGTAGAATTTGAAATCTTATTTTCACAGCTCATGTGTGGATTAGCAGGAATGTAATTTTGAAACAGAACAACTTTGAAAGATATATCTTCAATTTGCAGATTTAAGTATGTATGAATAATAATTTTTTTTTTAGAATAAGGCATTACTTTCTCTTAGTGTACTTCCAGTAACATCATGGGAGGTATCCAGATTTTCAAGTCCTAAAAATGATACTTTTTATAGATATTTCATGTATCTTAGATACCTTACAGAAAGCACAAGATATACAACTCTTCTATGTGCATGGAGAAACAAAGTTGAGGATCATCAAAACCAGATTTCAATAAAAGCAGATATAGACATCTGTGTACACACAATAGCCACTTAATCATTTTCTATATAGAGTCATTGTACATCTATGACAAATAAGTAATTAGGGCATTTATATTCCATACAAAGAGCCATGCAGAGGTCCCATGAAAGCACATCCACATGACAGATTCTGTATAGTGGCAGTAACTTGATTAACAGTTAAGCAGTTTAGCTGCTTAACAAAGCACTGCATCTAAACTTGGCAGCTCTGCCTTACTAGGCAGCTAATTTTTTTAGTGGTTCTAGAGCAGGCTCAACTGGAAACAGCTCAGAGGTCTCAGCATTTAGTGCAGCTCTGACATACCATAGTTACTCAAATGAATAAGTAAATGAGCAAAAAATGTGTAACTGTCCACATTTGACTCAGTAATGCTTCACCCTTCAGCATTAAACCATTCAGACTGTATGGAAACATAAATATTTCTAAATAAGGAAAAAACTAACTATGTACAAGTAATACAGGAATTTAAGAGTAAAACATATTGTTACAATGAATATAAAAATGAAAGAAATTCAGAATTAAGGTAAGCCTAAGTATGCTGACATTAGCTTCAACATGTGAAAATTGGAATTAAACATAATAACTTTATACTAATACTACTTTAACTGTACTTTATTGTGGTGTTATGGAAGAGCCATGTGATTACAGTATTAGCTTGAGTTTCCCAGATCAAACTAATTTTAAGACAATATTTCTTTCTTCTAACTTTTCTGTCTAAACAGAACCAGAACAACAAGCTTCAGTGTTCTCTCTGTAAATGTTACCTATAAAAATTTGAACAAAAACACCTCCCAAAAGCAGGACTAAATCCCAGAGAGCTTTATCTCCAGTGTCATACTCTGATCCAATAAACAGCTGCACACTCAATGGGCAAGGTTCATCTTATGAACTGTCTACTGAGAGGGCGAGTCATTCAGGTTGCCATATAAGCAGTGGATTCATTTATACTCTTCTCCATAAAAGAATGATGGTGTTATCACATAAAATTATCAGATAGCAAATTCAAAAAGAACTAAAGAAAGCACATCTTCAGCAACTTGCAATTAATCTAGCAAGCCCTTGCCATAGGATTTTCTGATATTTAAAGCTTACAGAGGTTGAAGAAAGTGTCCAAAGAAGAGCAATGAAGCTGGTGAAGGGTCTAGAGCACAAGTCTTA
Organism: Buteo buteo; assembly: GCF_964188355.1. NCBI lineage: Eukaryota > Metazoa > Chordata > Aves > Accipitriformes > Accipitridae > Buteo > Buteo buteo. Next base: position 73,623,288 of record NC_134171.1, on the reverse strand, counting down.
TGAGGAGCAGCTGAGGGAACTGGGGTTGTTTAGCCTCGAGAAGAGGAGACTGAGGGGAGACCTTATCGCTCTCTACAACTGCCTGAAAGGAGGTTGTAGTGAGGTGGGTGCTGGTCTCGTCTATCAAGTAACTAGTGATAGGATAAAGGGAAATGGCCTCAAGTTGTGCCAGGGGAGGTTGAGATTGGATATTAGGAAAAAAATCTTTACTGAAAGGGTTGTCAAGCATTGGAACAGGCTGCCGAAGGAAGTGGTTGAGTTACCATCCCTGGAGGTATTTAAAAGACGTGTAGGTGAAGTGCTTAGGGACATGGTGTAGTGGTGGACTTGGCAGTGTTAGGTTTACAGTTGGACTCAATGATCTTAAAGATCTTTTCCAGCCTAAATGATTCTATGATTCTATGAAATAAACCAAGGGCTGCTAAACACAGGGAGCTATCTATGGCCAAGCAGGTCCTTGAACTGCTGTTTTCTGGAGGTTGGGAGGATACCTGGGGAAAGGAGCACTACCAGTTTGTCTTGTTCATTCTTTCCTAAGCATTTGCTGTAGACTGCTGTCAGACACAGGATACTGGGCTAGCTGCAACTTTTGATATCTGTGCAGTCTTGTGTTCTCATGTTTTGACCTTACAAACTTGAAGTGCTTTAAGTTAGTGCTTTGAGTATTCCACGGAGGTCAATGCACACACATTTGTGTGTATATACATATATACACTCTGAAGATATTAAAAGTTCAAATACATTCCATATACATGGGAAACACCACTGGAATGTTAATTAAAAAATTGTAATTTCACTATACATCACAAATTACATTCAAAATACAACCTAAATAATGGGCAAAGAAAATAAATCTGTCTGTAATCAACACCCTCTGCAGTGTGTGGTAAACTGAGAAAAATAACACTCTCATTAGCTATAACAACAGCTGAAAGGCTAGTGAGCCAAACAGACTTTGGGGGTAAAATCCATTACCTTCAATCCTGCATCAGGAAAGAGTATGTCCCTTCATGTTCTATTAATACTTGGGTCATTTTACTTGATCTTTTTGTAACAACATTCTCTATAATAACATGGAATGAACCTCTTCTGAGAATCCCAACTGCAACATAAACATCAGGGAAAACAAACTGATTTATGCTCATTTAGGAAAATTTAACAGTATATTGATGCAGATAGACAGCAGTTTAGTGCTACTAATAATGAAAAGCCAAAATTAAAGCAGTAGACAGAAAATTAAAGGTATGGGAAGTTAAATTTGCAAACGTAACATAAATGGAGGAAAGTTAGCAGATAATTAGTGTTTCTAATTTCTCTTTAAATGTCTCTCAGGTTGCGCACCAGGCAATTAGATTTCATTGGGCTTCAATTTACTGTTGGGAACAGTTGAAAGTGTAAGACTTTGGGAAGAGTAAAGGGAATTATGTTTTTTTAATTAATATGCTGAAAGTTACTGTAATGTGAACACAGATTTCAAGCTACAAGGAAAATTACTTTAGCCCTTCTTTAAAGAAATAGATCATAGTTCCTTTGAAGTACAGCTCTGTAAAACAATGCAGCAATATATTAAAATGCTGGATAGAATTTCTAAAAAACAAACCAAAACAAAGTCCAACTCCAAAACAGTAACAAACAAGCAAAAAAATACCAAATCAACAGCTTATTTCTACCAGTAAATAGCACTGAAGAACCAGAAAATGGACCAGTACTTTTCTCCCACTAGTTCATGGTGGTCTTCCATACTCATACAGGCATGAGCATTCACAGAGACCTAAATTCTAATCAGTAGTTGTAACTATTAAATTACAAATTACACAAAACCTGGTTGCCTTTCACCAGTAAAAGTAAGTTCACAGAAAAAAGCATACATCAACTGCATAGTGCCCAGGAAGCAATTAAGTAAACATTGAAAAGAGCAACAATTCAGTTTGGCTTTTTCTATCCTTAAGGCTCATTGCAGAATTTAGAATCTTGAAATTTGCCTTGCTTTCAAGAAAAGAATAAATACATACAGAAAGAGCTTAGGCGTTTCCTTCACTCCAAATTTTTGTAAATATTTATTTTTATTTATATTAGCATTATTGAGCAGGGAATAACATCACTTGCACGTAGATGTAAGTCTTGGGAACAGGCATGCTGGAGACACTAAGGGAACTAGTGCTGACTCTGAACAATCCACTGCTTTAAAAGTCCGTTCCCAACACTCATGTTGTTAAAATGAATATTAGCGCTCAACAGCCAAGATCTTTTTTTTCTAGCAAAAAAATAACAATTCATTAAATTCTTCTACCATATTTTTTTTCTTCTACCATATTTTTTTTTCTGAAAAGAAGAAACAAAGCAGCCCTTCTGTTAGCTGGGGGAGGCTGTTGTGATACTTTGTCTAATAGGTAAAGGGTAAAGAGAACAGAACCAGCTGGGAATTGATGAAGAAAGTAAACAGACTGTGCTAGAAAACAGAAGTATACCCTCAAGCAGACTCCATTCTGATGAAGAAGAAGCCTCTAGCGTGAGCTGTACTTCTCTTGGGGTAGGACTTGCATTGCTGATGACAGCCTGTCATCCCCTTCCCCACCCCCTTCTCCTTCAGGCCAACTGGAAGCTGTAGGACCCAGGGAAGTCTTGGGTGGTGAGCATAACACCACGGGAAAGGGACGGATTTGAGGATAGGAATGTACATGGTCATCTTAATTGGGTTCTTAACTATTGCAACTGGACTAACAATAGTAATATGTAGCTGTATCTTTTTATTAGATCATTTCAGCATTAATTTAATGAACAAGAAGTTCTAGACTTCATATTTAAGCTGTGTTTCCTTTTGCCCATAACAAGATTTTGAATGTAGCGAATTCATCAATCTGATTGTGCCACTGTAATCTTATTTGTTCCTCAGCTTCTATTTCAGTGAAACAAGAAAAATAATAATTAGAAGAGGGAACAAATAGGACGAATGCTAGCTGTTGTAGCTGTTGAAATAGAAGTGTGTTTACTAAAGTTGCAAACAAAAAAGGTGGAGTTACCTCACATATGAACAGAAAAAAGAATTTTGCTTTCCTTCAAGTCCTTCTGTTTTCCTGATACAAGCTCTTCAGTTTCTTGCCTTTGCTTTCTCTAAATTTTCTGTCATTTTGTTATTGCTTTTGACTATGGATTGGAGCTGTATGAAACATACTACTGAAGAGTTCAAGTGACAACACATTTTTTTCCATTTTGGGGGTCAGAATGGTTACCACTCCTGAGTTCCAGTTGGTCTGTTTGATTCAGGTTCAAAATTAGCACACAATCTCAAACAGCACCCAGTCTGGCATTTGAAAATACTGTTCAATGTCCTAACTTCTACCCAAGAATCTCAAATACTATAAAAACATAAATTAATTAAAAGTCTGATAATAAGGTGTAGATCAGAAGTGGAAAATATTTTTGTAACTGAAAATAGGTGATTTTTTTTTTTCATCCTTACTTTCAAAAGCTCTGTGGGCTCAGTCTTGAAAAGGTACACTAATTTAAATATTTCTGTTTTACTTACTCTTGGATAATAGGAAAATATGACAAATACTTTGTCTTTACCAAACAGAAAAAGGTAGTCAGAGGAAGAAGAAATAAGGTTTCCAAACACTGTACTGATAAAGATAAAATTAATTCAGCTTATCAAAACTGTATAGGAATAACACATCCATTTCATTACTTAGCAATTTTCTCATCTGAAATGTAACATGGGTAATTAGCTGAGAAAGCAGTGTGTTGTATTATCTATGTCATTGCATCATGGCATAACAATTCAGTATTGTGGCTTTGACAAATGCTACAAGAAAGACTTCCATAACACCATATTTTTTTAATGTAATCCTAAAGGAGGTATGTGAGAGGAAAAGCAAAGAAAGGAGGTTTTTTATTTATTTCATCTTTTACATAATACATTTTACCATATACCTTTCTGTAAAGGAGTGATTTGGCACATGTAAATACATGGGCTCAGTGGGAATTTCTGGATTTTAAATTTCTTAAAAAAAAAAAAAAAAAAAATTGTCTATTTTTAGGAGTCCTAAGCAGTCAGCAACTTCTCTTACAACACTCAAATCATACACATTTCTAAATATATACAAATTGTGCATTCATAAATTTTAAACAAATACCTCATTAGTGAGCAGAACTACCATCAATCAGTAAAAAAATTGTACTCTGACTGATATTTCAGATCATACCATCCCTGTATTCATATAAATTAGGCTAAGGAACGTTTATGTACACCAAGAAGGTCGGTATGATAGACATTGTCAACAGATGCCCACCAGGTTAAACTCCAGGCAAAATAAAGTTAAAACTGCCACTTCCTTCTAAAATCAAGCCTAAGTAGATGGAGAAACCTCATGGCTACTGCCTATATATTTGAGTTCCAATATTCATCTTATTTCTAAGATGAGCACCCTTACTGAAAGGCTATGGGCTGATTACCAAGAGAGAAGGAATAAGTTGATTCCTTTAAAGTTATTCTACTGTGCAGAAATTAATACAAGCTTCAGTGGCTGAAAGAGGGAGTATAAACAAAACTGGCCATGGAATTTCTCTAATGGGGTGAGAGGAAAAGCTGTCTTCACGTCTCTAAAACAACGAAGATTTTGCATTTTACCCACTAAATAAGAGTGTTTACAGCAGAAATAGTACAATAAGGATTCTACCTAGATTTCCATTATATTAAAATGTAAACGTAATATAAAAAATATAATTGCTCTGGAGTTTTTACACAGAAGTTGGAAAGAAGCTAAAGTCACTCATTGGATCTATCATTTACTGCCTCTTTCAGCTGCAAATGCACATAATGTTTCATGGCCAATGTTTCAGTTCTAACCCAGTTCTTAAAAGTTAGCAACTGGTAATAGGTGTTGCAATAAAACTTAGTCACTTCGAAGGCCAGAGAAATGTGATAATTTAATTACGTGATGCAGCTTCGACTGTTAAATTTCTACTATTTACAGCTCTGTAGCTTTTGGCAGAAATCTTTCTTCTTTCATGATACATCTTTTTGTTTACTGCATTTCCTGTATGTTACTTTCTAGGTGCACTTCCTCACAGAGCAGCAGTAAGCATTTCCTAGCAAAGGTTTTCTTGCATTATACCAATGAAAAGAAATTGAGACTATGTCCATTGTACAATGGAGGATGAAATCCCAGTGTCTGGGTATGCCCAACCCAAACACTGAGAGAAGGATCTTGGCTTGAGTATGCTTTGAATCTCTTTCAAACTGCATGACAGACCTGAAAAAGAACCAAAACCTTCTGTATCTTTCAAATAGTAACCACAGGACTAAGGCAGAGTGGTTGATTGTCTAGTTGTCACATGGACTTAAGATGCACAAAGAATCATTTAGGTTGGAAAAGATCTTTAAGATCATCGAGTCCCAACCATAAATCAAACACCACCAAGTCCACCACTAAACCATGTCCCTAAGTGCCCCATCTACACATAATAGACCAAAACACATAGACCCAGATCTGGGAATTTACTACAACGCTCCCGAGTCCTGCATTTAGAATAGGTGCCAAATAAACTCCAAGTGAACTTTGCTGATGATTTCATTCCAGTTAGTAATACTATAATCTTATTGTTATAGCTTACTTTCAAATGTATTCCATTTCTTCTAACACAGTGAATAGTGCCAAGCTCAATTCAACAGATTATATGAGCCTCAAAATAAGGATGTGCAATGTATCTCCAATGAGGTCAAATTATTTGAGTATCTCTGAAAAGGAGCAAGTGTTTCAGCTGCATTTCTCACATTCTCAGCAGTAGTTTTCTCCTTTATTGCCAGTTTATGTCAAAGACATATGGTTTAGAAGAAGTGGCTCCCTTAGGAATACTTTTGCTTTCAATAAGAATTAGCACTCCATTTCTTCTCCAAACTCTTTCAAGGCTTTGATGTCTTAGCTGAGACACAGCATTCTTTCATCTTGACATTCAGTAAAGGAAAGCATGTTTTTATTTATTTATTTAAATATATTTAGAAATAGCTTAGGTTAATTTAATTAGTTGTCATTTCTGTCTTGACATTCATACTTCAAAGGTCATATTTTCCCAGCTGTAGTGGCATGTATATTTTTTAAATTAAAACTAAAATTAAACAAAAAACCCTCCTCTCTTTTGAGATTATCAATTGCAGATATACTCTCCATTTTAAAACGCATAAAAAATGCAAAAGAAAACTTAGTCCCTCCAGTAGCTTCAGTCAGCAGTACTGGCTGCAAAGATTTATTTTCATCACTTGAATTTCACGCATGCAGCCCCAATACAGTCGAAAAGGGGAGGTTTATAACCCGACTTAGCTAATGGACATAGATCTATCTTAAAACTTAACATCACTCTGCTTAATTTTCAATGTTCTCAACATCATCAGGCTCTGTTCTTGATGTGGTGTCTGTGCAACAAGGTAGGAAGTAAAGCTCTATGGAATGTTTGATTCCACTGTCTTGTCTTACTCTAGATCACTGGAGGATCCCAAGAGTAGTGATAACTCTGCTGCAAATATCTAGAATATATACAGTACTTAACATACAGCACCTGCTTGTTTAACATGTTTTTTCTTTGTACACAGTTAGTGAGCTATCTACCTAAATATGAAACAAAATGCTTTCCTGAGTTGGTATTACCAGGTTCAAGTTTAATGTAAACTACAATTGCATAGTAATGTTGACTTAATACTATATTTAACCAGAACATAATCATTTGCTTGCAACAGGGAAATCCAGTGTATTGAAACACTGCACCTCAGTGATTCACAGTTTTAAGCAATTCTGAAAATTATCATAAAAAATGTTCATCATTAGGTGTAAAAATTCATTTTATTAGTATATATAAGTAACCTGGTTTTGAGAAGAGAAACTATGATCCTCAGTATTTCGATCAAATCAGTTGTCCAGATATCTAAATATGGACATATAGTAATAGCCTTCCAATTAAAAGACATTTTACAATTATATTTGTTGCATTTAGCACTAAAAGTATCATCTGCTGTTGTTCATTATGCACAGAAAAGGAAATCCTCTTCTGAAATTTCAATCACCTACAATGTAAACATCTAAAGAGCTTAGAATATAAAGATCTTCTATTTCAAATATTTTACACATTCCCAGGGATTCCATGTAAAAGAATCTAAAATGTTGAGCTAAAATTTTCATGCCAAGTTTGAGAAGTAATTTAAAAAACACATTTGAAGTCTCATCCTGTATCTCATTCACATCATTTTCTCCTAATATAGATTCCTTCCTCCTTTTAACATAAATTCAATATTCTTATGAGCAGAGCCCTATTAAGGACTCCTTTCACTGCAGTTTAATTTTCAGTAACCCAAGAAATATTCACCAGTATTGTCACTGCAAACCACCAAATCCAGCTGCAAATGAATGAATCAATACCATTCAGAGAGAACCCCAGTGTCCTACCTTAAATAGAGATTTATCAATTTATTCCATATTTTATCATCTCCCATTTCTGAGTATAACATTCCATCTACGTTTAATCAAAAAATTAAATTACCATTTTAATAGATTGAGATATTATATCTGAGAGTGTGTGAGGATAAAAGCAATGAACAGCTCTTTTAGATCCATTTTAGATCTACGCAACTCATTTTGGATCATTAAAAAGTGAAGGAATCAATTACAACCAGCAGAATCAGTATGTGACAGTTTATGAAAATGCAATGAAACATCCAGGGTAGATAGGAGGCTGAGTTAATAACTGACCATACACCATAAAGTATTAGTTGGAGCCTTGCAGATTGACTTTTGTAAGTCAAATACTTTGTAAAAATAAGATTATTATTTCCAATTTTCTTTATAGTTCATTCATTACAAAAGAAACAATCTCAAATTAAGGTCAAAATTCTGTTACTTCACTGAAACGTAGTGATTTCCTTTTTATAGCCATCAATGGCAACCATAGACAATAGACACAATCATTTGAAAGACATCTTACCATAAAAAATGCCCTAAAACGTTGACGTAATCTAGAAGTGGATTTGTGCTGAAAATCAGAATATCATCTCCCAAGACTTCTTACCTGTGTCCACCATAACTACAAATCTGTTGCATGTCCAAATGAAGAAACAGAAAGGATAATATGCCAGACATGAACAGGCCTGGAGAAATAGGAGAAAAGATAAAAACCAACACTTGTGACACAACTACTTGCATGCATCTAAGAAAACATTTTACATTTTCTGGTCTGGCTTAGTGTTAACAACATCAATTTTACTACCAGAAACATTTGTTATTTTTCTTAATTTGAATTTTATGTTTATATTAATTGGTAGAAACTGTTCATGGGAATAAACAAAGGGTCAGTCCTTAGCATAGCTTGTCCACAATCTTTGTGAAAATTTGGCATTTTCTCAGAGGCAGCACTGACATATGAACTAGGATGAAGTCCTCACATTCTTATGCCCTTCTCCCATGACACACCTCTGTCTTGCCAGAAAATACAAAATATCTTCCTCATTTCCTTCTTCATTTCTTCCCTTGCATAAAAGATTACTGACAGTGATGATGAGTGTTTATATCATGAAGAGAATCTGACCACAGGTGTTTCTTATTATCAATTTTCAATCATTATGCCACATTTTATCAACAATTTCCATGCTTCTGCCTGTGATCCAATTCACTTTCAGGACATGCAGAGAGCCCTAGGTCCTCTACTCTATGTATTCCTGATCTGTCAGCACCAGATAACAAATGCATTCATGTGAGTGGCACTGATAGCCGTTGGCATCTTTCCAAATAATTTTAGGTTCTCAAATTCTCATCGCACTGACTGATCTTTGGACATTCAGCTTTTGCATGAGTGGCTATTTTCAGTACCACATCAAGAAGACTGACAGCCTTACTGCTTGTCATCATGCAGTACAGTAGCTGACTGACCCTGGATAAGGTGACCCGAGGCTTCCCAGTTTGACTAAGCTAGTGTCTGGTTCTGTTTGATTTTTCAGGATTTTCCTACTGCCATGCTAGCGTGTACTGGGATACAAAAATGTCCTTGGCTTTATTCTCCCTCAGCCAGTGTGTGTCATGATGTTTTACTGATTTAAATCTTGTTGTATCTGTACAAGCTTGTCTCCATACATTTGTAGCTCTGATCTCCGTAGCTACTCTCAGCTGCAGGTTTTTCCTGTAAGCTCAAATTAGTCTATGTTATTATTTCCAGTTTACAACAGTGCAGTGAAATCAGAATCAGACTTCATGACTGCATTGAACTGCAGAATTTAAAAATATAACCACATCAGAAGGGATCTGGATAAGAAAAGGAAAATATTAAACAAAACGGTTTTGTGGATACTATTTGCAATGACCACCTCTTCCAAAGCTGAACATCTGAAGCTGAAAATGCTTATGTACATAGATTTCTGGAGTACATGCATTGTTGCAGTAGCAAACAGAAAGTTCAAGATGACAGATTAATCGTAAAGCCCACAGCTTGCATATCACCTGCTCTGTCCTCCCTGCTTCCTTAATCTATCCAAACTGTAGGGCTGGAGGATGAAATTCTGCCTTTAGCCTGGAAATACATCTCCTTTTCTCCTCGATTTCTCTTTGAGGCTAACACTGAGTCAGTGCATCTTTAAACTGCTATGGACATCCTCATAGCAAAGAAAGAAGGTGGAAAACTCCGTCACTGTTGTTCTTGCCTCTGTGTTCTTTTTATTTGATTTCATAGGAACTACTTTGAAATGGCTTTTTCTTTATTTTCCATTTCTATTTTTTCATTTGTAAATTTAAGCAAGTATTTTACATCTCTCTTCTTCCAAAATGATAAGACTTTGACAGTAATTGCTAAGACTATATGATTCATCATATTTAACTATGTTACCCGTGAGTATACAAAATAAGATTTTGCATAAGTTATTTTCGACATTGAGTGGTCAGTGAAGAGACAGTGCAATCAAGATTTTCTAGAATATACAGCCTATATAGCCAGATTTTCTGATATTATTTCATTGCAGCTCAAGGATGCTGCCTAAATAAAGTACACTTCTGCAGCATTCCTTAGTCAGTGCTGTCTCAAAGCAGCCTGAAGACCCTAACATGTATGTTAATCTGTATCAATCAGAACTAAAACCAGAAAAGTATTCAATTTTATCCTTTTTATCACCTTTCCCCAACTACGTTGGCAAGAAGAATAGCTCACAGCATACCAATTCATGCGTTGTTTCTGTGCCATTCCTGTACAGGAACCATCTTTGTTGCAATGTTTACACAGCTTTCCTAGCAAAGTCCATTTGTGCTTTAATGCCACAGAAAATTATTGTACTTCCACTTAATCCTTGGTGTGTCACACAAAAATAAAATGTTTATAGAACACCAGCCTGCTAAAACTAGGATAGGAATCCACATTGCCAAAATAATTGTAAAAAAAAAAAAAAAGTATTTTCAATTACCTGCTTTGGTACAAGTGATTGTAGAACATTAATCCCATGAAAGACAAATCTGTTACAGCTGGCAACTGGCCTTGCAAGTTGGAATGGCTATTTGTGACCTTGCTGCCAGTTGGCTACTTCTATTACATTAAAATGCAACTGTCTGTAAGAAGCAGCATCCCTCAGTTTTCTACAGAAAAAATATATCATAGTGCATTTTTCTGAAGTATCCAGTGACAACTTGGCAAATGCTTATTTGAACAAAACATATGTTGGGTTTAGAATCTGACTAGCTACTTGTGGACATACATGGAAAACTGGAAGAAATGGAAATTTAAGAGTACTAATAGAGTTGGCCCGAACATTGTGCATGTAAACTTGGCGTATGGTTTTGTGTACTTCTATATAGGTACACAGATACATGTGGGATGGGGTTACTTAGGTAGATGCTTACTTGTTTATTTACCCACTTTCCCAGTTCTAGAGTGTCATGTAATGGGGCACTGCATCTCGCATAAGAAGAGGTGACTTAAAATTGGTTTGTTTTTAGATTAGCTGCCAACACTTCTGACTGTTATTGAGATATCAGTGGGCTGCTCTATGTTCTTCACATCCTGATGTTTACTGGGTATATGTTGTACTATTCAGATACACTTATCACAGCTGGTAATTCTTTGGGTTGTAGGGTCTAGGATTGTAAAATTATTCTCTTCCAGCTCTGTTCTTGCATTAGTAAGTAAAGAATGATTACTCATTCCTAATATATTTCCTACAGTACTATGTATGGCTGGCATATGGTTGGAGGTAAGATGGGCTGATTTAGTCTTTCTTTCAATAATACCTTTAGAGTCAAAAAACACTGTCAGTGAAAATGTAACTTGAAAATGTTGTGTTGTTTCTTCAGGGAAAAGTAAAGTCAAGGAGAAAAGGTTAAAGGTCACAGAATGAACCTGTAGAACTGTGGCCTTAAAATCAGTATGCAGAGTTTGGAGATTGACTAAGCAGACTGTACCCATACTTTTTGTGCGATTTCTGGAGAAAAGGAAACAGAAGCTACAGGTGTAATTGACCATTTTTGACATAAGTATTTAACTTTGCCAAATTATTCTTTCTCACAGATAAGAATAATAAAGCCTGATGTAGTCCTCAAATAATGGATGAACAAATACTATTAGTATAAAATAATTAGTATTCACCAAGATATAAAATTAATAGATTAATTTTTTCATTCCTATCCTTTTTCATGACCGTAACATAACACAAACAGGTGACAGATGATAGGATACATTAATGTGTATGGTAATTTCCCTTTGTTAAAGAGGGTAAACAATTCTGGAATCTGGAATCTTTCAGATCACTTTCTGTGGGGTTTTTGGGGAGGTATGTGGGAGTTTTTTATTTGTTTGCTGGTTGTTTTTTTTTTAATATTCTGGAAGCTCCACAGACAGGGAAATATGCATTATGACTATTTTTTTTCTAAAAAAAACAAACCAAAACAAAACAAAAAACCCCAAAGAACCCCTGTGACTTTTTTTCTCCATTATTTTCCCTTTAAAAACAGGTAGAATAATTACTATTGGCTTGTTTTTACAGACTTCAAATGGAAGACAGTTATAACTCACATAAAATTAATACAAAATAAAATATACACATTAAATCTGATTTTTATTTTTTCAGCAAAAATCATTATTGGGGGGAAAAGTCACAAAAATATGTACAATTTTCAGCCAATGAAGTTTTAATCTTTTTTTAGAAACCTCAGAAACTGTTTCAAATAAGTCTTCTCTACCTCCTCACACGTCTGTTTGTCAAAAGGCATCCAATACAATTTAGATGGTAGGCAAAAAGTAGTAATGAAAGTAGAATAGACAGTATCTCAGTACCAAATACAGATATGTATTGCAGCTTATATAGGACTTTATCTTATTTACAGCGATATAAAATCATCACCTCTAAGGGCCAAAAGGACACAAACTGTGTAACCTTAAAATTATAGCCTGTGAAAGATTATTTTCAATCCTGAACATCAAATCAGGATTAGTCTGCATTTGGGACCTTAGAACCTTAATTTACTTTTTTCCCCCCCTTCGTTTCTTTCCTTCTTAAAATTATAGTTCCTTCGGAAGAGTTGGAATGAGGCAAGTCATCACAAAGATGGAAAATTGAGATTCATGCAGATGAAGCAGTCAAATATGTAAATTAAATGTAATGTAGCAAATGGATGTCATTGTGAATATGTACAGTCTGAAAGAGAAAGACAGAAAAATGCATAGAAGCTTTCTCCTTCTACACTGCTTTTAGAATACAAGTCCCTTGTGGCAGAAGTACTGCACAATTCTGGTCCTCAATAAATATTTATGGGAAGCATTCCTTAGTTCCTGCAGTTTTGTAAGGAACAGCATTTATTTTGTACCACTGACATCCCTTTTGCACTCTGTTATCTTATCTCTCACAGGCCTAATTCCAGTATTTGGTATGGATGATCAGCTTTAAGCAGCTGCTCTGAAGACCAATTAAAGCATCAAATTTCAATGGACAGCAGTAAATACAAATGTTACGAAGTAATTCTCCTAGTGTGCCCATTAAAAAATTTAAATGCCTGTAAACATTAATAAATTACTTTTATTAATAATCATGTGTATCATAACCTACTTGGGAGAAAAGCTGAAGGAAGAGTAGCAGTGACTGTGTGAGAAAATGTTGAGATGGGCACCATCGTGGTGATAAGAACGAGTCAGAGACCAAAGAAACTGAGCTTACCTGAAATTTCTGAGACTATATCACTTCCTGCACATGGCAAAGCAGATATGCTGTGTATGTAGAGCAAGCCTGGCCTTGCCACTTGGGCTATTTCTCACCAGCTGATTGCCTTTCCATATGCATAGTGGCCATTTCTTCCAAATAGCTTTATAAGGTGAAGACAGAACTGCTGCTTCTCAAATCCTAAAATAAAAGAACTATTTGCATTCAATGAAACTTGCAGGAGATCAGTTCAAAACAGATCAAAAGACGTGTTTCTTTACAGAGCGGGTAGTGGTCGGACTTGTATATCCTCCCTAAATAGCATCACTGTCATTACTGTCACTGTCAAAGACAGAAAATCAGGCTAGACCAGTAGCAGATCATTGGCCTGACTCTGTAAGACACCTCTCATGATTACAACTTCTATTTGCTGGTCTTGCTGATTTTGTGGTGGGGAGCAGTTGGTTGGGGATGGTAGAAAGCTGTACATCAAAAACAGCACTTCCAATAGGCTGGGAGCCCTACACTATATCAAGTGTCTGCACAGGTAAATTCCTGCTTGACACAAGGTTTTCTGAAAATGAGAGCTTTATCTATTTTTTTGTCACCTTTAGCATAGTCAGCCATCTTGTCATCTTCATCTAGATTTTAGGCCTGTTCTTCCAGCTGGTTCACTGACAGAGTTGTTGGCTGTAGAAATTTCTGCTGTTGATTGCTACTATAGTTACATTCACAGCTTTCCCCTGACTAGTCTCTTTACTTAAATATTGTTAAAGACTTCAAGGAAATTATTAGCAACTTATAGATAGTGGAAGCCTTCCTGTATCTGAGTGATTACGTACAGACCTTGTCTCATTAGGTGTACATAACACCCTACTTAATGAGAAGTATCCCAGTATTTTTACCTTCTAGAGAACTTTCCTCCAAATATAGGATATATAATGAAAACTGTTCTTTTTTAACTAAGCAGTTCAGTCTCTCTACCTCTGTAAGTAGCATTTTCCTTCTCTCTTCTCTTTAACAGAAACATCTTCACTTTGAGCTTTTGTTTTCTTAAAGTTGAGATTCAGATGAATACTTTCCATTACACACTTTTTGCATACAAAAAAGCAATCATACACTTGTGCCCACAGTTGTCTCAGTTATATTACAGCTCAGGTATACTCTACAGTACAGCTAATGCTATCTCTTCTCACAGACCAATGTTTTCAAACAAATGCCTGTTGTTTACTGTCAGTATTAAATCAGGTCTCCACCATAGCCCTGCAGAGCTGACACAGCAAAGAGGTTGGCTGGATTGTACCCTCCTTGCACACCAGCAATACAAGTTTTCTCTTAGATCTGCCTGGGGGATGGGTCACTCCCAGAATAGGTGTAGAACTCAGCTGCCTTTGGTCGCCTGATTTGCCAGTGCCTAAAAAGAGAGGATTGACCCTTTCAGCAGCTTTTCTCCCAGCTTGCACAACCATTTTGCTGTTGTTGCTGAAAAACAGTGTGGCTACACAGGCTGCAGTTGTATGGAGTCTCTCAGCCATAATGCTCCTACGTTTCTTCCACCCTCAGCCTCTTCAGCACCTGAAAAACCTGCTATCTGAGATTTTTCCCATATTCCCCATGATTTCTTGATGAACACTCTGAGCTCAGGCCTTTCCCTCTCCTTGGTGGCAAACTGGAATTTACACCCCCTGCAATGTGGGGATCTTGTGGGCAGTAGGAACCCAAGAAGAAAAAGGGTTGCTTTGTACGAAGCGGAGAGGAAGAGGGAGAGGCAGACTGAAGGAGGAATAAAAAAGGATATGAACACAAAAATCATTTCCAAGTGCAGTTACTGTGCTGGAAGAGAGAAGGGGCATTGCATAGAGTTTAGATGGACTGTACATAAATTATCATGCATTATGAAAGATAGGTGTTAGGTACACTTTAGATCTACCCTCTTGTCTTTTCCCTCTGATGAATTTTCCCTCCTTCCCTTCCTATATTCAGCAGATTCAGTGCAGCATGTGCTGGAAAAGGAGCTGCTATTTATCAAATTAATCTTGAACATGCTGAGTCTCCAGCCTGCTTACGGGTATGTGAAAAAGTACACACAAGTGTCTCACACTTACCTTTTCCCATTTATTTCAATTTATTCTTAAAGGAGCAATTTCTCTGACAGTTTGCCACTCACCAGCAATTCCCAAATAACAGTATCTGAAATATCTTCCCCCCTCCCACCACTTAATGCAACTATAATATAGGATCCTGAATGGCACGGTTTTGTGTTATCTGGTAATTTTAAATTAACACCAAATGGTTAATAACTATTGCTACAGAATTTATGGGCAAATCCAATACCGTTTTAATCCTCCCTAATTAACCTTGGTGTAACCCAGAATTAGCTTCTGATTTACTGTAGCTTACTTAACGCTTTGGGGTAGAATAAGTGGCAAAGACATCACAACATTAACGTATATTTTAGTCTTTGAATTGCATGAACATTATGGCTGTAATTCTCATGTTATTTACTTCAGTTTTAAACTGACACGTGTCCATTATGACCACAGTTGTCTTAATCCACAGCAAAGTTAGCTAGAAAGAGAACCAGGCCTGCAATGCTGAGTTAAACAATCCAACACTTGCACTGTATAGACTCTGCACTTTCTTTCAGAGATAGGTAGGTTATTTCCAATACCTGCCGATCTCTACTTTTAATCAGATCTCATTTCTGTACAATTATCATTTCAGGCTTCTGTTGATTGCTTTTGCTAGGCATAATGAGTAGAAAGAAACACTATCTCATTGTGCAGAATATTGGATTGGTTGGTGTAATAGACTCAGTTCTATTTTTTGCCTTGCTCTTTGAAAAGTTAATTTTCTCTTTCATCAAATAACTAGGAGACTACTAATAGCATATAAGGTTTTAGAGGGATTTGCATTAAAGAATGCAGCTGAGTGCCTTATCTACTTTTGGAACCAGAGTGACATATGGATGGTCTTTTACTATTGAATACCTAAGGTAAAGTTTAACGCTTGCTGCAAGCCCCCCTTAGTTTTAAATTCATGGAATGAGAATGTGGATTAGCTCTCCCTGAAGCACACCCATAGCATGGGGAGGAGGTGATGGTGCTAGCACAGGCTTTGCAAGCATAAAGTTGCAGGTTCAAAGTCTCATCAAAGGAGCAGAACCCTTCATTCCAGCTTGAAGCTCAGAGAAATCCTCTTAAGTCATATGCCATTGTATTGGGCCCTTTTTTACAGTGAGCGATAAGTGCCCTCGGGGAGAGCTGAAACCATTTGACAGACAGAATACATTTCATTTGGTGTACGGTGTCTGGGCCTCTGCTTGCCAGAGAACATGGAGACACAACAGTATAGAGACCCTGTGACTAAGATTTTCTGCAAAGTAACAAGGGAGGGACTGCTATGTATGACCCTGCCATGTGCCCTGTTGTTGTGCTTTTCAAACGATAGGGCAAGACTGTGCCTGGTACACAGGCAGTTTGTCCCATTCAGAGAGCAAAATCTGCATAATACAGATCCGATCAGTTCTGAGCACTGTACAGGTGTGGTGGGGAACCCTCTAAAAAGACAGATACTTCAAGGAGTAGACCCAGAATCTACCTTAGACTGAGAAGCTATACATCTAGTTTCTCCCCAAGAAAACAATTGACTATTGTCCTACAGTAATTTGGGGTACATACTATCGATTGTTACAATTTTATTCAATCCTAATCCACAACAGAGAAAACGTTCAAGGATAGTCCCTCAAATGGCATTTGCAATTCACACATTGAATAATCTGATGGTTCCTGAGCTGTGTTACACCTACTCACACTCCTTATATTCTAACGAACTTGAACACTCTAACTTCAAACTGAAACTGAGCACACAGGAAAACCACAACAATTCCTTATCTCCCTGAGAAATGTAAAGTATACTATACTAAACTTATCTGGGAGTAGATTTCCTTACATGAGTCTCAATGTCATACCATGGTGTCTTCTTTAGACATCCTATTGCTATGCCTGCACGAAGTCTGAGACAAGATTCAATCGTACCTGAATAAATAGTGTTCCTGTAATTCTCTCACAGCAATCTAATGGGATGGGTCCCAAACTGATTAGTATGCTCTTCCCCCAAAGCTTTCTCACACTCCATAGTTCACACTTCCCTAAACCCTAACCCTAGGCTGAGGTGGAGTTCAGTGGCAGAAAGAGGAACAGCATTCTTTATTCTCTCTGGCAGTAACCCAACAGGAGATGCCCAAAGCCTAACTGGCTCTCTCCCCTCCAGCAGCTACTCTCAGTCACTACTATTTTGTCATACCTTAGCCTTTTCCTACTGCTTACTGCATCCTACTCCTATCAATGATGAGGACAAAGACTGCCAAGGTCAGCTCAGTGCAGTGCTGGAGAAGAAACTGGCTCAGACCCTTCTCAGCACTGTGCTCATTCAGTAAGGGAAGCAGAGGTGCTCTGGCATAAACCTTGCCAAACACCGGCCTCTCCTCATTTTGCGATATAAAACAGTGTAGTGTTTCTCCCATATTTAAAAAAAAAAAAAAAAAAAAAGGTTGTCAAGTCCCTTTTATGGAAGTGGAGCCTTTTGTCCAGCTTGAAGTTCAAATACTTCTCTGTGATAAGGAGAACCCCCCTGAATGATAGTGAACTGAGAAACAGTGTTGCCTGCAAAAGGGAAAAATGGAGTGCATTTCTTAAACAGGAACTCCTGTTAGACATATTCAGTCTGCTACAGGATAAACTGACTGCAACTGACACAGCCCTTAGTCAGCTGTACCTAAAAAAAGGAGTTCCCACCTTTCTTTCAGAGCATGCTGACTCTCTTCAACCTACATTGCACTTTTCCTTCTTACTAAAACTCTGTAAGACCTGCCGAGACTAAGGTCTGCAAGGCAAGACTTGAAGGTTCAGGGACATTTAAGAAGCCTCAAATTTTATATCCATGCTTTGAAAATTAGTGACTATTCTTTACTCCATTGTATCTTGTTTGGAAGCCCAAACTGTATATTTAGACTCAGACTTTGTTTGAAGGCACAATAGAGTGGCATTCATTATGTTCTCAAAGAACACAACCTACTGATTACATAGTGATTTTCCTCCCACTAGCACTTCAGTAAGAAGTCCATATAAGATACTTTACCTATCTGAAAATCTTTTCTTATTTTCTTACAAAGTAACCTAGTGGGAACTGGCCTAAAAAGAGTTATGGGTCCTTTCCAAAATGGCACTCTTAAGTACAGTTCACATATAGTTCCTTTACAGAACCTTAGCCTTTACACCCCAACTCTGAAGGCAATCTTAGGCAGGCTGGCATGCTAAGGAGCCATAATTATTTTCCCCCTGAATACTGTCCTAAAATCAAGTCAGAGTACACTTTCTAATATCAGGTTTAGCATGATTCCATAATCTCTAGTCTATTTACCTCTAACCATAACCCTAACACTGACCCTAGGCATTGCCTTGGTTCAGTGGAACATGAAAGAATGAAATACCATATTTTTCATGGATTAATATAATAACTATTGTGCTAAAACTACTTTGCAGACTTTCTCACAGTAATCATCTGTCTTGAATTTCACTGAAATGTACTCTGCATTATTTTTACTAAACTCATTGTTTTAAATCCTTGTCTTACTAAATATAGCACTTACATCATCCCCAGCTCCTACCTATGATGAGAGCTAAGGGCCCTTCAATGGCTCCCAGGGAAATGACATTTCTTATTTTCTCACAGTGTAATGTAATGGCAACTGTCCTAAAGTAACTCAAGGCTTTCTCCTTTAAGCATTTCCATTCAAATTACATACATGTTATTTACTGAGCCCTATTTATTATACAAATGATAGCATTTATCTGAGACCCAATTCAATGATTCCAGAAAGAATGATGCAGTATTCGAGTAACATAAGTAACTCATAATCTTAAAAAGATTAGAAGAAACTCTAATAACCTAGGTAGTCCTGTCCACAACCACTGGTTCTTTTCATCGCTGCTACTTTTGTGCACCTCAACACAATATGCCGTTGAACTCCAGGTGACATAGTAACAGAAACTACTCCAAGATTTGGCAGAAAGCCTCCAGAAAGAAGTGCAATGAACATTTTCTCACTACAAAAACATACTTTGGGAAAATGTTTCTAGTGTTACTCTGTTTTCACACCATGCTAGGTAGCAATTCACATGCTAAGTAAAACTTCACATTAAGCCAAGACTGAAAAATAGTACAAGGTAAGATGAAGAATACTTCTGATTTTCTCAGCAACTAAATTAGCAGATTCTCTTCTGAACCTAAGAGAGGAGCTCCTCTCACTTGTCTCACTTGCCTTATAGGTTACTTCTCTAAATCTGTACATTAAGGCTGCTCTAACCCCAGTTTAGGCTAAGATGGCTTCAATAGCATTTAAAAAAGGAGAGAGGACTTTCTTGACTCTGACATGTCTCAGTTACAATAGGGAAGGGGAAGCTGTCTGAAGCCAATGCTCATCAGCTGCGTTCACTGTGCATTGCAGAGAACATCTGAAAGAAGGCAAGTCGTGTACTCTATGCATTAAAAGAATATCTACAAGTCAGTGTTTAGTAAGTTATTTCAGCTGTAAGAGGCCTGACAACAGAAATTGTAAAGTAATATTTTGCATTCAAAAGGCCAGCAAGCATGGGACTGACATTTACTGTCAAAAATAGTGCAAAACAAACACAGCTAGAATGTTTCAAAGTACCAGTGCTTGAAATTTATTGTCTAGCTTTGGAAAGAAAATAATGAAACTTTACAGTTCCCTTGGTATTTTCATTCTTGCCTTCTTGAGTTTATTGACATATGAGCATTATGTTAATTTGACTCAAAGATTTGTATTATTATTAATAATAGTAATTCAATATAAATTAAAGTTGAATTAATTATAATTAATTAACTTTAACACTTATGTACACAGTGATAACTGGGGCATTGATTTCTCGTTCCTAGCTTTTAATTTTTCTTTTTAAAGTAACATGCTACTTTCTTCTGTTTTTTTGTTTGGTTGTTTGGTTTTTTGGTGGGTTTTTTTTTTGTTTTTTTTTTGTTTTTGTTTTGTTTTTTAGTTTTGTTCTCAGCTATTACATGTTTGGAGACTATTATCACAGTAATTTATATTATTTAAAATAATACAATAATAATAAATGGGTGCCTTGTGCTTGTATAATATGATGTTTATATGCTTGTATTTATTGCATTTCACATGTTTTTAGAGTATTAAGTAATCTTGGGCTCATTCTTCCCCATTCTTTACTCGTTTGCTTTATTTCATATAATGTACAAATAATGAAAAGAACTGTAAAATATTTGAAAAAAATTCTAAATGCAAGGAAATATGAATTTCATGAAAGAATTTTACAAAAGCAATCATTTTCCATTACAGGAGGAATGTGTCTTGTTTCTCTTTAATGGGGACCAGTTTCTTATATCTACTACTTCTATGCTGCTTGCTTAGAAATTTTCCTTATGAGATGAAGCATAGTAATCTTTAATTAAAGATTTAGCTACAAAACAGAAGAATAGTCTTGGAAGACCTGTGTTCTAAGTGTTCTTAGACTGCAGCCATCTCACGCCAAAAAGCAGGACTCATCATACAATACCTTGTTATTATAAAGTACTATTGCTTCTTGATAGATGACAACAAATTTATGAAGGCAAAAAACTATCTACCCTATGTTCTGGTACATAAAAATGTTTAACAGCTAACTAAGCACATGAATTCCTTGTGAGATAGAGTGTTCTATTCCTTTTGCTTATGATCTAATTAAATGCTTTGACTCACATTAAATAATTCTTAAAACAATTCTTAAAATAGTTCAAGAAGAGTTACTAGGAAAACTGTTAGCAGCTGGTCACATTCTTTACCTTGCCTTAAGTCTGCATAAAGGCTTTGGTGGTCAGTTATGTTGAACAGGAAATTTTATATTGTTTCTTACACATTTTTTCCCCAAATTAAAAACGATAGCTGCTAGACTTTCTACTGCTGAAGCATTTTGTATTTTCCCAGTGGCAATGAAAGTATAAAACATTCCATGAAGTGCTAGGCGATAGAGATGTAAAAGAGAATTACAAATGGGATATTCCTGATTATAGGGTATGCCATCCAGATAAAAGGCAAACTTTTTACAACAGAGATATACTTTTCAATAAGCATCTTTCACTATTGTAGTATAAAGGGTTTCTCATACAGCAGTGCCTTCAAACTTAGTTGCAACTAATGGGCTGCAAACAATGTGTTTAAAACAATTAACTGCTTAGCAGCACAGGAAACTAAGGGTTCTTAGCACCTTGCTAATGCTATTGCTGCTTGACTTTCAGATTACTGAATATAAGAAGTTTACTTTACCCATCACAACTGGAAAGTAGTTAGAAAATGCCTGTGCACATTCAGGGAGATGCTATTGATCTGTTCCTTTTCTTCAGGGACTAAAGGACATCCAGATCTGTTAGACACTCTAAGGATGAATGATAGAGATCTTATGCCCTTTAAAATACCTTTTGGGAAAGATATTATTTCCAGACTGAGTAGGAAAAAGGGGGGGGTGTTTGTTTGCTTGCTAAGTGGTTTATCACCTGTGAAATAGCTTACCTGAAATTCAGGATGAAATAACAAAAGAAGGTAAACAGGCACACAGAGGAGAAGTAACCAAACACTGCCTTTGAGAATGGGCAACTTCAACTTCAAAGCTCATTCAGGCTGAGTTGCAGGCTGGATGGAAAACAGTATTGAAAGAAGAAAGAAGAGGACAGACACAGATAAAAAAGGCTAGTGTCTATGGCATTCTTACAGGATGTAGAGCACTGAAGTCTATCAGTGTGCTGAATACTTCTGACTTTGACTAGAGATTCCAGTGAGATTTTGATGAATGCTTTGTTGAAACTATCATATTAAAAAACTAAAAGTCTCAGATTTGACAGACTTGTACTCGTAAAGGTAATAATCTATTGTTAAAATTTCTAGCCAGCCCTCTTTAGATGTACAAATCAGTATATCAACTGTGGAAAGCTTGTGTAGTGTCTATTAGAAAAAAAAGACCGAGAACTGATAATAATTATTATTATAACCTGGTATTAAAACCAGATACAACTGGCTCTAAATCTTACCACAACTATTTAGTTCCTCCACAGGCTACTTCATTCAACTGCTAGCCTAACATACTATGATAACACAGCACAAAATATTATCAAAAAACATTTATAGAAAGTAATTATGACATTATGATAATTGTGATATAGTCTTGACATTATTTCTGTTTTCTACTAGTGAAACATAACTGACAAAGTTTCCAGTAGACTTAATTCATCTATTAGACTTGTGTCATTCTCTGTACTCACTAGAAAATCAAAGTAAAAGGCATGTTATTATGACAGAATAAGGAAAACAGAGATAAGGCTGATCTATATCACTGTTTCCACTGTAAGCAATACATAAATTAATGTCTTTATCACCAAAAAGTTTGTATTTTTTAAACTAATTCATTAGTTTAAGCATATGTTGAATGTGTATTTGCCATTTTGCTCTGTTAATCTGGCATATGACAGTATAGTCTTGCTTTAAAAGAATAAATTGCTAAATTTATACAAAGTCAATAGCACTTTAGGACACAGAGTGTTTTAAATTTTTCTTTTTTTTTTTTTCATTTGGAAGATTTGCTATGACTATTAGCTTTTTCTTAGTAAATGCTCCTTGTAAGATTGAACACTTTTCATATCATTAATTTTCCCTAAACACATTCTCAGTGCTTTTATGTGATGTTAATAAAAGCTGAAACACTAGTTTTCAGAAATCATATGGCTGGCACAACCTATAAAGATGTTGATTCCAAGTGACAGTCGACACATCACAGGATAAAACCATATGTGTAAAGAAAAAACAGGGAGGAATTTATCACAACAAAGTCTTTTAAGAAGCGTATGCACTTTAAAAGCTATTGTCCATCTTTAACTAGATTCAGTCAAGTCAGATAGACTTAGATATTAAATCACAGTTTAGTATCAGCAAACCAGATACAATCGTATGGTAGAACTAGCTGTCACCCATATGTGACTTTTCAATAACAGTGAAGACGACATTTTCCAAATATAACAGCATTAATCATTATGTTTCTCTTAAGATAAAGCCTAAAGAGAAGCCATGAAAAGACTGGAAGAACACATTCCAATACTTTAGACAGGAAAAATTAAAATTATTACAGTCACAATTAACTGACTAATTCTATAACAACGAATGGTATTTGTTGAAATTTTACTACTTTTACTTTTCTGACCAAAATAATTAGAAGGATAATGGCCGCAACCTTAGACTCTATGTTTTAATATATTTGTATACTGTACCTCTGTTGAACGTATTCAAGGGTCCACATAGAATTTGATCTCCAGCTAGGGCAGAAAAGTAAGTTTAATCTTTTTCAACTCTGAGAAGAAATGCTGCTCTAAATGTAGGATAAAGACCACAGATCCAAATCCAAGCTCTTTTCCAGGCTGCTAAGAGAAATCACATTATATTATTATAGGTAACCCAAGCAGCATTCCCCTCAGTTTAAAGAAGCATGTAGCACAGTTTATAAAAGGATATATCAGAAGACTTGTGAATACTGGCCCCAAGCCAGTGATGTAACCAAGCCTTAATTGCTTTGTTACAGCATCTTTCAACAGCAATGTTGTAGTGATGTTTTATCCTGGCAATATATTTCTGGAAGGTTTCTAGCTTTTATTTCTAGAAAAAGAGTATAGGAATAGCTTCAGTATCTGATTTATACTTAACTAGTAATCAAGTAAGCCAGGCACAAAATGCGCATTTTATCTGCTTTAGTAACTGTTCCATATAAAGAATTAATAACCTACTTCATTTGTTTCAACAAGAGAGGTATACAGTATGGATCTATATGTCCTGATCTGAAACCATGCCAGGCCCAAAGTGTTGATTTTGGGTCCTGAAGTGCATCTGTATAAATTTACTCGGCTATATTTGTGTAGTACCCATGATAAATAAATAAGGCAAAGCACTGTACCCCAGCACTTCCAATTTTTAAGACTCTTTTTTTCTGCTTGTATGCAACTTTTCCAAAGTTTAGCTGTTTGGATAAGCCCATCCTAGTTACCTGCATTTTCTCTACAAATGATTCCTTTGTTTCTGGTGAAGGACACAGGGAAGTTCATGAGCTATGAGGCTTCACAAAAGTTGTTTGCCAATCCTTTGTCTGAAATTTGGCAGGGAGTTGTCAAAAGGGAGCTTGTGTCAATCCTGTGAAAAGTCACCCAAAATCTGATTAAACAGTAGAGATTAAAATCAATGTTCATGAGGGAGCTGGGTGACAGTATTAACTGATATACTATTAGGGACTTTGCTATAATTCCTCTCTCATTTCAATGCCTATCAGTATGATATATGCCTTAGACTCAAATTAGTTTGGTAGGGTTTTTTGTTTGGTTGGTTTTTTTTAAATGTAGTTCAACTGTTAACTCCAAGTATTACTCTCTTCATTCATGCACAGATTTAAATATCTAGATTTTTTGAGCATCCAACTGCTGCCTGTGTTTTCAAGGAAATTGAACTCACTCTTCACCAAAGACAACTTTGAGGTAAATATTCAATTGTATCATTATATTGTCATTTAGAATAAGATTTTAATCCTATCAGAAGTAAAACTTCCAAACAACTGAGTGAATTAAAATACAGCCAGTAAGCTTTTGAAATTACAGCATATCTAGCTCCTATTCATCCATTCCTGGCTGTCATTTCCTAGTAAAAGCTGTACTGAGTGATATTTGTGCAGTCTGCATGAGACCATGAAATCAAAGCTTAGTGCATCGTACATCAGGTGTGATGCTTTCACATAAATGTATTCCTTCCACTGAAGCACATCTTCATAGATCCTTCAACCATGGAGCAGCTTCCAGATGGAGTGGAGGTTTCCAAGATAAGGCAATAACTTTTCTGGTTAATAATAAAGTAATGTGTAGATGAAAGCTCATTTTTTTTTCCCCAAGCCTTCTACATATGATTCATTGCTCTTTTGCAAGTGAAGCTATCATTCTTATGACCCAAAACCAACAGTGATATTTCATAAAAGTGTGAAGCTCATGACATTGACAATCTTTACTTTTTCTGTCCTTGAATACTGTTATTTTTTCTGCATTTGTGTTATGGCTATTTTAATTTTTAAATAATATAAGCTAAACTGGTATTATGAAAATAAATCTTTGTTTATTTTTACAACATATAATTATTTTCTTTTTTTTTTACATTTTTGATACTTTTCTTATTGAGAAGCCAAATAAAAATTTGATGGATTTCCATGAAAAGATCCTAACATACCCAATTTCTAACAAAATAGGCAAAAGAGATTCCTTCATGACTTTTTCCCATGGATTTTCCTAACTTTCCTAACTGTCATTACAAAACTAAGTAAATTAAAACAACAAGGAAAAAAATCAATTTTCTTTCTGTGATAAGTTACATGAACTCATCCTGTCAAATTTTGTAATTCATAATCCTGGTCTCAATTTCTGTTATTGTTTTCCTCTCTATTACTGTGTTAGAGATCCACAAAAATGAGCAAATATGCAACTAAAATCAAACAGAAGATTCAAACTTCTAAAGTAGGACTTCATTTTGTCATCTATATCTGAATTTTAATACTGGCAATCCCATAGGTTCTACCTAATGCGGATGGTACACTTCAGAGTACCTGAAAACTCATTTAAGTCTATTGAACACCTACAGTTTTGTTTGTGCAAATATTCAGGCATTACTCTCTTTTTTCAGCATCAGCTCAGCTTCTATATTGTGTTTTTCCCAGTAAAGATCAAGGAGCTAAGGATTTGTCTCCTTTGTCTCCTGGGATTTTGAGTAGCGATTCTCAGAACATACCTGATAGAGTCGACTCCTTAAAAAAATAATTAATTTGATTTTTTTCAGTTTCAGACACTGAAAGGAAAAGTGGTTTGGACACCCTCAGGTTTGACATGTAGGAGGATGTAATTGAAGCCACAACTTCATCTTCCTTTCCAAAAAGCGTTAAGACCTTTTAGCAAAGGGGAATGTTAACAGAATGTTGATATTTTCTGAAGATAAGGACCAGCTGTGTCCACAAAAGAAAGGCTGCCTACTTTCTTGGTCAGGCTCCAGGGTATCTGGATCCATGTACTTAAAGCTCTTTACAGTAAAGTACTGCACTGACCTCAGTGACGTCTGCTGGCTGGCTCTTGTCATGAACAATCATGCCAAAAGCATGCATTCAATCGTTTCCCTCAGTAGTTCTGGATCCCATCTAGAGGTAGCTACATTTCTTCCCATGTGTATGTGACTCAGGTATTTCACAGAGGGTGCCTTACTCTTTAGGCCTGCTGGACAATGCCTATTATCTCTCTGAATTTGATTTTTCCTTTTGACTGATAGATACATATTTAAAGTTTACTGTACTTACATGGGAGTTGAAACACAGGGATTTTCAGTTTTTTTCTGGTTTTGCTTTCCTTGCTTTAGGACATAGTTCTCTTGAAAATTAATGCATCTACTATTATATTTTTAGACTTAATTACAATATTTTACACACAGATGATTTTAAACTTAATACAAACTTAAAAAATACATGAAAATAATGAAAATTCAGTTTGGTTGTCATTTACGTTTAACATTAGTAATGGAGGTACATATTTTAAATGAAATGTTGGCATAAGCTAGGCAATACCACGTATTTTGCAACTATTATAGCTAAGGGCAAAATTTACTCTCAGATCCATGTGGCAGTTTTCATTTGAATGTGTTCCCCTTCTCACGTGGCTGAGTAAGCACATGAGAAAATGCTACTGTGCACATTGTCTTTAAAGTTATAAAGTGTCCAGAAATATCTAGTGTTTGTCATAGTATGGGAGTGCAAATCTGCTTTTATAAAGCTCAGGTCAATTCCTAAATAATGTTAATACACCTTTGAATTGCTTTGATAAAGTAATAATGAGCCCTCTCTTGACGTAGGGATGCATTGGGATTAAATTATTATTTTGTAGTGGGTCATTAAATTATGTAGGGTTCGTGTGAACTAGTATCTACAGGCAAGACAAATCGTCTCACCTGTGGCCTGAACCAGTGACTTCAAAGCTGAATCATTGATCCAGTATTCCAATTAGCTCTCTATTGTGTAGGTGGATAATCCTTCAACATCGGGACAAACTTGGACTCTCAGCTTGATGCCCATTTTCATCACTGCCAACAGTTGCAATCAACCTACTGTTCCTGCAGCAAACAGTTCCGGAAGCTATTAGTGCTTTTACAGATCTCAACAGACAGTGTTGCTGCACATTTGCAAACAACTGTTACATATGATTAGCATCAAACCAACCTACTAAACCAAAATATTCTGAAAAGGAAGATTTAAGGCATGAGAATTACTGTGCCATTGGAAAACACTCACTCCCTTTTAAAGGGAATACTGGCTTTCCCAACATAACATTTTAATTTTTATTTCATTATAAAGTGCAAGTGGCTTTGGAAGGAGAAGTTATAAATGCCACATAGCTGTTCAATATTCCTGAACATGGAGGTAAATGTAAGTAGATCTATAAAATCAAAGAATGCTAGCAAACTAAATGCTGCTAAGCTCACAGTTTTACACTGATAAATGACTTCACATTTATCATAAAAGATATTATAAAGGAAAATAAACTCCAGTATATGTAATTTAAGAACATTATGCTATAATCTTGATGTTCTCTTAATCTTTTTTGGATGCACTGCACAGCTTAAAGTTGACATTTTCAAAAAATCCTTTTTCATGATGTTCAAAACACCTATCATGTACAGTGTAGGCCCTAAAAAGCTGACCTAAAAGAAAATTCCCTACTATGTTAGCTACATGAGGCTTAATATTAACATATTACAAAGTGAAATGAAGACACCTGTAGGCATTTTAGTTTGAGGGCATCATTTAAGCTTGCATCCAAAAGCTGTGCTCAAAGTCTGAACTTTCATCCCTAAAATGATTTTAGAGTTTGTTATAAAATGCCAGGGTAGTAGGGCTGGATCCTTAGTATTACTGGTCTACCACTTAGGGCTAGATTAGAACCATAATTAAGGTGCCTTAAGGAAAGGAGAAATTGGCAGTCATAGCACACCTCATCAGAGAACAGGTTTCCGCTCACCCACAGTTATTCTGAACTGCTGTCTTATTCTGCTCCTCAACCTCTTTTTCCCTACTGGAACATTTCCTCTTTTGTTGCTTTGAACAGAGACGAAGACTGGCATGTCTTTTTCCATCATCTAGCTGGCTCTGTCCTTTTGCTATCCACTTATGGAAAGAGGTGAAATAAGCCCATGCACTGCTTTTCCTTCTCTGTGCACCCTGAACCAGTCCCAGCCTGCAAATAAGATGATCTTTGATTGTCTGAGGAATGGTATTACTGAGCTCAGTGACTGGTTAATGCTAGTCTTCAGTATATTCAGTGTCTGCAAGCCACATTAGAAAATCTGTCTGATTATATGAATGCTTGTATCCTACTATCAGTCAGGATTTTTGCCTTAAACATTAAATATTTCTTAGCTGAATAAGAATGTTACTTGCCTCCTCAGCTGCATAATATCATTTTCATTATTTACTATGATATCAACATTCTAGTTGTCCTAAGGAATTGCACTTAAGAAAAATAAACATTGCAGTTATTAAACTATGGGGTTTACATCATAATAATTCAGCAAAAAAGAACTGAATTCAACTAACAGTGTGGTTGTGCCGCAAGGGAAAAACAATCTGTAGCAAGACATCAAATTGGTTTCAGGAAAATAGCTGAAGAGCCCGTGCCAAAGAATGCTGCTGCTGCATTGTGTTTGCATTTCTGTGATGGGATTTACATAACTCAACATGACATTATATTGGCTAAGACACAAATCTAGTCTTTAATCCAACAAGACGCACAGAGCTTGCTGTGTTGTGTCACCAAGATCCCCTCTGCCAGGCTTCTGTATCTTGCCCAGCCAAATACAATCTTTATGCATATTTATCCATTTAATACTTGCTGCATGTTACCCACTGCTTGCATGCCCATGAAGTTACAGTATACAGATATAAAATGCTCTCCTTGCAGACAAGTTATTTGCCATTGATACATAAGCGCCAAAATGGCAATTGCAATTCTGTTTACACAGTGAATGAAAATACGTCTTTCCTCTATTGGATCATCACTGCCCCTTTAATCTTTCTGCTTTCTTTCATTCCCCTCATATTTACTGGCACTTAATGAGTTTTTAGCAAGAACGCTGTTAGAATCACAATCTGTCCATTAAGCATACCACCAAAGATGTACTATTGCAAAACGCTGATGAAGAATGCAATTGCAAATCTGCGCTGTAGACAGAGTTCCAGTTCTGTAGGCTGTATAATAATTTTGAAAGAAAATACTTACTAGATACTTACTTAGACTGCTCAAGTTTTGCCTAAAACTTCACAATTACTCTTGCAGTCTTTCATTAATTCTTTGCCAAAACCAAAACTGCAGTCTCCCTCAGGAAAGGTAGATACACAAATTTGTTTCTAAGCTTATGAGTGCTACAAATAGCAATATCAATAATACCAGTAGCCTGGTCAGTGTCGCCTTACAAATGACATAGGAGCAAAATACAATTTTACTGCTCTAGTGTTTAATCCTAAAACTGTGTTTGCATTCAAGTTTTGCCTTTTATAGACAAAATTACCATGTAAAATGACAGCATTACAGAGATGTTCCCTATGACTCTGAGTACAAGAAATACTTGTGAACTGTCCACAAAGAAGACAATCTACCTTGACTTAAAATGTTTAAAGGCTGTTCATTCTCAGTTCTCCCATTGGAGATTCTTTAAAAATTATCCCTCATTTTGTCTGGTAATATTGCCTCTTGTCCCTTCACTCCATACACATATTTTTGTGAATGTTGTAGGTTTTGTTCTCTATAAGATTGTTCTTTATATTATAAAAATTGACTTTCTTGCCACGCTAAGTCACTTTACTTATAAATTTGGATGTTTGCTGCTTTCAGTCCCACAAAATTACCTGAACCTCCTCTTCAGTCCATCAAATCCTATCAAGCCTGTATAGACCATCTTCAACCTCTGCTTCACATTTACAGTCCATGATCCTGCTGATTCTGAGACAGTTCTGTTGTTTTGCTTTCCTTAGAAACCCATGCTCAATTTCTCAGGGCAAATCTCACAGTGAGAAAATCCTTTCCCGCTTCATACGTTCATACCTTTCTCTTTAAAGTGGATGCTCTTTCAGCTGCTATCTGCAATTCTCAGAGCTTACCTGAATTGAAAACTGCAGAGAACAGAGTGCTTGAGACTTAGTCCACTTCCTTGCCTGAGAAATTCTCTCAAGAGAGTCTCAGTTGGCAATGCCATTTTGCCATCTAGATCAGAGGGATCTAGTGATCCTAGATTAGAGTGGAAAATACGAAACTGCACTGAGAAAACCAAACCAAAACAGTATCCAAAAATCTCCACTATAATCCATTCTTACAACTAGCTTGCTTGTATCTTTCAAACTTTTCTGCATAGAGTTCCCTGTTTAGTCTATTTTGAGGCAACAGCTGGCTGTTGAGTAGGCATAATGAGATTGAGGTGAAAATAACCTGCAAGAAATGCGTCATTTTCCTGTGCATTTATGGGTTCAGTTCAGCTCAGTTGTGGAAAACCCTTAAAAGCTTCCCTCTGCTATTGAGAAAAGGTTGAGGTCAGTTGGAGCACTCCAGCTAACACTGCCTGGATTTAAATTGCTCTGGTTAACAGGTTCATTCTCAGTAAAGATTTGTCAGTTAAGGATTCACTTTCCCATATGCTCTGTCAGACTCTGAGTCTGTTGAGTATGGTACAGATTTCCATTCTCTCACACTTTTCTTATCTTTGGAACCCTTCTGACTGTTGCCTTTAGACATATCATTTCTTTTCTGTAGGAATAAAAATAGAGCTATATATTATTAGATTTTATTTCTGTACTCAAACACTTGTTAGAAAAGGCAAATTTAAATAATGGAGTGGTTGAAAACTTAGGAACATCCAAGAATCTCTATGAAGCAAAAATTCAACACCCAAACTGGAACTTTCTGAAGGAAAAATAGGATTATCTTGCTTCAAACTGCTTGAAATGCACTATAAAGCTACAATAAAGAAAATAAAAAAACCCCAGACTCATAAGCTCTTACTAACATCTGTCACCACACAGTAACTCGGTAACTATACCTTCATAGTAGTTTAGTACATCTTCACTCTAAACCACCATCTGTTCTGATCTATAAAACTGCATTTGTAGTATGGGGAGAAAGGGTGTTATTTAAAGTCAGAAAATTAATTTGTATATATGAGTTGTGATAATAAAAGTGCATAAAGTATTGTATTAGTTTATAAGCAAAATAAACCTATTAGCTGGAAAGATTCTAAAATGGCTTTTGATCATTGCAGTAACTCCTGGTTCAGGAGGTTCTCAGCAATGAGCTGATGACAACTCACTGACACTTCCATAAAGTGGAAGTCTAGACTTCTCTCATACATTCACAAATGCAAATGTATTTATATTTCAGTAGATCCAGTTTCCAAATGCATTGTCAGAAATTGTTCATTTTTCGACAAACCCACAGACGAACTGACTTTCTTAAAACATAGTATTCAAAACATAACTTCAGTCTGTAACTACTTCTACCTAATACCTCTACTTACCTGTACACTTCCCATGAAATGACTGATGAAAACAACAAAACTTAAGAATACAGAAGGAAATTTATCTGTCAGCAGGACATTTCTTGCTCTTTGCTGCCTGTGATTATGAACTTGATCATGTCACACTCAAAAGTGATTTTTTTGGTGGTTTTAGAGTTGGCATAAAGAACTATTTAATTAGTAGGAAACTGCAATAATACAGGGACTCTGCAAGAGTTTAACTTTTTCTTCTATTTCAGTCAATGCAAGTGTGTTACATCCTCAGTGCTGCTTTGGTTGGTGGGCTTGGAAAAAAAATTATTTGGGTTTATACGCTTGTGCACTAAAAAGAAAAGGAAGCAAAGGGGAGCTATTAACATTTGAACTTAATTTGGAGTTAGTGTTGTCATAAGAAGTGTGCTACTAAAAATGAAAGCTCTGGTCAATGGAAAGATTCTTCTGTCTGGGAAAAGATTATTTCAGCCTTCGGACTGGTTAGAGTACTTCTGGAAGGAAAAAAACAAATAAATGTTCAGCAAGCAAAGCTTTCAACAAGGATATGGATGAAACAAACAGCACGGGAAGTGTTCTACCTAAGAGTCAGTATTTGCTACTATTACTCACCCTGAACAATAATACTGGGTTTTTAGCTAAAATTTTTCATGCAAAAGGAATATTTGAGCCACACTATGTTCGAAGCAATTGAACCTGGCAGAAATTAATAAACTCTGAGGTGTTTCTCAGCACTTCACAGTAACTTTCCCTGCACTATTAAAAACTTCAACTTCCAAGAGTAATTTTGTTGTGTCTGCAAGTGACCCTTCATAGAACAGAGAACAACCTATTTATGTGTGGTTCTGTCCTGGACATAGCCTTGTACTACGTAGATTATTACGTCAGTGGGCACTTTTTTCAACACTGACATTTAGTGGGAAAAAGATTTCTCAGACCTCTCCTAAGACATTTGAGTTTAGCCAGAAAATTTTCATTACAAGACCTTTCTTAGTCCTAGGTAGAATTCTAAATCAAAACTAGAGAACAACTGAGCAACAATAAATAGCTTGATCACCAGAGTATTTCCCTTGTATGAGAGGCTCACGTTAAATTTTCGCAAGCCAAGGATAACGTCTCAGGCTTGACATACTTTTACAGTCAACACTATGCTACCAATGATTTTACTGTCTGGGAATTTTCCACTTCTGTCATTTTCACAGAAAATGGGAAAAGATTTACCTTTCAAGTAAGTATTGAATGGAATACATATATATACATATGTATATACATTTACACATAGATGTATATGCATATATTTATGACTCTAGTAAAAAGTTCATAATAGGAAAAATATTTCCTTCATCAATCTTTTTATGAAAAACCTCCAAAACTAAGCAGAATCATGACAGAAATTACAGAGCTGATTATGAAAATCAATATAGAATGTTTGCAAGGCTTGTTTTAATTATAGGTATTAGAGATTGGCAAAGAACTTGATATTAATATAAATATCTTTAACCAGAAAATAAACCAACAATAACTGCAATAAATCAAGATGCTTTGAGTCTTTTCATCAGTGAGATCCAATACTGAAGTAGCTTTTCTATGCTTAATAGTCACAACAAACCAAACTTGTGAGCAGCTGCTGGAGAAAATAGCTTATTGATGTTATGCTGGGAAAGAACATGAGTCTTGCAATCTGTGCAGCAACTAAATGCAATAAGAACTGTACATTTGATTTTAGATGAAATATTCGTTTAAAATGTTTACAATTGTAGTACAGCCTTTATTCAGTATTTCTTTCATTGCTATAACTTTGTAGAAACAGCTTCTGAGCAGTGGGTGAGATTCCAAAATAAAATAAATGATAGAGTAAGAGAGACAATTTATAATGCATAATAGATGGAAGAACAGGTGCATCAGAAAGTTTTATATTTTGGACAGATTGTAAAACTGAGATATTTGGATGTGACTGGGTTATAAACTCTGTAAGCAGAGGTAATGCAAGGAAACAGAAGTAAAGCAAACTGTTCTATATTTGATAAGTATTATTGTCCTGACTTGAAATAATAGATACTATTTAAAAACATTTGGATGGGAGGGTGCACATGTCTGAAAATAGATATAGGGAAACTTCCCTCATTTACTGTTTTTCGTCCTGCTTCTGTGCTTGATTTTGTTAATATTACCAAAGTTATATTACCCTATATTATGAACTATTATACCTTTAAATGCACTTATACCAACAAAAACTTCCTTAGAATTAAGTTAGTACCTGAATGAATGAGTTAATACCTGATCTTATCTCATTCATCCTAGCCAAAATCTAAGGTCTGGCAACAACATAGTAATTGATACACAGTTGTTACAAATTGTTAACACTTGAAATCAGTCCAGGTATCCTTCAGGTCTTCATCTTCTGGAACACCCCCATTTCTCTTTTACCTCTTCAAAACCCCTTAAAACTTCCATCTGATTTCTAGTGCCTAATTTTTAATTCTCAGCAGATTTAGCTAGGTAACTCAGGATGTTCAGAGCAGTGAAGGAGTGGCCATCACAAAGTCAGGACTCACAATGTCAGCTCAATGGGGCAGGAAGCTTGGAGTGAGATATTCAGCTATAGCAGATTAATTTTCAGGGAAAAACAAAACACATCCATCTGCATCAAGACATTTTTAAAGTTCCCCTGCTCTTCTGTCCTCTTGAGAGATTTTTTGTAAAGCCTGGTCAGACTGTTACAGCAGTTGGGA
Source organism: Buteo buteo (assembly GCF_964188355.1). NCBI lineage: Eukaryota > Metazoa > Chordata > Aves > Accipitriformes > Accipitridae > Buteo > Buteo buteo. The sequence goes on along the minus strand of NC_134171.1, from coordinate 73,588,730 downwards.
ACTGCCAGAGCACTCCCTACGTATTTCTTGCTTAGTGTGCAAATATATGGACTATATTGAGTTCCTTTTGACTGATGGTGGTCCCTTACACTGCTACAAGACTGACACCACAATCAGTTTCTATCTTTAAAAAGGCTTTGTGTTAGGGAAAAGCAGCAAAATGTACCTTGAGCAATGTTTTTAATTGGCTTAATCCTATGAAGGGATAGAAATTGCTAAACATCTTTCAACCTTATTGGCTTAGTAAAAATAGAAGATACTAAGAAAGTTACAGTAGCTGTTCAGCATCTGGAAGTATCTCTAAAAATTATCATGCCTAAAATAATGTGTTCAAAGCAAGCAGGGATGCTGGAGAACTTTATTACAAAAACTGATATTAGTATCTTCTTAAACAGTTTCCTTCAGCTCAAATCCCGTGGTATTTCAGTATGCATGCCAGTCTGCTCATGTCTTCCTCTCTCACACACCTCACCTCACCAGCTTAATGAGTTTTGGTTACCCACTAGTGCCAATACTTGTCTCTGCATTGCCTGCTTAAGTTCTTGTCAATATTGTGGAAAAAGACTGTCCTACATCTATAGGTTGTATGTGTTTACACATATGGCAGACCTTTCCTTTTTCTTGACATTTCAAGTCAAATTAACTTGAAGGCTTTATAAAGCCTTAAATGCTTAGGTATCCTGAGGCATAGTTACAATTTTAAAATCCCATACTTTCATCGCCACAGTCTGTGGTTTCCCTGCTACGTGCTATGTATGAGTCTAATCAGAGGGTTGTGTAATGGTACTATTGGGATATCCTTGCAGCAAGTGACACATTTACTAATTAGAACAGTGGGGCAAATTTACTTGACTCATTCTTTAATCAAGAGAAATACTCCTGATAATGTGAGTTTTGTAGCAGCAAAGACTAGTTAGCGACTTGAGGATTTGGCCTGAAATAAATACAAACAAACACACACAACAGACAGAAATATCTTTTTCCTTCCCACTGCTGAAAATTGAATCTGGCTTACAATGCACAGCCTTCCACCCAACACCTACCCAAGAACTATACCCTGGATATTTATTTAACCGCACACAAATGTAGGTTGTACCGTAAGCTTTTTTGAATATGGTTTACTTCTAAGTATATTGCCATTCATTTTATTCATGATTAACATGACTCTAAATGCTGTAAGCTTTAGCCTATTTTAAATTTTCTTCATCTTCTATCAAACAGACTTTTTGGAAGATATTTAAATTTTTTGACATTTTAAAAGCATGGCACTTTTAGTTATGTACTAAGTATGTAAGGTCAACACTTAAGTACTAATGCCTGACAAAAGTAAAAATCAAATATTTCTTAGCTGGTTTAAGCATAAGTAAAGGATGAAGTAAAAGTTCATTGAATCAATTAGTGGCTTGAACTAATTTTCTAGGTTATGCAGATTGCTGTAGAGAGCCTTCTAATATAATCTCAGTGTTAAATTTGAAGAAAAAAATGCTAGTATATTCACTCTTAACAGACTGCAAAATTGAGTTACTCTTTAAAAAAATCTTGATTTAAAGAAATTCACTAATTTCATATATTTTTACTATATGAAGATAAATCAGAAAACTAAATTACCAAAATTTCTCTTGTAAAAGAATATATTACTATAAGTCATTGAAGAGGGAGGAACAAATGGAATAAGTTTTATAGAGTATATACCTTTATTTACATGTGAGCTTTAAGTTTGTATGTTTTGCAAGAAGTATTAGGCATTACTCACTATTTTGAATTCCTAAATTAGCCTGCAAACAAGTTACCACAGAATAAGGTAAGATAAAAACTGGCAGATTTTACCTATGTTAGTGAATTAAAACAACCAACTGGAATGTAACCATCCAAATTAATAAACTTTAAGAGCTTTTCCAGTACTCTTATGGCCCTTTCCAATTAGTGATCTCCCCGACAATTCACAGATTTGATGTTAGCCAAAATGTTCGAGGGAACATGCTTAACATGCACTTTGAATGCAGCCACTCTGGCTTGGTGGCTAAGAAACTTCACGTACCTCCCATAAATGAGAGATTGTCTGTGTCAAGTGGCCTCAGTTCCCAAGAGCTCTTCAAGACATGTCTCATTTACTAGTATAAACATACCTGTATATTAAGCTAAAGAAAAAGGGAATCAGTTTTTAAATAATTCTGTACATTCTAAATAGCAATTGCTTTAAATTGATCAGAACCTGGATGCCTCAAAGTGATACATTACCGAGTAGGGTATTTGATCTTTAAATCATTATTCCACTGTATGCCACATACAGTGTTTAAATGTAGTTCTTGCTATTTCAGTGGAATCTGGCCTGGAATTTTGAGTCCTTCAATCCTAATCTCTCTTTAACGTTAATTATAAAGGAAGCATTTATCACTTCTTCATTTAAAGAAATCCTACAAATCGAAGAACAATCTTAATCTTTTCATTTTAAATACCATTCAGTTCATTGGTATAGCAAAATGGGAGAAGAGATGCTCACAATTTGTTTTACATTATTATTTTCTATTTAATTCCAATACAACACTACTCTGTGATCATTACTTTAGTGGATTTTTAATTAGAGTTGAACAAATTACTACTTACAAACACAGTCTGATGAATTTGGTCCAACTTTCTGCCCAAGACCAGATGTGAACAGATTTTGAATTTTATTAATATTTGCTTAAATCATGTAGGCAAACAAATTTCAGCCAGTGAGTTCTTGATGAATTGTTCCCCTTCCTATTCACTCTTTATTACTGCTGTGTGTGCTGAGATTGGATATCTAAATTAAAATATTTCCGAAGCAGAGCTTTTTTTTTTTTTAGAGAAAGATTAAAAAATAATTAACATCAGTCATTCATTCACATACTGATATTCTTTTCCCAATGTAAAATTGATTATTGGTAATTATCTCTTATGTTCCCCAGAAACATTCGCACAAAAGAATTTGAAATATTATTATATGCATTATGTAATGCATGAATATTGGTCATTTGAGCAACTACTGTAAATAATTCTTATCTATTCTTGTGGAATATGATTATCAGGTTTATATGATTCTCTAGATATTTTTTAAATGTTTACAATGTTGAAAAGTCATACTTTACCTTTGGAAATAGTGGATAACATCCCTCCAGTGTTATATGCTTCTAGAAACCCTGAGTCTCAATATAGTTTGTTATAGTGGCATGGTATCTAAAACTGTTACATCTGGCTAATTTGTTCTTTGTTTTCTATGTGACTGTTTCCACTTGTTGGTGTGGTTTTGGGGGGGGTGGTGGTTGGTGGTGTTTTGGTTTTTTTTGTTGTTTTTTTTTTTTTTCTCTCAGAAAGTATCCTTGTCCTAGATTCAGAACAACTCTACAGTGTGGGCTTTACCACAGCTCATTTGTCCACAAAGCACCATAGCCTCTCTCTAACTGAAAATAATCATCTTTTTCCTTACATTTAATGAACTCACCAAACAGTATCTATCCAAACAGAATTACATGCATGCTTTCAATTCACTGGTCTTGTAATCATGTTTTTCTTAGGTGATGTTTCCTAAACTTCATTTTTCTCTTCTAAACAAAAAGTCTAAACTTCTTGCCTGACATTTACTTTTCCACTGCAAATCTTCTGAGCTCTCTGTTGCTGAAATATAGTTCAGTTAGGTCTATATTTTTTCAATATTATTGCATGTTATCATATTAACTGTAGGTTAGATTTAATAAAAATAGGGACTATGGTATCTTCAGGAGAGATATTGTCACTGGGGATTTCCAACACGTTGAGGTATCTCCCTGCAACCTTGAGTGAGACACAGATATTGCTGTCCTTGCTATTTACAAGCTAAACTTGAAAGCAGATGAAAATATTTGTACCTAAAGCACCACCCAGATAGATGTTTCTATAGATCCTGCACTTTGTACTAAGTAAAAAACTGGGATTCCTCAATTCAATGTTCCTGATTCCAAGCAAGGGAGTAAGAACTACAGTGCCATAATTTCAGCTGTCTTCATAATGTATTGATTTAGTCTTATGTCTTTTTTTAGTTCCCCTATGCCAAGCAAAATATTGCAACTCAGGATAACTGCAACATAGAAGAAGAGGAGCTTAAAATAGGGGCAATAGTAATTACCATGAAATTGAGAAGTACTTCTGGACAGAACACGTTAAATGTGAAGCTTTTAAGAATCACACTGTTTTTTTCTGACACGTTTCTAAAATCATTGGAAGCAGACCTCTGCTGCAGAAAAATCACAAGATTAGGAGTCCTCTACTTTCTGAATTCCTGTCTGAAAAAGCACGTTTCTAACTTTGATTACCATGGCAACTCCTATTAGATACTTTATTAGCTGAGTTGCAGCCAGGGAACAGATTACCCTATTTTGTATAATCATGTCTTGGGTAAGTAAGGTTGAATAATCAATGCAGTGCAATTTTTAACTAATTTATTTAAAAGGTTCCATGGCATATTTTTGCCTGAAAAGTATAAATGAACTTTTCAGTAATATTAAGGGCAACAAAAAGTCACCACACTATTTTTCAAATATTACCATATGCAAATTAAAGTTTTAAGTAATGGTCTTAAATGAATGGAAAAAAGAACAAAATATTATAAACCTCCCCCTCTGACAAGATACTGTAATTTTTCATTGCCAAAGGAAATTGCATTCACAAAACCAACAAAATCAGTTTTTACAAAGCAGGAGCTTAGCTAGGCTACAAATGCAGGTTTCACCTGCTCTGACCATTATCACTTTGATCTTGTGAGGTCTTTGAATTTCCTCCTCCAAATTACTTAATCACCAAGAATCTTGCCTATTACAGCTTTCCAGTTTTCACAGTGAAACCGAAGGATTGAACAGCATAATTATAGACAGAGTAAGAATATATTAAAATTAAAGAAAGAAATACTGTATTTAGATGTCATTTGGTGGGAAAGAGTATCCATTAAATTCCCATTCCTCCTTGAAGCTTGATTGCTGGATGTCCCATAGATCAGGGGAAGAACATCAGTGATGTGTTTCTGAAAGTACATTAGCCTCAGAATAAGAAAGAAATAATTATACAGTACTTAGAATGTTTCTCATTTTGATCCTACCACTGCCACATACATTTAAAAACTTCCCAAGTAAGTGCCTGTGATAGTATTCAGACTTAAATTTTTATTCAGCTAATACCTAACAAAGTATTTTGTGTTTTATTTTAAAGATGGAAGAGATATCTAAAGGCTCATTTTAATTACTTAAAAAAGCAGTATATCCATCTGGTTTCAGAGACTATCCTCTTTCCCAAGTCCATTGTGAATTTTAAACTACGAATAATTTTAAGTACCATAGAAAGAAAACAAATATGTGTATCAGCTGAATTCATATAGCACACAGAATTCCTGATTTGAATTGAAATACACTCAAAAAGACATAAAATAAATACAGAAACTACCAAGAAGAATCATGATTATTCAGATATGGCTTACATGTATTTAAATGATACATCTCTGAGAAGCATTGAAAAGCATTCTAAATATTATCTGCACAGGCTATGTAGGGAATAGAGGGAAAATAGTGAGAGACCATGTAACAAAAGATGATTGTAAAATCATTTGCCTATACTAAACCTCTACGTTCTCTCCAACTCCAAGTGTCTCTCCTTGGATGTTTTTTTTTAAAGTATTTATAGCAAAATACATATATGGGGAAAAAAGCACGTATAGATATAATTGGGAGAAAGAGTAAGAGGCAGCGCTAAAGTACATGACTTGTATTTGATGAAGAATAGAGACCAAGACTAACGTGATTAATCTTACTAGGAACAGATAACCCTGAACTGCTGCAAATCCCAATTTATTAGTCTGGGGAATATAAGGAGTCTCTCTTCCAACAGGCATCACTGATAAGCCTAAACATACTAAGCTAGGTGAATTTTCATCCACTATTGCAAGCAGTTGGGGATAAAAGTGCAGAGTGCCAATACTTCATGGGCATTTCAAAGACAGCAAAAATGTCATCAGAACAGATCTGATCTTCTTTTCTTTAAAAAGGCAAACACACCCTGTAGAACAGTCAGAAGTTAGGAAGTGCTATATGAAGATGCGCTCATTCTTCTCCATTATGCATTTTGAAATGATACTTTTAATTAAGTCAGTTCATAATAATTTCTAAAATGTGGACTTCTAATCTGTTTGCATCATATCACTTACAAACTTTGCCAGAGACACAGCTGGAAATGATATATAAATCTCTAACTTTTCTTCTGGAGCAGGAAACAGTGATCACTTCAGGTACCCTATAATAGACCCTATACAGCTCTGCAATCTCAAGGCACCACTTTTTGAGAGACTTGTTTGTGGTCAGACTAACCTTTAAAACCAAGGTACACAGAAAAGTAAAATAACTACTTCCAGAGAAAAGTGTTAAGGTGGAGAGTACTGAGTTGTCTCAGCAGTCATGAATGCAGAGGAAGGAAGCAACAGACATTTTACCTAACTGAGCAGTCATGTGAATTTAAAAACAGAAAATGGGACCCATATCTAACTTTTTATCCCACAATTTTGTTGGCATATAGATCAGTTTTATTCCTCTCTCTCAATTAATTTTAGTTGTAGTTTTTGTTTTTGTAGCTGTACTAATAAAAATATGAAAAAATACCTCAATTTTGACCAGTTCTCATGCTTTAAAATTACTTTAAAGCAGATCTGAATCTTGCAACATGGAATTTCTGATCCTCTTAGAGTATGTTGTTATAATAATTTTTATCAAAAAATGTTTGAAAATAAGTTCCTTAAAATCATGTGATTCCTGTAATCAAAAGAGAGAAAAATCCAGCATTTTTCTTAGTGTTTTACAAGATAAGTCTGAATTATTAATAGGTCTGAGTTCTCTTCAAAAAGTAAATAACATGTTTTCAGTCAAGTAATGTGGATCAAATATCAGGGAAGTACCTTGTAGAAGGTAGAATAATACTGTAAGAATTTCATCTGACTGTAATCTTACATTTCTTTTTAAAAGGTTACAGAAAAAAATAATTCTAAACATGAGCCAATTTATTATTTTCTGGATATTTAAATAGATTAATTAAAACAGTAATAAATGTATTGGAACACTTTCCAATGCCAACTTGAACAACAAAGTTGTGGCAGCTTTTCATGCTAAAAATAGTATGTACTTGATTTTTTAATCACAGAATGAGCAAAAGCTCACATAAACACACAGATGTATCTGAGTACAAATATATATTTAGGCTGATGGAAGTCAGAATCTCAGGTAAAAGTTACCTTTAAAATATTATCCAGAGTATCCACAAATCAGAGCCTAGCACCCAACAGTAGAGCTCTTGATGCTGAAACGGAAAGTACAAACAGGTGCAAGTATACAAATCATCGTATCTTGTTCATCAGTTTCTTGAAGTCATTTTAGTTACAGATTATAGAAGTATTTCTCATGCAATACTGAAAAAAACACCCCCAAAATACCAAAACCTAAACCCTATCATGTATTTTTGTATCCTGAAAGAGATTAAAATGAATCATTGTCTTTTGCATAAGGACTTGTCTCTCTTTTTTTTCCTTTTTTAAAATTTTTATTAAGTATATGAGGAGTATATAAACAAACACATGAAATTAGGAACAAAATATTTGTCAGAAACAGCAGGATACAAAAAATGTGATAGATCTTGGTAATAAAAGCTTGAAGTCAGAATATTTTTCAAACCTTAAAAAGAACATGACAACAGTCTTTGTTTTCCTTTTCCATGCAAATAGTGATCAATTAAAACTCTGATTGTATACTTGCAGTTTATTCATTGGTTTAGGAGAATAAGATGGCTGCCCTCCAGGCATTCACTAATGGTGTTATTCTTGATGAATTTCTCTTTCCTCAGGATATTCAGAGGATATAAAGTACTTCGAGGGTTGATTTATGCCTGACATGAAGCTAAAGTCTAGAATACTTCTCTAGCAGACAAGAAAGATAATATTTTACTTACTTCATTAGTCTGCACAAAGGAAAGCTGAAGACAGAAATTTATACTAGTCATTGGAGCTCAGAGATCCTAATTACATTTAGTATTGAGATTCAAAGAAGGAAAGAAAACATGTCTAGTGAAATTGTTTATTGTTGTTGTTTTTCTTCTAATAATAAGATGCCAGATGGAAATCTCTCTCTATATTAGCCAACTGATTTTAATTGTGTTAGGGAAGATCTCTTACTGCTTCTATTAACTGATACGCTCATTTGCAGAAAAAAGTTATTCCCTCCCCAAAATATTGAACAACTTGTTCTTAACTTGGAAATTCTAAGTTAAAAAGTGTCTTTAAAGCTCTTTTTTCTTAGTCACACTGCTGCACTAGAGCAAGCATCTCGTCTCCTTACACATCTGAGATGAACTATTTGCTGGACAAACTGGCATAGCTCCCCTGAATATAGTGATACAGCTATTACATTGGAAGAGACTGCAGCCTTTTTCAAAACTTAAGTTTTACACCGGCAATACGAACAGAGGAAAATCTAACTCTTTCACAAATTCTGTATTTTTAAGCTCACAATGTTTTCCTGCACAATTTTACATCACAGGGAGACCTGTGATGGCTGATATAAGTTCTTTACATCTTTATTTCCAATTTGTCCTTTATACACTCTATTTGTGTTTTAAAATGCAGCACTAAAAAGGCGACTATTTAAGTTTCAGTGGCTGTGAGCTTTGAACTACATACAACCTACTGGAAAGGCAAAACTTTTGCTGTCTTTCGGCTGCAACTGAACGTGTGGAGCTGGTGCAGCTTTACCAGCTACCTGCGAAAGGGACAGGACACAAGACACAAACTAAGCAAGGAGCCTTCATGCAGAGGGTGAGAGCAGAAAATAAACCAGGAGGAGGAGAAAACCTATCATGAGCAAGCATGGTGGAAAAACATTATGCAGTTTTTATTTTTTACTTGTCTCATACTCCTTCCTGGCCTTTTTTTTTTTTTTTTAAACATTTGTCCCACCAAACAGTTCAGCTTTCTTTGTTACTATGCACCAACTTGTAACTTATGCTTAAAGCAGTTGGAGACTTCTCTTATCCTTTGGCATGCTATTAAATAAAAGGCAAGTTAACCACAGTCCTGAGATAGTTAACTTAGACTCCTCTAATAATGGTTTCTGAAGTAATAAAAATCCTTAGATAGCCCAAACAATTATATTAGGGACAGTTTTAAAGTTAGTGTCCTGGGAGAAGACCCACAATAAGAAACTTGGCGTCCAAGCACAAGACAGACCAAAGAGTAGAGCAACAGCGAGTTTAGCAAGGAGACGGACAAATCAGTCTTTTTAGGACAGCCCAACCACTCTGATGTCATTTCTGATCTGTTTAGACAAAATCAAAATAGTGATCTGTACTTACCAAAGATCTGGCAGAGATGAACACAGCTGGGAAACGTAAGATGAACTAACCTAGAGGCATATGGCAGAGGACCGCACAGCAAAGATTTAACCCACCCAAGTGGGTGCGAAAACATTTTCCAGAACTAAAAAAGGATCTAGTAACAACTTATTTCTTAAGGCCTGTAAAGGCTACATCTGCTGCATAAAGTTGAGCGTAGGGAGAAAAACAAACCACAATTATTGAAAGGAGAAGCTCTATAAGCTTACTCAATCATGAATTTGTAAGATGGTGAAGCATATACCAAAAGTGAAGGAAGTCATGCTTCCTGTAGTAATTTGAGATAATCCCAGAGTATTATTGCTCAAGGTTCAGAAAAAAAGAAAATAGAACAGGTGATCCACAAAGTACTGCTTAGCAGTTTGTTGTCTCATCTCAGCAGGTGGTTTACAGAAGAGGGGATGAAACAGTGGAAGCAGTCCAGCTGCTTCTGAGGAATTAAAGAGTTTTATCTTAACTAACCCTTGAAAGCACAATTTACAATGAAAGATATTCTACCAATATGTTGGGACAGAGGAAGAGACTGATAATTTTGGTGTGAGCCATGACTGTGTGAGTTAAAAAAGGGAAAAAAAAGGTTGAGAAGTCAACTAAAGGAAACATATATATCTCTTATACTTCTTACATATGCAACCTGTATTTCCTAAATAAAAAGTTGTCCTTGCAGAGACAGATATAGCCTGACACTGGAGAGAGTTAATTCTTACTATAGATGTTAGAAAGCTAAGAGAGAAAGCTGTAATGCAGGCAATTAAATTTAGCTATGCACAGGTACCTGCACTGAGTAGAAGCACAGACTTTAGAGGAGCTCAGAGGACAAGTAAAGCAGAGGCACTGCAGAAATATGTCCATCTCTTACTGTTGTGCTGAAGTGGCCTACCTGATTGAACTTGGATGGGGCAGAAGACACTTTCAAACCAATTCCAAAAAGTTGCCTTTGAGCCCTTTTTATGATAGCTGAGGCGAGGCTATCAGATCTTCTGTCTGTTGCACCTAAGTTCTTGCGGCTTTCAGGAATATTGCAATCCACATTTATGCAGGTTTCTGTACCATTGTATCACTCACTACCTTTCAACTGGTGCCTGTGCAAGAGAAACCAGAAAATTCCTTAAGCACTTTTATTTTTTTGATTTCCAGGGAAACAGCAATCAATACCCTCCTCCCTTCACAGGCTTTCATATTTTGCAGTACACAGCAACTCTTCGTAGCACAGACAGGCTTCCTCCTGATCTTCAGCTATGCTCTTTTAATAAAATATAGACTACAAAACATTTCTATATGAAACTGTAAACCAGCTGTATCATCCATCCAAGAATATAATTTATGTTTGGACAATATGAGAAATGTAGTTATTTATTAAGGAATAACAAGGAGGTAATGTTTGTTATAACGTTGTCACAAATTTTCTTAACAAAGCAAAAAAGTAACATATTTTTTAATGGTGCCATGATTATAAAGTCACTTGGCATATCAGAATTGCATTGTAGGTAGGGTTCTGAGATTATTTATTGGGAGGGGGGTTGTTGCTTTTAATAGTAAAAATAGAAATTAACAAATCAAATGGGAAGTTAGAAAAAAACCCACATATAGTTGGTAAGAGTGAAAGTACCTAGCAGAATATGTTCTTTTGTCAGAAATATTACTTTTACATACTCAAAAGATAATTGTGTAGGCATATTATTAACGAAATAAAGTCATATTATTCTTCTCATTTAGTATAATTCTGTCTGGTGAGCAGTATATTCTGGTGAATACACTTGTAGAAAGCATGTAACATTAACAGAATTTAAAGTGGCAAGCTGTTCATAGAGAGTTCTACATTTGAAAGGAAATTATGTGATTGCCTACACAAAAAAGACAAGGGATAGTTTTGGAGACATACATTTTTCTGCTCATGAAAAGATAGATTTACAAACATGTGGAAGTTGTTGACCCAGCTGGCTTCAAATTCTCCAGTGTTTTCAATGGATCTTGTCAAACAATAGGCCAGCCACACAGACTGATAAAACAGCTGAGGGATAGGATCAGGTAGTCAAGCAGCTCTGTATGTCATGACTTTCAGAGCCAACCACTCATGTGAAATGACAGAAGAGAACTTCAACATTTACCTTGAGATTTCTCATCTTTCATGATGTATCTAATTTTTACTATTAAATGCCTCTGACCCAAATTTATGTGGCTCTCAATGGTCTTTAATATGAAAGGTAACAGTCTGTCTCAGTTTCAAAATCTTGCTGAAGATGCAGAAAATGTGCTTTCTACAAATTAGATGCTCCCAAGAATGCTTTAAATCCTTCTTCTGGAGGACTCTGAAGCAGATTATTGTGCACAGACACAACACCTATAATGCCATCCTGTGGCTCCTGAATTGGTTCTTCCATTCATGAAAACTAGCACTTTTTTTTGCCATTTTAAAGCCTATATAAAAATTTAAATAGCCCTGTATTATTTCTAAATATCCAGAGGGACGACTGTGCTGTTCACCAACAAAGTCCAGGTGTTCCTGTTCAGAAGGAAAGGATGATACATTCACAGCAAAGGAGCACCATTTTACCCTCTTCCCCAAATCATTTCTCAGGTCAAAAGCTTTCTTCCTAGTAAATAAACACCACTTGCCTTCTCAGGAAGAACTTTTCTCAGACACCACAAAAGAATAGCTCAATACTGTGCACGAAATAAGACCTTTTGAACACTGCTCTTGAAACAGAGATTAAGAAAGATCCTTTTCTAGAAGAAAAAGGAGGCAGCAGATTGACTCATAGGTCCTCTATTCTTACAACTGTTACTGTTTATTACTTTAATGTTTTGATATGCAACACTGTTACAACTGAAATATATGGTTAATCTTATACTAAAGAGATAAAGCAAACACTGAGCTAATAGCAGAGTCACTTGGTCTCTCAAAGCCTTGCACTGTTAGAGCAGAAATCTTAAAGGGAAATGCCATGAAGAAGGACAAATGCATAGAAAATATTGTTAATGTAGTCTTAAAAATAGTATTTTAAATAAAAGACACATTATGAGACATGCATACCAAATGACTCATTCACATCTTGTAAACGAATGACAAAGTATAAAATGCAGTGAAATTTGTTACCCAATAAGAATAAAAGCACCTTTTGTGACATAATTCATTTTCTTACAGTTAAAAAAAATAAAGCTGGAGTGACTTAAATGAACACTCTCTCAAAGGTTAAATAAATTGTAATGCTGTAGAACTACTGGTGTTTGTAACATTTAAAGGTCAGTTCCATATTTTTTTCATAAAGTTTAAGCTTATTTTATTATTTACAAAAATGGTATTTCCCTCAGTTGAGAAAGTTTTGAAAGGTCTGTCTTAATACAGTAATGCTGTTGGAAGGGTACTGCTAGGTTGAACAGTGAGGATTGAACACAGAGGCATTGTCTTTTCCCCATCAATGCAGCATCAGCACTAACTTGCACATTTATAGAGCACAGCATCACAGCAAGAACAAATACTAAAGTTTTGATCTCAGTAAATATGTGCCAAAAAACATTATGCCAGAGCTAACACACATCTACCTGGGGTGTTTCCCACCTACAGCAACTAAGAATAATCTCAGTTAAATGTTTCAAGATCAGGACAAAACAATATTTTGAGCACCACCCCCTTTTATCCACAAAGTATCCATATACAAGCAGATTGTAGAAGATTGTGGGAACTAGAATTAATAACTTTTGACTGATGAAGTGAACCTACAAATTTGTGACAACCTGAGAAATTCCTTCTATGAATATGAGGCAGGCACCTACTAGAGAGGGGGTTAAGAGGCAAGTGAACTAGCATCGTCAGATAAAAAGTTAATGCAATTGGGAATCTACAGTTTTGAAAATCATATGCCTTGATTTTCTATCAATTGCTTGAAATCTTACCCTTTAAATTGTTCTAAAATAGAATTTTAGGTGCAACGTATCATTGGAGTTCGTTGTCTCTTCCTCTACTCTAATACTGTGCAGGCATTGCTTCTCCCACTGTCTTGAAAAAACCTGAGGAATTCGTGTTCAGGCTGAACTATTTATTGATGGGTAACAGACTGATTAATTCAAATACTTTCACCTCTTGTAGGGTAGAATTAGTATTTGGTCAAAATATGGTAAAAAATCTTATTTTCATTATCACTGTTGAAGCATGACTCATAAGAGTTTGTCCAAATTGCCTTTCAGATCATCACTGACAGGAAAATGGCTCCTCATATCCTTCATGGACATCCCTCCCTCAGTAAGTTTTTGAATATTTCATTTCATTTTTAGGTTTTGTGGTATCTTCTCACTCCTTTCCACTTCCTGTTGTATTTTCATATATATATATATATACACACACACACACACACATATAAAACTTCTTATTGACTCTTACCTACAGTGGATAGCTAAATGGAAATATTAGCTAATAAATTCTTGACAAGAGGCCTATTCAGCAATGATTTATAAGTAAGGTATTAATAATTTTATCCCTGCCTCTTACCTATACTCCCTTCTTAAATGTTTAAAAGGTGAAAGAAAATAAAATGTATGCATTAATGACACCATCTTTTCTTCCCAGATCCCAAATTAAGTAATTTCATATCTTTTTCCTTCTGATTCCCTTCCTGAGGGATGGAAAACTGAGGAAGGCAAGCAAAGTTAAACTTTTTTTTAGGGGAACATATTATTTTATCTTTTGGAGCAATTAAAACCATGCAATTTTGCACGTTTCAACTAACATTTTAAAACTACTTTTTGTAATTAGTGCCATTATTCTTTACATTAAAAATCCAGTAATTCACGTTCACTTCTCTATCACGTCTTGTGTTGAAGAAAAAAAAGTAGTTAATTGAAAAAATACTAGAAAACATTTGGGAAGGGACAGGGTGCAGTGAGTAGATTCAATTAAACATCTAGTTCAATCCAAATTAACTTCATAATTTAATATTCTGTTTTGTGAAGAAAATTGAAATTTTTTTGTAAATCTAAAATAATTTCAGATGACCAGCACACTGAGAAATCAATTTGAACACCACTGCAGTGATTTATATCTAAGTACAGTAGTTACATTTTGTATGGTTTGTACTCTGTTTTTCTTCTTGTAGTTTTTACCTCCCTTGTAGGAAACTCTTTGGTAGAGATATGGTTTAAAGTTGTTTTGTCCTGGCTACGGGGATTCGTACAGCTTAAAACCTCTCTTAAGAAACCAAATGAAGAACAAAGTATCTGCTCAATGTTTTAACCAGTATCATACTAACAGTTAATTAAATGTTTGAAAATACTGAAGTTCAGAGCTTCCTTGATAACAGGTGGAGTCTAATGGTTTTGTGTTGCTACTTTATGACCCAATCATTATAATAGCAGAAGGCAAATATAGCAGCAAATATACAGTGTATTGGTATGTCTTATGACTTACACATAAAAGTATACATTTTTTTACAATAGCATCCTATTTCAAATATAAATGCTGTCATTCTTCTAAAATGCTGCACAAATAACTACAAGAAAGATCTTGAACACATCATTGTAAAAACTGTCTTGATGACAAAATGCAAGTATACATAAATAAGCTAAAATAAAGTTTTCACAGAGAGAGATTTGATCAAATGCTGGTCACTAGAAGATTAACTTATTTAGCTCTGATGCCACAACAAGTGATACCTTTTATTTTACTCCCCTTCTCCCCCTCAAAATAATAAGGATTGACTAAAAGGAGAAATCCAAGATCATCAGAATATTTTAAGAACATTGGAAGATTTTTTTTCTGTATAGAAGGGCAACCTCTAAACTTCAGTTCAATTTTAAGAAGAGAAGGGATTCTGGTTTCATATCCTCTTGGTAAACTAAGGGAGGTGAAAAAGCATCTTGCTATTTCTTCACTTGAAATTTCATGGGTATGATATTTCCATATTAATTTCATGTTTAATACCCTGCTGAATCAATCAGGAAAAAAATATACATACACTAAGTTGTAGGTTTTAAACTGTTATAAGGCAGACATGTGAGCAACTCTCAAAAGAGTGTCCAGTAACATCCACAATCATCTCAACAAAAATGGAGGAATTTTCAGGTAGTGTTTATTATACAAGTATCTGTAAACAAAACTACATGTAAAGTCAGACTAAAATAGTGGTATCTAATCACTATCGAATCAGGGGGCCAAGACGTGCCTTAGTTATAAGATCATCCTGTAAGATCTATGTATTTCTTTTTACAAATACCTTCTTTTTTTTCTTTCCTTTTTTTTTCCTTCTTTTTTTTTAAATGGCCAAAACATTTTTAGCTCTTCCATCTTATGGAGGAAAGGAAGGAAAGAAAAGAAGAGAGAAAAAACACACCAGTAAGAATCCTTGTGTCTGACCAAAATAACAAAATTATTATCTCATTTGAAATTAGACACCTCAGAGTGAAAGGAAAAGTCACAGTTTTATAAAAGAAATGTTACAAATAAAAACATCAACCATATCTGTGCAATTAAAATTAGTATTACCAACACAGAAGTGGTGCTCAACTCAAAGCTGTGGATTAATTAACCAGTCAATACCCAGCCTTATCCTTCCTCTGCTGATGCTTAACACAATGCTAGATTTCTCTCTTGCTTTCTCAGAATCAAAATAAAATTATAGTCATTTTGGGGGCAGTGGGGAGGTAAACTTCCACAACCACTGTAATCCTGTCTATCCTTTGCCTACCCACTCAGTGGGCTCAGTTGTCTAATACGCCCTTGAGTAATTTCACTCCCCCTGTAATTTTATTGAGCTGAAGCATTTGCAGGATTTGACCCTTTCTGAGTCATTTCCATCTACTTCATAAATCCTTATGCATTGAAAAGACACCCCTCAGCTTCTTTGCATGTTAATATTAAGCCTTGAGCTGAATGGAAATGTGTTCTTCCCAGCACTGTCACAGTTGCATATCTTTAATTTTAAGCAGGTAGACTTTCTCTTCTGAACTACCATATTGGCTAATGGCTGCTGGGTGTTTTCATATTGTTTTTTTGTATACAGTTTCTCTATTACTGTTGCTATTCCAAATCTTCTATTGCCAGTTACAGTATGAAAATGAATCTGAGAACAAACTCATGGACTGAGCCAAATTCAAGCAGGCATTTCAGTAATACATTCAAATTTGTTTAATACCTTCAGCCCTCTTTCTAATCCTTAAGTTTAATTAAAGTCATTGCTTTTCATTTACAACCATATACTTAAAATTTTATTCTTCTGGAATAAAAAAAATAGGTATGAATCCCAGTCTGTAAGTCTTTAGAGGATTTGGATATATACAAATATTCAGCTTGATGATAGATGGTTTTATAAACACATTTCCATTTAGAATACAAGGAGTTGATACAATGAGATATACTTCAATATAAATAGAAGCAAAACCAGACCTACTGCAAACTTGCATCATTTACACCTTTAAGATGAAATTTAGTAGAGCGGGGAGAGTGCAAAAACTGAGGAAGTAGGAGAGAGAACCAAATCACAAGTTTCTTTTTTATTAGATTTCTCAGCTGACCCTTTCTCTCTCAGCTTCCATTAAAGATACTTATCATTGATCAATTTACAGACTTCTTTTTTCCTTTAAACTAGTCCATTTTCATGTGCATTTACCACTGTCTTTCAAGAATCTGCTACGGTTCCAGTTCCTTTTTTCAGTAGATTCAAATTCAGTAGCAAAATCAGGTCTTTTACATTATCCTAAAACTAAGATGTAAATGGCACAAGTGAAACAAAACCTTGGTCCATAGGGTTCTGTGAAGTAAACCCTGCACACTTACTTATTTCAGCACCTGATAAAAACCAGGCATTTACACACAGAGTTCTGGAGCTTACAAAATCAAAATATTAAAGAAAAATTGACAATCAACAGAGCTCTTGGACTGATATCCTGTGAACACGTATAGGACGGAAGGGCATTCAGGAAATGCATTTTGCAAGGAAGGTCCTTAGTTACACTCCTGATGTGCATGGTTCTTCCACGTCAGTCTTCCAACTGCTCACATTTTTCTTTCTCAGTAATGTTGCCAGAGATTAAGGCATTCACTTAGAAGTGGAGCCAAGCAGCTTATAGCTCAGGTCTTTATGGTCTGTGAACAAGCCTGCAAGAAGCAAAGCTCTAAGTTGCCACATCACCACTGTGACTCATGCCAGCTGTCAAGTGCCTTTTCTACTTGTTTTGGAGCTCTAGCTTAAGCTAACCTGTTTCACTTGGAATTTGAACAAATTGGAGGTACTTACATAGTGAAGTATTGGCCTGGGCTGAGAAGTGACAATTAAGAGCAATGCCCCCAGGCAGAATCTGACATTTGCCACCTCTCACCTAAGGCCAATATATGATGTTCGAGTACTTCTCAGTACTATTCCACTGAGAGTCAAAGAGGTTGACAGGGGAACAGGGAAAAAACTTTAACACAGGCAGGTGCCAGATTCAGCTGAAACCTGGTGCTCTCAGCTGAGACTCATGACTGGCAGCATGAAGAGCTTCTCCTTGCTCAAAGGTGTTTCTCTCTACATTGGAATATAACAGTCTCTGTTGAAAGTAGAGTCAATGACCTTCCACTGATGCTGTTGCTTGCCTGTGCTTTAAGCAAAAAAGATGCAAGCAGAATCCAAAGCAGGACTCATATTCAGCATCAGACATAAGTTACAGACTGTTTCTGGAAAGGATAACCCTGGTCTAGATGGAAATAGAAGGACTAGGACTAATAGAAGCTAGTCATGGAACTTGAACAACCCCTCGTTAGTAGCTATTCAGCATTTCAAAAACTCACTGCTGCCCAGCCTGAACGAAAATGGCCTGAAGAACATGTTAAAGGCCTAGGTTCTCCAGATTGAAATTGGAAAACAGATTCTCCTGACCGGTACAGTAGGCTATCTCCAGAGCACACCCGATGCACAAACTTGACAAAGTTACTCACAAAAATCAAAGTGCAGCTGCTTTGTTTTGCAAGGAAGCTTGCAGTGCTACCTGCCACTGGCCAATTTTTGTACAGGATCTTAATGGTCAGGCAACAAGATATTCCAGTGGTTAAAAGTCCAATAAGATCCAATACCTCTCTCAGTCTTTCCTCTCACCTTTGAGCCAAAAGCTTTACTTAAGAGGCTTATAGGCATTTTCCACCCTAGGTCTCCACAGAAATACATAGGCATTCTTCTTCCTCTTACTGAAGTTGTACCAAAATAAAACAAAAAATGAAAAAAATTATTGAGCTGGAAAGAAGGGGAGTACAATGATGGGCATGAGTCTCTAGTAGGATGATTAGAGCACTCACCTGGAGCTGGAGAGTTCTAAGTTACAGTTCCTTCTTCCAGGATTATTTATTCACTTATTTTTACCCAGCATACATAATGAGAAAAGTTTAAATAGACTGAGGAACAAACATGAAAATTGACTTTGTTTATATCATCAGGTAACTTTACCTTAACTGCAAGTTATTGTACCTCATTCTTATTATCCCACTCTTTTATAATATAGAGATGATTTAAAGACATTTCATAATAACTGCTTTGGAATAACATTTTTTAGCACAGAGTAACTACTGTCTATTTCATTAACAATTTGTCACTTATTCTTTTTTTATGGACTGCTAAAGACTTATGTAGCCACAGATAAAAAACAAGGAAAAGAAAAAGAGAAAAGAGATGAACACACCTTTTCATAAAGAAATGTAAAAAATACTGACTTTAATTTCATGCTGTTTAGATATACACTTTTTAACTAAATGAAAACAGGTGAGATCTGAGTTCATAATACACCACAGGTGTTAGGCTTGTCAGCCAGGCATTGCTAATGACTGAAGTCTTTCACCTGTTCTCTTCCTTTGGTTTACCTGTCTAGGAAATGGGCGCCATGTCTTTCCACACACTGCTAGTGGTGTAAGACCATTTTTCTCTTCATGACCGAAACCTCTCCCTGTAATTTATTCAATCATGAAGTTGCAATGGAAGTTTTGGCACTTAATGACCCTCCACAAATCAGAATATACGTTGTTTCTTTGCTAGATAATTTGTGATGCTGACCTTTTAGCTGGTAAGATACTAAATCATTAAAACACTGAAATCCCCAAAATCCTTCTGTCAAGATAGCCAGCACATTTTCTTAAACATTATTTTTGTACTAATTATTACAACAGCCTTGAATATAAAATATTAAATCATATATACTTTTTCTATTTACAAACAGCAACCACTCTAAATTCATGAGTTCTTCCTTTGAATTTTTTTAACAGGATCAGTTTTCCTCAAAATTTACTGGGGGCTAACTAATGGAGAAATGTTTCTCACACTAAGATGATGTTCCACAGAGCGGGTTTGTAAGCATAAGTTAGTTAAATCTACTGTGAATATCTAAAGGTTCTTTCTGTATGTAAGCTGAGAAAATAGCTTTCTTGATTCATATTGGTTCTGACTTGGAGTTAGGTCATCAATACCTTGTTAATAAAAATAAATTATGTGAAGAGGCCTGATGAAACTACAATGGAATATTATTGGCCGTGTAATAAATACTAAATAAGCGGCTTCAACGGGAAGGAGGGCAAGGTTTTCTGCTTGTTTATTTATTTAGTTCTATTATTGGAGCAGGGGAAGGGCTGCAGGAGGAGTGAGTGTGTCTCTCTGTATCTTCAAAGAATCACCTGCCACCTCTCGAGAGTCCGGGTGTAAGGAGGTATCGCCAGAAGCAGAACATGTGTAGGAACAGAAAACAGCGGGGTTGGACCCCTCTGACAGTAACATGGAGTGTGTGAATAATCCTACAGCACAAGTAACAAATGCCAGAAAGGAATCAGGGAATTCAGCAGTGCATTGTTAAAGGCATCAACTCATAGGTTAACACATCTTCTTTTAATATGTACAGCAGGTTTAAATCTAGTCTGCTGTGTTCAGAATTAGATCTGGGTCACACAAATGAATGTAACCTGTACCTGGTTATCAGTACTAGTTTATATAAAGGAGACGGACACATTCTTATGTATTCCAAAAGAAATCCTAGCTGGTCCATGACTTTTTTGTTTGTAGGTGCGTTTTACCAGGAGGTTATTTGAGATTTATTTCACCTGGTAAATAGTGATTAGTTTTAGAATCAGTGAAAATGAAATCCTAAGACATATTGTTTGAAATTATTATTTCAGTCATTTTGAGCTTTTTGTATCATAAAGCTTGGAGAGTCCACTTCCTCACAGAGTGCTGCACCAAGAATCCTCAGCTAAACTTTGAACCTTCGCAAGTGAGAAGCCAGTTAATGCTTGTTTATTTGAAGATTTCTCTAAAATTCCAACAGCGCTATTTTGTCTTGTATGTTTCTAAGAACCCATGTTAATGGGAAGCCGAGCTTTTACCAGATCACCTTATACAGCCTCTTTCTCACTCCATTTGTGAAGGGTCACCAATTGTGGAAAAAACTAAAACAAAACCCCAATCCCTTCTTTTCTTTTTTTCCTGTAGCTTCTGTCAGTGTCTTCAAATACATTTTGTTGTACGTCTCTCCCAAGGCTGTCCCATTCATTTTCTCCCTACAAAAACAAAGACCTTTTTTCCCCTTAGTGTGTACTACAGACTGATTTTTTTTTTTTTTGTCCACAGTATAGGATTTTATGCTGTTAGAGGTCATGAATTACATATTGAGTTTATGCTCACTCAATAAAGGTTATTTTCTCACTACTCCTTTACATCTCTAAAAAGCACCTTTGATCATAAAATTCTCTTTGATCAACTGGAGCAAAGTCTTCAAAGGTGTGTTAAATTGTTCACATTGTGTAAAATCCTTACTTTACAGAGAGAGAGTGTCTCTTTTCTGCTCTTTAATGGTATTATTACCAGTGAACTCTCTTGTTATTTATTATTTATTAGCGGAACAGTCACCTTAATCATTATTATTTCCTCTATTACAGAAAGCAGTTCTCTCTGCTCTCCCTTATACCTGATGTGCTATTGAGAATTCTGCGCTGCGTTTTTATTGAAATCTTTAGTCTCCCATGACTGGCTTCACTGCCTCACAGTATTTGTTCTTAGATATTATGAGAAGTTACTAGTTTAGATTCTGACTTCTTCATACACAAAGAACAAACATAATTTCAGTCTGAATAACCCTTTTGTGCCCAAATGACACCAAAGAAAGAATAAAAATAGCCCAGAAAGCACCCTGTGTTTCTCCACAATAGTAGTCTGTATAGAGTCTAACAAAGAGTGATTGTGCAAAAGGTAACTGCTTGGTTAAACCAGGAACAGCAATGCTGAGAGTGGTACTTCACTTAAATTAATGAACGAGGCTTTCTAGTTGCCCCTCTGTTTATCAAGTAGAGAGGGCACAAGCACAATATTCACTTACTAGTAGGTTACTGTAGGTACTGTTAGCCCACAGTAGTTCAGATCAATCAAACCTCCAATTACCGGATGATCACAGTGAACGTTTGAAACAGCTGGGCTGTAGACCTCCACAGTTACGTACACAGTGCCTACAGTTTACATTAAATTGCCAGGGTTTTCTATCAGCCTCATGTTCTTTTGGACTGGCTTTCAGGGAGTCCTACAATGTTCTGAGTAAAACATGTTTTTCAGTTTACTATGTAAAAAAAATTCATATCCAAAATGTGAACGAAAATTTGCAATCTTGGTATGAAAAGGGGTTGGATAGAATTAATTACAGAGTTTTAATTTCAGCTATTTTATTTTTTGTTTATTTTATTACCAGGTCTGTTAGAGATAGCATTTTCCTTGAGGACTTACTGATTTATAACGCACAGAAATACAAGTATTATTAGATTTTGTATTTATTAAACTTTCTCCTTCTAAAAATGGAAGTAATTTTGAATGGAATAACACATATTCAAAGCTAAATGCAATGAACATTCTCCTAGGGAAAGTTAATTCATCAGTCTAATTATCAAAGACATAATTAGATGATCTGGTACTTTCTCCCTCCTCTATCCCTGGCCTTTTTCAGGCCAAAAAACCATGTTTGCTGTAAAAAGGACATTATATAAAGTAACTTAAAGTACAATGAATCATGCACTGAAACTTTCTATCACTTAGGCTGACAACTGGAAGCATCTATAACTTTTTCACCAAATGGTTAAAAGTTGAATTCTGCAGTGATGCTTGGGTCTGTTAGTTAAGTTTTTATCAATCCCTTCCCCATAGTATGGTTCTCTGCCTTCTAGCAGTTGCCTTAAATTACATCCTTAGGCTAGTAAGAATCTTCCCTAATGGTTGGAAATCCTAAACATTGACTGCTTGATGTGAAAGTTAATGATTTATAATCTACTTTTAAACTCACTGCAATGGATGAGTTCAAAGAAATGAACACAGTATGTGGGTATCTAACTCAAAAAATAATTCAGAGAATAATGTATTTCCTGAAAAAGTATAAAGCATTTTTTTTTCTTTATAGTGGAAGTTTATAAAATCGCATCTTATATTTTAAAATCATCCAATAACCCAGTGGCAAACTTGAGAACAGAAATGGAATCTCATAAAACCCAACCTCCTGTCACTGCTTTATGAAGTTTCCATTTAAAAACAAAAACAAGAGCTTTTTTACTGAAGTCCAACATATGTAATATGCATACCACAAATTACTAAATAAAACTGCTTACGAATATACTCATTTCCCTTTTTAATATTGTCACTCTATGTATGGACTATTACTATTTTTTGTAATTCCAGTCTTTCAGGTGTTAACTGTACACAATGGTCCATACTTTATCTTCGCATGGAGAGAAAGAAAATCTTTCCACTAATGGGCTGATATAGCTTACACTGAAGTGGAAAACTTGCCACTAAACACAAATATATGGTCAGTAGTCTCATAAGACACATGAATCCTTTGAGCTTTGTAATTTAAGATTTGAGTTTGAGAATAAATCAGTTTAAAAATAAGTAGAGGATGAAGAACTTTGCAGTAACTGTAGAAATACAATTTCCTTCAGTTTTACCTTGGTTAACAGAACATCCAACCCATAACAGCTATCATTTGTTTTATATTGATGTATAAACAATTTATACTACACGTGCACTTAGAAAGTCTAGCTGGGACTAGAATATTACTTGTGCAGTATATTGACAGCAGGAGAACTTGGAGGAGACCAAATCCCTAGAAAAAGTAGGTTGTTTTTTTTTGTTGTTTTCTTTTGTTGTCCCCCCACGTAGAATGGTAAAACAGCTCTTGTAAAAAAAAAAACATATGGAAGGCTAATATGAAGCCTCATTTTTACATCCATCCAGTTTACTGGGGTGCCTTGAACACCATGAAAGTTCCTTTATAAAAGAGAAATTCAATTCAGATAATTTTGTAGGTGTTTGAATTGAGAAGTTTACAACCGTGGGGTGAATTTTCATGCAGTTTGTACAGGGAAGTGCAAACGCAACTCGACTCCAAATCACTCTCAAGACAGAAAAGACAAATCTGTCTTTCCTTTCTTAGGAGTTCCACTGGTCAGGGTCAGTTTTAATTTCCACTGCAGCCTTGACAGTAGCCCTTGAGGCAAAGACTGTCAAAAGGTATGTGCTGACTGAGTACAAGCCCAAACTACTCCTGCTTTCTGGACAGCTCTGCCTTTTGCAATTTTTCTCAAGGTAGAGAAGTGTGCTGCTTTTGACTGTTTCAGTCTTCCCCAGAGGACTTTCTGCAGGACTTTCCTATAAACAGATTTATGTCAGTATAGGGAAATTACAGAAAGAATATGAAACATCTTATAGCAAGAGATGCTCCCAAATTAACAATAAATATTTCAATTAAAGATTAGACATGTCATGAAACCACTCAACCAGCACCTTAATAGGATATTACATGGCCTAAATAGAAATGGTTATGGTTTATAGTTATTATCTATGACCTATTTTGCAACTGCTAAGGCAAACTTAATGCCTGGCTACCAATCCATACTGAAAAATTCTAAAATGCTGAGTGCATACTCTCTGCGTACTCTTCAGACAGGACTTGCATTGACATCACTTGGAAATTGGATATAAATCTAGGTCAAGGAGCTAAAATGCGTAACAGAAATCAATGAGAAATTATTGTCTAGCTGTTGAATTTGAGATTTTAAGTGTTCCCATTACAGCAGTATCAAACCATTTCAAGTGCCATCACAGAAAGTTCCAATGCTTAAAAATACCGAGACTGGAAGGACTAGCTTGACAAGCCTTGCTTTCAGCTCCTATGTCAACTGCAGCATCATTCACTTTGCCAGCCCACCTCACTCGCTGGGGCGTCCTTCTGTCAGCACAACTGATGCTGTAGTCACACAGGCATCTACATTAGGAAAATACATAAATATACACACATATATATATTGCTTATATATACAAGCAATGTGAACCCATTCTGTTACAGGGTTTAACCTGTGACCAGATAGCAGTTCTACTGGTGTAACATCAGAAGCGGGAGAGGTCATGAACAAGTGGCAGAAGATGCCAGGATGAGCTATGGTTTAAAACCTAGACATGAACCAGATGGAGAGGAAAACAAACTTTATGTCTCCTACATAACTGATTTCAAATTTGCAATTACTGAACTATTGGATTTGTTACTGGCTTATACTGCTAGAGCTAAGAAAGTTAGACCAAAATTAGTGTATTTACAGGAAATTGTTCTGTCCTAGCAAACAGACGTTTTCCAGCAAAAAGCAATCTCATCAATTAGCAAATTTGGTCTTTGTCTGGAGAGGAATGTTCTGCTTGTTTAGAGCTTTTCCAGTTTTTCATGCTATATAATCAGAATACTCAGATTAAATAATTTTCTCTAAAACTACCTTATACATGAATGCCTAGTTTAAACAACTTAAAACAGTACATAGGTGGCTTCGTATGTATGCCTACAACTGAAATGCAGCTTTATAGAACACCACAGAGAGCAAAATCATTTCTCTTGGGATTGAGAAACTTGGTAAGATATGTTCAAAAGCTTTGCAGCCGCACTGATGAGGTCCCATAACAACATTAGAAAACTCTTCCTAATCCCTTTTCAGCATAACTAAAATGATATACCAGAGAGATATTGAGAAATGCTAACCATAGAACTGACACAAATGTAAAACTTCAACTTTAACAAAAACAAATTTTCATCTTTTTCCTGACATCTTAATATTTGTAAACAAAGTAGATTATGCAAATTTCTAAATTATTATGAATATAACAGTGTGAAAATACTTTAGGAGATATTTAGGAACTTCTCCATATACTTTAAGAATAATTCATTCATTGAAGTGTACTTTATTATCTATGAAAAAAATACTAATGTAGCTATATAATAGAAGCTGTACATAATAAAAGGCTAACAACCTTCAGGGTGTCCATTCACCATAAAACTAATTTCACACCTAGTCTATTATGTAATGTGCTATGAAAATATTCTTTGCTTCAAGGTATCTTTATATGAGTTTGGACCATACATAAGTTGTGTTCAACGCTGTATGGATTATCCCTGGAATAATTTTTTTTAAACAGTAAGATAATGATGTGCATCTTTTGTTTCACAAACTGGAAGCCAAGGTGGCTGGTGTAAAGAAAAAAAGATTGTAATAACCATTTTCCCCTATATCCAAATATTTACCATAATTGCCAACAGGCACTGAAAATATTTGGACTGTTGATTACTTTTATGGATTGTATGCTTTGATGTATCTTTCTAAGATTGATGTAACTTAATGAATGGATTTAAACATTCTATTATTAAATGTAATCAAAAGAAAAAAGCAGAAGAAAACATTACTTGTAGAAGCTGACTGAAAAAACAGATTGTCTGAACTGTCTTTTTTCTTTTAAAAATCTGTTTTGTCTCAGCTGGAGAAACAAACAAAAAAAGTCAATAGTGAATGAACAAGAAACTCCATGACCCAATGGCTATTAAGGCTAATAGAAATATTTCCCCCGATCCACACCCTAAAATGCAGACCATACCTGTGAATTGGAATGGCTGAGGACAGACTGTTTTTTTGGATCTGCCTTCACAAAGATATGGAAATACAAACAGAATTTCCAACAGAATCTAACACCCATCTAAATCAATGAGAAGCTTTTCACTGATTTCATAGGGAAACCAATAATTTCTTCAACAACATTCAATGAAGCCCAATAGGCAGCAAATTGATGTGAAAAAATGTACAACAAAATGTAGTCATTCAACATTTCTGAATTTTAAATGAGTTTACTATTCTTACTGATGGCTATTTCAATCCATTTCAAGTAATTCTAAAATTGTGATTCATCCTTCCCCACTTGCAAAGTCTTCATGACCAGTTATCTGGTCATGAAGAAAAGTTCAGGTTACACACAAATATTTGTTGTCATGACCTGATGCTTATTTTCTCAGTAATTCCATTTGCTTACGAGGGAATACTTTAGAAGAAAGTATAATTTAGAATGAAGAAAGATATCCATTTATAAGCTAAAAAACATTTTTCCACAGCACTAGTAGTATCTCTTAACACACAATTCAAAGAAAATACAGATTTCTTTTCAACAAGTTAACCAATGAAAAAGCAAACAGATGGAAAATATATTTATAATACATTAAAAATCTATAATGAGTGTCTCAACCAGTATCACTTATTCTTCTGTCAGTCTAAAATCCTGATATTTCTCAGTTGCTAGGATACTCCAGCTGAATAAACTTATTTTTTCTCTCTTGCTACTTCAATTGTCCACTGTTGAAATGCTTGCATTATATACAGAAAGGAAATAGTTCAACTGCAAACTTTTTTCCCACACCAGCTAGTGGATAACAGCAGCATACGTGGATAATAAAGTGTGGTTTTCATTTTTAAGAATCTATTTTTATACATTCATGCCATAAAAGAACTTCTTATGACTGACATGCAACCATTATGCCAGTTTTTCCTTAAATACCTACATATCCAAATATTCTGTGTCTGAAATATATAAAGAACACAACAGACATTAGTTCCTCTAAGTATTTCTAGTTTAAAGAAAAAAGCTATAACTTATTACAAAAAAAGGAGTTTATATCACATTTCACTATCTTGCAACAAAACTCTACCTCTTTAAGATTAAGAAGCCTATGCCTTATCATAAATAACTTTTCAAAAGTTCCAGTAATACATATGGGTCTCAAGTTATCTGGAATTGCGAACTATAGGGGTTTTTTATGATCTGTGATAAGATGAAATGTACTATACAAGATAAGTCTTCTTTCTCAAATATCCCAAACCCCCTTTATTTTTCACAAGACTTAAAACTATACATATTAGAAACTTACTCTATTTGGGGAGAAAAGAAAAAGTTTTTTTAGCATTTTTAGCCATCAGTTATTATATTTTAACAACCCTAACATATATATATAACAATATACACAGAAGACATACACAATATAAATGTTTCTGGTGATTACTATACTGTAATTCTGGAGTTACACTGTTATCAGATTTTACAAAGGAAAATTGTTTGACAACAATCTCTATTCAGCAAGCTTTCAACAACAGCCATTGTTGTAAATGCTGCCTCATCTGTGTATGTCCTCTTTGAAGGTCTTATCAAAATTACAAAGAAGCAGCTGAAAGAAAATCAGAATTCTTACACGAAATAAAAAAAATAAACACACACACTATGAGAAGCATCACATGAACAAAGTTCAACAAAGAAATCTCTGCTTGACTGAGAACTACAATTTTAAGCAAGGGCAAAGAATAAGCTCTCCTCAGCAAAGCCTATAGAAAATGCAAGATAATCATACAATATGCTTGAGAGAGATTTTTATCACTGTAACTGGTCCCACAGTAGAGTTTTAGAGAGGAATATAAGTATGAGGGATATATTGCAACAGTAACATTTATCAAAATCAATTCCAAAGTTTTCTTGGCACTGTCTATTGACCTTCAGTGCAGCTTTGTGCTATTACTAGCAAGAGGAGAACAAGGAATTCATGAGTAGATGATAATTGTCAGAGAACAAAGCTCAAAGTATGCCTTCATCTGTGACTTGCCAGTCACACTGGGAGCCCTCCAAGCAAATGAAGATTTCTGACTTCATGAACAGAAGTTTTTTTGTGATGTCATCACAGTGCAATGAAGAGCAATCCTGAGCAGCCTGTACCTGCTTGCAGTTTGGCTGTCTGAATTTCACCTGAACTGGTCTGAAACTTTAAAACTCTCACTTATTCAGGTAGTGCAGAAAAATACCCACCACGAGATGTAACCAAGTGCAACAAAATTTTCACTGGAAAACCTTTGTGGACACAATAGGTACATCAATTTTTGTACACTGGACAGCCTACAAAAGTGATTGGCATTTCTAGTGTACAATTAAATTAGACATAAACAAACTGATGCAAAATATTTTGTAACATCAAAAAGGAAGAAAATTTGGCATTAATTATTGACAATTGTCGAAAGGTACGATATAGTCTCTCTATGTTAATCTCGTCAATCTTGACTGAATCATTAATAAACTTCTTTCTGCTAATCACTAACTTGCTGGCAATACTAAGTCAAAATTTTCAGGTTCTGACTAGCCTTTTCACACCTGAATACTTCAATCTCTCAAACAGAGATTTCTTAAAAGCATCATCATAAACCATTGCAAAACAGAAATCAGACCATTTTAAAGTGTTTTGTACTGGATACTCAAAATACAAAGTCTGGTTATTGTTGTTTTAAAAGTTGGCCTTTGACTAACAAGTTGTTATAAATGTGTCCCTTTTTAGTTTTACATGCCTTCATTGTGGTTTTTCAATATTATCTTTAAAAATTCAGAAGAGAAGATGAAATAATGTTATTTCACTGATGATACTTCACACATGATAGATCACATTATCTATATATGTTGAAAAAAATCATACATTGCTGCATGAGATCTATAATCTTAATGTGTCTTCCATCACTGTGCATTTTAGCTTTTATGTTTCATGTGGGTTTCTATCTTTTCAGTTTAATACCGAATGTATCATCTTTTGCAACACAACATATAGCGTTTTTCTGTGAGTCTTTCTTAACCTTACAGTTGTTTCTAAAGATGTTTTACCAATTCAGTTATACTACTCCACAGTAGAAACAGGTGGCATCTCAGAAGTAACGACAAGTCTCTTTCTATAGTGAGATTAAAAGGCAGCAGAAGACTGGATTTCTCATCGAAGTTTTACCTTTAGGTGAAGGTAGAAGTTTTGAAAACCACTTTTCTTGCAGCCATAAGCCTACTGTCCTTGACAAATTATAGACTATTAATTAAGTAATTCCACCAGCACTGCAGTGAAGCAGTCTTTCCCTCAAAACGTGAAAAAAAATTGATGAATTGAGGCTAAGAGCTCAATCTAATCCTGTAAACTGCCTGACTACTTGATTGGGCACATACAGAAGTCAGTTGTTCACTCAAGTACCCAATGAGTCACTGGTAGAGACATGATTATATGTAAAAGTTCTGAATTCTCAGATTTCTTTACTTTCTTCTAGGCAATGCTGCCACCTTCTTTGAAGTTCAGCCAAAACAGGCTTCAAAAGTATTCCCGCATTAAAAATAGGCATGGGAAAGAAAAACAACTCCAGTCTGAAATAATTTTTGCTGTAGAAAACATGATAAAGATATTTAAGATCCTAAGGATATATTGAGGATGCGTGTTTTTACTCCTATATTCTTTTGTCATTCACTGGTTCTGACAGGAACCAAAACTTAGTTTGAAGTCCAAGAAGTCCTGCTCCTACCTTTGCTGCAGTTAAATTCTATTTTATTTGTGTACCTATTAGATAGACAAAGACACAAGCCATCCCATCGCCAGCTAGTGATGATGACAACATATTCATCAAAATTTGTGAAATGCTGCTGAAAAGAATCTACAAAACACTACAGTCTTACTGTTTAAGGAGTGACAGTTCTGCTGTCTCACCAAGATAACACAACTTAGGATACTGTGGTCCTTTGCCACATTATATTAATCTACATCAAGCAACAACCAGTAATATAATTTTTCATAATAGTCTTGGAGAACGACTGTTCCCTTAGAACAGAAACTATGCTGATGCACAAAACTATTTTAACTCTTATTCTTTCACAAAAATGAAAGACAAAAGGATCAAAGTACATTTCAACTTTATGCACTACTAACGCCATTTAGAAACATCCTCCTCCTCAAGCAGCAACATCCACCTACATTTTCTTGATCATTTATCAAGAGCAGAACAAATCTTGTTGTCATTATGTTAAAAAGTAAATGGGAAAAAGAAAAGCTAAGCTGTTTGTGAAAGAGAAGATCCCTGCCAACAGTCTCTTGTAACCGAGGACAAATTCCAGCTGTTGAATGCAGTGGTTTGGAAGATACCTGCCTAAATGAGATACACATACAAGTTGTGCAAGTTCTTAGAATATAGCAATTTCTTCACAAGGAAAATGCTCTTGCCTGAATTACAGTACTTTAGTCACATGTTACTGTATAAAAGGGAACATCGCAACACTCATCCCCCTTCTACAAAGGGTCTGATGTCGCATCTGAACACTAGCAGCGATCTGAGCATACCTATAGGTTTTGAGGGCTTCAGCAGAAGAAACCTCCTTGCTGGGGTTAGGACTGACCTTTAGGCTAAGGAGTCTAGACACAGTAAGACCAAAAAAAAAAACCCAAAAACCCAAAACAGGGCAATGAGTTTTCAACTTACTTATATGTTGCCTGAGAAAGGTGCTTTGAAGAAGCTGGAGATTTTCAAGAGCTCAGCTTTAGATCTTAGGTTATATATGTGCTTTATACACATATATCATCAGTGTAGTCCTTATCTTCTGTAAGTCCTTGATGAAGGAGCAGGCCAACAGGCGCATAGCAGCTGTTTTTCAAAATCTTTCTAGGCCCATATTCATGTGCACATTATCTCCCATCTACAGCTTGGTTTTCACATGAGCAAATTTCAAACGGGGGTTTAATGGGTGTTCTGGTGTACTCTATGATATGAATAGGCAGGTCTAGATGCAAAAACTCACCACAGAGCATACCAGTAGGTATTCTGGGCACAAAATCGGTTCTTAGTTCTCTGTTCTTAAAAGGGATATGATTATATCACAACAATATTTTGAGGGAAACTGCATTACGCACTGTGAGTTGCTTAGCTAATATGGTATCAAGTATCAGAAATTAATAGGTAACTTACTCCTGTAATGGTGCAACTAATTTGCAAGAACAGTTACTGCAATGTCAGAAAACAAAAGATGCTTTTAAATCCCAAGGAACAACATCATGCCTGCCATTTTGTGTATTTCCCATTCTCACTATTTTATGACCACCTACAACTTCAAGAACACTTTAAAAGCAATAAGATTGCCATGAATTTTTTAGTATTTTGAAAGGTTTAGAGACATTCCCTGAATCACTATTTTTAAAATGAAAGTCTATATAACTACTAAGTAATATTAGCTTTCCTATCATAAAATGTAATATAATCTTTAATTTAGAGTAGCTACTTTTTACTCTGTAAAGAAGTTAAACCATGTGTATAAAGGTACATGACTAGCTGATGCCTACAAAACTTCTCCGCTGCCAACTGTAATACCAAGAAATCAGAAATTTCAATGAGTTGCAGCAAACCTATCGTTGTGATAGTGCTTCTACTGTTGGGATACTTTTTAATTGAAATACTGCCTTAGAATTTGATCTTTATTAATAAAGAAAACAAAATTCAATGAAACAATAGTGGCATGGTACATTACCAAGAACAAAAGTTCACCGAAAGGTAAAATCAGAACTGAAATAAATGAAATAACAAAAAAGAAGTATAAAATGTTTTCTAAACATTAAAACTGTATTCATTCATAATGGAGCTATACATTTAGATGATCTGTTATATAGTATTCTTATGCTTCTATTTAGAAAAAAAATGTATTCCAATTTAATTTAACAAACTTTTCCACACCTATTAGCAGGTATTGTAACAGCCAGCTGGAATCCATACAATTTAATTTTCATTTTCTCTTTCTGCATCTGTCTTTTCATGCTTCAGTATTTTCCTTTTTATGCTTTTTTAATGTTATATCTTATAATTTGAGAACTTTTTCTTTTAGTTTATCCATTATATTCAACATAATTGGTTGTAGACCAAGCAAAATTTGCACGTACCTAGAACTGCTGTGTCTGCTTTTCAACACACAAAGAAAATATTTTTCAAGTAACAATTTCATACAACACTAATGTTCTCCAGTGGCCAGTTAGTTATAAGGCAGATTCTGCTAATACACTTTTGCTGAAGAGTGACTTGAATAGTTATTTTAATTGTAATGATTTCTACTTAATAAAATTCAATAGTAGCAAACACAATTCAAGACCTTAGAAATGAGCACATGGTGAAGGACCATCTGTAAGACATGAGGAAGAAATGAGCTGCTCCTACAGTCAGGTCCAAGCAAGACAATTTGCTAATAGGTAGGTACATCACTACCATTCTCTACTGACAGCTAGTGACTCACCATGGTTTTTGAAGTAATGGAATAAGTGGGCCTGATGCATAATGAGTAAAATAGCAGCTGCCACTTAAGTCTGTAGAGTGTGAAATGGAGATTCCAGGCTACAGGGAGAATAAGTACAGCAGCAGTCATCAGGGCACTTACAAAGGCATCTCACACATATGAACACTAGGACAGTCAAGAGAGGCATAATAGCATCAAAACAGCTAAGTCCCTTAGAGAACGATGATGTTATCTTTCAACCCCACCCTTCAAATTCAAGGATAATGGAAATCTTAGTAATTAAAACTACATCAGATGTTGCAAAAGGCAAAAAAGAGCCTGAAAAAAGTATCTAGAAGTGAGGAGACTGTAGCAGTGTTGCTTCATATGAAAATGATTCTGAAAGGTTGAGATAGAACTTAAGAAAGACAACAACAAAAAACCCAAGGAACTCAAATAGTTTCTCTAGAGCTACAGTAAGCCCAAACCATAATAGACCATGCAGAACTAGGCAGGCGGGCCTTCCAGGCTTTCTTTAGGTCATGAGTATTGCCTTGAAGAATACTTGTTTCTTCAGCATTTCTGATGGAGCTAACCCTAATATTCTATATTTTCTTTTTTTTTTACTTGGGATGCAGATTAAGCAACTAGAATCCAGATGTCAAATTAACAAGCATGATGTTAGTGATGTTAGTTTTACTTGTAAACTTTTGCTTTCAATTCTGTAACTTGAATGTTGACCTTAAACCCTACTGTATAAACTTCTCTTATGATAAACCTTGTATTTTGCAGACAGATGAGATCAGCAACGTTAGACACCTTACCTTTTCATAGAGGGAGAAAACTCAAGAAAAGTGTGCTATCACTAACGGATATATTTAGCTACCAGAATGTCCTACAAAGTACTTTAGGCCAAGCTGCACATAGGAGGCATGATGATGCTAATGCTGCTAATAAGATGAGGAATTGCAAACAGCACATGTCTACAAAAAGTCTGCAGAGGCAGACCCGCAAAATATTGCAGGCCCCTTGTTCACTTGAGACCCACAATGATTATTATATGATTGAAACTCCATTATTTATTGTGTTGCATTCACCTCCATTTTGGGAACTTTTTATATCCTTCTGTCTCTTTTTCCCTTCCGTAATAACTGTGTTCTGTGTGCCCTCACATTATCCTCCTTTAATATGCGTCAAAGATGGATAAAAATCATAGGCTCATAGAATCATTTAAGTTGGGAAAGACCTTTAAGATCAAGTCCAAGCATTGGTTTGAGGGTTTTTCTTTCAGCCAAGGCAAAGCAGCTGAATGATGAGTTAACATCAGCTATTCTGTTCATTGGCAGGAAGCTTCACATATGACTTGGTCTCCCATTCTAGGTTGTCCCATTATCACTCCCTGGGAGATAGGTCATTCAACACATTAAATATTTGGGGAGGACAGGCAGAAATGGGACAGGAACAAAACAACAAGTGACATCACTGTTGCAAATGTTCTCCAAAGTGAAGCCCTGGTAAATAGAGCTATGGGCTCCATATGTTCAACACTTGATCTCTCTCAACTTTCTAGTTTTTTCACCAAAACAACAGGATTCTATTTAAAGTTGTTTGAATTCTGGAAATGATTGATTACCCTTAAAAAAATGTGACCATAGAATATAAACACAGCATATAAGAAAATTTTATTGTTTCATTATTCTCACAAGTAATTATTTGTTATAAGCTGTGCTTAGCAATGAAATACTTAATTTTTCTTCTGATCCACCAATTTAAAAACTGAGGGCGGGAAGTAGAGCTCCTTGATTTCATTGCACATTAGTGAGGCCTGACAATGCAAAAATAATTTCCTCTGGAGGCAGAGAGATAATGCTGTAAAAGCATATGAGTCATATAACCTATTTCCTGCAGGACTGACCACTGCTACTATTCCTGAAAGATCTCTGTCTATCAATTCTGGAAAATCTGTACAGCTTTTGTTAAGCACATAAAAAATCCATCTTTGCAAGCGGAAACAATTATCCTACTATCAACCTGAATACAGATATGTGGTGGTCACTTCAGCTTGATCATTTTTCCTTTCCTACCTCTGAGGGGAATTGATCAGTGTCAGTTTATAACAACTTTCTGAATGTTTGAAGAATTCAGTAGGACTTGTTAAATTAGAACTATTGTTATCCTCTGCTTTTGCCATTCACTGAGTCAGCTCTTTGGTGACTAACAGACATGGCTGTTTCTTATCAACTTGAACTTACTCCCCTCAAGGTGTTTATGAATGGAATGTTTCTCAGTTTCCTTTGGAACCTTTCTTGTTAGCAAAGTGAGGCTTACATGTCTATAATTCCCCACAGCATCTCTCCCTTTCTATGGTAGTAATTTATCTTTCCCTACCTTCAATCTTCCAGGACCCTCCTCTTGTCCTGTAAAACCTGTCAGAGACAATCCATAATGGCCCAGACATTATTTCAGTTAAATGTCTATGTACTGTAGGAAGAATGTCATCAGGCCCTGCCTATGTAAAACCTAACTTACACAACACTTAACTTGACAGCTCTCCATTTTGCTTGGTAGTTACCCTTGTTAAAAAGCCCTCTGTTATGAGACAGTGAGAATACATTTGCATCTCCAATGGCAATGAATGCACTACAAAACAGTGCATTGGAAATCCAGTAGCCTGATTTATATTCTGCCATCTGTGTATACTATTTGATTCCAGGGTTTTGGATGGCTTTGATAAGGTATTGATTCATGATGATATACTACTTATTCACTGACAGCATAATAGCAAATCTTGACTCTGCAAATCCTATCGAAGATCACCGACTGGTTTAGGTGGGGGGGTTTTTTGTCTTTTTTTTTTTTTTTTTCCCTGCAGTACTTGCTGCAGAAAACATTAGGTAGCTTACTGAGGCATAGTAACTCTTTCTATATTCTGCTGATGTGGGGAAACTGGGGGAAAAAAGATACAGTCTTTGTACAGGACAGTTAGCAATTACTTAGAAGTAAGGAGAATATCTGACTGCAAGTAATATTATCTACAGTTGTGAATAACGCTCACATAAAAAGAAAGTAGAACCTTCATATTTTCCTAGCCACTTATATTTTGAATTATGAAGTGTTTGTATAAGGATGGTTAAAATGAATGCACTTTTTTTCACTTGTATGCCTTCTTGTTTATACGATTCTTAAGGCTTCCCAGTTTTCGCTCATTTGGAATAAAATGTTTAAAAGATTTCATTTCAGGCTTGCTTTCTCCTTTCTTTTCATTGGTCTGTAATTGTTATTATAGTATCACCAGCACAGGAAATAAACAACGTGTTTTAGATGTTTTCCAAAAGATCTTCTCTGTACTAGCCTACTGGTTTGTCTTCTGGCATTGAATCTTTAAGGACATGTTTTATCTCCATTGTTTTCCAGTAAATATTTCAAAATTTCCAGCATAGCTATTAGAAGATTTTGTTCACATGAATTGCTAATGATTAACTGTTGTCTTTCAAGGCTTTCCAAAGCAATCCAAATTGGCCTTGGGGTCTATTACGATGAAAATAATGGTGAGACTGAGAAAGAATTGTATGTAGGGGGAATATTAAAACAACATCAGAGCTTTGACCAAATCCCTTTAGGGCAGCATGCCTTAATTCATAGCTATTGAGCAAGTATAGACATAGCAAAGCAGATTGTTAGAGATAAGAAAATTTGGAAATTGAAGTTCAAGAAGCTTTGCATATATGGATGACAGGCTATAAAAGCAAAGCCAATTTAAGCATGTCCCATCACAATGGTATCTTTCTACCTTGCTGAGGAGCAGAACAGACTGTAATAAAGGAAGAAAGGTCACAGAGAGAGACCAGCCTTACACTGACTCTAATACAGAGAACACAAATCTTTACAAGAATTCAAGCCTCTGACTCTCTCTATTCCTCACACTCTAGATCATCTGGAAGGAACAGAATAAATAACTAACAGGGAAAGGTTAATAATAGGTTTCAAAACCCCATCAAGTCAAAATCAAAAGTCAAGCAAAGTAGACATGAAAAACAGAGATAAAGGCAAGCATATGCAGGAATTGGTACAATAGCAGTGTATTATTGACGCTGATTCAGATAACAAAATACCAACTTTATTGCTAGCTGAAATATGTACGTTCACTCTAGGGTTGTTTTATCATTCAAACGACTATGAACATACAGAAACAAAGCATGTCGGTGGACATTTGCAGTCAAAGAAAAGGATGATTCCTTGATATTAATGCATTAATC
Organism: Buteo buteo; assembly: GCF_964188355.1. Taxonomy (NCBI): domain Eukaryota; kingdom Metazoa; phylum Chordata; class Aves; order Accipitriformes; family Accipitridae; genus Buteo; species Buteo buteo. The sequence goes on along the minus strand of NC_134171.1, from coordinate 73,551,712 downwards.
TATGTAAGGTAACATAATGTTCCATGATCACATAATGAAAGAGTATTTAGAAAAGGCACAGGGAAAAGGGCAGAATACAACTAGCTGATAGAACCTTAAATGAGGAGAAAATTCTCTGCTGGCAGAAATTGGCACTATGCCTGGTACATCAATGAAGCTGAATCAATCTATAGAGAACTTGATCTTGAATAACCCAATTTTAATTCTGCTAAAAACTCTATCAGGCTTAACAGCCTTCTACATATTTTATTCATAAATGAAAAATATCATAAATCTGGAATAAACAGAGCAAACTATGTCAGCACAGTAAAAATATTACAGATATCACCAAAATAAATTTTGATTTATTATCAATTTTAATACAATGAATATACACAAAGACCCGCCACTTATAATGTGGCAGTGCTTTAGGCTTAGATGACATTTGGAGTTCTGAATTTCATGGCAAAGAGTAGAAAATTCACTGATAGTTTTGAAACTTATTAAAACAGCTATTTCATTTTGAGAAACTGAATAAAAAGTTTTTTCTGAAAAGTTTTTTTTTTTTTAGCACATGTTTTCCATTGTGGGGGAAAAAAAAAAAAGAACATGTAATGTTGCTAAATTCTGAATTGTGAATAGTCATGCCTTTTTCCTGCCTTCACAAATGCACAGAATTAAAACAAGTCTTCTTTCTGTCTTCTCAGGCCACCGCGTAGCTCTTACACTTAAGCAAATATGGTTAGACTGTCTGCCTTCTAATGATTTTTGCAGGCAGTTCTGTTGGTTTCATGATCAAGTGAAGAATGGGAAAGAAAAAGGGACATGGAGCAAAGAAAGGAAGGAACCTCAAGGAAATTAAGAGTTACAGGGATTCAAATACGTGTGGAAGACTCTCATGAGACACAGATGGTGGTAAGACACCCCTATAGGTAGAACAGTATGTGCCATAATAATACAATAAGTTGCAAGGGCATGAGCAAAGCGCAGGTTCTGGAAAGAAAGGAAAGCCAGACAATCCATACCCATATCATCTTCTGCATGGCGAACTCAAACATAATGCCTAAGGAGACCACAGGAGAACCACAACAGGACCTCAGAAGAGGCAAAGAGTGCAACAGCCGTTCTTTCTATTATTTTTTCACCAGGAAGATAACTTCCAATGTACTAATTTTCATCCACTGCTTTCCAATCCTGTTCGTTTCTTACTTTCTAAAACACAATCTAAACAAAATTCTCTGGTTACACCATCTTTTAATTGACCTTCAGAATCCAATCTCTCTCCCTTTTAACATTTCCCTTCAATATTTTTTTTTCAGCTGATTTGAATGTTTAACAAATTTTCATTTACTTTCCACAAATGAACAACAAAATGTAGGTCTGCAAGACACAATTACTATAGTATTATCCTCTGCTTGTGCAAATTAATTTACAGAAAAGTATCCAAACTATTACTCCACCTTGTGCCAGCATTATAACTGTCATCATTTTCTTTTATGGTTATTTTAAAAAAGAGTAAAGAACAAACACCAAACAAAATCTTTATTCACAACTGTCTTCATAGTAGCAGGTGCCCAAAATTGCCAATTATTTATTTGTAAACAAAATTCAATGAGATTTTACTGTAAGCAGAATAAGTTCCAAAAACCTCCCCAGAAAGCTGAGGCTGACCTCAGTACTGGAATAATAACAGTAATACAGTAAATAAGAGTAAAGATCACTGTAGCGTAGCTACTTATTGAAAACTTATTTCCTTATTGAAAACTTTAATGGGCAAACTTCTATGGTCAGTGACATAGTTGAGGTCAAACTGGCCTTAAAATCTATTAAACCAATCTCTAACGGATCATTACTGAAATTTTGTTCCATACTGCTGTTCATTACATAGTAGTAGCCCTTTCAAGGAGGCTTTCAATTTATATATTGAGTACTATTTTGTTGAGCACTATGGACAACACTCGCAACCTAATGAGTTCTCCCCTCTAAGGAGGAGCTACTGGATTATAGAGCCCCATTGTGTTACTTACGGCGTGAATACATGAACAAGTGTGGCATGTACCTACTGACTAATGAGAGGTAGCAAAACTGAGACAACAAAAACAGCCATCTAAAATTCAGCTGTGCAGAGACAATTACACATGAAACAGATTTTCAAAAAAACAATTTAAAAATAAAACTCCTTAATTCTAATATCCGATATGCAAATTAATGATTGCTATGCTCAAATTAATGATCTATAAAGATTTCATATCTCATTATCACCCGCAGTCCTTGATATCCATGGCAAACATCACAGGACATCTTATTTGAACATAGTTCAGCCAGATCTTACCTTCAATTTTAAAAAAAAAGTATATATATATATATACACACCATATATTGTTCTGTGTCTCTAAAAACATTCTAACCTTGCCACATCTTACACCTGAATGGAGATTTACTCTTAACCAAATATAAATACAGTGGCATCAATAAGTAAAAGATCATCATAACATCTCTATTAACTTCTACCCAGAATTATTTTTACATTAAAAATGCTGTCTTTCCAATGATTATGCCAATAGACCTCATATAGATTCACACAAATACACAGACATATTTTTCTCCACCTTCACATAGGTCATAGTAGCATCTGACAACAGAGTTATCAAATCCCTGTTAAAATGTGAAGTTTCCACTTTAGATAAGAAGTGTCAGAAAAATCATTTTTATATCTTCTATCTAAGATAGTCCAGAGAAGAAATGTATATTGTGGAAGGCCACAAATAGAACAACAACATAAGAAGTCACCCGACATACTGACCAGGATCATATCCACTAATGTAACATGAAAAATTAATTCTAGTTCTGTGTTCTGCTTCCAGTGGCATGGCACTGGACTATATCAATATACACTTTTGAACATCTTGTTGTAAACATGTAAGTCTCTCATATAAGCTCCTATACGAAATAATAGCACAATTTTGGTCCACAACTGCATTTACTTTGCTTATAGAAGAAAAAAAAAAACACAACAGGGTTTCCTGGTTGAAACACGGTTTCAAACAGAAAATATTTGATTCTCTCTCTCTCAAAAAAAAAGAAAAAAAAGAAAAAAGAAAAAAAAAAAGCCAGAAGCAATCTTCTCTCTGCTCTCAAATGCCTGGTCTCATATTAAAAAATGATGGTTATCAGATATGAAAACTTGACTTCTTAAATTCTGGTAGGTTTATTAAGCATATTAATGATAACCAATAGAAAAATAATCTACATTAAACCTAAATCTAAATTCACCTTCTAATACACTGAAGAACATAGAATATTCTAAGAAAACTCTTAGATAAGGTGCTATACTAAAGGTTTTTAAAGAAACTAAGTTTTATGGGAGTGGAAGAAAGGCTCTTTTGGAGAGTGAAAGCCAGTTAAAGGATAAGATGCAACGGGCAGAGTTAATGGTCACTTTCCAGAATGGAGAAGGGTCAGCTGTGGTGTCCAACAGAGGTTGGTCCTGGGGCTAGTTTTATTCAATGTCTAATCAATGATCTGGAAGAGAAAGTAAATCAAAAAAGCTGCCTGGCAGAAAAGGACCTGGGGGTTTTGGTCAACAGCCAGCTGAATATGAGCCAGCAGTGTGCCCAGGTGGCCAAGATGGCCAATGGCATCCTGGCCTATATCAGAAATAGGGTGGCCAGCAGGACTAGGGAAGTGATCGTCCCCCTGTAATTAGCACTGGTGCGACCGCACCTTGAATACTGTGTTCAGTTTTGGGCACCTCACTACAAGACAGACATTGAGGTGCTGGAGTACGTCCAAAGAAGAGCAACGAAGCTGGTGAAGGGTCTAGAGGACAAGTCTTATGAGGAGCAGCTGAGGGAGCTGAGATTGTTTAGCCTCAAGAAAAGGAGGCTGAGGGGAGACTTTATCGCTCTCTACAACTGCCTGAAAGGAGGTTGTAGTGAGGTGGGTGCTGGTCTCGTCTATCAAGTAACTAGTGATAGGATGAGAGGAAGTGGCCTCAAATTGCACCAGGGGAGGTTGAGATTGGATATTAGGAAAAATTTCTTTACTGAAAGGGTTGTCAGGCATTGGAGCAGGCTGCCCAGGGAAGGGGTTGAGTCACCATCCTTGGAGGTATTTAAAAGATGTATAGATGTGGTGCTTAGGGACATGGTTTAGTGGTGGACTTGGCAGTGCTAGGTTTACAGTTGGACTCGACCTTAATGGTCTTTTTCAACCTAAATGATTCTATGACTCTATGAAAACTCAAGATTTGTGAATGGATAATCAAATGTCATTCAAATGATGAATGACCTTACAAAACTGAATAAGCAGACAAAAAGGTGATACATCAGCTTCAACAGTAAAAAGTAAGCTGAGCCACACCTCTGCAATGCTGACCTCAGAACTAGCTGTTACAGTTCAGGAGAGATTTTTTTAAATCAGTTTTTAGAGTTCTTGAAAATCATCAGCTCAGTGTTCAGCATCTGGCAAAGAAGCCAAAGCATTTTGCACATCTACATGACAGGTATTGAGAAAAACACAAAGCTGTCATTCTGTTACCATACGAAAACTTGGTGAACTCATATTATGAACACGGCATGTAGTGCTGGTTTTTGCATCTCTGGAAGAGTATACTGGAATTAGAGAAGGAGATCAAAGGCATGGAGCAGCTGCTGTACAAGACCAATATGGCTGGGGCTCCTATGTTTGGAGAGAAACTGCTGATCAATGTTTACAAAATCATGAATACAAGAGGCAATTTATGCACAGCTGGTGCTCGCATACAACATCTAGTGGGTCCTTGATAAAAGTAGTAGAGGATCAGATGAAAAGAGATAAAGGAAGGCATTCTGTTACATAGCAGGCAGTAGAATTTGCAGACACGAAAGCATGTGGAGGCAGACACTATCAGCAGGTTGACACATGTATTAGATTATTGGACAACACGCATACAAAAAGGATTAGTCAGTGACAGGCCCTCAAATATCCCTAACACAACAGTTGTCGATGCTGGCAGAGCATGAGGGCAACAGAGTTCCAGTGTTACTTTTGGACCCAGAATACTGTGCTAGATGAATGATTTGTCTGGCTAAGTAAGGCATTCTTAATATGTCCATTGAACAAAAGAAAAATATAAGCATGATGAACACTGCTACCATTTCTTAAAATCATACAAAAGGCTCAGCACTTCCATAAGATATCTTATTGGCCTTAGAAGATGTCCCAATCCAACGTCGGGGAAGGTTTTGATATGATCCCAAGAGCGAGATTAAGACACAAATGAGGTCAAATGCCGTATACCCAGAAGAGCTTTTATTATCAAAAGTATCAAAAGTAGAAAATAGTATTGGTAGGATAGAATGGATGAAAAGGCAGAAATCAAGCAAGCAGTCAGGATAGAGTTGCAAGGCTAGTCACCACCACGGATCCAGCGGCGTCCCGTTGGTTCTCAGCCTTCAATTCTTCGGTGGTGGGTGCCCCCATGGCTTGTCTCCACGGTTTTTTATAGGGCATATTTCGATGATATATGCACATATGAATTGTTCATGCACTGTTCACATGCTGCAGGTTTGTCTATCACACGACCTTCGCGTGATCAACACCAGAAACCAGTATCTTACCTCAAAGACTACAGTTTCCATGGTAGTCTCCACAGTCTTGCATGCTTCGTCGGCTCCGGCCCTGTTTCCTCCCCTGGATGACTCAATGGCCTGGTAATTGTCCTTATGGACAGAGGAGTGTCCTGCTTAAACAGCCCACCTCAGAGACAAAGGGCTTGAGTTCCTTGAACAGTTCACAGTTCCTTGAGATGAATGGCTTGAGATGACAGTCCAGTCCCTCACACCTAACAATCTTTGAGACAAACGGCTTGAGGTAACAATTCAGTCTCTTACGGAAGAGACCAAGAAATAAACCAGAAATCAAAACCTTTTGTGCAGGTTGCAGCAATGCCATTAAATTAATGAAAAAAACTTGGATTTCCTTCAATGAGCTACAGACCAAAAATTAAATGGGGAGACGTTAGTCTCAGAAAGTCTAATTTTCTCTACCACGTAAGTTTCTTCATGATCAGAGCAATCCAGGAACTGACTGTGGTCTGGAAAGATATTTCTACCTGCTCTACTTTTCTCTTGAGCCACTTCTGAGAGAAGCACTTTAGAGTTGTGCTAACATGACTATAGTTACCATGGTGTGAACCCTAGCTAATAAATCTCGTCTATCACTAACTAATTGGAAACGCTGTTAACAGGAATTTGTCTTAAACTCTAGGCAAAATTAGGCACTTTTCTACCGTCCTGAATTCAGGATTCACAGCAATGAACCCTCTACTAAAAATAGACTTTGAAAGAATGATTGCATATTGGAAATGCAACACGTTAAAAATACATCTGAAAGCAGAACATTGGTTTTCCCCTCAGGCTAATGGTTATAATACTGATCTGGAAAGCAGGAGAAACTTACTCAGTTTCCTTTACAGCCTTAGGGAAGAGTTTTAGAACATACTTTCTATACGCATACCTTCTCTCTAAGCAAATTTTTTTAGATGCTTGTATAGGGCGTAGATGGCAAAGTCTTTGTAGCAGGGGGGCTGCAGGGGTGGCCTCTGTGAGGAGAAGCCAGGGGCTGCCCCGTGCCACACACAGCCGGTTCCACACAGCTCCGCAACATACACACCCCGGGACACAGCTGAGCCCGTCAGCCACACTAGCAGGTGCCTCTGTGAAAACATATTTAAGAAAGGGCAGAAAACATTGGACGAAGAGAAGAAGAGGGAACAAAAAGAGTGAGAAACAGCAGAGGGAACACCAAGGTCATGGGAGGGGCAAGGGCTCCATGGCAGAGCACGCCACCCCCCAGCCCCATGCCACAAAGGGTTTGTGGCCTGCCAAGGGGCCACGCTGGAGCAGGTACCCCCCTGAAGAGACGGCAGTGCATGGATAAGCCCACACCAGAGCACATATTTCCTGAAGGAACTGTAGCCCGTGGAGAACCCCCACTGGAGCAGGTTGTTCCTGAAGGGACTGCAGCTTGCAGAGGACCTACACTGGAACAAAAGAAAAGGGAGAGAAGGAAGGAGCAGCAGAGGGAAACCACTAGTCCTGACCACATCCCCCACCCCTGTGCTGCCCCATTGCCTTACTGAAGGTACAGAGCATAATCTGCAGTGATAATGGGGGGCAACAGAGGTGCTTGAAGTGGAGTTGGGCATGGGTGTGCAGTTGAGCCTGGGAAAGGGGGAGGAAAGATGTTTTCCTTAAGTGTGCAAACGTTTGTTCAGGTTTTGTTTCTCAATACTTTACTCAGTAATTAAGTATTTATTTTAATTGTCAATAAATCAACTTAATTTCCCCAAGTTGAGTCTGGTTTACCTGAGACAGTGACAGGTAAGTGACCTCCCTGTCTTTATCTCAACCCACAAGTTTTCTCATTCTTGTTCTTCCTATTTCTCCCACCCCTGTCTCACTGAGAGGGAGAGTGAGCAAGCAGGTAAGTGCATGTTTGGCTGCTAACCAGGACTAACCCATTATATATTATTATATCCTAATATAAACTATATATACTGGAAACACTCCTAAGAAGATCCAGTTTGTCTTCCAAATGTAGAAGAATAAGATCAGCATAATGATAACATGACTTCCTTTTACACAGGAGGTAATGGTTGATTGCCTTAAATGTCAGCAAGGATTTGAACAAAGAGTAGATAGCACAAGAATTCTGGAAGAACAAATTAGTAAACCAGAAAATAAAACCAATTACGTATTAAAGAATACTTTCTATCTCCTAGGTGATTTCATTGTTTGGAACCTACAAACTTCTAAACAAACTGAAGAATTACAGGGAATATGAAATGTCATAACCATTTAAAAATTAGACAAGCATCTGTCAGTGCAAACTGATATTATAGGTGAAGAGAATACTCCTATCCATCTTTGTAACAACCAGGCAGATACTCTGTTTGTTAATAATCTGTTTGCTCTTTTCAATTTTGGTCTTTGTGGCTTTTTATAAAAGGCTACTATGAATCTTTTTAACCTGTTTGTGAGATAAGTAAAAATACTTCAGATAGTTTCAATTAGAAAGAAACTAAAAAAACCCAATGTCTGTAATTTGTTTGTGCAAGGACTAGTTTGTCTTCATTTAGAGAAACTCCTTTTAATCACAAAAAATTGCTGACACTACACCTAGTTTCACAATTCCACAGAAACCATATGTCAGTAGAAAATCATTTATAACTTAATTAACCTAAATTTCAGGATCACTCAGCTGGTTTAGTTGAATCAGGTGAAAAAATACTGCATATATTCCTTGTAAATGAGGATGATAAATCTCCATAAAATGTAGAGATCATCTTACCTTACTGTAAAACATCTTAAGATCATAAAGCATTGACTACTCTATCACAGCAGTGATTAATTGCATCTGGATTTTTTAAGGGGATTCTACCTGTTATTGAATTAAGTGCTATCAGGGCTTATTCAAAATTAGTTTTAGGATATTCATTTAATAATTCTAAAATGTATATGTTCAGAAAGCTATGGTTGGGGATTAAACTTTAGAAAATTAAAATGAATTGCTACTATTAAGAAACTTTACTGAAAGAGTATTGAGAGAGAGATTTTGTGCAAACTTTGACTCCATAGAGTGGGAAAAGTTACCTCTCAGATTTTTATTACTACAAATCTTTCATCTTATGGTAGCAGAAAAGGTATTATAATGGATTTGTGATACTTTAACAAATTATATCTATATTGCTGAGGCAAATATTACTAATATTCTGGAGACACTAGTAGGAAAACAAGAGAGTCAATACTTTGGCAAGCTGGAAGTTAGGAATCTGCTCTTTGTTTACCCCTAAATGGTCTCGTCAGAGTATCCGTATTATGCATTTCATTGCTGGGATTGAAGAGAACCTTTCAGCCTCTCTCTTTGCAAGTTCAACTCTAAATACATGAATGGAAATATTAATTTGAAAGTCCACAAAATAAATCAATAAGAAAGATTAAATCACTTTGTCTTATTGAACTTGCTTTGGTAAATGGAAACTGTTTTTCTTTCACAATATCCAGAAAGTGTCAGAGAAAGTAACGTAAATGAACGGATCATGGAGACATACATTCTACTGTATAAGCAATCTATCAGGTGCAAAATAATTTAGCCCATTGTCTAACATATGCATATATCTAGATAAGAGCACCTGAGCTACTACTGCACCTCTGCTTGAATTTACATTTCAATAAATTATGCCACCAAATGGCTCAAGACCACACAGTATTTCTGCAATGCATTCAGACTTGCTACTATTTCTGGTTCATATATTTCAGATTGCATGTTTATATGTACCAAAGCCTTTCAGTATTCCTGCATACAGAAGGCAATGTTCCTCCCTCGCCCTCCACCCACATCAGCATGGAATTTTCAGTGCAGGTTACCAGTGACAGGCAACTGTGGCAGAAAACCACCTTCTAGAAACTCTGCACTATTGCACTTCCTTCTGGAACATGCGAAGGTAAAGAGCTGAATATGTCCTCAGAGTCTGCTGGTGAGTCTGCCTCCATCACTCTGCCTGCACTGATTAACCTTGCAGAGATGTTTCTTACAATCACAGTTTCAACAGTATCCTTGGAGAGTGTTACTCCAATAGAAGAAACAACTGTACATTGTTTGGAGAACACATCATCGCCCATGCACACCCAAGAGGATTTGCAGAACTTATGTTTGAAAAAGCATGACTT